>NC_067311.1:4205934-4805934 GCF_020740795.1 Apus apus | reverse complement strand
TGGGCAGGAATCCAGATATAATATACATTTATGAACATAAAACTTAACTTTACACCTTGCTGCCTTAAAAGCCATGGGGTGAGATGTGGGAAACTGTTATTTTCTTCCCCACATAAGTCTAAACAAAATGTCTTTTAAGCCAGCGAAGGCCTCTCCTGATTATCCCTAGCTAACAAACTAAAACAGACTTGCTTCTCAAGGACAACTGAACCCAAAACAACAGATGTGGTCCGGGACAGAAAGGATGGGCGACAAGCCACCCTGTGCCCCTGGCAGTCACCGCCTTAAAGTGGGGCTCATGGACGCTCATTGGCTCTGGACAGTGACACTGACTGGACCGGTGGGTCAGGGGGTATAAAAGGTGGTGAGGGCAGCAGGTGGGCCCTTCCCTCCTCCCTGAGGCCCGTTCGGACGCTTTCTGCGTGGGACACCCCCCTGCTGTGGACACTGGTGCTGGGACCCTGCCTGCCTGCCTGCCCCGGGTCCAGCCTGAGCCTCAGTGCCGAGCGTGCCGGGGTCCTGAGCCCTGGGGTCGGGGCCGGAGCCCCCTCCCCGTGTTGCTGCCGCTGGAGAGGAAACCAACGGCCGCTGCACCCGCTGCCGAGAGGCTGCCCCTCCGACACCACGGACCTGCCATCCTTGCCTTCCGGCCACCGACCACCGCTGGACAAGCCGCCGGAGGGTAACATCACCTCACACACACACACACACACACACACATTCCTTTCCTCATACTCGCACATACAGCGCGACCTCTTATCGGGTTTCCTTCCCTCCTCCCCTCCTCCCTTTGGTCCTTAATCTTCTCCCTTAAAAGCACCTTTGCATTGCCTCCCTAAAGGACACTTTCTCACTACATACATATTGATATCCCTGGTAGCCATTCACATTTGCATTGTCCCTAAACATCATCCCTCGGTTTGTGTTAACCCTTAATAAACCTATTAGTTTGTGGAGTAAATCTTGGCTTTAGAGACAATTTCTGAGCGTGGTGGAGTGGGGGGTGCTTTCTAACTACCACCCTGAGATACGGTCCCGCGGTGGCCGTTCCTCCGTGAGAGGCAGCGCCGCGTGTGACCCTCGGGCTCATTCACAAACCCCTCCACATCTAGAGGGGGAGTCGCAAAAGTATCCTGACAGCCGGTAGCCCCCGCGACACTTACCAAACTCACATTTCATTATCATAAAACCATCTACACACGGCACATCTCATCCTCCTTCATGTTTGCAAAACCACATTAACTGCAATCCACGAATCTTCAAAGGCTTACTCCCAAACTTATTCCAATCTCCAGAATACATCCTAATGGTGAGCATTTAGTAATGTCACATCTTGCTGAGGATACATTATCGTGTTATAAGACACAAGTGAAACAAAAGGGCAATACCAGACACAAGCTAAACAACACTTTTAAACAGTTACCAGACAAGTAAGACAACAAAATTTTTTTCACAATACCACCTTTAGAGCGGGTCAGAGAGTGGGACCATCCCACAGTCCCTTTGCCACTCCGGATGATTTCGCAGGGAAAAGAACATATCTGAATATGATACTTCAACCCATTTTCCTCTCTCCTGAGAAATAACATAAGTTGAAGGAGGGTATTATAATTTGGGGTCCCATTCATTGGCCACTTTTTCTTCATTTTCTAATCGATATGGTGGCCACCATTGGTTACAATATTTGATTAGAGTCTTTTTACTAAGTGACTCTCCCAGCCCCTCTGCAATATTCTTCCAGTAGGCCCGTATACAGCCCAGGGGACATTTCTTAAGAATTCCACTGTCCTGTGTGTTTCTCATTTTTAACCCAACACAATATACTTCAGTGAGGGTATAAATTCTTCCCACATCCTCCCCATAATTAATGCCAATAATACCATTGTCTCTAAAATACATACATTAGTCACATAAGACATAGGGTACTGGGACACTTACAAAACACACATTAAACAATTATCAATCCAGTTATTATCCCTTCGGCAGCTGCTAAGACACTCCAAGTTACTACCAGCCAAACTTTGCTGTTGTTTAAATTTTAAAACAGGGATCTCTTTAAACATAGTTACAAATGACAAAACTTTCGCTTTCTTCGTCTCCGGCCGCGCCCCTCGCGGAGCTATGGAACCGCGGATCAGAACTCCACACTCACTTCGTGCTTAACTGCACGTCTCAGTCACACACACACCCAATTCACAAATATTTCAACCAATCTCATGAGATAATACAATGCAATTCCCAAACCAAAAATCAGTATTTCCAATAATAACTCAATATCCAGATAACATTTTCCAAGTTCACAACGTAAAATAACATTTGCCGAGTCCGGTTACCAGGAAATCAATACTTGTACAAGCTCACTCTACTGAGCTTATACCGCCAACGCACACTTACGCGTGCTGAACCAAATGTACCAAAGCTCACTCTACTGAGTTTGTACCGCCACCCTGCGGGGTTCTTACGAACTGCGACTTACAAAGCAGCCTTCCAACTGACCGGTCCCAAAAACAAACAAACAAACGAATGCCTTATTCTTACCAGAGGTCCTTGTCTGCTCCCGCGTGGATCCGCCGAATCGGTGAGTCTCTCCAGAGAACTCTCTGGGGCCAGCCTAGGGGGTCGCCGATTCGGAGGTTCCCGCAGCCGAGCAGAGAAAAGGGTCCCATCTGGGTTGCCAACTGAAACAAAAATTTGGAGCTTCCAAACCCCCTTGCTTTCTAACACTCCTCACCGAAGTGGGAGGCTAGGTGCGGCTGGGTAAGGATTCCGAGATCAAGACCCAATAACAACAAACAAGCTATTATTGAGCAGGCATTCTTTATTGCAGCGCTGGGAAGCACTGGGGAATTCTCCACCATGAGTGCTCCAAGGAGTCAGTGAAACACCCCGACTAATATACACCAAAAACATGCATATTCAGTTCCATGTCAATGAGTTCCCAGAATTCTTTTACATAGTCATTTTATTTCCTGAAATTGGCTATCTTTGCAATTATGCATGCTCAAGGGTCTCCTGTGGGGGTCTTTGTTGATTCTAGTCCTTTGTCGTCTTTGTCCTGGTCTCTCCTCCTGGTCCTGTCTCCAGTCTCCCTGGTCCTGTCTCCAGTCTCCTGCTGGGAGATTGCCCAGGTGGGTCAGAATCCACATAAATGTTGTCTGTAGGCTCCACAGGTTCTTAGAAGACTTGATGTTATCACAACCTACAGGATGCTTGGCATAGTTGACTGATAGCTTCACAAAGCACATTGTTTTAAAAGCAACCTTTAGTATAGCAAATTCATTATTTTAGTAAACTTTTATTAGGCTATATTTCTATTGAATTTACTAACGAATATCCTATGATGTATCAAATGGATACTTGGAGATTAGGAGACTAATAAATCTATCTGGGCTATCTGTGTAATGAATTTTTGGACATTTAGGAGAGAAGTAAATCTTGTAACTAATATTTGCGTTAAAAAAAAATAAAAACATTTTAAATGCTTTTGTATAATTGTGGGAAACAGTTCTTCTTCCCCACATAAGTCTAAACAAAATGCCTTTTAAGTCAGTGAAGGCCTTCTGCTGATTATACCCAGTTAATGGACCAAAACCAGGCCTGCTGCTCAAGGACAAACGAAAGCTAAACAACAGATGTGGTACAAGGCAGGAAGGATGGGCAACAAGTTATGCAGTGGCCCTGCTAGTTACTGCCCTAACTTGGGACTCATGGATGCCAATTGGCTCTGGACAGTGACACTGGCTGGACAAGTGGGTCACGGGGGTATAAAAAGGTGGCGAGTTCAGCAGGTGGGACCGAGGCCTGCTCGGACGCTTCCTGCGTGGGACACCCCCCGGCTGCAGAGCCTGGCGCTGGGACTCTGCTGGGCCTGCTAGTCAGCCTGCCTGCCTGCCCCGGGGATCGAGCCTGAGCCTTAGCGGTGAGCGTGCCGGGATTCTGACCCCTATGTGCCGGGGTTCTGACCCCTGGAACACCGGGTCCTTCCCGCAGCGGTCGGGGCCGGAGCTCACCGCCCCGTTTTGCTGCCGGTTGCCGGGGAAACCAAACCGCCGCTGCCGCTGCCAAGCCGCGAGAGCCCCCCCCCCTCGAAACCACGGATTTCGAGATCCTGCCGTAGCTGCCTGCCGCGTCCGCCCGCCTGCTGCTGTGCGGTCGCTCCTGTTACTGGGAAGCCGGCCCCCTACGGACCTGCTACCGAGCCCTGCCAGCTGGAAAAGAAGCCGCATCTCAGGAGCCACACGCTACGGAAGGGTAAACGCACACACACATTCTCAATCAATCCTGCCGGGCTCAAGTCCTTCCTCCCTCTCCTTTGATCCACAACCCTCTCTCGGAGAGAACTCCTTAAGGGCACAGTACTTTTTGCATTACCTCCCTAAAGGACCCATTACTTCCCTGATATATCCCTGGTAGCCATTTGCCATTTGTACATTTTCCCTAAACCTCATCCCACAGTTTGTGTTAACCCTTAATAAATCGGTTGATTCATAAACTAAACATTGGTCTCAGTAGCAATTTGTGGGCGTGGTGGGGGTGTATTCTAACTACCACTCTAAAATACGGTCCCACAGTGGCCGTTCCTCTGTGAGAGGCGAACGCCAGGTGTGAGCCCTCGGTCTTATTCAACAACCTCTCCAAATTGGGGGGGAAGTCGCGAAAGCATCCTGACAGCTGGTAGCCCCCCTGGCATCGGCTTGTGACAATAATTATGGTCTATTATCCCTTGTTTTCTATTATCAAGATTACCATGATGTCATACTGTTTGTATCTTATATAAGAAACATTGATCAGTGATTAAAATCAGTCATATTACCACGAATATATGACTCGCCTGGCCTCGTCACTTTTGTTTGCTTCACTGTGCTTGCAGCACTGGGCAACAGATCCACATTTTCAGATAACATGAGGGCAGTGAAAGGGGGGTGAATGGGGGATTGGAGGATACAGATTTCAGTCTGGTGGCCAGGAGAACGAGCGGACAGCGTCCTGCTGTTCAAGCCCCTTTAAGACAAGCAGTCAGGGTGGAGGGCTAACTTTTTATGTGCATGTCCCTTTTACAGCATTGGACCTGTTAAACTGGAAACAGTCTGTGGGGTCATATTGGGCTAATCCGGAAGGAATGTATGGGCTACTCAAAACAATCATGACAACACATAACCCCACCTAGGGGGATATCCAAGAACTTTAAGAAACCCTCCTCACTACTGAGGAAAAGAAAATAGTTTTGAAGAAAGCTAGAGAAGGGGAGTGCAAATATCCATAAGATGACATTAATCAGGTTAGGCCCAGGGAGAACACAGACTGGGATCCTAACTCTGGGAAGGACCTGGACAGACTTAAGCAATATAAGCAATTAATCTTTTCTGGGGTTCAGGATGGGACTTGTAAACCGAAAAACTTGTCAACATTATATAAGGTTAGACAGGGGTGGGGTGAGGAACCCTCGATCTTTTATGAGAGGCTATGTGAGACTGCTTGTTCTGGTTTGAGCCTAGGATGAAGCCAATTTTCTTTTTTCCCCTCAGTAAGCTCTCTTTTAACTAGCAGCAAGTTTTCCAGCTAGTGGACTGATAATGCTGGAATGTTTATGTTACTGCTGAGATGCCAAGGTCGCTTCTTTGCTCTGCTGCCTCTTCTGCTACAGGGAGGAGAAGAGTCGTATCTGCAGCCCTCCCATAGGGAGGAGTGGACTAGACAGACAGCAAAACTGACCAAAGTATTCTATTCCATATATCTACATAAGCTCAGTGTAAGGTCAGAGATCACAGAAGACAACTTCCTTCCTGCTTCTTCTTCCCTTCTCTTCTGTCCATGGCCGGTGTCCAGGGAGGACTCCGTCTGTCCATCACCTTTGAACCCTAGGCTCATGCATTCCTGACCCTCATAATTCCACCCTCAGCTCCTGTCTGCTCTGCCGCTCTCTGGCAGCGCTCTGGGACATTTTGGAACTGTTCACAGCTAAGGAGAGTGCTGTAGGAGTTGCTGGGGGTAGGGGGAGGCAATAGGGTTTTGCACATACTTGTATATGTTTGTACATATTTTCTTTTATCATTAGTGTTTAATTAAAGCTGTCTAGTTTAGTTTTCAATCCAGAAAGTCTCTCCTTCATTTTCTCTCTCCTTTCCTACCTGGGTGGGAGGGGGAGGGGATTGAGAGCATTACTGTCTCTGGTTCAATTGCCTATCCTGAGTCAAACCGTGACACTGCTAGAAAGTGGACTCATTTGAATCTGGAGGAGGAAACTAACCAGAAGATGTTGAACATGCTGTTTATAGGTCTGCCTCGGATATTAGAAAGAAATTGCAAAAAGTGAATGTGGTGGGTGGAATGTCAATCTTGCAGTTGATTGACATAGTATATAAGGTGTATAGTAACTGAGATGAGAAGGAGAAAAAAGAAAATGAAATTGCAGGCGTCGTTTTTAGCTGCCACTATAACAGAATAATCTTGAGAGAGGTGGGCGACTAAAAAGCAGAGGCTAGGGCAGGTGAGACGTGTAAGATCATTGTCTATGGGGGATTTCCAAAATTGAGCCCCATTAGGGTTAAATCAGTGTGCGATTTCCTGGGAGTAGTATTGGAAAAAAATTGTGCTGAAAAAAAATCAAGAAAGGCAAGGAACAGGAAAATTCGGAAACTGATACCAATTTGGTGATGATGATAGAGGAATCCACAGTGAGGTGGACTGGGAACTGTCTGAATGAAAGAGCTCAGAGAGTTGTGGTAAGTGGGGTAGAGTCTAGTTGTAGACCTGTGTCTAGTGGTGTTTCCTCAGGGGTCAGTAGTGGGTCTAGCCCTATTCAATATATTCATCAGCGACCCAGATGAAGGAATAAAGTGTACCATAAGCAAGTTTGCTGATGATCACAGAATCACCAAGGCTGGAAAAGATCTTTAAGATCATCAAGTCTAGCTTATGCCCTAACACCACCACATCGGCTAGACCATGACACTAAGTGCCACATCCAGCCTTTCCTTGAACACATCCAGGGACAGTGCCTCCACCACTTCTCTGGGAAGTCCATTCCAATGTCTAATCACCCTCTCCGTGAGGAAGTACTTTCTAATATCCAACCTAAACCTCCCCTGGAGCAGCATGAGGCCATGCTCTCTTTTCTTGTTGCTAGTTGCCTGAAAAAAGAGCCCAGCCTCCACCTGACTACAACCTTCCTTCAGGTAGTTGTAGAGAGTGATAAGGTCCCCCCTGAGTCTCCTCTTCTCCAGGCTAAAACTGGGACGGGTGGCTGACACACCAGAAGGCTGTGCTGCCATTCAGCATGACCTGGACAGGCTGGAGACTTGGGCATGGAGAAAATGAAATTCAACAAGGGCAAGTGTAAGGTACTGCATCTGGGAAGAAACAACCCCATGTATCAGTACAGGTTGGGGCCTGACCTGCTGGAGAGCAGCTCTGGGGAGAGGGACCTCAGGGTCCTGGTGGATAAGAGGCTGACCATAAGCCAACAATGTGCTTTTGCGGCCAGGAAGGCCAATGGCATCCTGGGATGCATTAAGAAGAGTGTGGCCAGTAGATTAAAGGTTATCCTCCCCCTCTACTCTGTCCTGGTGAGGCCACATCTGGAATACAGTGTCTGATTCTGGGCTCCCCAGTTCATAAAGGCCAAGGGACTACTGGAAAGAGTCCAGGGCCACAAAGATGATTAGAGGAATGGAGCATAGAATCATAGAATAATAGAATCATAGGGGTTGGAAGGGACCTCTGAAGATCATCGAGTCCAACCCCCCCTGCCAAAGCAGGAACACCTAGGGCAGATCATGCAGGAATGTGTCCACATGGGTCTTGAAAGTCTCTAGAGAAGGAGACTCCACAACCTCTCTGGGCAGCCTGTTCCAGTGCTCTGTCACCCTCACAGTAAAGAAGTTCTTCCTTATGTTGAGGTGGAACTTCCTGTGTTGTAGCTTGGTGCTGTTTTCCCTTGTCCTGTCACAGGGCACCACTGAAAAGAGATTGGCTCATTCTTGACATCCACCCGTCAGATATTTATAGACATCAATCAGTCTTCTTTTCTCAAGTCTTCTTTTCTCTCAGTCTTCTTTTCCCAAGACTAAACAGCTCCAGGTCTCTTAGCCTTTCCTCGTATGACAGATGTTCCAGTCCCTTAATCATCCTCTTCACTTATTCTTGTTGAACCTCATTAGGGTCCTCTTTGCCCAGCTCTCCAGTCTGTCTAGATCTCACTGAATGGCTGCACAGCCTTCAGGTGTATCAGCCAATCCTCCCAGCTTCATATCATCAGCAAACTTGCTGAGCATACGCTCCATCCCCTCATCCAGGTCATTGATGAAGATGTTGAATAAGACTGGGCCCAGTACTGACCCCTGGGGAACACCACTAGTCACAGGTCTCCAGCTGAGCTCTGCACTGTTGATCACAACCCTCTGGGCTCTATTGTTTAGCCACTTCTCAATCCATCTCACTGTTCTAATTCACACTTTCTGAGCTTATCCACAAGGATATTATGGGAGACAGTCTCAAAAGCTTTGCTAAAGTCGAGGAAGACAACATCCACTGTTCTCCCTGCATCTATCCATTCTGTCACACCATCATAGAAGGCTATCAGATTAGTCAGACATGAAGTCTGAAGCCCAGTGGCATGGCTCATATGTTAAAATACTAGAGAATCACAAAAGTGTTGGCTGGGATTGCATCCTGGAACTTTCTCCTCTGACCTCCTACTCAATGCTCCAGCTCTCTAACAGGTTGCTGGGTCTTTGCCTAGCCAAGCCTCCAAGGATGGAGACCCCTCTGTGGGCCAGCTATGTCAGTGCTATGCCACCCCCTAGTGAAGAGGGTGCCCAGTCTGAGCCTTCTAAGCTGCAATGCGTCAGCCTAGTCTCGCTGGCTGCTACTACTTAGACAATCTTGGCCCTACCACCTTGGCAGTCACCCCTCGCACGGCTGCAGGCAACTCTTAGGCTGTACAAACTGGGAAAACCTGGCTCCCTCAGCCTCTGTGTGCCTTAGGACCTTGTGGTGGTTAAGACACGGACTCCAGGGTGAGAAGCAATGGAATCGTTTATTATGAGAAAATGCTCCCTTATATACTTTTACAGTGGGAACTGAGAATAAGCAACCGGGGTACAGAGAGTGTAAACAGCACTCACACCTGCTCCTTGGCACATACACAGACCTTGGGCTCCCAGGATGTAGCCAATCACACACCAAACACATGATAAACAGTGTTCTGATTTTTGTCAACATTCACAGTGCTGCTCACAGCAAGCCCTGGCCCTTAGCTGGTCTCACATTGTTTTGCCTACTTCTTTACAGATAGAGGAGGCCCTTTTTCTTTTCTCATGGCTATTTTCCACAGGACCTGAACATATCAGAGGGTCTCTGCTGGACCTTCACCAGGTTTCTCACATCCCTCTTGAACAGGGGGTTAAACCCCTTGCACAGCACACAAAGTGCAGCCTCATCCAGGGACACAGACAGGGAGGTAATAACTCCCTGTGGTGCGCTGGCTGTTCTCCTTACGTGGCCTAATTTGTGGTGCAACTTTGTTGTGGGGAGGACATGCTCTGTGTTTCATGCCCACTGGAAAGCATAGTAAGAAAAACCTGAGAGAAAGGAAGATATTAAGCAGGAAGAAGAGTTCTTTTCATGTAACCAGCATTTGCTGACAAGCATGTTTTCTGATGCTGTTATCTTCTCCCCAAAGTTTACCAGACACAGGACAAAGACAACAAACTGCCTTTATGGAAGTGATTAGGAGTATAGAAATGTAAACAGGTCTCTAAAACTTGTGAGAATCACAGATAAAACCATTCACAGCTATCCTGTCATATTTTTAAATAATTGTGGAATATGCATTGTCATGACATGTAAAAACGGAATCATTCAGTCAGTCCTTAGGGGACTCCAAATTACAAGGGCACAGGAGTCCTGATCCACAGCTGAAGTAAAAATACAGTTGCTTTATATATTTACCTAATGAACAATCCCTAACTGGAGAATAACTTCAATCACAGAGACTGGAAACTTCAGAGGAGAATACAGGGAGCTTAGAAAGCACCCTTTGAAAAGCTTAGTCCTAGGGCTGCTGAATGTGCAGGAGGCTGTCCTACTCAAAGGCAGAGCTAGGCTATCTCATGCATGCAATATCATTGGACATGCTTACAACTTTGCAAAATCTCAACATCTCTCCAAATAATATGTTAGGAACCAATCATGGTATTTCATTATCTCCAGCAAGAGCTCATGAAGATTCTTATGATATTTGTACAAATGCATTGCTGATTTACCTTTGAGGTTGCCTGATAGAAAGAGCAGCCCTGATTGATTTATTGCCATGGTTTGACTCAGGATCGGCAATTGAACCACTGACAATAACACTCTTGATCCCCTCCCCCTCCCACTCAGGTAGGGAAGGAGAAAGGAAATGAAGGAGAGAGACTTTCTGTATTGAAAACTAAACTACACAGCTGTAATTAAACACTAATGATAAAAGAAAATATGTACAACTATATACAGATGTGTTCGGGAATGTGCAAAACCCTATTGCCTCCCCCCACCCCCAGCAACTCCTACGGCACTCTCCTTAGCTGTGAGCAGTTCCGAAAAGTCCCAGAACACTGCCGGAGAGAGCAGCAGAGCAGACAGGAGCTGAGGGTAGAGTTATGAGGGTCAGGAACGCATGAGCCTAGGGTTCAAAGGTGATGGACAGACGGAGTCCTCCCTGGACACTGGCCATGGATGGAAGAGAAGGGAAGAAGAAACAAGAAGGAAGTTGTCTTCCGTGATCCCTGACCTTACACTGAGCTTACGTAGATATATGGAATGGAATACTTGGGTCGATTTTGCTGTCCGTCTAGTCCACTCCTCCCTACAGGAGGGTTGCAGATACGACTCTTCTGCTCCCTGTAGCATCTGATGCCACAGTTTCAACAAGTAGAGCAAAATTACCTTGAAGTCCGAGCAGCAACATAAACATTCCAGTGTTATCAGTCCACTAGTTGGAAAACTTGCTGCTAGTTACGAGAGTTCTCTAGAGGAAAAAAGATTAGTAAAAGGAAAATAGACTTAATCCTGGCTTAAACCAGGGCATGTACAAATGCCATTCAAATGAGATTTAATCACAGTATTTGTGTTTGTGGAATACCTCATCACCAACAGCAAGTTATAAGACATTTGAAAGAATTTTCCAGGTGTGCACTCATGCTAGGTGTTATGAACAGTGCACACACCCCCACTGGAGAAAAGCCTTCTCATCAAGAAGCAATTCATAAATACAGAAAAAAATAATTATAATTTCCTTCATTCCTCATTCCAACAGAATGTATGTCCCAATTGAATACTCTGTATTCAATTTGATATTACCTGTCTGAAATGAAAGGCTGTTGGGTAATTCTTTGAGCGAGTGTGTGTGCGTGTACATGCATATGCAAAGATACACTAGATACATGCACCCGTCAAGTTTATCAGTCCACCATAAATGTTTTCAGGGTAGAAAGAAAGGAAGGTGTTTCCACTTGAAACCCTCATGTTCAAGTGTTTGTAAGTTTCTGAATTAAATGTAATATTCAGGAAGAATGTTTCACATTCAGAGTCTCATCTCAGTGGTTTCTTTTTCCCCCAACATGTCAATAAGATTTCAGACAGTTTAGAAAATGAGTTTGCAACATTTAAGCAGATTGTTCAGATTTTTTTTTTCTTGTTTAACTTAGCTAAATTTAGATTGTAGCTTCCTTTCTAAAAGACCAATGTTCCTTGGACAGTGAGGATGAGTTAGGGCTTATCAATGCTTCTATAAGTCAGAGCTTCAGCCCCTTTGAGAAGGGTACAACAGATTCCCTAAAATCAGTGTTTATTAAAGAAATCTCTTTGTTCCTAAGGAAAGAACACTGAAAAATATGAGAGAAAATAAAATTTGGGCAGCAATGAGGAAGGGATACCTACAAATCATGGCCAGTACTCAGGGGCTTCCACTGTTGCCTGTTATGGGAAACAGGGAAACATCTGATGCCTGCATGGGCTTGCTTCACTGCATGACTGTCCGGGTTTGAGCCAGGATGAAGCCAGTTTTTCTTTTGCTGATTCCTTTTTTCATTTCAGTGAGCTTTCTTCAACTAGCAACTGTGTGTTCTGCTAGGTTGATAAGACACTGGAATGTTTTTGTAATTGCTGGGCCCTCAAGGTTGTGCCTTTGCTCTGCCAGCTCAGACACTGCAGGGGGGATTTGTGGCCCCCTCGTGGGAGGCTGGGTTAGACGAACAGCAAAACTGGCCAGAGATATTCCATTCCATATATCTACGTAGGCTCGGGGGAAGGTCGGAGATGACAGAAGAAAACTTCCTTCCTTCCTGCTTCGCTCTCTCGCCGCTTCGCTTCGCCTCTCTGTCTGCCTTCCTTCTTCTCTCTCTCTCTCTTTCTTCCGTTCGTGGCCGGCGTCTGGGAAAACACCATCTGCCCATCATCGTCGACCCATCGACCTCAAGCCCTCCTGACCCTCGTAACTCTCTGCCTTTCTCCAGGAGCAGCTTCGGGATTCCTCGAAATTGTCTCGTCTGAGGGGAGTGCTGTGGGAGTTGCTGGGGGTGGGGGGAAGCGAGAGGCTTCTACCCACACCTTTGTATAATCACATATATGTATATATATATACACTCATATCACATATTAGTATTCTAATTAAAGCTGCACGGTTCAGTTTTCAATCCAGCCAAGTCTCTCTTTTTTTTTTCTCTCTCTCCTTCCCTACCTGGGTGGGAGGGGGAGGGGATCGAGAGCATTGTTGTCAAACTGAGTCAAACATTGACAATGACACACCAAGAGCTGCTTGCAAAAGGTGGCAAACCCAGCAGGCTAAATCCCCATTCTTTGTTGCATGGCAGGGGGTTGCTACTTCTTTTGTTTCTTTTGATGAAGGTTCTGAGCCATATTTGTTCCTCATTTTTCAATTTGTCAATAATGGTCACATTAGGGACTACAGCTCCTAAAGTGCATATTCCTGACCAATTTGCTGGCAACACCTTTCTAGCTTTGTCTCCACATATCCAATACCAACCTTTTCCTTCTGAGACCAGCCAATTTCTACAAAAAGGCCTTCCTATCAAAAGAGTTGGGGCACATTCTGAATATCTTCCCACGAATCACAGAATCACAGAATCTTAGGGGTTGGAAGGGATCTCGAAAGATCATCTAGTCCAACCCCCTTGCCAGAGCAGGATCACCTAGAGTACATCACACAGGAACGCATCCAGGCGGGTTTTGAATGTCTCCAGTGAAGGAGACTCCACAACCTCTCTGGGCAGCCTGTTCCAGTGCTCTGTCACTCTCACAGTAAAGAAGTTTTTTCTGATGTTTACGTGGAGCCTCCTATGTTCCAGTTTGTACCCATTGCCCCTAGTCCTATCACTAGACATCACTGAAAAAAGCCTGGCTCCGTCCTCCAGACACTCACCCTTAACATATTTGTAAACATTGAGGTCGCCCCTCAGTCTCCTCTTCTCCAAGCTAAAGAGACCCAGCTCCCTCAGCCTTTCCTCATAAGGGAGATGTTCCACTCCCTTAATCATTTTTGTGGCTCTGCGCTGGACTCTTTCAAGCAGTTCCCTGTCCTTCTTGAACTGAGGGGCCCAGAACTGGACACAATATTCCAGATGCAGCCTCACCAAGGCAGAATAGAGGGGGAGGAGAACCTCCCTTGACCTACTAACCACACCCTTTCTAATGCACCCCAGGATGCTATTGGCCTTCTTGGCTACAAGGACACATTGATGGCTCATGGTCATCCTCCTGTCCACCAGGACCCCCAGGTCCCTTTCACCTACACTGCTCTCCAGCAGGTCAGCCCCCAACCTGTACTGGTACATGGGGTTGTTCTTCCCCAGATGCAAGACTCTACACTTGCCCTTGTTGAATTTCATCAAGTTTCTCCCTGCCCAACTCTCCAGCCTGTCTAGGTCTCTCTGAATGGCAGCACAGCCTTCTGGTGTGTCAGCCACTCCTCCCAGTTTAGTGTCATCAGCAAACTTGCTGAGGACACACTCTGTTCCCTCATCCAGGTCATTGATGAAAATATTGAATAGTACCGGTCCCAGTACCAACCCCTGAGGGACTCCACTAGTCACAGACTTCCAACTAGATTTTGTCCCATTAACCACAACTCTCTGACTTCTTCCTTTCAACCAGTTCATGATCCACCTCACTACCTGACCATCAAGACCACGCTTCCTCAGTTTATCTATGACGATGCTGTGGGAGACAGTGTCAAATGCTTTACTGGAATCAAGATAAACCACATCTACTGCCCTACTATCATCTATCCACCTAGTTACTTCTTCATAGAAGGCTAAATGGGGATACAAAGAATGTATCCTTTAGACAGTTTACCTTATCCATGCCTTTTGGGGGGTTGTACCTTTGTATACAAGTGCAATACTTGTTCCTTAGTATCAGGGTAGTTATTTCCCAGTCCTGGGTTTCTAATTCCTTACTATATTAGAGGTTTTGTTTATCCAGAGGTTGCTCCAGGAGATACTGGAAGGAATAGGGACACCAAACATAGGTGCCTCTTTCCTGAATATTCAGGGAAATTAGCACAAATCCAGCAGCTGGACTTGTTGCTTGTTCTAGCTATCTCCTGGGCCAAGCTGATGTGCGTGTTCTTTTCCCAAGGCATGTGTCCATGGAATATGTTCCCAAGCTAGTTATTAGTATTAGGCTCACATTGTCGAGTTCAACAAACCCATACTCTACTGGATGTGCATGACCTCTGATTATCTACACGAGCAAGATAAAACTACTAAGGTTAATACGGTTATCACACAGAATAATATTAATAGTCCATGGGGGAGACTGAGCTCTAAATAAGTATCCCCCAATTCTCAAGGCTGTTTAGTCTTAAGAAGAGAAGACTAATAGGGGACCTTATTAATGTCTATAAATATCTGAAAGGTGGATGTGAAGAATGGGCCAGTCTCTTTTCAGTGGTGCCCTGTGATAGGACAAGGGGCAATGGGTGCAAACTGGAACATAGGAGGTTCCACATAAACATCAGAAAAAACTTCTTTACTGTGAGAGTGGCAGAGCACTGGAACAGGCTGCTCAGAGAGGTTGTGGACTCTCCTTCTCTGGAGACTTTCAAGACCTGTGTGGATGCATTCCTATGTGATCTGCCCTAGGTGTTCCTGCTTTGGCAGGGGGATTGGACTCGATGATCTTCAGAGGTCCCTTCCAACCTGGTGTCCTTGCATAATAGGTATGAGGATCTGCAAGTGGAACTGAACAATAACCAGGATGATGGTTCAGCCTGGTGGAAAGAGGTTAGGGAATCCTCTGTATCATGCATCCAGTCTGCCTGTTGGGCCTGTCTCAGGGCAAGTAGGGTGCGATTCCAGTAGTTTCTCTCTCTCGCACTCCCTGATAGTCCTCAACCTACTCACCTCCTCCCAGAGCTCTGTCACTAAATGGAGGAGTTCCTCTACCTGGGCACACCTCCCATAGGTGTGCTCACTGCTGCCATCTAGTACTGGCATAAGAGCAGGGCACACCCTGCAGCCTGACACCTGGGAGGCAGCATGTTCCCACTGGAGCTCTGTCTGGGAAGCTGCATCAGTCATGGTGGGTGCAGAGCTTAGTGGACATGGGTTTCTGCTGAACGTATAACATTGCTCCCTGGTCAAGCTGGCAAAGTTCAGCACCCTTTCTGGGACTGCCTTCTGTGCAAACTGCTGCACCATGCCCTTTCTTCCATGCCACACCCTGTTTGTCCACCCTGGTCACCTGCACTCCCTAAGGGCTTTTTTTTATATGTGGGAGGGGCTCAGGGGGAAAATGCACATCTGAGCACTGCCCAGTGAGAGAGCCTGCCATTTTTTCACAGAATCACAGAATTGTCACAGTTGGAAAAGACCTCTAAGATCACCAATTCCAACTGTCCACCCAGGGGAAAAACAAACAAACCACCACAAAACCACAACCACACACCCCACAAAACCCACAACACACAACCCCCAAAAAACCCACCATGCCCACTAGAGCATGCCCTGAAGTGCCACATCTACATATTTCTTGAATACCTCCAGGAATGGTGACTCCACCACCTCACTGGGCAGGCTGTTCCAGTGCCTAACTACTCTTTTTGTAAATAAATTCTTACTAATATCTCGTCTAAACCTCCCCTGCCTGCCTCACTGCAACCTCCTTTCAGGTAGTTGTCGAGAGCAATGAGGTCTCCCCTCAGCCTTCTGTTCTCCAAACTAAACAATCCCCATTCCCTCAGCCTCTCCTCTCTAGACCATTCACCAGCTTGGTTGCTCTTTCCTGAACACACTCCAGCACCTCACTGTCCTTCTTGTAGTGAGAGGCCCAGAACTGCACACAGTACTTGAGGTGCGGCCTCACCAGTGCTGAGTACAGGGGCACGATCGCTTCTCTACTCCTGCTGGCCACACTATTCCTGATGCAGGCCAGGATGCTGTTGGCCTTGGCCACCTGGGCACACTGCTGGCTGTCAACCAGCACCACCAGGTCCTTTTCCACAGGGCAGGTTTCCAGCCACTCTGCCCAAGCCTGTAGCCCCAAACCTTTTCAGACAAGCCCTGCTTTTTTGAAACATGAGAATTAAAACTTTGCACACATAAAAATTAAAACTTTGGCCAGCACAAACATGCTGGGTTTATTTATTTGTATGATTGAGTTACTTTTACCTAGTCATGATTTTTTTCCTGTCTAAGGTTTGAATAAGTTATCTTTAGCAAAAACCCTCCCAACCCCCTCCGCCCTCCGAATTGCCCTTGAAGAATAGGTATGAGGCCTTGGTACTTCAAGGACAGGAAAATGAAGTTGGAGGGATAGATTTGTCTAGTGAACCACCTAGGACTTGTCGCTCAGCTCCACACCTTAGGACTTCTTCAACTCAGAAGGAAAGGAGGGTAATTGTGGTGGGTGACTCCCTTCTGAGGGGAACAGAAGGGCCCATCTGTCGACCAGACCCATCCCACAGGGAGGTCTGCTGCCTCCCTGGGGCTCGCATTAGAGATGTTAAAAGGAAACTCTCTAGTATTGTAAATCCCTCTGATTACTACCCACTGCTGATTTTCCAGGTTGGCAGTGATGAAATTATTACAAGAAATGTAAGGGCAATGAAGAGAGACTTCAGGGCCCTGGGACGGCTAGTTAGGGGGTCTGGAGCACAAGTCGTGTTTGCCTCCATACCTCTTGTAAGAATGGGTGGAGCGGTAAACAGGAAGAGTTTACTGATGAATGAATGGCTACAAGACTGGTGCCAAAGGCAGGGCTTTGGTTTCTTTGATCATGGGTTGCTATATGAGACACCTGGCCTGATGGTGGCAGGTGGGATGCACCTGTCACAGAGGGGGAAAAGGCTTTTGGGGCAGGACTTAGCAAGGCTCATTGAGAGAGCTTTAAACTAGATGTGAAGGGGGAAGGGGAGAAAACTGGGTCTGTTAGGGACAAGCCCAAGAGGAACATACCAGGGCCTGAAGGAAGGTGGTCTAAGGAGGATTTGGTCCTACCAGTGTGCTCTGCTTGCTTCCTGAAATGCCTGTACACCAATGCACGCAGCATGGGGAATAAACAGGAAGAGTTAGAGGTCTGTGTGCGGTCTAAGGGCTGACCTGCTGGAGAGCAGTGTAGGTGAAAGGGACCTGGGGGTCCTGGTAGACAGGAGGATGACCATGAGCCAGCAGTGTGCCCTTGTGGCTAAGAAGGCCAATGGCATCCTGGGGTGCATTAGAAAGGGTGTGGTTAGTAGGTCAAGAGAGGTTCTCCTCCCCCTCTATTCTGCCTTGGTGAGGCCACATCTGGAGTATTGTGTCCAGTTCTGGGCCCCTCAGTTCAAGAAGGACAGGGAACTGCTGGAAAGAGTCCAGCGCAGAGCCACAAAAATGATTAAGGGAGTGGAACATCTCCCTTATGAGGAAAGGCTGAGAGAGCTGGGTCTCTTTAGTTTGGAGAAAAGGAGACTGAGGGGTGACCTCATCAATGTTTACAAATACGTAAAGGGTGAGTGTCAAGAAGATGGAGTTAAGCTTTTTTCAGTGATGACCAGTGATAGGACAAGGAGTAATGGATACAAATTGGAGCATAGGAGGTTTAAGGTGAATATCAGAAAAAAATTTTTTACTGTGAGAGTGACAGAGCACTGGAACAGGCTGCCCAGAGAGGTTGTGGAGTCTTCTTCACTGGAGATATTCAAAACCCACCTGGACGCATTCCTGTGTAATGTACTCTAGGTGACCCTGCTCTGGCAGGGGGGTTGGACTAGATGATCTTTCGAGGTCCCTTCCAACTCCTAGGATTCTATGATTCTATGATCTCATAGTGAATGTTTGGTAAGTTAATTGTGATTAAGTTGCCTTTCTTACATTGTTAACTTTTTGCTTGTATCTTGTTGTCAATCAAATGGGAAATATGGGCGGGGGGGAAAGGAGGTAAAAGCAGTCAATCAAATGTAAATTATGAGGATGCTGGGGTTGTGGGACTCTGTGCCCATAAATTCCTCAATATGAAAGAAACCAACCCCCCAAAAACAAAAGGGGGAGAAAAAACAAGGTGGGGAGGAGCAGTCCAGAGGGAACTGCAAAATATATATTTTTATATTTAAAAGCCTTCTGAACCACTTCACTTTCATTTAATTTCTTAAATTGGTCTGAAGAAATGAACATGGATATGTATTTCTTATATACTAGGGAGTGGCATCTTGCCTTGCACAAAGGGTCAGCCTAAGGGTTTGTGCATCACTGAAACCTCATTTAAAACTTGAAGATAGGACCTGAACAAAACCTGAATATTAGTGGGTAACAAATGGTATGCACCATCAGGAAGTATGTTCTAGTTTTAGGTTTCAAATGCTTTATTTTAAATTGCCTGTTTACTTTGAAAAAATACCAGATCCAGAAGAAAAATTCAGCTCTGTGTGTAATGTTTAACTATATTCAATTGTGGAATACCAATTTGGTATTAAACATACAAAAGGAACAAAACCAAACCAAACAAAAAGTCAGACAGCAGTAGGTATCGATCATTGTCTCTTTAAAACAGCAAGATATATTCCATAGTCCACATGTATTTTGCTATTTTTTCTACTGAAGTGGTATATCTATGTGATTTAGCTGCAGCTAGGAAGCTGGTAGCACTTTCAAACACTGAGGGTCACATGACACTAAGTCAGCTTTATACAGCACAGTGCCATTTTTCACCCAGCAGCAGATCTGTTGATACGCTTCATATTGTAGAATAAAAATGGGTTTCCAGATATGGAAAGATGATGACAAACACAACTACTGGAGTGAAACTCCAACAGGGCAAGTTATAGCATGAACACTGAACATGGAGCAGAGAACCTGCAGCTTTCTCAGAGGTCAAAGCATATTTTCTTGTCTGACTTCCATCTCAGATGAAGCAGCATATGCTTGTGAATACATGATGACAGAGGTCTGTATCCCTTAAAGAGTTTAGCACAAGACCATTTTCTTCCAAAGGCACCTTCTTGTCCTTGGGTTTTTAATGTGTGAAACATCTCCAATCGCAATAACAGCTTGATTGTAACAGTTCACCTTTTATCATACCATGTTCTTGCTGCATATTCTTTTACACAGCAATACAAAAGACAGGACTACTTCAGCAGGCTATTTCAAGTATATCTGTATTACTGTCTGTCACGGTTTGACTCAGGATCGACAACAACGCTCTCGGTCCCCTCCCCCTCCCACCCAGGTAGGGAAGGAGAGAGAGAATGAGAGAGAGACTCTCTGGATTGAAAACTAAACTACACAGCTTCAATTAAACACTAAGGATGAAAGAAAATATGTATAATTATATACAAATGTGTTCAAGAATGTGCAAATGCCTACTGCTTCCCCCCACCCCCAGCAACTCCCACAGCACTCCCCTTAGCTGTGAACAGTCCCAAAAAGTCCTGGACTGCTGCCAGAGAGAGAGAGTAGAATTATGAGGGTCAGGAGAGCTCGAGCCTAGGGGTTGATGGTGGTAGATGGACAAAGTCCTCCCTGGATGCCCGGCCATGGACGGAAGAGAAGGGAAGAAGAAGCAGGAAGGAAGTTGTCTTCTGTGATCTCTGACCTTCCTCTGAGCTTACGCAGATATATGGAATGGAATATCTCTGGCCAATTTTGCTGTCTGCCTAATTCAGCCTCCTACAGGGGAGTCATAGATCTCCCGGTAGTGCCTGAGCCGGCAGAGTAAAGACGCGACCTTGGAGTCCCAGCAATAACATAAACATTCCAGTGTTATCAGTCCCAGCTTACTGAAGGAAAAAAAAAATCAGTAAAAGGAAAATTTGCTTCATCCTGCCTCAAACCAGGACAATGTCATGGTTTAATGCTGGGCCAGCAAATGAATGAATGACAGATGCTCTCTATTAACCCCTCTCCCTTCCCCTATAGGGAAAGGAGAAAGAACGAGAGAGACTTGCAGGTTGGAAACTAAACTACACAGCTTTAATGAAACAGTAGTGATGAAAAGGAAAATAATGAAATATGTACAAATATATACAAAACTACTATTGCTTCCCCCCCCCAATAACGCTCATGTCACCACTGAGGCTGCAGGGCAGGCCCTGGAAAAGTCCTGGACTGGGCTCCTGGAGTCAGCAGACAGGAGCTGGGTGCAGGAACACACGGATTCAGGAACACATGGATCAGGATCAAAGGCAGATGAACGGACAGAGTCTTCCCAGAACACTGGCCATGGATCATGAAGGCTTGACCCTCATAATTCCTCAAATTTATACCGAGTATGACATATATGGGATGGAATACTTCATTTGTTTAATTTCAGTCACCTGTTGTCCTGGTTTGAGCCAGGATGAAGCCAGTTTTTCTTTTGCTGATTCCTTTTTTTCATTTCAGTGAGCTTACTTCAACTAGCAACTGCGTGTTCTGCTAGGTTGATAAGACACTGGAATGTTTTTGTAATTGCTGGGCCCTCAAGGTCGTGCCTTTGCTCTGCCGGCTCAGACACTGCGGGGGGATTTGTGGTCCCCCCGTGGGAGGATGGGTTAGACGAACAGCAAAACTGGCCAGAGATATTCCATTCCATATATCTACGTAGGCTCGGGGGAAGGTCGGAGATGACAGAAGAAAACTTCCTTCCTTCCTGCTTCGCTCTCTCGCCGTTTCGCTTCGCCTCTGTCTGCCTTCCTTCTCTCTCTCTCTTTCTTCCGTTCGTGGCCGGCATCTGGGAAAGCACCATCTGCCCATCATCGTCGACCCATCGACCTCAAGCCCTCCTGACCCTCGTAGCTCTCTGCCTTTCTCCAGGAGCAGCTTCGGGATTCCTCGAAATTGTCTCGTCTGAGGGAAGTGCTGTGCGAGTTGCTGGGGGTGGGGGGAAGCGAGAGGCTTCTACCCACACCTTTGTATAATCACATATATATATATATACTCTCATATCACATATTAGTATTCTAAATAAAGCTGCACGGTTCAGTTTTCAATCCAGCCAAGTCTCTCTCTCTTTTTTTCTCTCTCTCCTTCCCTACCTGGGTGGGAGGGGGAGGGGATCGAGAGCATTGTTGTCAAACGGAGTCAAACGTTGACACCTGTCTAGTCTGCTTTTCCCCAAAGGAGGGTCGCAGGTGTGACTCCTTTCCTCCCTTCTGGTTCAGGACCATTAGATGTTTTTCAGAACCAAGCCTTGCTTCTGCATACCATTCTCTAGCTGGAACTATAAACATTGAGCCTTATCAGTCCTAGAAGCAGACACTGACTGGAAAATGTGCCATTAATTTCAGCAAGTGCAGCTACTTAGAAGCAACTTAACTGAAAAGTAAAATCACTAGAAAGAAAATTGGTTCTATCCTGGCTCAAACCAGGATAATGACCTACATGTATGTGTTTTCTTCTTTGACTCAATACATTCACTTCATTTTTTACTTTTCAAGCCCACAGGCAATTTTCTAGTTATGTATGTATTCCTTTTTTTCTTAAAATAAGGAAGTGCTAAAAAGCACATGCATTTCTCAGAGCAATGCATTTAACCTGCTGCACTTGTGAGGCAAGTAATTGTTTTACCTTTACATCTGGGAATCACTACCAGTCTATTCTGCAACCAGTTAGCGAGTTCACACTCCAGAGACCAGACATTCTTGTTGGTGATTGAAATAAAGGCATATCCCAAAGATATGCATTTCAGTGGGAGAAGCCAGAAACTGGCTTCCTTCAGTGGGCACCATGTGGCAAGTCTTTGTAGGTTCCTTTAGACAAATAAGACATGTTAATTAGAATGAGTCCAGTGTGCCCTGAAACAAGGCACATATTCTAAGAAAACAGGAATGATGTATTGGTTCATCCAGGCAAGTACTCCGTTTCTGAGGAGCAGGCAGGGAATTTGAGCAGTCAGTACTGGAAGAAGCTGTACACAGAGGAAGTGTCTTCTCAGTCAGGGACCAGAGGTTATCTTAAAAACCAGATTATAAAAGTTTATATCCTTTCCTAGGTCACAGTGAGATTTCTCCCACGTCACTTTAGCCATATAAATAAGATGCTTGGTGTAAAACAGCACCTGGCTTCTGTCAGTAAAGTGAGAGGAACATCTTAAGAGAGGCTGATTTATCTCTATCACATTTTAGGGGATGATAAAACACTTTTAGAAGGTGATTGTATTTCTCTCTTGAGCAGGTCTCTGAGTATCAGGGAAATGTTTAACTTTTACATGGTAATCAAGAGGAATCAAGCCTTTGTTTTGGTAATTGTAGATGTTTTCTGATACCATTGTTCCCTGGAGTTGCCCTTTGAACTTCTGGAGCCTTCAGAGTAGGGGGTTTAGCAGCTTGTTCAGAAACAGTGCTTTTCTGGAGCGAGTCATATATCCACGGACTTTGAATATGTGCAGAAAGCCTATGTTTGAAGTATCTTATTAAGTTAACTGCTTTCAAACAAAAAATAGGTAACAAGAATATTTAATTGCCAGTTGGGGGGGAAATATGGCTCAAATTTTGCTACAGTACTACAGCAAGATGCAGGAGACTGGACTCTTGGCTTTGGACAGTAGGGTTGCTTTTTTCATCCAGCATCAGGGGTGTAGCTGGAGCCCTGATGCTGGCTTTCCCAGATGAGCTCACCAGGTCTGCCAGGGCATCACCTGCGGCTCCTCATGGCACAGCCACTATGCTTCATGGCTGAGACCTTGGGAGGGGGAGCAGGAGATGGCCAAGCCAGCAGAGTTAGGCCTTGGGGGAACAAAGGATGACCAAAGCAACAGGGTAAGACAGCAGGAGGGCACAGGGGAAGGGTGTGGGTGGGTGTGCGTGAGGGACGCGGGAGCTGCGCCGGCCGGGGCAGCACGGGCGGAGGGGTCACGCGGCAGGCCGGGGAGCACCCCTCACGGCATTGTTCGCGCTCCACGTCCTTCCTGCTTCCGGGGGCCGCTGCGGCGAGGATTTGCCGCAGATGACATCAGATGTGGATGCTGGAAAAGTGGCGGTGTGGAGATGCGTCGGCCCCTCCCCCCTCCTTCTTCTTCGCTTCCTCCTCCTCCTCGCTAGGTCCCTGCCCTGCACCTTCTCCGTATAAAACCGCCGCCACCTCCCCACCAGCCCTCACTCCCTGCCTCCTGCAGAACCGTCGCTGAGTGGTCCTTCTCTCCCCAGAGCGGAGTGAAGCGCCCACGATGGCCACCGTGGTGGTGGTGGAAGTAGAATCAGAGCCCTCCTGTAGCATCCTCAGCCCCACCTCCCTCTCGCACCGCTTCCTGGACAGCAAATTTTACCTGCTGGTGATCATCGGCGAGCTGGTGACTGAGGAGCACCTGCGGCGGGCTATCGCCAACGTCGAGCGAGGTGAGGTGGCGGGAAGCGGGGCCGCCGCAGCCCCTAGGAGCTCCCACCCCGGTGACCCCTTCCTCTCGGAAGCGGCCGTGGCGGGTCTCCCCGACCTGGCAGGGTGTCGCGGAAGGCAGGCAGCCGCTCCCCATTTTCTTCCCCTTCTGCGTGGGGCGAGCAGAGGCGCAGCCCGGGCTCAGTCGGCGGGGCGGAGGGCCTGGCTGCCTCTTGGTCGTAGTCACACGGCACAGACACATAAGCTGCGAAGTCGTGGTCTCTGGTTTCTTCTTTTTATTTCATGAAGGGCTCGTCGTCCCGTCTGCGCGCACAGCCCTCCCGCCCCACCGGACTCGGAGGGGGAGCTGCCCGCGGCGGTCAGCGGCTGTGGGACAAGCCTCGAGCGGCGTCCAGCGGCAGCTGCTCCTTGCTGCCACCCGCACAAAGATCCGCAGTCGGCTGGGCGCGTACCGCGCCCCGCTGTTCATCCCCAGGAGCGTCTGCCCCGCCGATAGCAGCGGGCGAAGGGGGCAAGTCCCCTCCTCACCATTGTTGGGGTGGAGGGGCTGGGGCTGCAGCGGGAACCGAGCACCAAGCCCGTCGGCCCAGAGACAGCGGCGGATGGGCGTGGCGCAGTCCGCACTGCAGTCCCTATGGCAGCCCGGAGCGGACAAAGGCGTCCGCGCCGCCGAAAAATACCCGCGGCTGGGGCTGGGGCGGCCATTCGGCGTTTCCCTCGGTTCCCCGGCAAACCCGTTTCCTACCGCGAAACCAAACCTGCGAAATTCGGAGTGTTTACCTTTTCAGTGGCAAAGACTCCCTGAGCAGGAATGCAGCTGTGCCTGTTGTGTTTAACTTTTGGCAACGAGACTTTTCTCTTGGCTGGATAATTTTTCAGAATCTAAGCTTTATATGCACATATATATTTCAATAAAGAAAAATATATGGGTAATAAGGCTAATACCTGAATGCTCAGCTTAATTGTTCAGCTATGGGACGCAGTGTTTATTTGTCCTTTTCTTAAGACAGCAATACAGGAAGGTATTGCAAGTGAAATAACAGTTTTATAAGTTCTCAGTGTGGTTTCTGATACAATGGATTGCAGTGTACATGGAGAGGGGAAAAAAGCTCTGTTGCCATAACAGTGGAATGAAGCACAAAGAAAATTATTGCTGGACCATATGGTTTGTTAAACTCAATTGATATATGATTTTGTAACATTTTTGTTTAGGGCTGGTGAAAGCAGAAATATCAGAAACCTGCCATTGTTACAAGGGAGAAAGAGAACTTGGAAAGGGGAATTAGTAGCAGCCTTGCCATGTAGGTGTGGTTCAGCAGTTCAGTTAAGACTTCATTTGCCTCTGTTGTTTTCTCAACTATTGTTTCTTTAGTTGGCTATTTCTCGATTATTTTTTAATGAATGCTTGTGGTAAAGGGCTGCCTCATCACAGCTAACCAGCTTCACCCGTGCCATGTTAATCTTTATTGCTACCATTGTCTCCTAGAGAGAAGTACCGAGGGCAGATGCTTTGTCATTCAGAGCCTCTTCAGCATTACACTTTCCTAATGCTATCTAATTTTTGGTTGTGTCAGAAGTAAATTGGCTGCATTTAAATTACTAAAATTTATAAAGCAAATGGATAAAATGTTTGCCCTCAAGACATTTTATGTCATTCTTCCTCTGAAGAAATGCTCTTCAATCTCTTTTTGAAGCTTCTATTGTATAGTTGCTGCTACATAGCTCTGTTGCTGCTACCTCTTGCCACTAAGCATAACACCCACTTAGAGTTTTAGATATTCAGAGGGAATGCTTTGGCCTTTTTATTAATCATTTTGGATTAGACATCACCTCACTGGTCCCGGTGTCAGATGATCTTATTGAGATTTTACCTGCTAGGAAAAAAAATTGATCAAATTTTGAGGTGCATTGTTCTGGATGAGTATGCTGGGAGTCTGAAGCTTTATCTGTATGAGGAAATATGGCCTTCACTAATCTCCTTCTTATTGGAAAGTATGCTGTAGTCTGGAAAAAATTACTACTTTCAACCTTTGTTCTCAACAGAATCTTAAATGTGTTTAGGGTTCTTGATAACTGCCTCATTGTCTTCTCTGGTACATCTCCTAAGTACCATCACTGAAAAGTGTGGATTCATGTGTTGAACTGCAACACAACATGTCAAAGAAAACATCTGCTGATAACACATAAGTGGCATGAAGCTATGCAACCTATACAGAATGTACCCTCAGCAAGTTTGCTGATGACACCAAGCTGGGAGGAGTGGCTGACACACCAGAAGGCTGTGCTGCCATTCAGAGAGACCTAGACAGGCTGGAGACTTGGGTGGGGAAAAACCTGATGAAGTTCAACAAGGGCAAGTGTAGAGTTTTGCATTTGGGGAAGAAAAATGCCATGTACCAGTACAGGTTGGGGGCTGACCTGCTGGAGAGCAGTGTAGGTGAAAGGGACCTGGGGGTTCTAGTAGACAGAGGATGACCATGAGCCAGCAGTGTGCCCTTGTGGCTAAGAAGGCCAATGGCATCCTGGGGTGTATTAGAAAGGGTGTGGTTAGTAGGTCAGGAGAGGTTCTCCTCCCCCTCTATTGTGCATTGGTGAGGCTGCATCTGGAGTATTGTGTCCAGTTCTGGGCCCCTCAGTTCAAGAAGGACAGGGAAGTGCTTGAAAGAGTCCAGCGCAGAGCCACAAAGATGATTAAGGGAGTGGAGCATCTCCCTTATGAGGAAAGGCTGAGAGAGCTGGATCTCTTTAGTTTGGAGAAGAGGAGACTGAGGGGTGACCTCATCAATGTTTACAAATACGTAAAGGGTGAGTGTCAAGAAGATGGAGTTAAGCTTTTTTCAGTGATGACCAGTGATAGGACAAGGAGTAATGGATACAAATTGGAGCATAGGAGGTTTAAGGTGAATATCAGAAAAGTTTTTTTTTCTGTGAGAGTGACAGAGCACTGGAACAGGCTGCCCAGAGAGGTTGTGGAGTCTCCTTCACTGGAGACATTCAAGACCCGCCTGGACGCATTCCTGTGTAATGTACTCTAGGTGACCCTGCTCTGGCAGGGGGGTTGGACTAGATGATCTTTCAAGGTCCCTTCCAACCCCTATGATTCTATGATTCAACCTGGTGGAATGCAGAGTAATTTTTTTACTATATCATGAAGAGGGAATGGTGCGGCAAGTTGCATTTTCAATAATTACATTTAGGATGTCACTTTGCTAAGGAGGCAATCCTCCAACCCACCACCCACCAAAAAAGGAGGGAGTGAAGAGAAAGCTTCAAGATTTTTACAGTGATTTGACAGATGCCATGGGGTGTGCCCTTTCTGCTGTCTGATAAGTCCTGTGTCTAGTGGCATTGCACTCCTAAGCCTGCAGAAAGAAATAGGGCCAGTTCAGTCACACAGTAGTTAGTTCCATGCTGCTAATGATATACATAATTGGATTGACCTTGGATTTTAGTTCCAGAATTACCTCAGTTCTACCCAAACCTGATTTGGTTATATAATGTATATAATACATTATATTACATTATAATGTATATGCATAATTTTTGCATCCAGGATGCTGAATCATGCAGCTGCAGATTTGGGGTGTTCTATCCAAATCCCAACTACAGCTTCTAGGACTACTGTGTATGTGGAATGTCTAGGCTTTTTTTTGCTTGTTATTTATTTTACTTTGAGTCCTGTATTTTGGACATTGCCTGGCTCAGCAGTCTAACTATGCCTAATTGGAATCTTCTCCCTACTGCAAATTTGGATTAATGATAAAAGCAGCTAGGAATGGATGGTGGACAGATCCTATCATTAGCAGGATTGCTGAATCATATTGCCTAATTGACCTCTGGAAAGCTTTATAGTCTCCCCACACAAGCTTGTTGTCAGAGGCCCATTTATCTTCTAGCTTCTTGAAGTTCAGTACTCATTAATTCAGCTTTGTGATCAGTGTCAGTCAGTCAGTTTTCATATGCGCTATACGTATGTGGTATTAGATCATCTTTACTTTCTCAAATATTCCAACATCTGGAAAATGTTAAAGCCTGCTGAGCTGTATTTATCTGCCAAAACCATGCTCCAAAGATGCACCATATGGCCAAGACTTTTTTGAGAAATGAAAGTAAGGAGACTTACAGAAGAGACTCACTGCTTATGCCTCTGAACAATGATGCATAACTCAAAGTGGAGGTGGCTGGTTGTAGTTCAGTTATTTTTCTCTTGAGTGGTTATGAAACACACAGGCAATACTGTATTTCCAAATGTATTTAGTTTCAAATGGCAGCTATTAATGGCCACTAGACACTTCCCCACCTGCAGTTCCTTCTGCATTTGCCAGCTAATTTGTTTAACTAATGATATTCCTTTAGGAAAAAAGCCAAAAATCACTATAATGTTGGTGTTTAAAATCACAGCAGTGCCTAGACTTACCAGTAGTGCAACTGCCTGCTCATTATTTACAAAACAAAACAAGAAAACTAAAAAAAAAAAATAAAAAATTAAAGCGTGTTCTCATGTTAACTTGTTGTGGGTTTTTTTGTGGGTTTGTGTTTGTTTGTTTTTTAAATTTAGATATAAAAATCTTATGGTAGGAAACTATAAATTTGTCTTTTGGCTGCAGTGATTTTTTTTTTTTTTTTGACACTGGTATAATTTCAATCCCTAAAAATATATTTTTGAATAATATATTTTTTAATATAATGATTATATATGTGCCAAGTGTCTCACTTTCTAAGTAGCTGAGGGAAAAATGGTAGGGAATAGAGATGTGATGTTTATTCTTTAAAAGAAAAAGATCAAGTGTAGCATATTAAAATGTCAAAACTAGAATTTTGATATTTCATAAATAAAATATTACTTGAATTTTAATTTAAAATATGGGATGCTTCAAAGATTTGAATGGAGGAGTCAGAAATGTAATACCTTGTATTTAAATATGAATTTGCAACATGCTAGGTGATGCCATCTCTTTTTCTCCAGATCATACTCCTTAGTACTTATGGGTGACTTCAGTCATCCTCATATTTGCTGGAAAGCCCACACAGCAAAGCATGTTCAGTCCAAAAGGCTCTTGCAGTGCATCAATTATAACTTTCTAATGCAGGTAGTGGAGGAACCAACGAGGAGAGGTGCACTGTTGCACCTTGTATTAACAAATAAAGGAGGTCTGGTTGGGGACATTAAGGTTGGGAATAGCCTTGGCAACAGTGACCATGACATGGTGGAGTTTAGTATTTTACAAGGAAGAAGCAGGGCAATAAGTAGGATTACAACCCTGGACTTCTGTAGGGCTAACTTTGGACTCTTCAAAAATCTACTTGTAGGAATCCCAAGACTCTGGAAGGAAAGGGAGCCCAGGAAAGCTGGTAATTTTTTAAATACCACTTCCTCCAAGCCCAAGATATGTGCATTCCTTTGAGTAAAAGGTAGAGGTGGTAAACGACCTGCATGGATAAGCAAGGATCTTCTGAAGAAAGTCTCATGCAAGAAAGAAATTTACAGTTCGTGGAAGAAGGGACTTGTCACTTGGGAGAACTATAGGGATGTTGTCAGGGTATGTAGGAAGGCAACAAGAAAGGCCAAAGCTCTCTTAGATCTTAAACTGGCAAAGGAAGTAAAGGAGAATAAAGAGCTTCTTCAAATATATCAGTAGTAAAAGGAAGAATAGGGAAAATGTGGGCCCACTGCTGAATGAGGTGGGAGCCCTGATAACAGAAGATGCAGAAGGCAGAGTTGCTGAATACCTTCTTTGCTTCAGTCTTTACTGAGACCAGTCCTTCTGAACTTCAGACCCTGGATATATGGGAGGAAGCCTGGAGGAGGGAAGACTCTCCACTAGTCAATGAAGAGTGGGTCAGAGATCAGTTATGCAAATTAAATATATATAGGTCCATGGGCCCTGATGGGATCCAGCTAAGAGTGTTGAGAGAGCTAGCTGATGTTATTGCTCTACCACTCTCCATCATTTTCAAAAGATCATGGCAAACAGGAGAGGTGCCTGAGGACTGGAGGAAAGCCAATGTCACTCCAGTCTTCAAAAAGGGTGTCATGACCCAAGTAGGGCAACCCAGGGAGATTCAGATTGGACCCCCTTGCTTTCTAAACTCCTTCTCGTAAAGGAGCCCAGGTGCAGCTGGATCCAACCTTTGTCTCAGACCTGGCCCTTCCAGTGAGAGTGATTAAAATGTCACAGTCTGAGAAAATGCTCGACTGTCCAATATCCCTTGATCAGATTAAGGTGAAATGACACTCTCAGTCTGTATTTGAATATTAGGTTTACTTAAAGCTATAGAAGGAATACGGATACTTCAGTTATTATCTTAGGCTGCACAATCATAAAGGCTGACAATTAGATCACAAGAGTACAATACATATGTTTAAGCTGCACAACCTGAGAAAAAATCATGGTTAGGCCTTGCGTTACTTAATGATGATAGGAAGGTAGAGAGAGAGAGTAGGAGAAGAAAAGTTTAGAGAGACAGATAATAGAAAATCACCAGTCCTGGATCCAGCGTTGGGCCAGCCAACAGGGGAAAGTTGGTATTAGTGAGGCTGCTTAAGCCCACCATTGCAGCTCCCTGTTTTATAGGCAAGTGTGTTTGAGTCATAAGCCTGAGCAGGCCATCAGTGCAATCTCCATCCTCTCAGGCAGGCCTTTTGGGATGCAAGCGAGATTTTGTTTAGGGGTTACGATGGGGTTTCCACACCAGTTCTAGCAAGTATAGGTCCTGAGGGCTGGTCCCTCACAAAGGGCATGAAGGAACATCCAGGAAATTACAGACCAGTCAGCCTCTCCTCCATTCCTGGAAAAATGATGGAGCTGCTCATTTTGGAGGTCATCTCTAAGCACATGAAAGAGAAGAAGATTATCAGGAGTAGTCAGCATGGATTTGCCAAGGGGAAATCATGCTTGACTAATCTGATAGCCTTCTATGATGTTGTGACTGAATGAATAGATGCAGGGAGACCAGTGGATGTAGTCTACATTGACCTTAGCAAGGCTTTTGACACAGTTTCCCATAACATCCTCGTGAGCAAGCTCAGGAAATGTGGGATAGAAGAATGGACAGTGAGATGGATTAAGAACTGGCTACACAATAGAGCCCAAAGAGTGGTGATCAATGGTGCAGAGTCCAGCTGGAGACCTGTAACTAGTGGAGTCCCTCAGGGATCAGTGCTGGGTCCAGTCCTGTTCAACATCTTTATCAATGACCTTGATGATGGGACAGACAGTCTTCTCAGCAAGTTTGCTGATGACACGAAGCTGGAAGGATTGGCTGATTCACCTGAAGGCTGTGTGGCCATTCAGCAAGATTTGGACAGGCTGGAGAGCTGGGCAAAGAGGAACCTAATGAGGTTCAACAAGAGCAAATGCAGAGTCCTGCATCTGGGAAGAAACAACAAAATGCACCAGTACAGGCTAGGAGGTGATCTGCTAGAGAGCAGCTTCGTGGAGAAGGACCTTGGAGTCCTGGTAGACAACAAGTTATCCATGGGACAGCAATGTGCCCTTGTGGCCAAGAAGGCCAATGGTATCTTGAGGTGCATTAGGAGAAGTGTGTCCAGCAGATCGAGGGAGGTTCTCCTCCCCCTCGGCCCTAGTGAGACGTCACCTGGAATATTGTGTCCAGTTCTGGGCTCCCCAGTTCAAGAGGGACAGGGATATGCTGGAAAAAGTCCAATGGAGGGCTACGAGGATGATTAAGGGACTGGAACACCTGCCTTACGAGGAAAGGCTAAGAGACCTGGGGCTTTTCAGTCTGGAGAGGAGAAGACTGAGGGGGGATCTAATTAATGTCTATAAATACATGAGGGCTGGGCATCAAGAAGGCAGGGACAACCTCTTTTCACTTGTGCCCTGTGATAGGACACGAGGGGCAATGGATTCAAACTTGAGCACAGGAAGTTCCACCTCAACATGAAGAAGAACTTCTTTACTGTGAGGGTTACAGAGCACTGGAACAGGCTCCCCAGAGAGGTTGTGAGGTCTCCTTCTCTAGAGACTTTCAAGACCTGTCTAGATGCCTTTCTGAGTGATCTGCCCTAGTTTTTTTGGTCCTGCTCTGGCAGGGGAGTTGGACTCAATCTTCGGAGGTTCCTTCCAACCCCTAACATTCTGTGTTTCTGTGATTCTCAGGGGGACAAATACAATGGTTTTGCAATAGGGCAAACTTATCTCCTGTGTGTTTCTCTCTTTTCAGTTTTGTAAAATCAGCGTATTGCTATTTTAAAGTCAAGTCCAGGACATCAATAACTTCTCGTAATCTGGATACTAGAATGTTGGAACCAGGAGTCCTAAAGCAGGGGCCTTAAAGGCTTGTTATCTTTTGGAAAGGTAGATTTTGTCTTGTTTCTGACTGATCCCTGTCAAAAGTGCTTCTTCTGAGCACTCAGCACTTTGCAAAGTATAGCTGCATGGCTTGAAAGGAAGACAGGTTTGTTATGGAATTTAGAAATAGGCAAATACCATTAAGACAAATGGAGAAATAATAAATTAAAATTTCCAGTGCTCTTATATCAAGCTAGATGTGTTTTGCATTTTGAATTTTAGGAATCCGATCATGGGACACAAATTTGATTGAACGCATCTTGGATCAAGAACTGAAACTTTTTGTGTCTCGCCATTCAGCTCGATTCTCTCCTGAAATTCGAGGTGAGTTTTTTGAAGTGTTTGGCAAAGCTTTGTTTTATATGTTGTTTTTTTTTTTCAGAGCAGAATTAATAAATATACTCAGCTATCGGATGGCCCACTTTCTTTTGTGATTCTTTACAATTAATATTTTTTTCTTTCTTTTAAAATATGGGTTGAAAATTATAATTTGTTAGTTTTCTCACAACAGGAAATGTTTGAAACTTTAAAATAATCAGTCTTTTAGTTTAGCTTCATGTATCTCACCATGATTACTTTGACAGTAGATGTTTTTTTAGGGCCTCATTAAAGTTAAGCGAAACTCACTTTTTGACTGACCAACTTGTTCATGTAGCACCAATCTAGTAGTCCTGGAGACTGAAGCTGTTCCTCACTGTGGTAGGTAGAGCACATACAGAAAATAACCTGAAAGGTTAGCTCTACAGTTTAATAGAGACAGAAATTATGTCATGACTGTTGTACAAGTGTGGCTCAAGCCCCATGTTTGTCCCCAAAGGGCTTGGACTTTTTTCTTTCTTGGTATGAAAAAGCTGAGGGATGGAGTGTCTACCTTGACTCGCAGGAACTTTCATTGGCTTGTATGAAGAAATAAGAATTTTACAGGACTCATGACACCAAAACTTCTACTGCTTTTTCTTCAAGCCTGTCTTTCCTTTAGAGGATTCATAAAATAAATTAAAACCTCAACAATTTAATGAAGTGTAAAATTTGATTTAGTGCATGGGATTCAAGTGTTTGGTAAGTTTTCTAACATCTCATTGCTATAACACAAATGCTGAGTATGTGTGAAATTAATTTGTTTTTTTGTTTAAAAATATATAGCCTTCTCCAAGGAGTATAGGTTGCTTTAATTGGTTAAATTATTGTGGCTTTGTGCATATTGACTAGTACAACCTAATATTGATGAATGTTATAAATTCTGGCTTCAGGAACATCTCTAAAGTATGGTGAGAAGAGCTATGAAATGTTGTATCATACTCTATTACATCACATTCCTAGGGTAATTTGCTATACACTGTTGACAGAAATCCTGACATCTTGCTAGCATGACAGCATTGACCCAAAGTCTCTCTCCCTCATTCTCTCTCTCTCCTTTCCCTACCTGGGTGGGAGGGGATTGAGAGCATTGTTGTCACTGGTTTAATCGCCGATCCTGAGTCAAACCCGTGACAGGCATTCAGCCTTCACTGCTAGAAGTGCACAGCTCGAGACTACTTTGTATCCTATATTACCATTAGGGGGAATATTAGTTCATAATTATTGTTATATTAAATCTATTTTCATTTCAACCCACAGGTCTCCTTTCCTTTTCCCAGTTCCCCTTCTTGGATTGGATGTTAGAGCAACTGCCCAAACCATGACAATTGTGCACCTCTTTTTTTTCAACAGAAAGATTACAGAATCCTCTAGGAATTTTTCTCTAGGAATTTTATTTTTGGTTGGTTTATTTCTTGTTTTTCTAGACTTGCCTATTTAGTCTGTCATTGCATTGAATTGCAGCTTAATTGCACATGACTAGAATTCATCAACATCTCTTTGACAAGCAGCAATTAATGTGTTTTCCAGCATTGTTCAATCTTTAAACAATAAGCTGCCAAAATATCTGTTGAAAGAGAATTAAGGGAGCCTGAAACCAGGAAAGAAGGAACATCCAGGAATACAGCTAGCTCTCTTGACCAATTTAATTTCTCAAATTTTGTGGAGAAGCTCATTGACACTTTCAGAATCCCACTGCACAGATGAGAGGACAATATTTTAGTCTCTCTAGTCCCTCTGATGTTGAATCTGCATGAGGCTCCTTTGTGTCTTTCTACTGTTTGATAGGAAAGAGGGTGTTTTCTTGCCATTTGTTAATAAAATTTCAGAATGTTTTATTTCTGTTTGACAAATTGTCACAGTTTGACTCAGGATTGGTGATTAAACCAGCAACAACAATGCTCTTGATCCCCTCCCCCTCCCACCCAGGTAGTGTGAGAAACGTTTGTCGTGCCAATGAACAGGCCCACACAGATCCTTCAGCGAAGCACAGTTTATTTACATTCTTGCAAGAATGGGTGACCTAAGCAAGTAGGCACACCCATAGTAAGGTGAATAACGGTTTATATTCCCTATTCCCAATGCAAAGTTCCCTCCCCTGTTTCCCCACTGGCTGAGTACTCCAGGGTTTACAGCCTATCCGATGCTTCAAATTATCCTGTAAGTTTCCCGCCCCTGTTTACACATTCCATTCTAGCAGTTTACTTTTTACCTTTTAAGGTAAAATTTTGACCTTTCTTGCCCCCTTGGCTGTCTTCCCAATTAACAAAATTATCTATACCTACTGGTGTCATCCTGCCCTGAGGAGCAAGACAGAAGTGGCTTTGTTCGGTCTTATCTTGGGCCATAAATCCTTCTCCATGTTCGGATCCCCAGATGGAGCTCAATTCACTCCCTCAGTTTCTTGGACTGTAAACCACTCCCGGTGTCCCTTGGAACATGCAGATATCTCACTTCTCTCAAACAAACTATTATATTCCTAACACTAGGGTATATATATAAAAAAAACAAACCCAACACTATATTTCTAACACTAGAATGCAAAAACAACACTACATTTCATTTCTAACAGTAGGACAGAGAATAGAAGGAGAGACTTTCCAGATTGAAAACTAAACTAGACCGCTTTAATTAAATACTAATGATAAAAGAAAAACGATAGGATGCATTTGCCACTTCTTACCAGTGAGGCTCACATCAGCCTCCGCAACAGTCAGTTCTTGACCTCCTGTCACGCCAGAAATAGTGACAGATTCTGTCCCTTGATGATTCGATGGCATTAGGGTGCACCATGCACCAGTGTCCACCAAGGCTTTATACTTTTGTGGTTCTAACGTGCCAGGTCACCGAATCCACAGTCAAATAAACTTGGTTGTCCCTCTCCTACTCCTGGCTGGAGGCAGGGCACCTCTAATGTTGAGCATTAGATGTCAATGCACCATCCTGGTTGAAGGACCAGTCGCTGGAGACTGGAGCAGCCCTCTTCCTGGAAGGACCGTCTCCTGCATTTGTTCTATTTAGCAGCTCTTGTATGCATATCTGAAGAACAGCAGTGGGTTTATTGTCCCAGGTTATCATGTCCTCTTTATAATAATCATGCAAGGGAGACCACAGGTGGCATCGAAGTTGGTCCTGTCTCTCTCGTTGCTGTCTCGTAGCAGGACGTCTGCTCTTAATGGCTGCAACACGAGCCCAATTGTCTCTAGAGAGATACTGGAGTTTACCTTCCCATCTGTTTGGCATCTTATTCCTTCTGTCAGTCATTTTTTCAATGGCTGAGGTGTGGAAATTACGATAATAAGAGAACATATCTCAGTATTTTTGTGCTTTGAAAGCCAGCTCATGCACAGTTGGTCTTAAGTAGTCATAAAAGCATCCCATGAAAGAGAATATATGGGCATGTGCTCCTGTTACAGCCTGCACAAACCTCCAGAACATGGTATTTCACACAGAACGTCATCAGGTTATCATAGATCACCTCTAGCACAGCTAATTCTCTCAAATACGTGATGGCTCTTTCAAGAGTGGGCGTTCTGGTTCAGTGCCAGTCAATGTCACCCTTATGGGGGTATCTCTCCCTTACAGCTGTCGGCTCCACAGGGTGGTAGTTCCTCTCTTACTACCAAGTGCTCTATCAATACCGGCATCTCTGGCCAGGGTTTCCAACTGCTTGGCTTCTCTTTCATCCACGTCATAGGTTTCAGCCCCACTAGCAAAGCATCGGAGCAACCAACAAAGCAGCAGCTCACCTTCATTGCGGGTAAAGTCCTTTCTCATGAGGCGCAGTTCTTTTAGAGAGAAAGGCCAGACAAGATCCTCATCCTCATCTGCTTGTGAGCAACCTGCTTCTCTATCTGCTTGAGAAGGGCCTGCTCCTCCATCTATTTTAGAAGGGTCTGCTCCTTTGAATAGATCTTTTAACATTGCTTTTAAAAAGGGGTCCTCTACTGTTAAATGCATTATTGTGGTTTCAGTTGGCTGTTTCTTTGCTTTGCTTTTTGTCACAGGATTAACTTTAACTTTTACTGTTTGGGATCGAGTGGGAGTGGCCTTGGTCTTTGTAGCAGCAGCAGTGGTGGCAGCAGTCTTGCCTGTGGGGGAGGGGCAGTGAGTGGAACATCTTCCTCTACACATCCACAATACATTATAAATATTCAGCATCCCTACTGAAACAATGCTATTTAGATCAAAAGCTGGAAGATTCAGCCTGAGAGAAAATGGAGAGGTTAATCTGACCCTGCCATTACCAACAGACCTTTCTGTTCACATAAAAATCCTCATTATATGGTGCCACCCTATACATCAGTATCAAAACCCCTGTTATCACTAAATAGCTTATCAGATGATAGATTATGGCTTTGGCTATAATCCTGTTGATAAACCATAAAACAATCACAAGAGCAGCTACACTGAGCAGTATTATCCTTGCTGCATACCACATATATGATTGCATGTTGGGAAGGAAGTCCAGCAGAAACATTGCAGAAAGTGTCTGTCCAGTTTTCAACCTGTCAACATATTCAGCAGAAGCATTGCCCATAGCTCTCTGAGGGATTCCTCCCATCAGAGCTGGAATTTTAAACATCCAGCCAATTAGTCAGAATTTATAGCCTGGGCTTAAGATACAGCCCCATGTTGGGTGCCAATAAATTGTTGACACAGTTTGACTCAGGATCAGCAATTAAATCAGTGACAATAATGCTCTTGATCCCCTCCCCCTTCCACCCAGGTAGGGAAACACAGAATCATCAAGGTTGGAAAAGACCTTCAAGATTATCAAGTCCAACTGTCTGCCCTACAACCCTTAACCACTAAACCATCTCCTGAAACACCACGTCTACCCATTTTTTGAACACCTGCAGGGATGGTGCCTCAACCACCTCCCTGGACAGCCTGTTCCAATGCCTCACCACTCTTTCTGTGAAGAAATTTTTCCTAATACTGAATGTGAACTTCCCCTGGTGCAACTTGACCCCATTTCCTCTTGTCCTATCGCTAGTCACTAGGGAGAAGAGGCCAACATCCACCTCACTACAACCTCCTTTCAGGTAGTTGTAGAGAGCAATGAGGTCTCCCCTCAGCCCCTCCTCTTCTCCAGGCTGAACAGCCCCAGCTCCCTCAGCCTCTCCTCATAAGGCCGGTTCTCCAGACCCCTAATCAGCCTAGTTGCCCTTCTCTGCACCCTCTCCAGCACCTCAATGTCCTTCTTATACTGCAGCACCCAGATCTGCACATGGTACTCAAGGTGTGGCCTCACCAAGGCCGAGTAGAGGGGCAAGATCACCTCCCTGGTCCTGCTGGTCCCCCCATTCCTGATGCAGGCCAGAATGGTGTTGGCCTTCTTGGCCACCTGGGCACACTGCCAGCTCATATTCAGCCAGCTGTCAATCAACACTCCCAGGTCCCTCTCTGCTGGGCAGCTCTCCAGCCACTCCTCCCGAAGCCTGTAGTGCTACCAGGGGTTGTTGTGGCCAAAGTGCAGGACCTGACATTTGGCCTTATTGAAACTCACGCTATTCACCTTGGCCCATCAGTCAAGCCTATCTAGATCCCTCTGCAGGGCCACCCTGCCCTTAAGCAGACTGACACTTCTACCCAGCTTAGTGTCATCTGCAAACGTACTGAAGGTGCCCTCTATCCCTTCATCCAAGTCATCAGTAAAGATGTTAAACAAGAGTGGCCCCAGCACTGAGCCCTGGGGAACACCACTCATGACCAGCTGCCAACTGGATTTAACTCCATTGAACACAACTTTGGACCAACAATTTTTTTATCCAGTGAAGTGTGTGCACATCCAAGCCATGAGCAGCCAGCTTCTCTAGGAGAATGCTGTGGGAAACCTTGTCAAAGGCCTTGCTAAAGTCAAGGTAGATAACATCCACGGCCCTTCTCTCATCCAATAAGCAGGTCACCTTGTCATAGAAGGAGATGAGGTTAGTCAAACAGGACCTGTCCTTCATGAACCCATGCTGACTGGACTTGATCGCCTGGTTGTTCTGCATGTACCATGTGATGGTACTCAGGATGATCTGCTCCATCAGCTTCCCTGGGACTGAAGTCAGACTAATAGGCCTGCAATTTCCCGGATCATCCTTCCGTCCCTTCTTGTACATGGGGGTAACATTGGCTGATTTCCAATCTGCTGGTACCTCTCCAGTCAGCCAGGACTGCTGGTAAGTGATAGCAAGTGGCTTGGTGAGCACCCCTGCCGGCTCTTTCAGCACTCTTGGGTGGATCCCATCCAACCCCATAGATTTGTACCTGCCTACATGGTGTAGCAGGTCACTGACTATCTCCTCCTGGATTGTGGGAGGATTGTTCTGCTCCTGGTTCCTGTCCCCTAGCTTAGGGAGTTTGATTCCCTCAACATAACTGGTCCTGCTACTAAACACTGAGGCAAAAAAGTCATTAAGCACCTCAGCCTTTTCCTCGTCATTTATCACTATGTTTCCCCCTGCATCTAATAGGGGATGGAGGGTCTCCCTGGTCTTTCTTTTGCTGTAAATATATTTATAAAAGCTTTTCTTGTTATCCTTTACCATGGAGGCCAGATTAATTTCTAGCCGAGCTTTGGACCTTCTAATTCCCTCCCTCCATAGCCTCACAGCATTTTTGTAGTCCTCATGAGTGTCCTGCCCCTTCCTCCAAAGGCCATAGATTTTCTTTTTCTCCCTGAGGTCCAGCTAAAGCTCCCTGTTCAGCCAGGCTGGTCTTTTATGCTTCTGGCTTGTCTTAGAGCACATGGGGATTGCCTGCTCCTGCGCCTTCAAGACTTCCTCCTTGAAGAGCGTCCAGCCTTCCTGGACTCCTATACTCCTTCAGAGCAGATTCCAGATGGATTCTGGCAGTCAGGGTGTTGAACAAGGTAAAGTTTGCCCTTCGGAAGTCTAGGGTGGCAGTTTTGCCACCCTCCCTCCTGGCATCACTAAGAATGGAGAACTTAAACAATTTGTGGTGGCTGTACCCTAGACGGCTTCCAGTCATCACATCTCCTACCAGCCCTTTTCACAAAGAGCAGGTCTAGCAGGGCACCTTGCCTGGTTGGTTCACTCACTAGCTATGTCAGGAAGTTATCTTTGACACATTCTAGGAATCTCTGGGACTGTTCCCTCTCTGCCATGTTATAGTTCCAGCAGACATCAGGAAGTTGGGCTACGCACTACAAGAAGGACACTGAGGTGCTGGAGTGTGTCCAGAGAAGAGCAAAGAAGCTGGTGATGGTCTGGAGCACAAGTCTTATGAGGAGCGACTGAGGGAACTGGGGTTGTTTAGCCTGGAGAAAAGGAGGCTGAGGGGAGACCTTATCATTCTCTACAACTATCTGAAAGGAGGGTGTAATGAGGTGGGGGTTGGTCTCTTCTCCCAAGTAACAAGAGATAGGACAAGAGGAAAAGGCCTCAAGTTGCACCAGGGGAGGTTTAGATTGGATATTCAGAAGAATTTATTAACCAAAAGGTTTGTCAGTCATTGGACCATGCTGCTCAGGGAAGTGGTTGAGTCACCATCCCTGGAAGTATTTAAAAGACACAGTGCTTAGTGACATGGTTTAGTGGTGGACTTGGCAGTGTTAGGTTTACAGTTAGACTTGATGATCTTAAGGGTCTTTTTCAACCTAAATGATACTATGATTGTATTATTTTAGCTCATCATATGTTGGAAAGGTTAATTTTAGTTGGCTACCAGAATTGTGTATCTTAAAGTATTTCTGTCTTGGCAGAAAGAAAATGGAGACAGAGTAGGACTTGAATAGGGAATTGAGCTGACTTATGCTGCACCTGTGTTTGGTGTACCTGCAGGGTGTTGCTGCAAGCAATGCAATGTTGCAGTGGTGGGGCTGCACATCAGTGCTGAAGTGGAAGGAGACTGGGTGTCCTCGCAAGGATGATTGTCAGGGGAGCACATGGCATTCCCATCCACTTGCAAGTTGTTGGGGTTTTTTTGTTTTGTTGTTTTTTTGGGGTTTTTTGATTGGGAGGGTGCTAGGATTTTGGTGGCTCAGGAAGGATTACAGTGCAATAGTCTATACATCTGAATACATGAATTGTCAAAGCCTTCCTTTCTGAGCACTAATCAAAATTCCAGAGATGGGACAATAAGTGAATTATCTTTTTGTCAGCTAATAAATTATTGTCATGGTTTGAGTCAGGATTGGCAACTGAACCAGCAAAAATAATGCTCTCAATCCCCTCCCCCCCTGGTAGGGAAGGAGAGAGAATTAGGACAGAGGCGCTCTGGATTGAAAACTAAACTAGACAGCTTTAATTAAACACTAATGATAAAACATGTACAATTTTATACAAATGTGTTCAGGAATGTGCAAAATCTTATTGCCTCCCTCCACCCCCAGCAACTCCCATGGCACTCTCCTTAGCTGTGAACAGTCCTGAAATGTCCCAGACTGCTGCTGGAGATAGTGGCAGAGCAGACAGGAGCTGAGGGTAGAGTTATGAGGGTCAGGAACACACAAGCCTAGGGATCAATGGTGATGGATAGACGGAGTCCTCCCCGGATGCCGGCCATGGATTTAAGAGAAGGGAAGAAGAAGAAGAAGGAAGTTGTCTTCCGTGATCTCTGACCTTACGTCCTGGTTTGAGGCAGGATGAAGCCACTTTTCCTTTTACTGTTTTGTTTTTTTTTTCCTTCAGTAAGCTAGGACTGATAACGCTGGAATGTTTATGTTATTGCTGGGACTTCAAGGTCACATCTTTGCTCTGTTGGCTCAGGCACTACTAGGAGATCTATGACCCCCCCCCCCGTAGGAGGCTGAATTAGACAGCAAAATTGGCCAGAGATATTCCATTCCATATATCTACGTAAGCTCAGAGGAAGGTCAGAGATCATAGAATCATAGAATTATAGAACTATTCAGGTTGGATAAAACCCTTGGGATCTCCGAGTCCAACCATCATCCCTTCTCTACAAAGTTCTCCCCTAACCCATATCCACCAACATCACATCCAAATGATCCTTAAACACATCCAGGGATGGTGACTCAACCACCTCCCTGGGCAGCCTATTCCAGTGTCTAACCACTCTTTCTGTGAAACATTTTTTCCTAATGTCCGCTCTAAACCTACCCTGTTGCAGCTTGAAGCCATTCCCTCTTGTTCTGTCGCTAATTACCTGTGAAAAGAGACCAGCACCAACCTCTATACAATGACCTTTCAGGTAGTTGTAGAGACTGATGAGGTCTCCCCTCAGCCTCCTCTTCTCCAAACTAAACATTCCCATCTCTTTCAAGCATTCTTCATAAGATTTTTTCTTTAGGCCCTTCACCAGCTTTGTTGCCCTTCTCTGTACTCGCTCCAGCACCTCTATCTCTCTTGAATTGAAGTGCCCAAAACTGGACACAATACTCCAGGTGTGGCCTCACCAGTGCTGAGTACAGGGGGACAATCACCTCTCTATCACAGAAGACAACTTCCTTCCTGCCTCTTCTTCCCTTCTCTTCCGTCCATGGTCGGCGTCCAGGGAGGACTCGGTCCATCCGTCACCATTGACCCCTAGGCATTGCTGACCCTCATAACTCTAAGCTCTTTCTCTAGCAGTGCTCAGGGACTTTTCGGGACTGTTCGCAGCTAAGGAGAGTGCCATGGGAGTTGCTGGGGGTGGGGGGAGGCAAGAGGCTTTTGCACATTCCTGAACACATTTGTATATATTTTCTTTCATCATTAGTGTTTGATTAAAGCTGTGTAGTTTAGTTTTCAATCCAGAGAGTCTCTCATTCTTTCTCTCCTTCCCTACCTGGGTGGGAGGGGATCGAGAGCATTGTTGTCACTGGTTTAATTACCAGTCCTGAGTCAAACTGTGACACCTTACACCGAGCTTATGTAGATATATGGAATAGAATACTTTGGTCAATTTTGCTGTCTGTCTAGTCCACTCCTCCCTATGGGAGGGCTGTAGATACGACTCTTCTCCTCCCTGTAGCAGAAGAGGCAGCAGAGCAAAGAAGCGACCTTGGCATCTCAGCAGTAACATAAACATTCCAGCATTATCAGTCCACTAGCTGGAAAACTTACTGCTAGTTAAAAGAGAGCTCACTGAAGGAAAAAAAATCAGTAAAAGGAAAATTGGCTTCATCCTGGCTCAAACCAGGGCAATTGTTGAGCTTGTGTGAGAATCATTCTGGCACTGACTTGCATTTCTGCTCAAAGAAAATTAGCGTGAATTTACATTACTGCCAAAACACCAGTACCCGCTCATGCTAAGCTGTTAGCATGAATCAGCAAAATGGCTCAGAGGTTATTTTTAACTGCTTTGTATCACAAGTGCATACAATGAGTTCACTTGTCTTAGAATAGCCCATATTTTATGGGGACTGTTTTTTGACATGTGTGAGGCAGTAATCGGAGGCATGGGATTAAGGTTGTGATGAATATTGACAGAATTTTAACTCCATTATGAAATTTGAATCCCCATTCCTTTTCATTAGGACAATTCAGTGTATCTAATTGTATATTCACAAGGGTTATTTTGGTAATGGTTATTTAACAAATACTTGCAGCATTATACTTCTTAATTTGTCCCTTACGAGTCTCCTCAGTCTTTCTTTGCTAACATTTTGTCTATGTTGGATGTCTTAAACTGAAGACGTAAACAATATTTTATTTTTGACCCTTTCCCAGTAATATTTACAGGTGACCCTATCTCTCATCTGTTACATCATGAATTTATAAAAAATGTATAGCTAGATAATAGTTGCCATTTTTTTCATCTAGTTTCTGGTTTTCATGGGCAACATTTTTCTCAAATGTCTGTTATTCTTTCTAAGATTTATATTTTTTAATTTCCTGAATTTTCTGTTACTTTCTGGTACTGTTTATCAGTGAATTGAGAGAAATATTAAGTGTTTGTAATTGGACTTTATAATGAGAAAAGACTTGATCCAAAGGTCATTGAAATAACTGGATTGGACTTTGGATCAAGCCTTGAAAATCAGAGGAAATATTAATATTTTTAAGGCAGAACAAGGACCAAATTTTCACATAAAGAGGGAGAAAGGGAAAATTTTAACTTCTGTTTCTTACCAGATAAAAATTATGCTTTATTCACAGTGATTTGCCTACCGTTGTATTCATTAATAGGACCAGACCCAGCCTTCACTGGAAAGAGTTTAGATGCTCCTTGTCTCTAGACTGAGTGTAATGGGGAGCACATGTTCGTCCCTGTTGCCAAATGTAGCATGAGAGGTGCCACTGTAACTGTGCCATCAGCCTCAGAACAGCATGAGAAGCTTCAGCCATCAACTACCATGTAGATACAAATGCAGAAAGTATTTCAAGAGATGCATTAGTACTGGCTGCAAATCCAGGTGCTCCTGTCTGTAGACTGCTGGGAGTATCCTGTAGTACCTTATAGTGGGTATTCAGTGCCCTTGCAGAACAGATATGGGGCCCTGCAGGAGGAAATGGCTGATAGCGGTGAGGATACCTCACGTAGGCCAGAAGTGCCACTAAGGCCAACTCACTCTACACCAACCATCATAACTCAGTCCAGAAAGAAATAGACGGGTCATTGTTGTGGGTGACTCCCTCCTGAAGGTGCAGAGGGCCCAATATGCAGACCAGACCCACTTCATAGGGAAGTCTGCTGCCTCCCTGGGGCCGGGATAAAGAATGTCATAAGTAAACTTCCCACCCTGGTGAGGCCTTCAGATTACTACACACTTATGGTCTTTCAGGTAGGTAGTGATGAAGTGGTAACGAGAACATAAAAAGTGATCAAGAGAGGTTTCATGGCTCTGGGGAAACTGGTTAAGGGATCAGGAGCACAAGTTGTGTTTTCCTCCATCCCCCTAATGGTAGTGATGAATGAGGGAACTAACAGGAAGGGCCAACAGGTTAGTTCATGACTCCGGGACTGGTGTCATCCGCAGGGCTTTGAGTTCTTTGATCATGGGTTACTATACAAGACACCAGGCCTGGCAACAAATGGAATGCACCTGCCCCAGAGAGGGAAAAAGGATCCTGGAACAGGAGTCAGTGGGGCTCATTGACAGAGCTTTAAACTAGATTTGAAGGGGAAAGGGGATAAAACTGAGCCTGCTGTAAATAAGCCTGGGGGATGCATGCCAGGGTTTGTAGGATAAAAAATTGGTTGGATGGCTGGGTCCAAAGAGTTGTGTTCAATGTCTTGCCACAATGTGGCAGCCCTGATGAGTTTACCTCTGCTCTGCCAGTTGCTCTGCTTCCATTGCTGTAGCCATCCCCCCCAGGGCATTTGCCACCATCCATGAGTCAGTATAGAGATAGAGCACTGGCCATTTTTCTCGTTCGACAATGTCCAAAGCCAGCTGGATGGCTTTCACCTCTGCAAATTGACTCAATTCACCTTTTCCTTCAGCAGTTTCTGCAACTTGTTGTGTAAGGGCTCCACATAGCAGCTTTCCACCTTCAGTGTTTTCCCACAACACAACAGGATCCATCTTTAAACAGGGCATATTGCTCTTCATTTTCTGGTAATTTATTATACAGAGAGGCCTCTTCAGCACGAGTCACCTCCTGTCACAGATGGCTAGAGTTCCCTAGCGGCAGGGTCAACCTTCTCTTAGTTAATCTCTCTTAACAACCCATTCGACGAGATTAAGATAGGGAATTCTCTGCGCTGTATTCTAAGAGTAGGACCATTACCCAGGAGGCTTATACAAAACACAACTTTACTTAAAGTAAGATTATAAAGCTTGTCAAAAAACCCACAACAATATCACTCTCAAAGCAACATGTTACAACTAACAAAATGTAGCAAAATTAGAAATTATGTTACCGTTATGTGCCGAGAAGAAGGTTAGAAACAGAGAGGCAGAGATGAAGAAAGAGGGGATAGAAAAGATACCACCACCCTTGGATGCAGTGACAATCTCGGCATGACGTTGTGGTCCTTGGATGGTGGACACGTGCACCAAGCACTTTGAGTCTGTCTCTTTTATGGCACCAGGCCCCACCTCTCCTAGGTGAGGCTCAGACTACCTTGCGCAGACTCAGCGTTGAGTTCAAGAATGTTCTGGAAATGAGTTGGTGGGGAGTGGGGGTCCAGGTGGTCATTTGATTCCCCCCAACAGGGTTGACTGACCTTTATTTTCATGCATACGCTCTGTCCTTAAACAGGAAAGTGTTCTTTCGCAAGATGGCACTGTACCTCTGCAGGGCTCCTCTTGCTGGCCACTGTTCCTTATCAAATAAGGACATTGTCCCATTTATCGGGGGGGCTACTGAAGGAGGGGCTCCCGACAGTGTCCATTTTATGAGGCTGGTTACCAAATGAGGGGCTCTCCTTGTGAGGGTTCAGGTGGCTTTTCAACTGAGGACCCCACCCAACCACAATGTCCAGATTTAAGGACGGCTGTTTTGAGACAATTCTGCATTTTAGGACTCTATGCCTGCTCTGGCAACACTCCAAAGTTTCAGCCCGCTGGTCAGTCCATTATCACTTAGAATCATAGAACATAATCATAGAATCACCAAGGCTGGAAAAGACCTTTAAGATCAAGTCCAGCCTATGCCCTAACACCACCACATCGGCTAGACCATGGCACTAAGTGCCACATCCAGCCTTTCCTTGAACGCATCCAGGGACGGTGCCTCCACCACTTCCCTGGGAAGTCCAATCCAATCTCTAATCACCCTCTCCGTGAGGAAGTACTTCCTAATATCCAACCTAAACCTCCCCTGGCGCAGCTTCAGGCCATGCCCTCTTGTCTTGTTGCTGGTTGCCTGGAAAAAGAGCCCAGCCCCCACCTGACTACAACCTCCCTTCAGGTAGTTGAAGAGAGTGATAAGGTCCCCCCTGAGTCTCCTCTTCTCCAGGCTAAACAACTCCAGCTCCCTCACCCTATCCCCGTAAGACTTTCCCTCTAGTCCTTTTGCGAGCCTCGTTGCTCTCTTCTGGACCTGCTCCAGCACCTCAATATCCGTCTTGAAGTGAGGAGCCCAGAACTGTACACAGTACTCAAGGTGAGGTTTCACCAGTGCCTCAGCCCATCGACCCAGCCTGTCCAAGTCCTCCTGCAGCTTCTTGCTACCCTCAGGCAGATCGACACTCCCCCCAACTTGGTGTCATCTGCGAGCTTGCTAAGGGTGGACTCAATCCCCACATCCAGGACTGGGCCCAGTACTGATCCCTGGGGGACACTGCTGGTCACCGGATGCCAGCTGGATGCAGCACCATTCACCATCACTCTCTGGCCATCCAGTTTTTAAGCCAGCGAAGCATGCACCTGTCTGAGCTGTGGATTGCTAGCTTCTCCAGGAGGATGCTGTGGGAGACTGTATCAAAGGCCTCGCTGAAGTCGAGGTAGACCACATCCACAGCCTTCCCCTCATCCACTAGGCAGGTCACCCAGTCATAGAAGGAGATGAGATTGGTCAGGCAGGACCTTCCTTTCCTAACCCCATGTTGGCTGGACCTGATCCCCTGGTTGTCTTCTACATGCCGCTTGATGGCACTCAGGATGATCTGTTCCATAATCTCGCCAGGCACTGAGGTCAGGCTGGCAGGCCTATAGTTCCCCGGATCCTCCTTCCGGCCCTTCTTGTGGATGGGCGTCACATTGGTCAACCTCCAGTCATCTGGGACCCCCCCAGTCAGCCAGGACTGGTGATAAATGATTGAGAGTGGCTTAGCCAGTTCTTCCGCCAGCTCCCTCAGCACCCTAGGATGAATCCCATCCAGACCCCTGGACTTGTTGGGATCTAAGTGGCACAGCAGGTCCCTAACTACTTCCTCCTGGATTACAGATGGGGGATTCTGCTTCCCATCCTTGTCTACCAACTCAGGAGCCCGGTTGTCCTGAGGGTAGCTAGTATTTTTGTTAAAGACTGAGGTAAAGAAAGTGTTAAGTACCTCAGCCTTTTCATTAAGTTTGGAAAAGATCTCTAAGGTCATCAGGTCCTACAGCACCATGCCAACTAAACCATGTCCTAAAGTGCCACGTCTACATGTTTTTTGAACACCTTCAGGGATGGTGACTCCACCACTTTCCAGGGCAGCCTGTTCCAATGCTTGACCACTCTTTCAGTAAATAAATATTTCCTAGAATCCAATTTAAACCTCCCTTGGCACAACTTGAGGCCATTTCCTCTCATCCTATCACCAATTGCTTGGGAGAAGAGACCAACACCCACCTCACTATTACCTCCTTTCAGGTAATTGTAGAGAGTGATAAAGTCTCTCCTCAGTCTCCTCATCTTCAGACTAAACAATCTCAATTCCCTCAGAATTACTGTGTGGTCAGGGTTTCCCATTTGAGCTTGTTGGGTTATCAGTGCAACCTGCTTTTACTCCATATAGCATCAGTTGTATGATGTGTAGAGGGGACCCTCCCTTTGAACAACTAGCTGAGCACAGGCAATCAAGGTGCCAAAAGGAGCTGTGCTTCAGAACCAAGTACTTCTCAAGCTGCTTGAATTTTCTCATATGCTGCCAATATTTCTATTTCAATTTGAGTGTAGCTATCTTCTGATCCCCTATCTCTCCAGCTCCAAAACCCTAGAGGTCAACCTCAAGTCTCTTCGGGCAGTTTCTGCCAAAGGCTCCAGGTGGGGACATTATCCCTGTCTGGAGTGTAAAGCACATTTTTCACATCTCGTCCTGTCTCAACTAGCCCAAGTGTTACTGCACAAACTCTTGTTTAATTTGTTCAAGGGCTTGTCTATTGCTCAGGGTACTATTCAGGGTCATTCTTCTTTCAGGTCAGTTAATAGAGAGGACTTATAAGCAGACTGTAATTTGGAATATGCATTCTTAAAAAACTCATGATACCTAAGACAGCTTGTGTTTCTTTTTTGCTAGGTGACAGCTTGTGTTTCTTTTTTGCTAGGTGGAGACATAGATGATATTTTCTTGAACACATCCATTGGGATATGATGACACCCATCTTGCCTTTTATTCCCCAAAACTGGATTTCCTGTGCAGGTCCTTTGACCTTACTTTGTTTTATAGCAAAGCCCCAATTATTCAAGCCTCATGTTGGGCACCAATAAATGTGTCATGGTTTTAGCCAACAACCAGGTAACAGATGCTCTCTGTTATCCCCCCACTACCCTCCCAGGAGAAAATAAAAGGGGAATAAGATAGAGTGATTTTAAGGTTGGAAAAAAAAACAACTAGAAGAGGTTTAATGAAATAATAAATAGTAACAATAATAATGAAGATGACAAAGTATATATAAATATATAAACATATTCAAATATATAAATTAATATGTAAACATGGAAGCCATGCTCCTCAGATGGTAATTACATCCCAACCAGAAAAGTCCCTAAGTGGACTCAGAAGTATATGGAGGTGCCTGACTCTAGGGTCCCAGCAACAGTCCACAAAAAACCTCGCTCCCTCAGTACTCTAGGGTGGAACCCCTCAGGCCCCTTAGACTTGTGCATGTCTAGGTGCAGAAGCATATCGTTAACTCTTTCCTCCTGGATTATGGGGGAGTTGTTCTGCTCTCCACCCTTATCTTCCAACTCAGGAGGCTGAACATCCTTGGGGTAGATGGTCTGACTATTAAAGAAAGAAGCAAAGAAAGCATTAAGTATCTCAGCCTTTTCCTCATCCTTGGTTGCAATGTTCCCCCCTGCATCCAATAAGGGATGGAGATTCTCCCTGTCACTTTTTTTATTATTGATGTATTTGTAAAAATTTTTTGTTGTCCCTTATGTCAGTGGCCAAGTTGAGCTCCAGCTGGGCTTTTGCCTTCCTAATTTTCTCTCTGTATGACCTAACAGGATCTCTGTACTCCTCTTGAGTTGCCTGTCCCTTCTTCCAAAGGTGGTAAACCTTCCTTTTTTTCCTAAGTCCCAGCTAAAGCTCCTTGTTCAGCCAGGCCAGCCATCTTCCCTGCCCTTTGATCTTGTGACACATGGGGACAGCCTGCTCCTGGGCCTTTAAGATTTCATTCTTGGAGAGTGTCCATCCTTCCTGGACCCATTTGCCCTTCAAGATTGTCTCCCAACCAAAGTCCACCCCCTGAAAGTCCAAGGTGGAGGTTTTGCTAACCCCCCCTCCTTACATCACTAAGAATTGGAAACTTCACCATTTCATGATCGCTAATGTCATCGTTTGACTCAGGTCTGACAACAATGCTCTCGATCCCCTCCCCCTCCCACCCAGGTAGGGAAGGAGAGAGAGAAAAAGAGAGAGACTTGGCAAATGTTTGTCCCAGTTTTTGAAAATTCCACCACCCATTGCCTTCAGGGTAGCCTTCAACAGACCATTGTACCTCTCAACTTTCCCTGAGGCCTGTGCATAGTACGGGATATGGTAGATCCATTCAATACCATGCTCTTTAGCCCAGTCAGTGACAAGACTGTTTTTGAAATGAGTCCCATTGTCTGACTCAATTCGCTCTGGAGTACCATGTCTCCACAAAATTTGCTTCTCAAGACCCAGAATAGTATTCCTGGCTGTGGCATGAGGCACAGGATATGTTTCCAACCATCCTGTACTTGTTTCCACCATTATAAGCACATAGAGCTTACCTTGGCGGCTCTGAGGCAGTGTGATGTAGTCAATTTGCCAGGCCTCCCCAAACCTGTACTTTGACCACCTCCCCTCATACCACAAAGGTTTCAACCGTTTTGCCTGCTTAATTGCAGCACACGTCTCACAGTCATGGATCACCTGTGCAATAGTGTCCATGGTTAAGTCCACCCCTCGGTCACGAGCCCATTTGTATGTTGCATCTCTGCCCTGATGACCTGAAGCATCATGTGCCCACCGAGCTAGAAAAAGCTCACCCTTGTGTTCCCAGTCTAAGTCTACTTGGAACACTTTAGCAGCCTCATCTGCTCGTTGGTTGTGTCGATGTTCCTCAGTGGCTCGACTCAGAGGCACGTGTGCATCTACATGATGCACTTTTAGCACCAGTTTCTCTATCTGAGCTGCAATGTCTTTCCACAGTTCAGCAACCCAAATAGGTTTACCCTTTCACTGCCAGTTGTTCTGCTGCCACTGCTTTAGCCAACCCCACAAGGCATTTGCTGCCATCCACGAGTCAGTGTAGAGGTAGAGTCTTGGCCACCCCTCTCGCTCAGCAATGTCCAAAGCCAGCTGGATGGCTTTGACCTCTGCAAACTGACTTGATTCACCTTCTCCTTCAGCTACTTGAGCAACCAGTCATGTAGGACTCCACACGGCAGCTTTCCACTTCCAGCAGTTCCCTACAAGATGACAGGAGACATCGGTGAAAAGAGCAAATTGTTTCTCAGTCTCTGGTAGATGATCATATGGTGGAGCTTCTTGAGCTCGTCTCACCACTTCTTGTGGTGGCATTCCAAAGTGTGTGCCTTCTGGCCAGTTTGTAATTGCTTCAAGAATACCTGGACAATTAGGTTTCCCTATTCGAGCTCACTGGGTGATCAAAGCAGTCCATTTACTCCAAGTCACATCGGTGGCATGATGGATAGGAGAAAGGTTATTCTGGAACATGAATCTCAGCAGTGGTAGTCTGGGCGCCAGGAGGAGCTGTGCTTCGGTGCCAATCACTTCTGAAGCAGCTCTAACTCCTTCATATGCTGCAAGTATCTCCTTCTCAGTTATTGTGTAGTTGGCCTCGGAACCTCTCTAGCTCCAGCTCCAGAATCCCAAGGGTCGACCTCTAGTCTCCCCTGGTGCTTTCTGCCAGAGGCTCCAGTTGGGACCGTTGTGTCCGGCTGCGGTGTAGAGCACATTCTTGATGTCTGGCCCTGTTCGAACCGGTCCAAGGGCCATTGCCTGCACAATCTCCTTTTTGATCTGCTCAAAAGCTTTCTGTTGGTCAGGGCCCCATTTAAAGTCACTCTTCTTTCGGGTCACCTCATAGAGAGGTTTCACAATTTCACTGTAACATGGAATATGCATTCTCCGGAAACCAACAGTCCCTAAAAAGGTCTGAGTGTCCTTTTTAGTAGATGGTGGGGCCATAGCTGTTACTTTGTTAATCACATCCATTGGGATCTGGCGACGACCATCTTGCCACTTGATTCCCAGGAACTGGATCTCTTGTGAAGGTCCCTTGACCTTGCTTCTTTTTACAGCAAAACCAGCATCCTGAAGAATTTGGATGATCTTTTTACCTTTCTCAAAAACTTCTTCTGATGTGTCACGCCACACAATGATGTCATCAATGTACTACAGGTGTTCTGGAGCTCCACCCTTCTCCAGTGCAGCATGGATCAGTCCATGGCAAATGGTTGAGCTGTGTTTCCACCCCTGGGGCAGTCAATTCCAGGTGTACTGGACTCCCCTCCAGGTGAAAGCAAACTGTGGCTTGCACTCTGGTGCTGTAGGAATAGAGGAAAAGGCATGAGCAATGTCAATAGTGGCATACCACCTAGGTGCTTTTGACTCCAGCTCATACTGAAGCTCTGGCATGTCCAGCACAGCAGCACTGAGTGGTGGTGTCACCTCATTGAGACCACGGTAGTCCACTGTCAGCCTCCACTCACCATCAGGCTTTTGCACTGGCCAGATAGGACTGTTGAAGGATGAGTGAGTCCTGCTGATCACTCCTTGGCTTTCCAATTGCCGGAAAGTATCCTTTCCTGAGATAGTCTATGCCAAGAATGCACGGAGCATCTGGGCCAGTCACTACAGGGTGCATTTGCCACTCCTTACCAGTGAGGCTCACATCAGCCTCCACAACAGTCAGTTGTTGAGAACCTCTCATCTCTCCAGAAATAGTGACAGAGTCTGTCCCTTTATGATTCGATGGCATTAGTGTGCACTGTGCACCAGTGTCCACCAAAGCTTTATATCTTTGTGGTTCTGATGTGCCAGGCCACCGAATCCACACAGTCCAGTAAACTCTGTTGTCCCTCTCCTACTCCTGGCTGGAGGTAGGGCACCTCTAAGGTTGAACATTAGAATTCCATGAACCATCCTGGTTGTTGACTGGTGCAACCTTCTTCTTGGAAGAACCATCTCCTGGCTTTGTTCTGTTTAGTAGCTTTTGCACACGTAACGGGAGAATATCAGTGGGTAACTGGTCCCAGACACTCATGTCCTCTTTAAAACAATTTTTCATGAGAGACCACAGGTGGCGTCGCAGTGGGTCCCGTCTCTCTCGCTGTTGTCTCGTAGCAGGACATCTCTTCTTAATGACTGCAACATGTGACCAGTTGTCTCTAGGGAGATTCTGTGGTTTACCTCCGCATCTGTTTGGCATCTTATTCTTTCTGTCAGTCATTTGTTCAATGGCTGAGGTGTGGAACTGATGGGAATCACAGATGATGTCTCCATACTGTTGTGCTTTGAAAGCCACCTCACGCACAGTTGGTCTTGCACCGTCATCAAAGCATCCCCTGAAGGAGAATATATGGGCATGTGCTGCTGGGACAGCCTGAGCAAACCTCCGGAACATCTGTGTGTCACACTCAACATCATCAGGATTTGTAAGTCTATCTTTATCATAGATCACTTCTCGCACAGCTATCTCTCTCAAGTATGTGATGGCTTTCTCAAGAGTGGGTGTTCTACTCCAGCGCCATTCGATGTCACCCTTGTGGGGGTATCTCTCTCTCATAGCTGGAAGAAGTCGGTCCCACAGCGTGGTAGTTCCTGTCTTACTACTAAGTGCTCTGTCAATACCAGCATCTCTGGCCAGGGATCCCAACTGCTTGGCTTCTCTCTCATCCACATTTCAGCACCACTATCAAAGCATCGGAGCAACCATGGAAGAATTCCCTCATTGTCAGTGCGGGTGAAGTCCTTTCTCATGAGGCGCAGTTCTTTCATAGAGAAAGGCTGGACAAGGTCATCGTCGTCATCTGATTGAGGAGGGCCTGCTTTTCTATCTGCTTGAGAGTGGTCTGATTTTTTATCTGTTTGAGAGGTACCTGCTCCATCAACTGATTTAGAGTCCTCTCCTTCCTCAGTTTCAGCCTGTGTTGCTTTAAGGAACTCTGGATATCTCAGGGAGGAGCGTTTTGCCTTTGCCTTGCTCCTGGTTACAGGATAAACTAGCCTGATTCGCAAGGGATTGGACTTTATCTTTGTAGAAGCAGTTGTTTTTGTAGCAGTACGAGTGGTGGAATCAGGAGCAGTGGAGTTGGCAGCAGCAGTGGCAGCAGCATTGCCTGTGGGGGAGTGGCAGTGAGCGGAACAGCATCTTGCCCTACGCATCCACAATACATTATAAACATTCAGCAGAAGCATTCCCACTGTAACAATGCTATTCAGATCAATAGCTGGGAGATTCAGCTTGAAAGAGAACGGAGAGGTAAAGTTGAACCAGCTACTGCTGTTATCAACATGAACCGTTCACCTTAGGAGTTGTACCACTAGGACTTGTACTGTAACTGTACACATACAGTGCCCCCATAAAGAACAGTATCATAATCCCTAGGATCACTAGGCCGGTAATTATACGGTTGATTATGGCTACAGTTCTATCAATAAACCATAAAACAATCACAAGAGCAGCTACAAAGAGCAGTATGCCCTTGGCTGTATACCACATGTACAATTGCAGGTTTTGAAAAAGATCCAGTAGATTAATTGCACAAAGTGTCTGTTCAGTTTTCAATTCGTCAGGAAATTCAGCAGAATTGTTACCCATTGCTATCTGAGGGATTCCTCTCATCAGAGATGGAATTTTGAACACTCCCATTTAATAAAAATGTATAATTTGGGCTTAAAATTGAGCCCCACGTTGGGCACCAATAAATTGTTGTCACCGTTTGACTCAGGTTTGACAACAATGCTCTCGATCCCCTCCCCCTCCCACCCAGGTAGGGAAGGAGAGAGAGAAAAAGAGAGAGACTTGGCTGGATTGAAAACTAACTTTAATTAAACTTTAATTAAACACTAATGATATAAGAAAATACATACAATTATATACAGATATGTTCAGGTATGTGCAAGAGCCTCTCGCCTCCCCCCACCCCCAGCAACTCCCACCACACTTCCCTGAGCTGGAACAGTTCCGAGAAATCCCAGAGCTGCTGCTGGAGAAAGCGGAGAGTTATGAGGGTCAGGAGAGCTTGAGCCTAAGGGTCGACGGTGATAGATGGACGGAGTCCTCTCCGGACGCTGGCCATGGACAGAAGAGAAGGGAAGAAAAAGAAGGAAGGAAGTTGTCCTCTGTGATCTCTGACCTTCCTCTGAGCTTATGTAGATATATGGAATGGAATATCTCTGGCCAATTTTGCTGTCTGTCTAACTTGGCCTCCTACGGGGGGGGGGTCATAGATCTCCCCGTAGTGTCTGAGCCGGCAGAGTGAAGGTGCGACCTTGAAGCCCCAGCAGTTAGAAAAACATTCCAATGTCTTATCAGCCTAGCTAGAACAGAATGTTGCTAGTTAAAAGAAAGCTCACTGAAGGAAAAAAAACTCATAAAAAGGAAAATTGGCTTAATCGTGGCTCAAACCAGGACAGCTAAGCCCATGAGTGCCTCTGATCACCACATCTTCCACTAGTCCTCTGTTTGTGAACAGGTGGTCCAGCGAGGCACCTTCCCTGGTAGGCTCACTTACCAGTTGTGTCAGGAAGTTATCTTCCACACACTCAAGGAACCTCCTAGACTGTTTCTTCTTTTCTGTGTTATATTTCCTGCAGACATCCAGTAGGTTGAAGTCTCCCACCAGAACAAGGGCTGGCTAATGTGAGACTTCAGCCAGCTGCTTGTAGAATACTTCATCTGCCTCCTCATCCTGGTTGGGTGGTCTATAACAGCACAATATCTGCCTTATTCGCCTTCCCCTTCATCCTTACCCATAAACACTCACCTTTATAATCACTGTAATCAAGCTCTATACAATCAAAACACTCCCTAACCTATAAAGCCATGCCATCACCTCTCCTACCTTGCCTATCCCTTTTGAAGAGCTTATATCCATTCATTGCAGCATTCCAGTCATGACAGTCATCCCACCATGTTTCTGTGATGGCAACTACATCATAGCTGTCCTGCTGCACAATGGCTTCCAGCTCATCCTGTTTGTTGCCCATGCTGCATGCATTTGTGTAGATGGACTTGAGCTGGGCTCATCCCATCCTTGGCACTTCACCTCTAGGCTCATCTCTGGTGGGCCTGTTTTTAGCCCCCTCCCCCTTCGAGTGTAGTTTAAAGCCATGTCCGTGAGCCCTGCTAACTCTTGCCCTAGTACCCTTTTCCCCTTGCAAGATAGAGTTTTCCCATCCATTGTGAGCAGGCTCGGTGTCCTGTAAATCAAACTGTTGTCAAAAACCCCAAAGTCCTACTGGTAGCACCAGGTTTGGAGCCAGGTATTGATCTGGTGGGTCTTGTTTACCCATTCATCATTCCCTGGAATTGGAGGGACAGAGGAGAACACAACTTGTGCTCCTGATCCCTTTACCAGTCATCCCAAGGCCCTGAAATCTTTCTTCCTTGCCCTCAGACTTCTTCTCTCTACCTCATCCCTGCCTACGAGAAAGATCAAAAGAGGGTAGTAATCTGAGGGCCATACCAGACCAGGAAGTTTCCTGGTTATATCCCTAACCCGGGCCCCCAGGGAGGCAGCAGACCTCCCTGGGGGAGATCTGAGCACCATGGGAAAGAATACCATAGGCACAGCTGCTCCTCCCCCATTGTAATTGCCACATAAACAGGCTAGTAGCAACTGGTAGTGTTCTGGGCCGTCTCAGGTTAGTATGGCCATAGAAAAAAATTTATCCTGGTATTCTCAAACCAGGACATCTGTCCACAGGCAAGACACAGGCCCTCATGGAGGAAGCAAGATTATCTTTGTATTCTCAGAATTGTCTGGCCAGTTCATGTGTAGTTGGTGCTTCTATGTCTGTCCAGCTCATTATCACCAGGGTGTGGGTATATAATGTCTGTTCATGACAACTGTGCATTTCATACAAACTTTTGTCATGTGGAACATATGCACTGTATTTAATCTGGGTCTTTGGATGCCTGGCCATCATCCAAGTTGTCATAGATCACCTCCAACATGGCTCAGATACTGGATACCTCCCTCAATGGTGGTCCATTTGCCTTCAGAATTTGCAGGTTCATCTTTGAAGAGATACCTGTTCTTCATACTTGACAGGGTTTGCTGCCAGTGACTGAGGACTCCTGCCTTTTTTCCAGTCCCTTTGTCAATGGCCTTCTTCTCAGCAAGGGATCCCAAATGCCTGGTTTCCTTATCCTCTAATTCCTGACTATTGGCTCCAGTATCCCAGCATCAGAGTAACCAGATGAGAATTAGTTTACGTGGTTGATGGCTAAAATATTTTTGCATATCTTGCAGCTCACTTAGGGATTATGTTTATTATTATTATGATTATGTTTATTATTTCAGTCTCTTCCTCCTGTTTTTGTGACTGCTCTGCTACAGAACAGACTGCCTCTTCTGATTCTTTCTCCTGCTCCCTCTAAGGAGAAGCTTCTTCATCCCTTACCAAAGGAGCTGACTTCTACTTCCATTGCTTCTTTTTATCTATAGAGGTGACTGATATAGTGTCTGTTGGTATGTTTTCCCTGTCTTCTCCCTGAGGGTGCTGCATAATATTGAGCAGTGTTTGGTAGATGCTGGCTAGGGCCCAGCACAGTGTGGTAAATTGTGCCTCTTTGGAATAGCCATGGCATTTTTTTTTTTTGTGGTTTTTTTTTTTTTTTTTCCAAACATTCTATCACATCATCAGGATGCTGTAGTTGTTCAGGAGTGAAGTTCCAGACCACTGGAGGTAAGAAGTTCCCTAGATACCTGCCCATATTCTCCCATGTGCTGTGCCACTCATGATGATACTCTCACAGAGCCTGGGTCATATTCCTAAATTGCTTATTAACCTCAGACAAAACCAAAGCAATATTCCTAAGAAATACCAATATAAGTATTTTAACTACCCAAGGATGTTCAAGATACTGAGAAGTTATTGTGAGAAGGGAGAAAACATCACAGAAGAAGGTATTGAAGGTGCCATTCTGTTTTTCCTCCACAAAAAAAGATGCTCAGAGGAAGAAGTGTAATTGTTAATTGTATATATGAGATGGTACCCGAAGTACTGCTTTGTAAGCATTACCCAAAGTAATGCTTTGATACAGAGCCAAAATACCAGATTAAACTCAAGGCCAGTGTTTTAATAACAAATCTCCCAGGCAAAACATCACTAATCACTACAGAGCACAGCAACCTGCAAAAGCCAACACCAATCTTTAAACATGTGGAGCAAAACAAAAGAGCATGGTTCAGAGCAAATTAACTAATATCGAGAACAGATGACTCAGTATTGTGACTTGCAGCTGTTAACAGATATAAATCCCTTCTAATACAGTCTGGTCAATCTGTTATTATCTCAAACCCTTTGAGTCCCTGTTCAGGTGCCAAAAAGGACAGTCATGATTTAACCCCAGTCAGCAACTGAACACCACACTGCCACTCACTCAGTTCCTCCACAGCAAGATGGGAGAAGTGGAAGGGTAAAAATGAGAAAACTCATGGGTTGAGATAACAACAGTTTAATAGTTGAAATATAATAATAATAACAATAATAATAAATACTTATTTACAATTACAATGAAAATTACAAAGAGAGAGAAATAAAACACAAGAATCATAGAATATTAGAATGGTTTGTGTTGGGAGGTACCGTAAAGATCATATCGGTCCAACCGCCCTGCATGGCCAGGGACACCACTCACTAGACCAGGTTGCTCAAAGCCCATTCCAACCTGGCCTTGAACACTTCCAAGGAGGCAACTTCCACAACTTCTCTGGGCAACCTGTTCCAGTGCCTCACCACCCACACAGTGAAGAATTTCTTCCTAATATCTAATCTAAATCTACCTTCTTTCAGTTTGAAGCCATCCCCACCTTCTCCTATCACTACATGCCTTTATAAAAAGTCCTTCCCCAGCATTGCTGTAGGCTCTCTTCAGGTACAACCCCAACTCTCTCAGCAATTCTCATTAATGTCTTCATAGGAGAGGTCCTCCAGCCCTCTGATCATCTTCATGGCTCTCCTCTGGACCCACTCCAACAGCTCCATGTCCTTCTTGTGTTGGGGGCTCCAGAACTGGATACAGTACTCCAGCTGGGGTTTCATGAGAATGGAGTAAAGGGGGAGAATCACTTCCCTTGACCTGCTAGATACACTTCTTTTGATGCAGCCCAGGATACAGTTGACTTTCTGGGCTGCAAGTGCACATTGCTGACTCATGTCAAGCTTCTCCTCAACTAACACCCCCAAGTCCTTCTCCTCAGGACTGCTCTCAATCCATTCTCCACCCAGTCTGTATTTGTGTTTGGGGTTGCCCCGACAAACGTGCAGGACTTTACGCTTGGCCTTAGTGAACTTCATGCGGTTTGCACAGGCCCACCTCTCAAGCCTGTCAAGGTCCCTCTGGATGGCCTCCCTTCCTTCCATCATGTCAGCCACAGCACGCAGCTTGGTGTTGTCAGAAAACTTGCTGAGGGTGCACTCAAACCCACTGTCCATGTCTCTGACAAAGATGTTAAACAGCACTGGTCCCAGTACCGACCCCTGAGAAAGACCACTCATCACTGGTCTCCATTTGGACATCAAGCCGTTGATCACAACTCTTTGAGTGTGACCATGTAAGGGTTCAAAAACAGAACAAGGGGGGGTTCAAGCAGTTAACCCCTCCCCCTTAGGCTTTACTTGATACCTGTCAACCCCCCCCCCCAGATAGTACACACTTCTGCTCAAAAAGGGAATGAGGACACTGTGAGGGGTTTATAGGTGTTGGTATTTTATGAACAAAACCAGAGATGTACAAATATATAACTGTAATACAAGCCACTGACAGGATGCAAAGGATAGGAAAAGGACTGTTATGATAAAGAGAGGTGATTTAGTGTGCGTCGCAGTTCCCCCCCGTTGGGGTCGCTGTTGTGCGTGTAAGAATGGAGAATTAACTATAGAGAGATAGGAAAGCAGGGAAGATTTGTGGATGCGGTTCTGACACTCCTGACGCATTGAAGGTAGCAGCAGCGATGGCTCCTGGGCTGGAGGGCAGCAGGCGCGCACCGCATGGACAGCAGACAGACACGCACCACGTGTGCGGCAGAGCTCGGGCGCTACCCGGCTCCACCCCAAGCTTTCTCGGGGCGACGGTCCTCGGCTCGGTTGGGATTGGCGCTGTGCTGTCCTCGGCTCGGCAGAGGCGGGGCTCCTGCGCTGTGCTGCTGCTGCTGCTGCTGGCTCGACTCAGGCTCGGCTGCAGGCAAGAGGTCCGGTGCAGCAGCTCCTTTCTTCTTTGGAAGCAGGCAGAGGTCTCAGCTCTGTGTTCTTAAAAGAGCAGTTAGACTTCAGCCTTTATCCCCTCAGTATCCCACAAAGATCTGGTAGGCCACAGCAGACTAGCGTGCCTGCAGAGTACCAGGGATTTCCGGTCTCAATTCAACAGACGCAGAAACCCCCCCTGTGCTGTCCAGTGACTTCTCTTGCCGACGGCGAGGGAAGCAAGCAGTCCAGAATCAATGTGATTGATAAAGCAAGCTTCGATTTATTGAATACACAGTGTTACTTTTATACCCTTTTCCAAACCTACATGTAGTGAATTCATTGGATAGTAACCACGCATAGTGAATTCATTGGATAGTAACTACTTGTAGTGATTTCACTGGACGGCAACTACTTGCAGTGATTTTACTGGATAATAACACACATCTGAGTTCCAGGGTTCTTCCTTGTTTTCTATCATTCTACTTCTCTACCTTGTCCTTGAGTTAGTTTAAGCTAACAGAGATTGTTTATACTTGTGTTAGGCTAAGAAAAGAGATTGCTTGTACAGCTGCTGTTTGTGCCACACTCTCAAGGCCTCTCGAGGAGATAGCAGGGGCCCATGGCCCTGCTGCTCAAGCCATTCTGCAACATCTCTTCAGGTTACAGTGACCCGGCTTCAGGTGCCGCAATGCATTATCTCATCTGCATGCCAGCCTTGGCTCAGCCAATCTTGAGTCCTGGGGCAGAACATAATACCCACAGGCAGGCAGCCCGCTCATCCCCCTGCAAGAAGCCAGCACTTCAGATCTTGAATGGTGCCTGGTGCCACAGGCACCGTGCAAGAGCAGTGTTCATATGATGAAATAGTTTTATGAGAGACATATATTTTTTGTGGTAAGTGGCATAACCCTTACAGACCATCCAGCCAACAAGTGGTCCATCCATCAACTCCATTTCTCTCCAATTTAGAGACAAGGATGTCATGCAGGATAGTGTTGAATGCGTTGCACAAGTCCAAGTAGATGACATCAATTGCTCTCCCCTTGTCCACCGATGCTGTGATCCCATTGTAGAAGGCCACCAAATTTGTCAGGTTCAATTTGCCCTTAGTGAAGCCACATTGGCTGCCACCAATCACTTCCTTATTATCCATGTGCCTTAGCATAATTTCCAGGAGTATCTGCTCCATGATCTTGCCAGGCACAGAGGTGAGACTGACTGGCCTGTAGTTCCTCGGGTCTTCCTTTTTTCCCCTTTTTAGAACTGGAGGTTATGTTTCCCCTTTTCCAGTCAGTGGGAACTTCACCAGACTGACAGTGTCGCGGGCCGGTATTGGGGGGCTACCGGCTGTCAGGATGTTTCCGCGACTTCCCCCCCGAATGTGAAGAGGTTTGTGAATGAGCCCGAGGGTCACACGTAGCGTTCGCCTCTCACAGAGGAACGGCCACTGCGGGACCATATCTTAGAGGGTAGATTAGAATACCCTCCCACCACGCTCACAAATTGCTACTGAAACCAATGTTTAGTTTACAAATTAATCGGTTTATTAAGGGTCAACACTAATTAAGGGAATAAGGTTTAGGAGAGGTTGTCTAGGTGTATATTGGAAAAGGGATTCAAAGGTACTATGGTCTTATTAAAGGCACACTCCGAGGAGGAGTGTAAAATCAATGGAGTGAAAGGGTAGGAGTTGAGCCCGGCAGGAAAGTTAGAGTGGGGGGGGGGGGGGGGGGCGGTGTTTTTACCCTCCTTCCGTAGCGCGTGGTTCCCGGGATGCGGCTGGCAGGCTCGGCAGGAGATCCGTGGGGGGGCCGGCTTCCCGGTAACCGGGGCGACCCCTCCCAGCATCAGCAGCTGCGGCAAGCACGGCTTTAGTCCCGAAGTGGGTGGCGAAGGCAGGCTGGGCAAGCTCCTACTTTGGTCCGGTTTGGTTTAGGCTGGGCAGGCAGGGTCCCCGGGGAGCGGGCACAGGCGCCCCCCCCCCCACTTCCCTCTCGGCTCCTCCGGACAGCGAGGCTGGCGTTCCAGGCAGGTCCAGGTACTGCATCAGGGTCTCGTCCCGGTCAGGTAGAGAGAGCCCCGGCCTGTGGATCTTGCCCTCTTTTATAGATCAGAAATCACTGTTCGAGAAAGTATCACTGTTCAAATTAGCCAATTAGCACTGGCCAAGTACGTGCTCTGTTAGAGGCAGTCTTTAACCTGTTGTCCATTTTTCTGCCAGTTATCGTAACCCTTATGCTGTTTTTCTTGCTGTGGAGTTATCTGGTAGAGCAAGAGGCTTGTTCCATTCTGTCCTTGGCTAAATCAATTTTTGCTGGCTTGAAAGGCATTTTGTTTAGTCTTATGTGGAGGGAGAGAAGATGGACCGTTCCCCACATCTCACCCTGTGGCTTTTGAGGCAGCAATTATGTAGTGTCCTTACTGTCCATTAGTATATATGTGTGGACCAGGCTCTTGTCCAAACCCTTTCCTCACATTAGATCTTTCCCCTCCTTTGTGTAAAAGCAAATGTAAATATAACATTACTAATAAAATATAATAATCCATAACAACAAACAAGGGAACAATTCCCAAACATAATATACTATGATATATGTCACCATTTGACTCAGGCCCAACAACAACGCTCCTGATCCCCCCCACCTCCCACCCAGGTAGGGAAGGAGAGAGAGAAAAAAGTAGAGAGCCCCTGCTGGACCAAAAAACAAACCACACAACTTCAATCAAACACCAATAATACAAGAAAATATGTACAACCATATACAAAGGTGTTCAGACGCGTACAAAAGCTTCTTATTTCGTCCCCCCCTCCCCCCAGCTGCAAACAGTTCTAAAGAATTCCAGACTGCTGATGGAGAAAAGTGGAGAGTGATGAGGGTCAAGAGAGCTCGAGCCTGGGGGTCGAGGGTGATGGATGGATGGAATCCTCCCTGGACGTCGGCCATGGACGAAAGAGAAAGGAAGAAGAGCAGGAATTTTGCTATCTGTCTAGCTCAGCCTCCTACAGGGGATCATAGATCTCCCCATAGTGTCTGAGCCGGCAAAGTAAAGATACGACCTTGAGGAACCACAGTTAGAAAACAAACAAACAAAACAAAACAAAAAAAACAAACAACATTCCTTTTTTATCAACCTTGTTTAAAACTGTAAAAGGAAAAGGATAATTGCAGTTATTAAAACATGCACCCAATTTTTAATTCTGTCAAAAGAAAAGGAAGCAAATCATTTAGAAAATCCCCAAATTTGAACCAAGTTCTTGTTACTTAAGTGAGTTCTGTACTCAAAGGTGAGTATAGAAGGAGCCAATGTTGTAGAGCACCTTGTTTAGGCCATGGGGTGATCAGTCCCACAGCGGTCACAAAGTAACTCCTCCGGAGTCCAGTATCAGGTTGATCAGGCCTGGTACTGTCACCGGGATGTCTCTGGCTCTTTAGGCTGTCATAATTTGCAATGTATTAACTAACCTCTTGCTTACCATGGATGTAAAAGCAGTGGGAACTCAAGCTTATAAGATGTGACTATATGCGAATACCCATAAACAGGATGTTGTCCTGAGTAGGAATTAAAATATACCAGGCCTTTCCTGCCATGTATACCCAGAAACATCAAGGAAAATGGTTGCACTTCTCAAACACAACATTGTGTCATGGTTTAAGACTGGGCGGGCAATTAAATGACTGACAGATGTTCTCTATTAACCCCTTTCCCTTCCCCTATAGGGAAAGGAGAGAGAATAAGGGAGAGAGACTTACAGGTTGGAAACTAAATTAAACTGCTTTAATGAAACAATAGTGATGAAAAGAAAAATAATGAAATATATACAAATATACACTAAACCACCATTGCGGTCCCCCCCACTCAATAACACTTATGTCACCACTGAGGCTGCAGAGCAGGCCCTGGAAAAGTCCCAGACTGGGCTCCTGGAGTAATTTCAGGAATGCAGAGCTCTTTTCACCATTGCCATTCTTGTCCTCCTCTTTACAGGGCACTTTTTCTAATTTGGCAAATAGGTGACTTGTTCAGTGTCCCTCATGCATCCTTTTAAGCACAATTAATTATTTTAATTGATCAATATTACTGTTTGCTCAGAAGGGACTGCTCTTCTGGTTTTTGGACTAATTACCAGTCTGAATTTCTGAATGACAGTACGGCTTCTAAGTAATCTCAGTGCAGTTCTTACAGAAAGAGATGCTGATAAGAACTTGCTAATTACTGTAGGAAAAAAACAATCAAGACTCCTGTTGTGTTTTCCTGGCATCCACTCCCAATCAGATCACTATGAAATACAGAGAACAGAGTAACTACTAACTATGAAAGCCAGTGGACTATGAGGCTGTTCCAATATTGCCCAGATGTTATTAATTCAGAAGCTAGCTGTATTTTGTGTCTGTTCACTCTTGTTGCCTAACCTTACTTATAGCAAGTAAGCAGTTTTTGTAAGCAGGAGAAAGATGAAGCAGGGCACCACGGCAAGTGTTCAACCATCCCGATAGGGAATTTCTCACAGTGTCCCAGTGTTAATTATTATTAGTAGAAGGCTGAACGGTGAGTTTTGGCAGAGTGGGTCCCAGATTTCACCTGGTTCATTTGGTGCAGTCATGGACCTGTGGTCTGCATGGGGTGCTGTCTGGCTTGAGAGTGCTCCCAGTGTGTGATGGGGAGCATGTGTGTGCTGTGCAGGACAGTGCTGGTGGTGGTGAGCGGGGACATCTCTGGGCTCTTTTGCTTGTATCACAAATTGTGCTTGTTATCCATGGTGGGCAGCACTGGTGTCATGGTTTAACACTGGGCCACCAATTAAACGGCTGACAGATGCTCTCTATTAACCCCTCTCCCTTCCTAGGAAGGGAAAGGAAAGAGAATAAGGGAGAGAGACTTATATGGGTTGGAAACTAAACTACACAGCTTTAATGAAACAGTAGTGATGAAAAGGAAAATAATTAAATATGTACAAATATAAACAAAAGCACCACTGAGGCTGCAGAGCTGGCCCTGGGAAAGTCCCAGACTGGACTCCTGGAGTTAGCAGCAGATGGTAGCTGGATGCAGGAGTGCATGGATTCAGGAACACACAGATCAGGATCAGAGGCAGACAAATTAAATCCTCCCAGGCCACCAGCCATGGACGAAGAGAGTTTGACCTTTGTGATCCCTGAGGTTTATACCGAGTATGATGCATATGGGATGGAATACTTTGGTCAATTTTGGTCACCTGTCTGGTTCGCTCCTCCCCAAAGGAGGGTTGCTGGTGTGACCCCTTTCTTCCCTTTTGTTTTTGGAGCATAAAATGTTTTTCAGAACCAAGCAGTGGCCTTGGTTCTGCATACCATTCTCTAGCAGTAACTATAAACATCGAGTGTTATCAATCCTGGAGCTGACACTGACTGAAAAACATGCCGTTAATTTCAGCAAGTGTAGGTACTTAGAAGGGACTTAACTGAAAAGTAAAATCACCATGAAGAAAATTGGTTCTATCTTGGCTCAAACCAGAATAGCTGGCATATGGCCTAAGTATTCACTTTGCTTCTTGCAGGGGAAATTTGCAGCCCATGCTGACTTTCCTCCTGCTGTGGCTAAGCTACCAATAGTTCCTGGAAAAGTTAATTTAAAACCACCTAGGTATGTTACAGGACTGTGTAATCTCAGCTGTATCTGTGATGTAGATACATCAATGAAAATCCAGGGCTAGATGGTCAGCTGGTGATGGTTACTCCAGTCCCTGATCCACATTAGCTCAGTTAAACCAAGGTGAATAACAGGGACTCCTCTCGCCAGGATGAAGGGACAGGCCCCAGAGCTGTTGCCAGTTTGTTTTCATTACCTTGAATTTTCTGGAGTGTTGTTTCTGGCCCATAGGACCACATGCCATGGGTATTTCCAAAGGCATGAGCCAGCACAGTAGTTGCTGTGGCTGTTGTGTGTTGCCCTGGGTAACCAGAGGGCTGTCGCACATTGGAACATATAACTAGCTCAGGGAAAGCACTGGTTTAAACCATGCTTGTTGAATTTAATGTATTTTCTTTTTTATTTTTTTTAATCTCTGTGCTTGCAGGTCAGAAGATTCTTCACCACAAAAGTGATGTCTTAGAAACTGTAGTCCTGATCAATCCCTCAGATGAAGCAGTTAGTACTGAGGTAAGTCAGTCAGAAATACTTCACTGGATTTGTCATAAAAGCTCCATTAAGTGGACAGGTTGAGAGCAGCTCCTAACTGGACAAAAGGACATGTTAGGAGCAAATATAATCAAAGACATCAGCCATCCCTTGATTTTCTTTCTGGTTTCCTGAACTCCTAATAATGTGTCAGAGGTATAGGACAGAAACACACCACTTATCCCAACACACATTTCATCATAACACACCAAATTCCCTTCTTGATCACAGAATCACAGAATCTTAGGGGTTGGAAGGGACCTCGAAAGATCATCTAGTCCAACCCCCCTGCCAGGCAGGGTCACCTAGAGCACATCACACAGGAACTTGTCCAGGCAGGTTTTAAATGTCTCCAGCGAAGGAGACTCCACAACCTCTCTGGGCAACCTGTTCCAGTGCTCTGTCACTCTCACAGTAAAGAAGTTTTTTCTGATATTTACATGGAACCTCCTATGCTCCAGTTTGCACCCATTGCCCCTTGTCCTATCACTGGACATCACTGAAAAAAGCCTGGCTCCATCCTCCAGACACTCGCCCTTAACATATTTGTAAACATTGATGAGGTTGCCCCTCAGTCTCCTCTTGTAAACAGCACTATAACTTGAAAATGTTTCAACAGTTCTGGGACACTGGTGCAAAATATGTTTTAAATTAGACGATGTAAACTGTATGTTCTCAGAGGAATGTACAAACGTGGTAACTCCCATTATTGTGTTTCTCTCCTTCACTCTAGGTGCGCTTAATGATCACAGATGCTGCAAGACACAAGCTCCTTGTACTAACTGGACAATGCTTTGAAAACACAGGAGAACTCATTCTTCAGTCAGGGACCTTCTCCTTCCAGAACTTCATTGAGATCTTCACAGATCAAGAGGTGTGTTAAGAAAAGTGTCTTCCATAAATTGTAATGTGATGGTACAGGTTTTTAGAAGAGTAAAACTGGCCCTCTATGGTGTTAGCACTGATGCTGATGCTCTTTACTCTTCATTATAGGCTTGCTTTCAAGATATTAATTTAATTTACTTTAGTTTTGATGTTAATTACTTAACAAAGGTATTCCATTTTAATTTTGGGAGTTAAATTGTAACTTCAAGAAACAGAAAACCAAGGAACATTTTGACAATGGAAGGAGATAGCGTGTTTAAAAGATACAGCTTGTTCATCTAAGGTGCACATGCAAAGCACTCAAATTGAATTTGACACCAGGTTCTTGCCTGGTGGCAACTAAGTAATAGGTGACATTAAATAAGACAGAGGCTATCTATTTGCATGGCTGTAGTTTTTTGCACCACTTACCTGCTTGGCTTCTTTACTGTAATGTTTAAAATTTTGTTAGTGAAATCTGTACATCTTGTGATTTTTACGTACCAAAAATATAAGTATGAAGTATACCAATATTTAATGCTGTTTCTTTCACAACTTATTATTTTGCTGTCTTGCTTAATGTACTGTGTCTGAAAGCTCCCATAGGGCAGGAAGCCATAGTAAACAAGATGTCACACTTAATTTGGCTGCTGAGTAAAACGTATATTTAAATAAACTATATGACTGTATTCCTAGATATTTAGTTTCCAAAATTAATTAGGAGCATTTCAGTGGAGTGAGATTTGAAAGTTCAGCATTGAAAAAGCAAAGTTTGCATGAGCTCTAGAGTGACCTTATTGTATCCATTTGATCCTTTTCTCAAAGCCTCTTTGTTGAACATATGGTTGTAAGATTGGGGAAAGAACTGTAGTCCTGCTCTCTGAAATGTGCATGACATCTAAAAGTCACTGTCAATTTGCAGTTACTTTTCTATGAAATTGCAAACCCAAGATCTTTGAATCACTAGCTAATTAGTGACACACAATTACTTTCTGACAACATACAAAACTAGGGGTAAATACTACCATTACAGTTAGGAAGCCAAACCATTGGCTGGAAAGTGGAGCAGTGGTGGCTGGCTATGAGTTACAGCCATTGAGGGATTGTCGCAGTGGTGGACGGGGTCTAGGACAACTCTCTGCAGCCAACTCTCTGCTGGACAACTCAATGTCGGGACATCTCTGCACCGGGACAGCCCTCTGCAGGGACAACTCTCTGCAGATCAGCAGATGACATAGGGCTGTGCTGCTCCTTATCTGCCAATCATGTTGATCCCTATCCCATGTTGGTCTCTGAGTAAAGCTCACTTGGCTTGTCTCTGCTGCTGGCAGCATGCTCACCAACCAGCAAAAACGGCTGTTTTAAAATGTTAGCTTCCAGCTTATTGTCTATGAAATCTTGGGCTCCCACTGCTTCTAAAAGATTTCACAAAAGCGAAGAAAGATCATATTTGCCATACTGCAGTCTGTGCATGTGACATTTTTAAAATGGGAAATTTTTAGGTGGTCTACAAATTGGAAAAAAGGTTAGAAAACATTTCAGTCTTTAATAATACTGACAGACCTTGGGCTTCCCAGTCCTCTGAGTTTGGAGGACCACAAGCGCAGGAACAGTGATTTTCCATTTGTGGACACTGAAATGGTAAAGGATTGGCTGTATCAGTTGAATGTTCATAAGTCCATGGTGCCTGATGAGATTCATCCCAGCGTACTTGGGAAGTTAGCGGAGGTTATGACAGGACCCCTTTTGATGATCTACCAAAGGTCTTTGGAGCCTGGGAAAGTCCCTGCTGACTGGAAACTAGCCAATGTTATTCCAATTTGCAAGAGTGTGAGGGAAGACCCAAGAAATTACAGCTCTATTAGTCTAACCTCTGTACCTGGAAAAATTATGAAGAAGATCATACTGGATACTATTGAAAGACGTAAAGAACAATGCAATCATCAGGCACAGTCAATATGGGTTCACAAAGGGAAAGTCCTATCTAACTCATTTGATATCCTTCTATGATAAGGTCACCTGCCCAGTGGATGAAAGGAAGGTGGTGGATGGAGTTTTTCTGGATTTTAGTAAGGCTTTTGATACTGTCTGTCTCTGTTTAGTGATCAGGGCGAACCAAAAACACAGAACAGAATTGCTCTCTATTACTCCTCCCCATCCTCCCAGGGGAAGATAAAAGGGGAATAAGGAAGACAGATTCAAGGTTGGAACTTGAAACTAGAACAGGTTTAATACAACAGGGAAGGGATAGTAACACGTGGGATAATAATGAAAAATATACAAATATATACAAAAAACCCATTTCAGTGGTCTCTGATATGTGTCCAAAAGTCCTTCATAGCAGAGCCGAATCGGGAAAAGGGGCCAGAGCTCCTCCCAGCAATTGATCAAATCAGATCCTGCAGAGCATGTGGCAAGCTGAATACAAAGAGCACGAGCCTCTCCCCAAGATGTCCACCAGATGAGCGAAGGGAGAAAAGAAGCTGGAAGGGGGAAGGGACGGACTTCACCCCTCTGGCTTTTATAGGGTATGGCAGGAAATGGGAGGGAATACTGACCCCTCTCTGTTCTGCCCCCTGGATCTCTTGGGGATCCTAAACAACACCCACTCTCTAGGTTCTCATATTAATACCATAAAATTAGCCTGGGTCCCCTCAAACCATAACATTCCACCCCTTATTCCATACCATTTTGTGTCATACTCATTCACTGTGTTATGAATTGTCTTTATACAACAGCTTGTTGAGTTCATGTTGCAGATCTTCATCCATCATGACAGTCTCTCAGGGCAGGAGAGATGGCATGGAGTTTGTTGGGGTTCGTGCCCTCGTGCTGCAGGTTCATCTTGAGGTTCCAGGATGCCACTGTATTATCCTAGAAAAACACTTACTATTATACAGTAATTAAAACTATGCAACCTAAAATTAAATTTTCTCAGCCAGAGTTAAACTCCCTTGTAGTATACACTGGACTTCACTATCTTCCTGTATTACCCACCAGGTATGTCCAGGGCCTTGAGCGGAGACAATCCCAAGGATGGGTTTGCTTTGCCTAGAGCAGGAGAGACCCAAATAGTTTTTACCAACAGATTCCTTTCATATACAGGGACTTTATCCCCTTCTACTGCATGTAAAAGGTCTGATTGGGCAGGACCAGCTCGATTGATAGATCCTCTGGTGTTAACTAACCAGGTGGCTTGTGCTAAATGTTTATCCCAGTTTTTAAAAGTTCTACCACCTATTGCTTTCAGGGTGGTTTTTAGCAAGCCATTATAAGATTGAATCTTTCCAGAGGCTGGTCCATTATAGGGTATACGATATATCCACTCTATACCATGCTCTTTGGCCCAATTGTCTATTAGGCTGTTTGTGAAATGAGTCCCATTGTCTGACTTGATCCTCTCTGGGGTCCAATGCCACTACAAGATGAGTGTGATATAATCAATCTGCCAGGCCTATCCATACCTGTATTTTAACCAACATCCCCCATATCACAAGGTTTTTAACCATCGTGGATAACCTGTGCAATATCCATAGTTAAATCCACCCCTTGGTCATGAGCCCATTGGCATGTTGGGTCTCTTCCTTGATGACCAGAAGTTTCATGGGCCCACTGAGCTAAAAGCAGTTCACCTCTGTGCTCCCAGTCCAAATCTGTTTGGAACATTTTAGCTGCCTGGTCCACTTGATGGTTGTGTTGGTGTTCTTCAGGGGCCTAGCTTTTAGGCATGTGGGCATCTACATGTTTTACCTTTACCAAAAGTGTCTCTAGCTGGGTAGCTATATCTTGCCACAGGATGGCTCTGTGCTGCCAGTTGTCCTATTTCCATAGAATCTTAGAATCATAGAATGTGTGGGTGTTGTGAGCCAAAGCCACAGAGGCTACCTGCTGTCAGGACGCTTCTGCGACTTCCCCTCCTAATGTGGAGGGCTTTGTGAATGAAACCGAGAGCTCACACGTGGCGTTCGCCTCTCACAGAGGAACAGCTGCTGCAGGACCGTATTTTAGAGCGGAGATTAAAATACCACCCTCACCATGCTCACAAATTGTTACTGAGACCAATGTTTAGTTTATGAATTAACCAGTTTATTAAGGGTTAACACAAACTGAGGGACCAAGGGACCAAGGCTCAGGAGAGGTAGGCTAGGGATATGTCGGGAAAATAATTCCAAAGTACTATGGTCTTATTAAATGTACACTCCAAGGGAGAGGTGTGGAATCAATGGAGTACAAGGGTAGGAGTTGAGCCCGGTAGGAAAGTTAGAGAGTGTGTGTGTGTTTACCTTTCCGTAGCGTGTGGTTCCTGTGACACGGATTCTTTCTGGCTGGCAGGGCTCGGTAGCAGGTCCGTAGGGGGGCCGGCTTCCCGGTAACAGGGGCGACCCCCCGTAACAGGCAGGCAGGCAGGAAGATGCGGCTCTTCCGTGAGTCGCAGCGAGCTCCAATTCGGGGGCAGAGCGGCAGGCAGACCGGGAAGACAGCTGCGGGCTCCGGTTCGGTTTGGCTCCGGCTCCGGTATTAGGCTCGGGCAGGCTTAGGCCAAGCACTTCAAGCCAGGCAGGCTCTGGCGAGCAGCAGTCCCTCGGGGAGCAGGCTGGCACTCCGCGGAGCGGGTACAGGTGCCCCCACCTCGGCTTCTCTGGGCAGCGGTGCTGGCGTTCCAGGCGGCTTTTGGTACTGCAGCAGGGTCTCCTCCCGGGCAGGCAGAGAGCCCCGGGCCTGCAGAACTTGCCCTCTTTTATAGATCAGAAGTCACTGTTTGAGTAAAGTACCACTGTTCAAATTACCCAATTAGCACTGGCCAGGTACGTACTCTGTCAGAGGCAGTCTTTAACCTGTTGTCCATTTTGCTGCCAGTTATCATAACCCTTATGCTCTTTTCTTGTTGTGGACTTACCTGGTAGAGCAAAGGGCCTGTTCCAGTCTGTCCTTGGCTAAATCAGTAAAAAGATGCCACTCTTGGTTTGCTGGCTTGAAAGGCATTTTGTTTAGTCTTATGTGGGGGCAGAGAAGATGGACCATTCCCCACATCTCACCCCGTGGCTTTTAAGGCAGCAATAATTTAGAGTCTTTTTTGTCTATCAATGTATGTATCAATCAGGCTCTTGTCCAAACCCTTTTTCTCACATTAGATCCCTCCCCTCCTCGGGTGTAGAAACAAATGTAAAACTACTACTAATATGTAATCATCCATAACAACAAACAAGGGAACAACTCCCAAACATCATATACAATAGCATTCTTAACAATTCAATGTATCATTAAAGTTTCATGACTGCTATCTTCATTTTAATGAGTAAAACAGAATAATACAGAAACATAAACACAACTTCGAAAAACACTAAAATAAAGAAACATTCAATCTATTGAACTTCCATTACTTCATAACAATTATTACAATCTCTTTTATTTACAACAAACTTTCTTAATTATTATTCTTTAACCTGGGTAATAGCCCTTAGGTCTTCATAATTTTCCACTGGCTTCGGATTTCCTTGTTCTGGTGGGAGTCTGGCAAAGTCGCCTTACTCAAACACAATTCATTCACAAGGAACAAACAGTAGTTACACACAGGAACAAGATAAGGAATAAAATAATTGAAATGATAACATAAACCCAGTCCCCAATTCTGTCAAAAAAGGAAAAGAAAGCAGACCATTAAGGAAATTCCCAAATTTGAACCGAGTTTTTGCCACTTCAGTGAGTCCTTTAACAATGTTCTTAATTTTTCCCATTCAATACAATATATTGCAAACAACAACTCTAAGGCAAGCATAGAAGGAGACAATGTTATAGAGTACCTTGTTTAGGCTATGGAGTGATCAGTCCCATAGCGGTCACAAAGTAACTCCTCTGGAGTCCAGTCACATGTTGATCAGGCCTGACATTGTCACCGGGATGTCTCTGGCTCTTTAAGTTGTCAGACCGCAATATATTATCTGACATCACTAGACAGGTACACAGAAATAATTGATTTTTCCCAAAAGAAAACACTGATTTATTCAACATAAATTATCCATTTTGTACTGATTTTATGCTGTTTGTCATTTAAATCAGATGCAACCCATGTATTTGAATTCACTGGTGTTTGTAAGGTAAGCTTGACCTTACCAATATTTGTCAGTGTCACAAGCCGGTACTGGGGGTCAGGTTTGACAAAACAGTTTGTCCAGGTTGGAGAGGAGTTTTGGATTTGTTGTAAAGTCTTCTGTGCTGTCTGTTATCTTGAGTAGGTGACTCAGGGAAAAAGGCATTTAGGCGAGGGCACCCATTCACCCCCCACCTATTGTTTATAGTAGTGACTACATACCACAATCTCTCATCCCATTTTGAATCCTGTGAGAGGATGAGACTTTTAATTAACCCATTAGTGTGCTCTACTATCCCATTAGCTTGTGGGTAGTATGGGACATGAAATGTCTATTTAATACCTTCCCTTTTAGCCCATTGCTGTACAAGATGTGAGGTGAAGTGAGTTCTGTTGTCAGATTGAATATTTGTGGGTTTAAGCAGAACCCCAAATACCTTTTCCAAAAAGCAAACTGTTTTCCCCATTTGCCTTAGAAGCAGCTTCAGCACAGGTTAATCCTGATACCACTTCCACAATCACAATGACGTATTGTTTGTTTCCTGATCTATGGAAGGGACCAATATAGTCCACCTGCCATGTGGACCACAAGGGTTTCCCGTCCCTGATATGCAGATTGTCAGTTGTTAGGGGATGTTCCCCAAGTCTGATTTTGCAAAGATCACATGAAGAAATGACTGTCTTGCATTGCTCACGGGTGACAGGCCACCCACAGGCTTGTGCCTCTTTTTATAAGTCCAAGATTCCTGAATGACCTCTCTTACAGTGGAGCCATTCAAGCAGTCTTTTCCATTTCTGATTTTCTGCTTCTGTGATAGCTGATTTGATTTCCACCGCACTGATTTTAACTATTTCATCAACATAGTTGTTCCACTTAGTAGCTTCATCTTTCAAATTAGTCTGGTGAGAAGGAATCCACCCTACATGAAAATTAGGGTTCTCTTTAGTAATCTTCAGTATTTGCTGCCATTTCCCCTTATGTCAAACAGGCACCCTGTTAATTTCCCAGCTACTCTGTTCCCAGAAAGTTATCCACTCCACACAGCCCTTGAAGACTGCAAAGGAATCTATGTAAATATACACAGATCCTTGGAGGCTTTTTCTTTTACAAAAACATTGAGAACAGCATCCAGCTCTCCCACTTGGGCGCTGCCCTTATCTTGGTTTATTATTTGTTTGCCTGTGGAGGGTTTAATTGCAGCAGATTTAAACAACCAGGTTTTTCCTTCTCTCCAGGACAAAGCATCCGTAAACCAAGCATTAACCATTTCACTTTTATATTCCAGGGCCTCTTTAATAGGACTGGGAGTTTTCATGGTTAAATTTTTCTCATCTGTCGATCCAATTTGTTCCTGAATCTTAAATTGTTTGTCCGGACCTTCCTCAAGCTTGAAAAGGCCAGAATAGTACTCAATTTGACTATACCATTTTCTGATTGTACCCTTTTGGGATATTCCTTCTGGAGGGGCTTTTCCAGATAGTACTTGGTTAACTACCTTGAAAGGGCCTTGAAGGATTACCTTTTGTTTTTTAATAATCTTACTGACTTCTTTCAGTGCTGTACACACTGTTAGCAACCCCTTTTCCAGAATGGAATATCACTTTTCTGAATCCTCAAATGACTGAGAATAGAAGACAATTGGTCGAGTACTCCCTTCAGGTCCCCGTTGCCAAAAGTGATATGATAAGGCACTGGCTAAGAACCCCCACTCTATTATTATTGGATCCTCTGCGTGGAGAGGTCCCAGAGTCTGGAATGTCTGTGCCTCCAATAATAACAGTTCAAGGCCTCATCATGAGACTGATCCCATTCCCAATGACAATTCTTTTTCAATAAATCAAAAAGAAGATTTGCTATGATGGATAAATCTGGGATATGCTTTCTCCAATGCTGAAGGGTCCCCAGTATTTCCTGTAGCTTTGGTAGGTACTTTTATCTCTCTCAGATGAGACAAAGTATCAGAAGGAATATTCCAGATTCCCCCCTTACACCTTATTCCCAGAAATTTTGCCTCTTGGAAAGGTGGCTGCCATTTTTCTTCAGGGACCTCTATTTGCATGTCTGTTAAATGCTTAATTATGGCATCATAAACTGCTTTTACCTCCTTCTCACTCTGGCCCCTTATCAGCACATCATCTATGTACTGATAGACCTTGACTTTGGAGTTATTTTTGATTTCTGGAATGTTTTCCAGCTCACACACAAGCGTGTGGTGGGCCAGTGTGGGTGAGTGTTTATATTCCTGGGGCAACCTTGTGAAAGTGTGCTGTACCCCATCCCAAGTGAAGGCAAAATATTTTTGGTCCTCAGGATCAATAGGGATTTGGAAAAACATATCCTTTACATCCAATGAGGCCAGCACTGAGTGTGCTGCTTCCTGGATTTCTAGCACCAGATCAGCAATGTTAGGTACAGCAGCTGTGAGTGTGTCTGTATTGGCATTCAGTTTTTTGTGATCAACTGTCATTCACCATTTACCATTTGTTTTTTTTACAGGCCAGATTAGGGAGTTAAAGGGAGAATGGCAGGGCACAATAACGCCCTTTTGTTTTAAATCAGAAATTACTTATTTAATGCCTTCTTAGGCAGCAATAGGGATGGAATATTGTCTCATATTTGTTATTCTGCTGTGTGGCAGGCACGGAGCACACTGTAACAATCTAATCCCAGGTGCAGGACTCTACGCTTGCCCTTGTTGAACCGCATGAGGTTCCTCTCTGCCCAACTCTCCAGCCTGTCCAGGTCATGCTGGATGGCAGCACAGCCCTCTGGAGTGTCAGCCACTCCTCCCAGTTTAGTATCATCAGCAAACTTGCTGAGGATACACTCTGTCCCCTTGTCCAGATCACGGATGAATATGTTGAACAAGACTGGACCAAGTACTGACCCCTGGGGGACACCACTGGTTACAGGCCTCCAACTTGACCCTGCTCCATTAATCACAACCCTCTGAGTTCTGTCACACAGCCAGCTCTCCATCCACCTGTGAGGGACCAGCCCTCAGGACCTATTTTGGGAAATGGTGTCAAAACCCCATTGTAGCCCGTCGAACAAAGTCTCAAAAGGCCTGCCTGGGAGGATGGAGACTGCAGCGATGGCCTACATATGGCCTTGGGCTTTCATAGATGACATAACCACAACGACTGAGATAACAACAATGAGGGAGCATAGGTCTGCTCCAGCTGCTCACACGTGTATGGCTCAATCACACGTACTCGTTGTGAAATCAAGATTTTAGGCCTATAAAATAGGGGGCTGCAATGGTGGGCTTTGGGGAGCTTCATCAACATCGAGTATTGACACCGACCCTCCCCCGTTGGCTGTACCACCGACGCTGGATTCAGGACCTCAGTCTCTCTCTCTACTGTCTTCCCCCCCTTTTCTTTTCATCCCCTTTTCCTTACTTTATATATATGCGCGGGTGGTTTTGTTTAGGTTGCTCAGTATTAACTCCTACTAGTGTAATAAATGCGTTATTTGTTATAAACAAACCTTGTGTGTTGCTACACCCTAATCTGATCAAGAGGTATTGGACAGTTGAGCTTTTGCTCGGACCGTAATGCATTTACTCTCTCTGGGAAAAGACCAGGTCTGAGAGAAGGATTTTGGGCCCAGCCACACCTAGGCTCCTCTCTGAAGGAAGTCTAGAAAGCAAGGGGGTTCAGTCCTAATCTCCCTGGGCTGCCCAGTCTGAGTTGTGACACGTACAGGACTGGATCCAGCCGCACCTAGGCTCCTCTATTGCAGCAGGAGCTTAGAAAGCAAGGGGGTCCAGTTCTAACCTTCCTGGGTTATTAAATCTGGGCCGTGTCACCACCTCACTGTCCACTCATCTAGTCCACACTCAGTTTCCTAATGAGGATGCTATGGGAGACAGTGTCAAAAGCCTTGCTGAAGACAAGGTAGCTGACATCTGCTGCTCTCCCCTCATCCAGCCAACCAGTTATGTGATCATAGAAGGCTAGCAGATTGGTCAGGCATGATTTCTATTGATAAATCCACGTTGACCACTCCAAATAACTTCCTGTTTTTCAATCTGTTTAGAGATGACATCCAGAATGAGTCTCTCCATCACCTTCCCAGGGACAGAGGTGAGACTAACTGGCCTGTAGTTCCCTGGGTCCTCCTTCTTGCCCTTCTTGAAGACTGCAGTGATATTGTCCTTTCGCCAGTCCTCAGGCACCTCTTCTGTTCTCCATGATGGAGAGTGGCTCAGCAGTAACATCTGCCAGCTCTCTCAGCACTCGTGGGTGCATCCCATCAGGGCCCATGGACTTATGGTTGTCCAGTTTGGCCAAGTGGTCTCTAACCCAGTCCTTCTCTACCGAGGGAAAGTCTTCCTCTCTCCAGACATTTCCCCTTGCCTCCAGAGTCTGGGATTCATGAGGGACACCTTTAGCAGTGAAGACTGAAGCAAAGAAGGCATTCAGTAACTCTTCCTTCTCTGTGTCTTCCACCACTAGGATGCCCACCTCATTCATCAGTGGGCCTACTTTTTCCCCAGTCTTCCTTTTTCTATTGATATACTGAAAAAACCTTTTCTTGTTGTCTTTAACTGCAGTGGCCAAGTTGAGTTCTGCTTGAGCTTTGGCCCTTCTAATTTTCCCCATGCATAGCTTCACTACATCTTGGTATTCCTCATAGGTTGCCAACCCCTTTTTTTCAAAAGGCCGTAAACTTTCCTTTTGTTCCTGAGGTCCAGTCAAAGCTCTCTATTTAGCCAGGCTGGTCTTCCCCGCCGGCTCATCTTTCAGGACCTGGGCTGGCCTTCTCCTGCACCTTTAAGAGTTCCTCCTTGAAGTATGACCAGCCTTCCTGGGTTCCTTTGCCCTTCAGGACTGTTTCCCAAGGGACACTCTCAACCATGCTCTGAAACAGGCCAAAGTCTGCCCTCTGGAAGTCCAAGGTGGCAGTTCTGCTGGCTCCCCCCTTGCTTCTCCAAGAATTGAGAACTCTATCATTTCATGATCACTCTGCCCAAGACAACCTCCAACCTTTACATCCCCCACAAGACCTCCTCTGGTAACAAGCAGCAGGTCCAATAGGGCACTTTCCCTAGTTGGCTCCCTCACCAGCTGTGTCAGGAAGTTGTCTTCCACACACTCCAGGAATCCCCAGGACTGTTCTCTCTCTGCTGTATTGTATTTCCAGCAGACATCTGGGAAGTTGAAGTCCCCCACAAGAACAAGGGCTAGCGATTGTGAGACCTCTGCCAGTTGCCTATAGAATATTTCATCATCCTCTACATCCTGATTGGGGGGTCTATAACAAACTCCCACCATTATGTCTGCCCTATTGGCCTTCCCCTTGATTCTTACCCATAAACACTCAACACTGCCATTCACAACATTATGTTCTAGGCATTCAAATCTATCCCTAACATAGAGGGCCACCACACCACCTCTCCTTCCTTGCCTATCCCTTCTGCAAATTTGGTAGCCATCAATCGCAGCACTCCAGTTGTGCGACTCTTCCCACCATGTTTCTGTGATGGCAACTATATCATAGTTTTCTTGCTGTACAATGGCCTTCAGCTCCTCCTGTTTGTTGCCTATGCTGCGTGCGTTGGTGTAGATGCACTTCAGCTGGGCTAATTGTCCTGCCACCTTTTTGGGGGAACAAGCCCTGATTCCCACCTGACCACACTCAGACACTTCCCTAGTTACCAACCTATCATTAACCCTCATGTCTTCACTACCACATGCATTATCATCCCCTACCTCCATTGAAACAACAGACTGCAAGACCTTGCTAGCACTTTTACCCACCAGCACCGGCATGCTGCTCCCAGCCTCCTCTCTAGTAAACCTGTTTTCATCCCCTTCCCCCTTCAAACCTAGTTTAAATCTCTTTCAATGAGCCCTGCTAACTCTTGTCCTAGGATCCTTCTTCCCCTTTGGGTTAGGCTTTCCTCACATGTTGCCAGCATGCCTGGTGTTCTGTAGATCAACCCATGATCAAAGAAACCAAAGTCCTGCTGGTTACCACCAGTCTCGGAGACAGGAGTTAATCTGCTGGCTCTTCCTGTTTGTCTCCTCATCAATCCCTGCTACTGGTGGGATAGAGGAGAACACCACTTGTGCTCCTGATCCTTCAACCAGCCGTCCCAGGGCCCTGAAGTCTCTCTTCATTGCCCTTGGACTTCTAGTAGCTACCTCATCACTGTCTACCTGAAATATTAGTAATGGGTAGTAATCAGAGGGCTGAACTAGGGTAGGGAAGTTTCTTTGTATATCCTTAATCCTGGCCCCAGGGAGGCAGCTGACTTGCCTAACAATTGGGTCCGGCCTACATATAGGGCCTCCCACTTCAGAAGCAAGTCACCTATAACAAGGACCTGTCTTTTTTTAACTGAGGTTGTTTTGATGCGAGGTGTGGTTTGACTTTGCCTCAGTGACACCTCCAAGTTTGGTGAACCATCACCCTCATCACTATTTGGTTCCCCTTGCAGTGCATCATATCTGTTTTGCAAGGTCACCCGGGGAGGTGCAAACAGTTACTCTAGAGACACATCTACCACACACTTGTGCCATGCAGGAACTTGTTGCCATTGCTCACTATCCTGTAGGCCATCACACTCAGCCAGGCAGAGAGAGGACAGGGAGTGCTCTGCATCATGAGACCCACCTGACTGTTGGGCTTGATTCAGGGAGGCTAAGTCATGACACCAACAGTCTATCTCCCTCACACTCCCTGATACTCCTTAGCCTCCCCATCTTCTCCTTCAGCTATGTAACCATGCTGAGTAGATATTTTTTCTGGTCACACCTCACACAACTAGTCTCTCTGCTGTCCTCTGGTATGAACAACAGGCTTAGGCACTCCCTGAGGCTGGAGACCTGGATAGCTATATGTCTGCGTGGGACCTCTGTCTGGGTCACCACATTCCTCCTGGTGCAATGGCTTTTGCCCAAGTGAAAACCATAGTTAACACTCTTCTGGGAGGGCAATGACCACTAGTTAAGTTGTCTCTGAAGCCAAGGGATGGACTGTGCACTCATAGAATCATAGAACTATTCAGGTTGGAAGAGACCCTTGGGATCACCGAGTCCAACCATCATCCCTACTCTACAAAGTTCTCCCCTAACCCATATCTACCAACACCATATCCAAATGACTCTTAAACACATCTAGGGATGGTGACTCAACCATCTCCCTGGGCAGCCTATTCCAGTGTCTGATCACTCTTTCTGTGAAAAAAAATTTCCTAATGTCCAGTCAAAACCTACCCTGTTGCAGCTTGAAGCCATTCCCTCCCTGCCCTTCACGCCCTGCTTGCATGAACTGCTGCGCGAATTGCTGTGCGAACTGCTGCGCCACACCCTTTTGATGTGCCACACCGTGTTTGCCCATCCTGTTCACTGCACTCCCGGGTCACTCGTGCTCCCTAAGCGCTGTACTTGTATATGACAGGGGTTAGGCCGCCTTCACCCTGTTCTCTGCCCACGCTGAGGCAGAGCCGTCCCCTATTGGTCAGGAGCTGTCACTTCCCGCTTGGGGCAAGGAGGCAGCCTCCCTCTCTCTCTGCGCTTGTTGGTGTTGCCGTTGCCGCGGTTTCGCTGCCTCGGCAAAGAGTCCCACGACGCGATCAGATGTGATCCCTCCACCTCGGTGGCTGCGTTGAAATGGCATTCATAGAGAGGTCTCACCATCTGGCTGTACCTGGGAATGTGGATTCTCCAAAAACCCACAATGCCTAAGAATGCTTGTTTCTCTTTCTTATTAGTGGGTGGAGACATAGTTGGTATCTTGTTAACCACATCCATAAGGACATGTAGGCACCCATCTTGCCACTTAATTCCCAGCAACTGGATTTCCTGGGCAGGTCACTTGACCTTGCTTCTCTTTATGGCAAAACAGGCTTCCAGCAGAATGTGGTTTTCCTTCCTACCATTCTCAAAGATTTCTTCTGCTCCATTACCCTATACAATGATATCATCAATGTACTGAAGATGCTATGGAGCTCCACCCTTTGCCAGTGCAGCCTTAATCAGTCCACAGCAGATAGTTGGGCTGTGCTTCCCTGGGGCAGTCAATTCCAGGTGTACTGGATGCCTTTCCAGGCGAAAGCAAACTGGGGCCTCCACTCTGCTGCTATGGGAATAGAGAAAAAGGCATTAGCATTGTAAATAGTTGCATAACATTTAGCTGCCTTGGACTTCAGTTCGTATTGAAGTTCCAGCCGAGTGGCAGCTCTGGCAGCATTAGCTTCATAGTCCTCATTCCCTCTAAATATAAAAGCCTGTACTGTCATCCTATAAAGGATGGAGGGAAGGGGGAACCTTGGGGTACTTTCCTCCTTTGGGTGTCAAGGTTTAACACTGGCTTGATAATTAAATGAGTGACAGATGCTCTCTATTAACCCCTCTCCCTTCCCCTATAGGGGAAGGAGAGAGAATAAGGGAGAGAGACTTGTGGGTTGGAAACTAAACTACACAGCTTTAATTAAACAATAATGATTAAAAAGAAAATAATGAAATATATACAAATATATGCAAAACCACTATAATGCTCCCCCCAATAATACATCACCACCGAAGCTGCAGAGCAGGCCCTGGGAAAATTCTGGACTCGACTCCTGGACTCAGCAGCAGATGGGAGCTGAATCTAGGAACACGGATTGGGATCAAAAGAAGACTGTGGATGAAGAAGAGCTTAACCCTTGTGATCTCTCAGATTTATACTGAGTATGACATGTATTGGATGGAATACTTTGTTTGGTCAATTTGGGTCACCTGTCCAGTCCACTCCTCCCTTTTCTTTCCGGCACATAAGAAGTTTAGTAGAACCAAGCAGTGAACTTGGTTCTGCATACCATTCTCCAGTGAGAACTATAAACATTGAGCCTTATCAGTCCAAGAAGCAGACACTGACCGAAAAACATGCCATTAATTTCAGCAAGTACAGTTACTTAGAAGAGACTGTCATTCTGTCTTGGCTCAGACCAGGACATTGGGCAATGAGGAAGGGACCTTCTCTCATAAGATGCTCCTTTGTATTTTAAAAAAATACAGTAGTAAACTAATTGTGCTAACAGGTTCCTTTAGCTTCTAGGATGGGTACTCAACAGTGCAGAAGTGAATGAAAAAGGTATAAACTATATGATCATGAAATATTATGTTCTGACATTAACAGTCATTAAAAAATTAATTTCCATGCATCTTATTGGTTTTTTGTTTTACAACCCTAGATTGGTGAATTGTTGAGCACCACACACCCCGCCAACAAAGCTAGCTTAACTCTTTTCTGCCCTGAGGAAGGGGACTGGAAAGATTCCAACCTTGACAGGCACAACCTTCAAGACTTTATTAACATTAAACTCAACTCAGCTTCCATATTGCCTGAAATGGAAGGACTCTCTGAATTCACAGAGTATCTTTCAGAATCAGTAGAAGTGCCATCACCCTTTGACATTTTGGAACCTCCAACTTCAGGAGGCTTCTTGAAAGTCTCCAAACCCTGCTGTTATATTTTCCCAGGTGGAAGAGGGGACTCTGCATTGTTTGCAGTGAATGGATTCAACATGCTTATCAATGGAGGATCCGAAAGAAAATCTTGCTTTTGGAAACTTATCCGGCACTTGGACAGGGTAGATTCCATTCTACTCACTCACATTGGAGATGATAACCTTCCAGGAATCAATAGCATGCTTCAGCGAAAGATAGCTGAATTAGAAGAGGAACAGTCCCAAGGATCTACTTCCAACAGTGACTGGATGAAAAATCTAATCTCACCTGATTTAGGATTTATATTCCTTAATGTACCTGAGAACCTGAAGAACCTGGATCCTAACTTTAGAGTAAAAAGGAGTGTAGAAGAAGCTTGTTTTACTCTCCAGTATTTAAATAAATTGTCTATGAAACCAGAACCTCTTTTCAGAAATGTAGAAAATACCATTGACCCCATCATTTTGTTTCAGAAAATGGGAGTTGGCAAACTTGAGATGTATGTGCTTAATCCTGTAAAAAACAGCAAAGAGATGCAATATTTTATGCAACAGTGGAGTGGTACTAGCAAAGATAAAGCTGAATTCCTGCTATCAAATGGCCAAGAACTAGACATTCCATTATCCTATTTCAACTCTGTCTCATCCCTGATTGTGTGGCATCCAGCTAATCCTGCAGAAAAAATAATCCGAGTTCTGTTTCCTGGAAACAGTACCCAATATAATATTCTAGAAGGACTAGAAAAACTTAAACACTTAGACTTCCTTAAACAACCAGTGGTTACACAAAAAGACCTAACTGGGAACATTGCTAGTCCAGCTGTGAAACTAGCAAAGTTGAAAAAACGAACAGACAGCAAGGAGAGTCTGAAGCCTGTTTCAAAGACACCACCAAGCAAGCCTCTCAGAAAGGAATCTAAAGAAGAAACACCAGAGCCTGCAAAGCCTAGTCCAGCGCTGGAAAAGGTTCAGAAACTGGAAAGCAAAGAAAAAGTTCCAGCTAAAAAAGATAAACCAGCAAAAGTGGAGAACAAACCTGTAGTGGCAGAAAAAGATGTAACAAGTAAAGAAGAGCAATTAGTAAAACCTGAAACTCTTGAAAAACAAGCTACAGATGTAAAACCAAAAGTGGCAAAGGAGAAGCCAGTGAAAAAGGAAGTCAAAGCAAAACTTGAAGAAAAGAAAGAGGAAAAAGAAAAAACAAAGAAAGAGGTTTCTAAAAAAGAGGAGAAAACACCCATCAAAAAAGAGGAAAAAACAAAAAAAGAAGAGATCAAGCAAGAAGTTAAAAAAGAGGTGAAAAAGGAAGAGAAGAAGGAAACTAAGAAGGAAGTAAAGAAAGAAGCTCCACCCAAGGAAGCAAAAAAAGAAGGTAAAAAAGAAGAGAAGAAGGAAATTAAGAAGGAAGAAAAAGAAGCCAAAAAGGCCATAAAAAAGATTCCTAAAGAAACAAAGAAGACAGCTTCTCCTTCGACTGAAGTAAAAAAAACAGCAGCAAAGCCTAAGCCACAAAAGAAGGAGGAACTTGCTAAAAAAGAAGCAGTACCTGCTGGAAAGCTAAAGGAAAAAGGAAAAATTAAGATTGTGAAGAATGAGATCAAAGTCAGTGGAGGACAAGCTACCCTTGCAGCAGCTGAAGCCAGTGTCATAACTGTAGCAGCTGCAGAAATTGCAGCTAGTGGAAAAGAACTTGAAGTGGAGAGATCCCTTATGTCTTCACCAGAGGATTTAACAAAGGATTTTGAGGAATTAAAAGCTGAAGAAGTTGAAACTATAAAAGAAACAAAACCTCAAGTTGCACTTATAGAGAATGAACTGAAACTCACTGGCACAGAACAAAAAGAGGCCTTTGAAGTCCAAAAAGAAAAATTAGGTAATGAAGAACCTGCCGAGTCCTCTGATGAAGGCATACCTATGACAGAGGCTGAGGGTGAGTGTGAACAAACACCTGAAGAATTGGAACCTGTGAAAAAGCACAATGAAAAGTTTGAAGATGAGGGAACTGGCTTGGAAGAATCATATGAAGCAGGAGATTATGAAGAAAAGGCAGAGACAGAAGAAGCTGAAGATGAGGAAGAAAAGAGACCACTGGACACTGCAAAACCATATATGGAGGAAGCAAGAGAAATGGAAGAGAGTTCAGAAGAAATAATGGCTGAAGCAGATGCTAACATTAAATCCAGAAAATCTATTGAAAAGGCAGATGATGAGGCAGCAGATGAACAGGCTGAGGAAGACAGGGAAGAAGCAGTAGAAAAGGCAGAAACTGAAGAGACTGAAGAAGAGGAAGAAGACAAAGCTGAAGACATCAGAGATGAAGAGGAGACTGAAAAAATAGAAGCTGAAGAAGATTATGTGATGGCTGTGGTAGACAAAGCTGCAGAAGCAGGTGAAGTTGAAGATAAATATGGCCTACTCATAATTACACCAATAAAATGGTCAGAGCCTCAGCCTCCAGCAGTTGAACAGGCCTCTTCTATCCATGAAGAAACATTACCTGGTGGTTCAGAAAGTGAAGCCACTGCTTCTGATGAAGAAGACAGAGAATATCAACCTGAGGAATTCACTGCTACTTCAGGTTATACACAGTCTACCATTGAAATATCCAGTGAACCAACTCCAATGGATGAAATGTCTACACCCCGGGATGTCATGAGTGATGAAACTAACAATGAGGAAAGCGTGTCACCTTCGCAGGAGTATATGAACATTACCAAGTATGAGACATCAGTATACTCTCAAGAGTTTGCTAGACCTAATCTTTCTTCACTTTTGTATGCTTTTAATAATTTATCAGAGGCCACAGAAGGTAAAGACTATAATGCCTCAGCTTCTACCATCTCACCACCTTCTTCATTAGAGGAAGACAAATTCTGCAAATCTGCATTCCAAGATGTATATTGGCAAAAAGGAAGTGAAATACAAGGCACTGTCAAATTCGAAATCAAAGAACCCTATCCAGAAGATGGTGGAAAATGTAGTCCAGCCAAGAGTCTAGCTGAGAGTTTGTCCCCTCCATCACCCATTGCCAAAACACCACTGAGTGAACGTAGTGTGAACTTTTCGCTCACTCCCAATGAGATCAAGGTCTCAGCTGAGCCTGTCCCTGTCAATGTACATCAAGAAGTTGCTGAAGAACACTGTGCAAGCCCTGAATATAAAATATTAGAAGTAGCATCTCCCTCACAGTCTGCTGCTGGTAGTGCTGGCCACACACCTTATTATCAGTCTCCCAGTGATGAAAAATCCAGTCAGCTTTCCTCTGAAACCAGTGAAAAGTCAACAGAAGCTCCTGTTAGCTTTGAACTCAGTGAAGTCAAAGATGAGTTTGAAAAACCCACAATAAGCCCTCTGGATGAGCCTGTTCCAGATTCAGAATCTCTTATTGAAAAGGTTCTCTCACCTCTACGGAGTCCATCACTGATATGTTCAGAGACCACTTATGATACATTTTTGAGTGCTGATGTAAACTCTCCCACCAGAGATTATGGAAGTCCTTCTGAGAGGAAACCTGAAAAAGAAAAATCACTTGTTCAGATGAGCCCAGCTTCTGAGGCCAGCTCTGTGGGCCTTTTTCAAGAAAAACAAGATGAAAAAAATATGGATTTTATGGTAATTAAGGAAGGCTTCAGTCTAGAAAGGAAAATAGAACATACAGAACCCAGCAGCTCCCAGTCTTCACTGGTCTTGGATGAGCAGAAGTTAGCAGGTGATCTCTCACCTACTCAAATAGATATCAGTCAATTTGGTTCCTTAAAAGAAGACAACAAAATGTCAATTTCTGAAGGAACTGTTTCTGACAAGTCTGCAACACCAGTTGATGAGGTTGTAGCAGAAGACACCTATTCCCATATAGAAGGAGTAGCTTCTGTCTCTACAGCATCTGTTGCTACTAGTTCATTTCCAGAACCAACTACTGATGATGCATCTCCTTTGCATGCTGAGGTTGGATCCCCTCACTCTACTGAGGTTGATGATTCTCTTTCAGTGTCAGTTGTACAAACACCAACAACATTTCAGGAAGCAGACATGTCTCCATCTAAGGAAGAGTGCCCAAGGCCCATGTCAATTTCTCCACCAGATTTCTCACCTAAAACCTCAAAATCAAGAACCCCGGTGCACAATCACAGAGTTCCTGAGCAGTCAACCATGGTATTTGAATTTGGTCAGGAGTCCCCTGAGCAGTCTTTAGCAATGGACTTTAGTAGGCAATCTCCAGGCTGTCCTACTGTAGACACTAGTATACACCATATATCTGAAAATGGACCAACAGAAGTAGATTATAGTCCTTCAGATATACAGGAGCCTACTTTTGCACAGAAGATTTCCCCTGTGGAACAGTCATCTTACTCTCAGGAGAAGGATATTTCAGAAATTATTTCAATTTCTCAAATTGAAGCTTCATCCTCAGCTTCATCAGCTCATACACCTTCTCAGTTAACTTCACCACTGCCAGAAGAAACTTTTTCAGGTGCTGTTCCACTCAGAGATATGTCACTACATTCTCCTTTTACCTCTGAAAAGGTACATAGCCTTGGAGAAAAGCTATCACCAAAGTCTGACCTATCTCCATTAACTCCAAGGGAATCTTCTCTGTACTCTCCTAGTTTTCCAGATTCACCTCCTGTAATCACAGAAGCAGTGTCAGCTAGTCATACATCTTTGTTGTTGCTGCAAGTGTCCTCTGTCAAAGCATTTGGTTACCAGGAACCCCTAATAAAGCACAGTCCAGAACCTTTAATCAGCCCAGAAAAGGAAGATTCAGAGAAAAGTAGCAGGTCACTAGAAGAACTTAGTTATTCTTACAAGGACACAGAGAAAACTACTAGGTCACCAAAGGATATTAGCTACTCCTATGAGGCAGTTGAAAAAACTAGATCACCTCAGGCCATAGATTATTCCTATGAGATAACAGGGAAAGCTACTAGGTCACCTGAGGCCACAGATTATTCTTATGAGATAACAGGGAAAACCACGAGCTCACATCCTAAAACTGAACTTTCACCCTCATTTATCAACCCAAATCCCTTTGAGTGGTTTGCAAGTGAAGAACAGTCTCAAGATCAAGAAAAGCCATTAACTCAATCTGGGGGAGCCCAGCCACCTCCTGGGGGAAAGCAGCAAGGGAAGCAGTGTGATGAAACCCCTCCCACATCTGTGAGTGAGTCTGCCCCATCTCAGACTGATTCAGATGTTCCCCCTGAGACTGAGGAATGTCCTTCCATCACTGCAGATGCTAACATTGATTCAGAAGATGAGTCAGAAACCATTCCAACAGACAAGATGATCATGTACAAACAAATTGACCCACCACCTGTCCCAATGCAGGATCACAGCCCTTCTCTGAGGCACCCTGATGTCTCCATGGTTGATCCAGAGACTTTGCCCATTGATCAGAATTTGGGTAAAACTTTGAAGAAGGAACTCAAAGAAAAGACAAAGACAAAAAAGCAGGGTACTAAGACCAAGTCGCCTTCTCCTGTTAAAAAAAGTGATGGTAAATCAAATCAAGTGGCTTCACCAAAACCAGCTATAAAAGAATCTATAGACAAAAATTCCAAAATGGGTTCTCAAAAAAAGAAGCAGTTTGTGGAGAAGTCAAACAAAAATATCTCTATTCCAGAAGTAAAGTCTCGAGTGGAAGAGAAAGATAAGGACACCAAGAATGCAGCAAATACGACATCCAAGTCAGCAAAGACTGCAACCACAGGTAAAGACAGGAGTTCCCTAATGTTAATATTTTCTTAGTTGTTGCAGTGAAGTTAGGTTGCCTTTGTATCAGCTGAGAATGAGGTTTGTAGCAAACCTCCAGAGAAAGTCTATGTTTTAAATATAAATCTGGCATATCAAGGCCACATTTAAATGAATGAAATTCACTGCATTAAGTTTTTCAGTCTGAGAAACTTGATGTGTCAGTTTGCTCAGATGTAAAGAATTAGAGTGCATCACATGTAAAGAACTTAATACTAGTTGTCTGACTTGTTAACAAATAGATTTAAAAGTACTAGTTTTGTAGGGGAAGTGAAATCAGTAGTAAAGTGAACCACTTTATTAATTGTAACAATCATGCAGACACAATGCTCTTAATATAAAATAATGCAATTTAATATTGTGAGAGGCAAAGGTACTCTCAGACATTGGATGCTTTTGTTACTTTTCTGGATTAATTTTTTTAAAATGATAACAGTAGTAAGAGCATTTTCAGTGAGCTGAGTATGTATATCACATAATCCAGTTCAAGTCTTAGGCCATCAGTGATGGCCAAACATGCAGAAAATTAATGTAATTTTTAATTAATGTTGTGTATTCTAAGTAGTAATAAAATATTAATTAGATTACTGAAGGACGCATTGTGCTAATATGTTGTTTCTGGCACATCTTGTTAGAGAGCGTTTTGTGGATAGTTTGATTTTGCTGTTGTCAGGACTGATGTTCTTAAAAGCTTTTTACAAGGAGCAGGTCTAGGATTCAGTATAAGCAAACTATTAAATATTGGGTATGTTACAAAATCCTATAATCTTTCATCATAAAAAAATCTGTGATACATCTTTCTGAATTGTGGATACCAACATTGGATAAAATATTAGAACATTTTACACCTAAATGTAAAATTCAGCTATCTGTAGCTTCCACATTTTAAGTGGTCTCCTGTTCCTTTCTTACACCATTGTTTGTATGTCTCTGTTAATAGATGCTTTTCAAAGCAGAAGTACTGATCCTCATGCTGTACAGTTTTCCAGCACTTTAGCTTTATATTAGGGTCTTCTTCCTTGGAGCATACTTCTCAGGTATATGCTAGAGCTGAAGACAAGGCTCTATTTGATAATGACATTTAAGTGCAAAATGTAACGTCTAATATTTTATCCGGTGTTGGTAGCCACAATTCAGAAAGATGTATCACAGATGTTTTATGATGAAAAATTATAAAAGATTTTGTAACATACCTAATATTTTAAAACTCTGTAATTCAGGAAATCTTATAATATTATAATGCTTATTTGGCACATTGCCCTGTGATGAATGGCAGTTCACACTAGACAATTATATTGGACTTTCCTGGCTTTACAATATGTGATCCTAAATAGATTGTATTGCTAAGAGAATTTAGTTTACCAAATTTCATCCTCTGTAACATCATGAGAAAGCAAATAAAACATAAATTATGATCATCTGGATACAAATACTGGTTAAATCCTGATTGTCAGTTCACATAATGATCCAGGGTGTAGCAAAAGCAGCTTTTTTGGTAGCATTTTTAATGCAAGTGTTTGAACTTCCTTTTGACTGAACCTCTTCTTAAAACAGATGCTACACTATGTATAACAGCAAAAACATGCTTCCCTCTACTTTTTGTAATAAGTGGCTAGTTTATGTATGCAAATAGGGATCTAACAGACAGACAAACACTTGTTCTCAGTTTCCTGAAGTAATTGCATTAGGAAACTTCTCTGTTCTCCCAAGATCCTCTTTGCCTCTCTTTCTGCTCACATGTAGTAGCTTCCTGATGCACCTGTAAGACAGTCTGAACATATCAACAACTACTATGTCTTGGTATGTGCTGATACCCCAAATCTCAAGGCCGCTTCTGCATGATTCCCTGTGTAACCGGGGGGCTACCGGCTTGCGACACCTTGCTTTTATAATAACGCATACCAGAGTCTTTTGAAAAACTACTTCTTAACTTGGAAAACAATACTGCCATTTATTGAATGGTAATTCAGTAATCACAGCCCTGCATAGTAATTGTTGGATAATAACAGTATATTACTGGGAAAGGTTCAGTCAAATGTTGGTTATGTAGTAGTGAGTTTTTATTGTATTATATAGTTAGTTACTTTTATTCCATTTTTTTCCTCCTAGTACAATTGTAATTGGCATACAAGAAAGCTGGAACGTGTCATTAGATGTAGAAGGGTAATGCCATAACTGTTTCAGGGGACACAGAAGTACAATTGTAGCTATGTAATGCTTAACCAACAATAGCATTTTTAAGAATATCATCACAGTGGTTGTAATGGTATTTAACAAATGCATGTTTTAACCAGTCTATGATATACTCTTTTGTTGCTTGATTTCCAAAGGACTTGGGAATAGTAAGTCAGCAAAATATACAGCGGTTCCTCCAGGACCTCCAGTGTATTTGGATCTGGTGTACGTTCCTAACCACAGCAATAGCAAGAATGTCAACATTGAGTTTTTCAAGAGGGTGCGATCATCCTACTACGTGGTGAGCGGGAACGATTCTGCAGCCGAGGAACCAAGCAGGGCTGTTCTGGACTCCCTGCTGGAGGGCAAGGCCCAGTGGGAGAGTAGCATGCAGGTAGGCTGTTCACTAGTATTTCTGCCTGGAAATTTAATCTTCTCTGGGAAGCAACTACAGGAAACCAGAGCACTTTTGGAGTGCGCAGTGGCTACTGGGGACAGGAGTTCCCAGCCTGGGCACCTTGTTTCACCAGTGATGTGAGAGGACACACAAGTGAAGCACAGAGCTGCACCATAATCAGCTGCTCCCCCATTTCTGGCCCTTCTGACCTATCTCTGCAGAATAAACCAATTGGAACTGGTTTACAGGATCATTTGGCTATTTCATCTTGTTGCTATACCATATATGATCCAAGTTTGGAAACCTTGCAGTTTGTAAGTAGGAAAGAAAAGTGAATGTTTCATGATCTATATGGTAATAATGTACACTTGTGTCACCGTTTGACTTGGGTTCGACAACAATGCTCTCGATCCCCTCCCCCTCCCACCCAGGTAGGGAAGGAGAGAGAGAATTAGGAGAGAGACACTCTGGATTGAAAACTAAACTACACAGCTTTAATTAAACACCAATGATAAAAGAAAATATATACAATTGTATACAAATGTGTTTAGGAAATGTACAAAACCCCTATTGCCTCCCCCCACCCCCAGCAACTCCCACAGCACTCTCTTCAGCTGTGAACAGTCTTGAAAATTCCTGGATCACTGCCAGAGAAAGCGGAGAGTTATGAGGGTCAGGAGAGCTCAAGCCTGGGGGTCGATGGTGATGGATGGACGGAGTCCTCCCCGGACACCGGCCATGGATGGAAGAGAAGGGAAGAAGAAGAAGCAGGAAGGAAGTTGTCTTCTGTGATCTCTGACCTTCCTCTGAGCTTATGTAGATATATGGAATTGAGTATCTCTGGCTAATTTTGCTGTCTGTCTAATTCAGCCTCCTACAGGGGGTTCATAGATCTCCCCGTAATGTCTGAGCCAGCAGAGTGAAGGTGTGACCTTGAAGACCCAGCAGTTAGAAAAACATTCCACCGTTATCAGCTCTAGTTGGAACACTTGCTACTAGTTAAAAGAGAGCTTAGTGAAGGAAAAAAAATCAGTAAAAAGAATCATAGAATCATAGAATCCTAGGGGTTGGAAGGGACCTCGAAAGATCATCTAGTCCAACCCCCCCGCCAGAGCAGGGTCACATCACACAGGAAGGCGTCCAGGCGGGTTTTGAATGTCTCCAGCGAAGGAGACTCCACAACCTCTCTGGGCAGCCTGTTCCAGTGCTCTGTCACTCTTACAGTAAAAAAATTTTTCCTGATATTCATCTTAAACCTCCTATGCTCCAACTTGTATCCATTACTCCTTGTCCTATCACTGGTCATCACCGAAAAAAGCTTAACTCCATCGTCTTGACACTCACCCTTTACATATTTGTAAACATTGATGAGGTCCCCCCTCAGTCTCCTTTTCTCCAAACTAAAGAGACCCAGCTCCCTCAGCCTTTCCTCATAAGGGAGATGTTCCACTCCCTTAATCATCCTTGTGGCTCTGCGCTGGACTCTTTCAAGCACTTCCCTGTCCTTCTTGAACTGAGGGGCCCAGAACTGGACACAATATTCCAGATGTGGCCTCACCAATGCAGAATAGAGGGGGAGGAGAACCTCTCTTGACCTACTAACCACACCCTTTCTAATACACCCCAGGATGCCATTGGCCTTCTTAGCCACAAGGGCACACTGCTGGCTCATGGTCATCCTCCTGTCTACCAGGACCCCCAGGTCCCTTTCACCTACACTGCTCTCCAGCAGGTCAGCCCCCAACCTGTACTGGTGCATGGCGTTTTTCTTCCCCAAATGCAAAACTCTACACTTGCTCTTGTTAAACTTCATCAGGTTTTTCCTCGCCCAAGTCTCCAGCCTGTCTAAGTCTCTCTGAATGGCAGCACAGCCTTCTGGTGTGTCAGCCACTCCTCCCAGCTTGGTGTCATCAGCAAACTTGCTGAGGGTACATTCTGTGCCCTCATCCAGGTCGTTGATGAAGATGTTGAACAACACCGGTCCCAGTACCGACCCCTGAGGGACTCCACTAGTCACAGGCCTCCAACTAGATTCTGCCCCATTGATTACAACTCTCTGACTTCTTCCTTTCAACCAGTTCTTGATCCACCTCACTGCCTGATCATCAAACCCATACTTGATCAACTTATCTACAAGGATGCTGTGGGAGACGGTGTCAAATGCTTTACTGAAATCAAGATAGACCACATCTACCGCTCTACCATCATCTATCCACCTAGTAATTTCCTCATAGAAGGCTATGAGGTTAGTCAAACATGACTTACCCTTGGTAAAACCATGTTGACTGCTCTTGATGACCCCCATCTCCTTGATATGTCTAGAGATAGTGCCAAGGACAAGTTGTTCCATAAAAAGGAAAACTGTCTTCATCCTGGCTCAAACCAGGACAATGTGGTTTCTGTGACTATTGAAGTAAAACACAATCACCCCCCCCACCATATGATTCCTATGAGAACAGAACAGTTTCTCCTAAGGCCTTATCTTGATCAAGCCCGACTAGGCCCGATCAGGCCCCCAACACCCCCCCAAATAATCAAAATCTCCTCAAATCAGTAACATTTTCCCCCTTTGAAAGTTTTGAAAATTATTTCAATACTTTCACACTAAAGAAAATTACTTGTTTTGCTTCACTATATGCTGGTGGGAGCCTTGTTATCATTTCTCTTTCATCTTGTTTCTCAATACTGCACTTATAATCATGTGATTAAATGCAGTTTTGCTGTCAATTTGCCTTTTCAAACAAGAGTAGATCAACATTATCATTAGGAAAACTAGTGATAAAACAAATAATGTGCCAATTAATGATTTTATCCATTAACTCAGATTCCAGCCTGATCCACTAAAAATCTTATCTATCCAGTCCTCTGACATATCTTCTTGGATTGTCTGAGTATCTTCTCTGATCTTCCCTGATAATTCTAAATCATGTTCCACATCCTGAGTTACATTTGGAATGTGTATACAACAATGGTCCATGCTGCTTCTTAGGTATCCACAAACTCCATGCTCTTTCAGTAAGAGTAAATCTAATGCCATTCTATTCTGTAAAGTTATTCTTGAGGTTGCCTGTAACTGCAAATTTAATTCTCTAAATCCCTTCTTTGTGATGTTCACCAGCTTTTCCACCTGTCCAGTCAGTTGATAGACCCATTCCCTGTTTCTATATGATGCTATGGGATTTAAGAGGGATTCTAGAACCCAGCCAATTTTTACTTCTGTCAGTGGTTCGTTCCATATTTCATCTGTCTCTGATCTCTTTACTCGCTTTATTTCCAAATTTTCTAGGGATCCCTTAAAGGGTGATTTTTTCCAAATTTGGCACAAAGTTGGCATACCTAAGATGATCTCTTTTACTTTTCCATCCAGAGGCAGATGTGTTGTCCAGGTTCCATCACTCATTGCCCAAACTAAATGTCCTGGGCTCTGAATTGTAGACCTTCTACAGATAAATATTGTTCCTCCTTTAGTTAGATAGGTTTTAGTTAAATTAAGACTATTCTTAAGTCCTCGGCATAGGCCACAGCCAAAGGGGTAATTTTCTGAATTACTAGGTCCACAGTACTGCAATTGTATACTTTTTCACATTTCCACCAAGACACTAACTTTTCCTTTTCTCACAGTGTACTTCCTCTATCATTTATTGATGGAAACACTGCAAAAGCTGCCCCGTCCCAAGTAAAGCACCAGGAAGCTCTAGACATATACTGAAATTGAGACAATATAGGCATGGACCATATAGAATCCCACTGCATCTCTGTTTCTTGTACATTCTGAACGCCTTCTTTGCATCTGTCTTTACTCCTGCAGGATTTCCCCATGAGCCCCAGTTTCATATAACCCCAGAAGAAGTCAAGATAGAGGAGGAGTTTGACATGGTAGATGAGGATTGGGTTAGGGATCAGTTGAGTAATCTGGACATCCATAAATCGATGGGTCCGGATGAAATGCACCCAAGGGTGCTGAGGGAGCTGGCGGAGGTCATTGCTAGGCCACTCTCCATCATCTTTGGCAAGTCGTGGGTAACAGGAGAGGTGCCTGAGGACTGGAGGATAGCAAATGTCACTCCAGTCTACAAGAAGGGCAAGAAGGAGGACCCGGGTAACTATAGACCGGTCAGCCTCACCTCCATCCCTGGAAAGGTGATGGAACAACTTGTTCTTGTCGCTATCTCTAGGCATATCAAGGACATGGGGGTCATCAGGAGCAGTCAGCATGGTTTTATCAAGGGTAAATCATGTTTGACTAACCTTATAGCCTTCTATGAGGAAATTACTAGGTGGATGGATGATGGTAGAGCGGTAGATGTGGTCTATCTTGATTTCAGTAAAGCATTTGACACCGTCTCCCACAGCATCCTTGTAGATAAGTTGATCAAGAATGGGTTTGGTGATCAGGTAGTGAGGTGGATCAAGAACTGGTTGAAAGGAAGGAGGCAGAGAGTTGTAGTCAATGGGGCGGAATCTGGTTGGAGGTGTGTGACTAGTGGAGTCCCTCAGGGGTCAGTACTGGGACCGGTGTTGTTCAACATCTTCATCAACAACCTGGATGAGGGTATAGAATGTACTCTCAGCAAGTTTGCTGATGACACAAAGCTGGGAGGAGTGGCTGACACACTGGAGGGCTGTGCTGCCATTCAGAGGGACTTGGACAGGCTGGAGAGTTGGGCGGGGAGAAATCTGATGAAGTTCAACAAGGGCAAGTGTAGAGTTTTGCATTTGGGGAAGAGAAACCCCATGTACCAGTACAGGTTGGGGGCTGACCTGCTGGAGAGCAGTGTAGGTGAAAGGGACCTGGGGGTCCTGGTAGACAGGAGGATGACCATGAGCCAGCAATGTGCCCTTGTGGCTAAGAAGGCCAATGGCATCCTGGGGTGCATTAGAAAGGGTGTGGTTAGTCGGTCAAGAGAGGTTCTCCTCCCCCTCTATTGTGCATTGGTGAGGCTGCATCTGGAGTATTGTGTCCAGTTCTGGGCCCCTCAGTTCAAGAAGGACAGGGAACTGCTGGAAAGAGTCCAACGCAGAGCCACAAAGATGATTAAGGGAGTGGATCATCTCCCTTATGAGGAGAGGCTAAGGGAGCTGGGTCTCTTTAGCTTGGAGAAAAGGAGACTGAGGGGTGACCTCATCAATGTTTACAACTATGTAAGGGGTGAGTGTCAGGGAGATGGAGTTAGGCTTTTCTCAGTGGTGACCAGTGATAGGACAAGGGGCAATGGATGCAAATTGGAGCATAGGAGGTTCAAGGTGAATATCAGAACATTTTTTTTTTCTGTGAGAGTGACAGAGCACTGGAACAGGCTGCCCAGAGAGGTTGTGGAGTCTTCTTCACTGGAGACATTCAAAACCCCCTGGACGCCTTCCTGTGTGATGTGCTCTAGGTGACCCTGCTCTGGCAGGGGGGTTGGACTAGATGATCTTTCGAGGTCCCTTCCAACTCCTAGGATTCTATGATTCTATGATCTATATTCCATAATTATTTGGCTAACATTTATCTTAATTGGTTCAGTATGAGAACAATATCCTCTATTTCTTTCATCACAGGTTGGTCCACTACAAAGAAAATGCATATGAGCTGATAGATCTCTTATTGATTCAAAACAAAAATTTGGTAACTTTTGACAATCAGCTCTGTTCCCTGGATATTTACATTTCTTCCAAATGTTTTCTACTTGTTCTTGCCATTCAACAATGGGGACCTGCTTACAATGGGTATTCTCATTTTTGTGCTCTATATTGGTTAAATTCATTGTTAAAATTCCCCATGAAACAGATTCACCTACTGCTCTTGGCACTGGTAAACAAGCAGTAACCTGTGTTACATTCTGCAAGTTGGCAAATTCTTTAATTAAGCCAACTATTACATTTTCTTCTGGTGCTTTTCTTGGGAGTTATATCAGCTGATCCGTTTCTACCTATTTTATTTCTCACCTTCAAATCTAAATTTTTTCTCTTAATTTTGGTCTCAAACCAGGCTCCCACTAGCATTAGTCTCCAAATAAAAATGAGACCTATAACAACAATCCCAAACTGGTATGTAAAATTAGACATGTTTTAGAGTTGATTTTAAAGTCTCTGGATCTCTATTGATGATCTTCCATGAAGAGGATGCCTTCTTCACTCTAGTGTAGTGGATACACGCCTCTGATTCTGCAATCTTGATGGCTGTAAAAGTAGTTAGCAGCACCTGAAAGGGTCCTTTCCAGCGTTCCTGCAAGGGTTCAGAGGTCCATGTTTTTACGTAGATGTAGTCTCCAGGTTGAAAATCATGCATGGGATTTTTTAAACAGAGAGAGCTGTTTAACACCACTGCATCCCGGATTGCAGTTAAGGTTTTTCCTAGAGAAAGCAGATAGTTATACACATCTTGTTTTCCTTTTACATGCATGTTTGGATTTGGTTCTGGGATTCATATGGCTCCCCATATAGTAATTTGTAAGGACTGACCGAGGTGCCACTTTTTGGCTGTACCCTGATCCGCAACAATGCCAATGGGAGTGCATGGGGCCACTTCAAATTAGTTTCTTGGCATATTTTGCTAATTTGCCTTTTTAGTGTCTGATTCATCCTTTCTACTTTTCCACTAGATTGTGGCCTCCATGGTGCATGTAAATCCCAAGTAATTCCCAGGGCTTTGCATACACTTTGCACAACTTCAGCAACAAAATGTGGACCTCTGTCTGAAGAGATCCCAATAGGTACTCCAAACCTTGGTATTCTTTCTTGGAATAGCCATTTTACAACCTCTTTTGCCTGTGTAGTATGACAAGGAAGGGCTTCTGGCCATCCTGTAAAAGTTTCAACCCCCACCAGAATGTACTGATACCAGTTTTGTCTGGGTAGCTCTGAAAAGTCTATTTACCATTAATCACCTGGTTCTGTGCCAGATTTGAGCTTACCTATTTGAACTCTTTTCTTCATCACTGGATTATTCTTTAAACACACATCACATTTTGCAGTTATCATTTTGGCTATTCCTAGCATTTTGACTGATACCACTTGCCTTTTTAAAAGGATTAATAAAGCTTCCACACCCCAATGACATTCTTGGTGTTTTGTCTGAATTATTTCTCTCATTAGGAGAGGTGGTACTATTACCTGTCCATTAGGTGTGACCCACCATCCAGCCAGATTTTTCTTTGCAACCAATAATTTTCCTAATTTTTCATCCTCTTCTGAATGTTTAGGCCTCTCCTTCAGGAGAGTTATCATTTTGGTTGGAATTAAAGGCATTTGTAAAGATTTTTTTCTCACTGCCTTTCTGGCAGCTCTATCTGCTAAGTTATTCCCTCTGATCTCTTTTGTATTTCCCACCTGATGTGCTTTACAGTGCACGATTGCCACTGCTTGCAATAGTTGCAAAATGTCATTTTGATGTTTAATATTTGATCCTTGGGATAATAAACCTCGTTCATTCCACAGGATCCCATGGACATGTACTATCCCAAAGGCATATTTTGAATCAGTCCAAATGTTTACCTTCTTTCCTCCACTTAATTCAAGGGCCCTGGTTAAAGCAATAAGCTCTGCATTTTGGGCTGAAGTGGTGCCAGACAATGCTTTTGCCTCTATGATCGATTTTTCAGTTGTTACCACATATCTAGTGTATCGAACTACATGTTCCACAAAACTGCTGCCATCTGTGTACAACTCCCAGTCGGGATCTTCCAATGGTGTGTCTTTCAAGTCCTCTCGACTGGAATACATGCTTGATGGTAGCGAGGCAGTCATGTTGCAGCTGCCCTTCTTCCTGTGTAGAACTTAAAAAGACTGCAGGATTTACCAGGTTGTACAGTCAACACCACCTGGTATTTCATCATTCTGCTAGGGTACAACCAATGTCTCCCCTTTTGTTTTAAAACAGTTATGAGCATATGTGGGACATACACTGTTATTGTTCTTCCCAAAGTCAGTTTTTGGGCTTCTTGGATAAGCATCACTGTAGCAGCAACTGCTCAGAGACAAGTAGGCCATCCCTTACAGTATCCAGTTGTTTGGAGAAATATCCAACTGGTCTCTTCCAGCTTCTGGGTCAATACTCCCAACACTAGATGCTGTCTTTCATGAACAAACAACTGGAAATCTTTGGTTAAATCTGGAAGTCCCAGGGCAGGTGCAGACATTAATGCTTGTTTTAGGTCTCTAAAGGCCTGTTGCTGATGTGGACCCTATACAAAGGGAGAATTCTTTTGAGCTTCATACAACAGCTTGGCTATTAGACCGTAAGTCATTATCCAGAGGCAACACCACCCGGCCATTCCCAAGAAGGCCCTCAGTTCATGAACATTTTTGGGCTCCAGGATGCCACAAATGGCTTCCTTATGGTCTGTTCCCAATTGCCATTGTCCTTTTGAAATCTCAAAGCCCAGATATATTACAGTCTGTCTTGTTATTTGGGCTTTGTTTGTGGATACCTTGTACCTGTTTAGTCCAAGAAAATTTAAAAGTTCTATTGTCACCTTTATATAGGTGGATCTATCTTCTGTAGCAATCAGTATGTCACCCACATATTGTAGAAGCAAATGTTCCAGTTTCATTCTTGAATCATCTTGTTTCCATATCTTGAGTTCTTTTGCCAGTTGCTTTCCAAAAATTGTTGGGCTGTTCTTAAATCCTTGTGGTAGTCTTGTCCACGTTAGCTGCATCTTTCGCCCTGTTTGTGGATTCTCCCATTCAAAAGCAAACAGTTTCCTGCTTTCCTCGTCCAGGGGTATGCAAAAGAAAGCATCTTTTAAATCAAGCACTGTAAACCACTGATGTTCCTCCCTTAAAGTTGTTAACAGAGTGTATGGATTTGCCACTACAGGGTGTATGTCCTTAACTATCTGATTTATAGCACTCAGATCCTGTACCAACCTATACTCACCTGAAGGTTTTCTCACTGGTAAGATTGGGATATTGTATCTGGGTTCATATTCTTTGAGAATTTTATATTCTACGAACTTATCAACTTCTTAATCCCTTTCCTGGCTTCTGGTTTGATTGGATGTTGTTTAATCCTCACAGGCTTTGCACCCTCTTTCAATTCTATTTTCACAGGCTGTGCTAATTTTGATTTGCCAGGCATATCTGTGTCCCATACTGTAGGGATTACTGCCAAATCCACTTCTTGTGGAATTTCTCATTCTTTTATTTTTTCTTGTATCATCAAGATTTCTTCTGTCTTTGACTCAGGTATCTTTAGAAGGAGCTCTCCATTTTCAAAAACAATTTGTGCATTTACTTTAGATAGCAAATCTCTCCCTAATAAGGGTATCAGGCATTCTGGTACATACAAGAATTCATGTGTGATTATTTTATTTTCAAATTTCAAATCCAGGGGTTGAAGGAATGGCCTATTTTCCTCCTTCCCTGTGGCCCCAATTATATTTGTTGGTTTGGTGCCCAATTTCCCTTTACAAGTATTCAAAACTGAGAATGTTGCTCCGGTATCCACTAAAAACCTCCTTTTCTCCCTGCTTGATTACAACCAGACATTCAGCTGGATTCCCCTCTGTCCTGGTTTGAGCCAGGATTAAGCCAATTTTCCTTTTTACTGATTTTTTTTCCTTCAGTGAGCTTTCTTTTAACTAGCAACAGTGTGTTCTTCTAAAGCTGATAAGACAGTGGAATGTTTTTCTAACTGCTGGGTCTTCAAGGTCTCATCTTTGCCGGTTCAGACACTACGGGGAGATCTATGACCCCCCTGTAGGAGGCTGAGTTAGACAGACAGCAAAATTGGCCAGAGATATTCCATTCCATATATCTACATAAGCTCAGAGGAAGGTCAGAGATCACAGAAGGCAACTTCCTTCCTGCTTTTTCTTCCTTTCTCTTCCGTCCATGGCCAGCGTTCGGGGAGGACTCCATCCATCCAGCACCGTTGACCCCCAGGCTTGAGCTCTCCTGATCCTCATCACTCTCCGCTTTCTCCGGCAGCAGCTCCGGGATTTCTCGGGACTGTTCGCAGCTTAGGGGAGTGCTGTGGGAGTTGCTGGGGGTGGGGGGAGGCAAGAGGCTCTTGCACATACCTGAACATATCTGTATATAATTGTATATATTTTCTTATATCATTAGTGTTTAATTAAAGCTGTGTGGTTTAGTTTCCAATCCAGCCAAGTCTCTCTCTTTTTCTCTCTCCTTCCCTACCTGGGTGGGAGGGGGAGGGGATCGAGAGCATTGTTGTCAGACTTGAGTCAAACACTGACACCCTCGGGTCCCCTTCATTCCTCTAAAATCATCAATTTTGCTGCCTCCTGCTGATCTCCTCTTAACTTTGGACACTCTTACCTCCAATGCCCTTCACCTCCACAGTAAGCACATTGATTTATTCCCAAAAGAGCATTCAAGTTCTGGTTTCCAAGGTTTACAAGTCCACCTCTCCCTACGGCCCTCCTTCTTCCCCCGCGTCCTCAGCCTCTCACTGGCGCTCCTGTTACCACTGCCGACAGCCTGTTCTCCCTTGTTCTCCAATTATCAGTTCTTCTCAGTCCATTCCTCAAGAGTTCTCCTGTTTTGTGTTGCAGGTGACCTTAATTCCAACCCATGACTCAGAAGTGATGAAGGAATGGTACCAAGAGACGCATGAGAAACAGCAGGACCTCAACATCATGGTTTTGGCAAGCAGTAGCACTGTTGTTATGCAAGATGAATCATTTCCCGCATGCAAGATTGAACTGTAAGAACAAGACCATGCACCACGAGATTTAACTTTGTTTCCAGCAATTGTTCAGTTTGAAAACACCTTTTCTAAAAATTCAACCCATCTATTTCAACTGCTGAATTATATACCTGCAAAATGCTATGCTGTGTCACAGTGATGCAAGTCACTAATATTTTTCAGTCTTTGCTGATTGCTAAGGGAAATAACAATATTCCCATAGTAGGGTTCAGATTACTGCAAAAATACAGATCCAGTTTCATCTCTGCTGAACATTTGGAAGCCAGGTAGAGGCATTTGCCCTCTAAAGAAACACGAAGAGAGAGAAAGAGAGAGAGGGGTAGGAGGAGAAAGTAGTAAATAATTAGATCTCCAGTAGTCTCATGGCAATAGCTGTATTGCTTACTGCAGTCTGTTTATGCACTCACATGAAAAGGGGGTTTTAAATTTTTATCAATCTGAGCTACCACTAAGGAGGTCCCTACTTTACAGAATTAAGTTAGCTGGAAAATAAGAAGCACCAGAATGTGGCTAGGTAGGGACATACAACCTAAACTACTCATTGGCAGTTTTCCACTTTAATTTGAACTCTGCATAATCTACATACCATACCAATTGTAGACCAAATTCTAAAACCTTTCTTTCAACACGCAGAATTGTTGGTCTAAGGCATGCTCCCAGTAAAAATCCACTCACTCCAATCAGAACTGACAAGTCTACACACTTTAACACCCATGTCCACTGTCAATTAACTGAAGCAAAATACCAAAGCAGTTGGGAGTACATACAGTAGACAAATTGCCTTAGAAAGTGATTTGAATGTACAAAGAAACTTGATGCACTTATTTTTTTATGTTGAGACAGCAAAGTTATAAATCATGTAGGATCATAGTTGCACCAATAAAAAAGTGTGAGTTTGCATGTGTGGTACTAGAAACCTATCTGACTGGTCAAATGGCTTGGTGCTATGAATTACGTATGTTAGTTCTGTGAACAATTCATTGATGCACCAGGACAGTTCAACAAGGCAAAATGAGCTTTTTTTTTTTTAAAAAAAGCTTCTTTTGTACTGTAGAAGCAAGATTGAAGTGGTGTCCAGTATCAGAATTGCAAAACAGTGAAACATTCAGGATTATGAAAAAGGTTATCTGCAAGTCTCTACAGTATTCAACCTTCCTTTGTCTTACCTTATTTTATTTGTTTAATTTAAGAGGAAACATGGGAACAAATGTACAGAAACCTTTTTTTTTAGTGTTATGTGAACTTTTAATAGATTTTTAACAAAAGTTTTCATTTACAGGAAAATGCAAAGAAAAATTTTTCAGGTGAAGGCAATTTTTTTAGTAGTTTTGTAAAATAAATTAATAATGTTGTTCTAGTGAGAATGGATATTGAGGTAAGATTTATTGAAAATAGTCACCTGCTGATACCTTTTTGGGGGTGGGGAGGAGGGGCACCCTGATGGTAAAATTAACCTATTGATGATGGCAGAAAATGGGATATGAAATGTCGATTGCCTAATATTTAAAAAGGTGTAACCTACATTCTCAATCCTCACAAGATCTTGAAAAAAGAGAGAATAAGCAATAAGCTAAAATAAGTCCTCTTTACTACTTAATCTCTCTCTTCCTTTCCATCTTCCTTTCCTTCTCTAGACTTCTTGCAGTGGAACAGCATGTAAAACAGCTCCGTCATTTAAGACAGTTTGTATTTTTTATTCTCAGAAGTTTTATCCCAATAAAAAAAAATAATCTTGTTATATTGTAGGTTTGCAAATCTGAATTTAAAGAAGGTGCAAAGGCCTCCAAAATTAAGATATGTGCTGGTCTGTATGATTCATCATTATGGCTGGTATTAAGTTTCACAATATAGTGAACTATGACCTAATTTTATAATTTTTTTCAATTTTACATTGTTAGGATTTTTTTGCTTAATGGGTATATATTTGCACTCCTAATTTTTATGAGGGTGTTTTTTTATACTGCTTTAGGGCCCTTTAAATGTGGGGTCCTGAGTCCTATGTAATGCTGTGAATTACTGTTTGCCAATTGTTGGGGGTTTTGATTTTTTTTTTAATGTCTTCTCTTCTTTTTTCAGCTATCTCAAGCAATGCTGTTTTATTAATATAGCTTTTATGTCATTAAGAATAACTCAAAATTACTATGGCAGAAAAGGCAGATGGAAATGTATTGTGAAAACAAGCATGTTTGCTTGGCTCATAATAATTCACTTAAAATTGCTTTTGTAAAACAGTCTTCAAAGTTATAGGCAAAATGTTTGGCAGAATAGTTGCACTATTTCTACAATTCTGCTTTGTCTAATTTCTTATATATGTCAGATTTCAAAGTTTTTGAGTAGGTGGGAACAGATTTTCTGATTTTCTGACAATATCTGAAATGGTTCATACCTCTGCTTTGGTAGAAAATCTAAGTACAGCAGTGGTCCTGAGACTAATCTCACTTATGCTGCTTATTGTAAATCAGGAGCAATTTCACTACAATCAGGGAAGTTACAGTTATTTGGTCCTGTAAATGAAACTATAATCAAGCCTTAAATCTCCCCAAATAATTTTGTGATGGCTCAAACAGTTGCTTTACTTTCAAAATAATAATAATTAGGCAGTTACAGCTGCTCTTAAAAGGTTCATTCATTTTTTGCTGCTACAAGAACATTAAAACCACAGCCTGACTATTCAGAGGTATTGTAATGCCTTTTCCATCCCTTCCCTTTTAAATGGCAATCATGCCTTGATATAACACAGCAATGAACTCCTCCATTAGCTCCTCTTCAACGTAATGTCTTTCCTGCCTGTGGAACTAATCTAACAGTGCTAATCATAATACTACCCAGTTTATTAATAGTCATCAAAATGTACCATGTACATTAATAATGAGTGCTGTTGATCAGCATAGATTTCTAGGAGCATGGTTTGTTATTGATTAATTATAAAGATTCAATATCTGAATGTAAAGGATAGTCCATTTAAATGATGGTATTACCCATATCAGCATTCCCCATCATGATCTTTATGCTATTACTATACTGTTTTATAAAATTCAATGAAGCATTAACTTCAGAGATCACACCCCACTCTTGATCTTGGACAGAGCCTCTCTTGCATGCCTTTTCAAAGCCCTGTGGTGGGCCTGACTTTATTGACCTCTGCTTTTCACTCCATCTTTCATAGAATTCACTTTTGATTTTTTTATTATCATCTTACATACTGTGGTGAATGGAGATAACTGTATATTAATGGGTTTTTTAAATTGTCTATGATAGTTTATGCATTTTAGGAGTTATGGTACTCATTTACTAATATTTAATCAATTTCTTAATTGAATTCTCAATCCTTCCCACCGCAAATAACTCAGTTCCAAAGAGCACTTACTGTGCATTTAGGACATTTCTATCATATGCTTCTCTTTGTTCATCTGTCGCAAGGGGTTCTTACTTGGTAATGATGTTTTGAGAGAAATAGTAATTTTGTTGGTCTGGATTTACTAGAAAAGGAAAAAGTATAATGTTTATACTTGTAAGAAACTAAGTTTTCATCTTTTCACTTAATTGAATAAAACACTAAAAGCAACTAGGGGTAAGCATTTCTTAGAATGCAATTATAATATTCACCTGGTTCAAAAATGTTTGCTATCTAAAATAAAGAAAAAAAGTTTGCTGTGACTTTACAAAAAAAATCTAAAAAATAAGTAACTAAATAAAACAATGACATAAAAATATTGAAAGAAAAAAAAAGAAGAAGAAAAAAAAAGCTTCTCTGCACTAGACTAGCTAGGAGGTCCAGATGGCAGAGCTACCTCTTCAAGACTGGGCTGTAATCACAATTGTAAGAGAGGAAATCTGAAATATGCTTTCATGTATTTGCATGCAGCCATCATCTTCCAAACTATGGAAAGAAACAGTCTTGTTGCTGGCTGAGAAGCACCTCACACACCTCTGCTCTCTTGTTTTGAATGGTGTTTGTGTCAGTCTGCAGCTGTGTATGGTATTGTCTTATTATAATCCTGCATCACTTCTATCCAGTCATATCTAATGTAGAAAATTAGTTTCCAGTGAAAGTAATATGTAGTGCTTTTATGATATTTGTGCGCAATGTCCCCTCTTCCATTGAGGATATTTGGTGTAAAAGAAATTAACTCAGTTCCATAATAAAATACAAAGGTGGTAAAGTAGTGTTGATACTTCTTGTCTTTGTGTATGTACATATTTTCAAGTTTTCCCTTTTCTTCAATCATGATTACCTACTATATGGACTTTTTCTCATAAGATCAATTACTATTTCAATGCTAGATAAGAGCCAATCTTAATTTTACAATGCAGTCTCTTGCGGTGTAAAACATTACCATGATGTACCATGATGTGGCTTCTTTTTGTTCTAATTTCTGTATCCCTCAGCAGCATGAGAAAACACCTCATTTTCAGTAAGTACACATTCAAGGGACTGTCAGAGATGATACCCAGGAAAGCTACATCACTGAGGCGAGCAGCTCTGGTGCCAGCAGGATCTGCAGTGGAGCAGTCTAGCGCGGTGCACAGGGAAGTTTCCCGAACCGGGGGATCCTCAGGGGGAGCTGAGAGCGCCACCAGAAGCCCTCAGCTCATGCAACAGCCATTGAGGAGACCTGGATGGAGCCAGAAGCAACAGCAGCCAAGCCCTCCTCCACGTTTAAAAAAAGCCCTTAGGGAATGCCAGCGACTAGGGCGGGCAAATAGGGTGTGGCGTGGCACTACACGTCAGCAAGAGCATGACACGGCCATTTGCATAGCAGGGCGCATAGGGAGGGCACTGTAGCTCTGCTAACTCGACCAGGGAGCAACATTATACACCCGGCAGAAGGCCACATCCACTCTAAGCTCTATGCCCACCATGACTGATGGATCTTCCCAGACAGAGCTCCAGTGGGAACATGCTGCCACCCAGGTGTCAGGCTGCAGGATGTACCCTGCTCTTATGCCAGTATTGGATGACAGCAGTGAGCACACCTATGGAAGGTGTGCCTGGGTAGAGGAACTCCTCACCTTAGTAATGGGACCCCAGGAGAAGGTGAGTAGGTTGAGGAGTATCAGGGAGTGCAAGAGAGAGATAGACTATTGGAATTGCACCCTACCTGCCCTGAGACAGGCCCAACAGGCAGACTGGATGCATGATACAGAGGATTCCCTATCCTCTTTCCACCAGGCTGAACATGGTGACTTAAGGGATAGGGTGCAATGGTGACAAGTTCCTGCCTAGCACAGCAGGCGTGTCTCCTCTGTGACTACCCCACCTCCCCTGGTGCCCTTGCATAATAGGTATGAAGGTTTGCAAGTGGAACCAAACAATAACCAGGACTATGTTTCATCTAGCTTGGAGGTGTCACCAAGGTTAAGTCAGCCTAGGCCCTGTATCAAAACTGCTTCCATAAATAAAAAAAGACAGGTCACTGTCATAGGAGACTACCTTCAGAATGGTACAGAAGGCGCAATATGCAGACCAGACCCACTTCTTAGGGAAGTTTGCTGCCTCCCTGGAATCTGGGTTAAAGACATGAAAACTTCCAACCCTGGTATGACCCTCAGATTATTACTTGAAGAGTACCGAAGGACGTGCAGTTCTGTGTTAAGGTGTGCCTTGATTAGCAACTCACCATATAAGTCCTTGAGGGGTGTGACTGGCATGACTGAATGGCAGGAACTGGACTATCAAAGACACACACCCTAAGAGTCATGCGCATGCCTGCCACTGGAGAACCAACTCTATGAACAACTTAGGGTGCAGGCATGCCCACCACCTGAGGATCACAACTGCAAGTAAAGATTGTCACTGGATCCAAGGGTGATGATATATTTTTCTTTTCTCTGTCATTTATTTTCCATATCTCCTCTATTATTTCAAAAACTTGTTGCCTTTGTTTAAGAAACCCTAAGCATTTATGGCCTTGCTGTTTTCCCTGTACCAATACATTTTTCTTAATTGTTTACCAGTTATTTGGTGTTGATTCACCTTAATTTATTCCAAGGGATCCATGAACCAGCTGCAACTGGGTCATAACACAAAATAAGCATCCCTCACCCACAAGGTGGGAGGGGGCCCATTGGGACTCTTCTTGGGAGGGCCAGGCCTGAGAGAAGGATTGGATCTAGCTACTCCCTTTACAAGAGGGAGTTTAGAAAACAAGGGGGTCCAATCCAAATCTCCCCATTCTGGGTTGTGACACTAGCTGATCAATATCTGGCTCTAACCCTGATGTCACTGGCAGAATTTAAAGGTTTTTTGATCATGGGTCAGTTTACATGACACCACACCTGTCTCAAAGAGGGGAAAGGATTCTTGCACAGAAGTTAGCAGGGCTCATTGAAAGAGCTTTAAACTAGATTTGAAGGGGGGAAGGAAGAAAACCTATCTTGCTAAAGATAAGCCTGGGGGCGGCACACCAATGTTTATGGGATGGTATGCTAGTGAGGTCCTTGGGTGTCGTGTTTCCTTGTCTCTCTCCTGCCTGGCTCACCAATAATGTCTTGGGCCCAACATGACAACAAAGAAACAACCACATGGCCACCCACTGAACTCCACACACACACACACTCTCTGGGATAAGGAGGACAAAGCTCATGGGTTGAGACAAAGGACAAGGAGGGTTCTTCACTGATTAAGGCCCCGGGCAAAACAGACTCAACTTGGGGAAAAAAATGATAATTTAATTTCACACTAATCAAATACACACAGGACACAGACAACACAAAGAGATGTGCTTAAATACATCGTCCCCACTCCTCCCTTCTTCCTGGGCCCAGATTATTTTGTTCCCAGTTTCTCTCCCTCCTTCCCCCCAGCAGCACAGGGGGACAGGGGATGGAGTTTAGAGTCAATTCACAGTCTGGTGGTTCTTGCTGCTCCATCCTCCTCAGGAAGAAGGATTCCTTACAGCCCTTCCCTGCTTCCCCATGGGGTCCCTCCCATGGGAGAGAGTCCTCCACGAACCTCTCCTTCATGAGTCCTTCCCACGAGGTCCAAAGCAAGCTTCTCCAGTGTGGCCTTCTCACAGAGTCACGGGCTGCTTCGGGAACTGCCAACTCCCCTGGCGCTGGAGTCTTCCAAAGCTCTGTAATCAGAGTCCACTAGCAGCAAATCAGAGTCCACTGGCCACAAAATTGAAGTCCACTGGCCAAGTTCACCCCTCCTGGCGCCTTCAGGGAATGTTCCACCATATTCCTCCATGAGTGCAGGGGGACAGCCTGCCATCTCGCCATGGGTTGCAGGGAAACTTCTGCTAGGGCACCTTCTTCCTCACCAACCACCAGCACCGCTCTCCTTCAGCACAGCTCTTCTCCTTTAAGTGCTCCTCTGCTCAGGTGTTATCTCAGTTCTTTCGTATGTTAATTGCAGAGGTGCATCTATTGTCCCTCTAATGGCTCCTTGGCTGGTTTTGGAGCAGGGGGAGCTTCTCAGCTTCTTAAGGGAGCCACTCCTGGGGCCCTTCCCCGGCTATGAAAAAACCCACCAAACCAAACCAGAACATTGCATCTGCCATCTCAGTGGAAGTAGGAGAGGGAGATCCATGCAGCAGCAAATACACAGGGGATATTGATGGATTAGAAACCACAGAAGCACCCGAAAACAGTCATGTAGGAATCAGAGCCTCTCCCCAAAAAAAGGTGGCAGGGTCAATAGCCCAACTGAAGTGCATCTACACCAATGTACCCAACATGGGCAACAAACAGGAAGAGCTGGAAGCCATTATGCAGCTGAAAAACTATGATATAGTTGCCATCACCGAAACAGGGGGATGACTCGCACAACTGGAGTGCTGCAATGGATGGCTACAAGCTCTTCAGAAGGGATAGGCAAGGAAGGAGAGGTAGTGGGGTGACCCTGTATGTTAGGGAGTGTTTTGATAGTTGAGAGCTTGACAATGGTGATGAAACGGTCAAGTGCTTATGGTTAAGAATCATGGGGAAGGCCAATGAGGCAGATATGGTGGGAGTCTGTCAAAGATGACCCAACCAGGATGAAGAAGGAGACAAAATATTTTATAAGCAGCTGTGAGAAGTCTCATGAGTGCTAGACCTTGTTCTTGTGGGGGACTTCAACTTACCAGATATCTGCTGAAAACACAATACTGCAGAGAAAAAACAGTCTAGGAGGTTCCTGGAGCATGTGGATGTCGCGGTTTTAGCCAATAGCCAGGTGACAGATGCGCTCTGTTATTCCCCCACTACCCTCCCAGGGGAAGATAAAAAGGGGAATAAGAGAGAGAGACTAAGGTTGGGAAAACAGAACTAGAACAGGTTTAATGAAATAATAAGCAGTAATAATAATAATGGTGAATTACATATGGAACCCACACTCCTCAGTTGCTAATTACTTCCAGACCAGAAAAGTCCCCAAACTGGACTCAGCAGCAGATGGGGATGCCTGAGTCAAGTCCCAGCGACAGTCTACAAAAGTCTTGGAGCAGACAAGGCAACCCTACTCGGGAAGGCAACCTGTCTTGATGAACATTGTTCTTCTCAAGTACAAAGAACAGAATACAGGAACACCAGCAGAGGGAAAGCAGACATACAAACAAACACCAATCCAGCCAGAACACAAGGCAGAGGAAACCTCTCTTAGGAACTATTTTATACTGAGCACCATGGGAAGGAATACTGTGACTGGTCCATTTTGGATTACCTGACCCGTCCTCTCCTCCCCATAGGCATAGGATGCACTTTTAGAAGGAAATCTTAAAGGCGCAGGAGCAGGCTGACCCTCTGTGCTGAAAGATGAGCTGGTGGGGAAGAAGACTGGCCTGGTTGAACATAGAACTTTGACTGAAACTCAGGAGAAAAAAAAGAATGTATGGCCTGCACTTTGGGCACAATAACACCATTCAAAAGGTTTGGAGAAGATTGGCTGGAAAGCTGCCCAGCAGAAAAGGACCTAGGGGTGCTTGTCGACAGTCGGCTAAACATGAGCCAGCAGTGTGCCCAGGTGGACAAGGTGGCCAACAGCATCCTGGCTTGTATCAGAAATAGTGTGGCCAGCAGGACTAGGGAAGTGATTGCACCCCTGTACTCTGCACTGATGAATCCTGTGTTCAGTTTTGGGCCCCTCACTACAAGAAAGACATTGAAATGCTGGAGCAAGTCCAGAGAAGGGCAACAAAACTGGTGAAGTGTCTAGAGAGCAAGTCTTATGAGGAGCATCTGAGGGAACTGGGGTTGTTTAGTCTGGAGAAAAGGAGGCTAAAGGGAGATCTTATCACTCTCTACAACTACCTGAAAGGAGGTTGTAGCAAGGTGGATTTCAGTCTCTTCTCCCAAGTAACAAATGATAGGACAAGAGGAAATGGTCTCAAGTTATTCCAGGGGATCTTTAGATTGGATATTAGTAAATATTTCTTTACTGAATGGGTTATGAAGCACTGGAACAGGCTGCCCATGGAGCTCATTGAGTCAGCACTGCTGGAGATATTTAAAAGACATCTAGATAGGGCACTTTGGGACATGGTTTAGTGGTGGACTTGACAGTGTTAGGTTTACAGTTAGACTCAATGAGGGATTGAATTTGTGACATCCCAGCCCTAGAGGCTGTTTAATACTGATTTCTAGCATTTTCTGTTTGGGAGGAAAATGTAACTTTTCGTGGTTCCTAGGATGGGATGGAAAGAGGTGTTCAGGGATCTCTTGAGTAATACCCATGGTGATACCTCATAGATACAGCTTGTTCCTAGCATTACAGCAAAGCTTGGCTTCCTAGAAGGTGTCTCTGGTCATGCGGTGCTTCTGCTATATGAGCATTGCCTGTGCAACTGGTTCAGTTTTTGACCACCACCTATTGCTGTGATCCCTACCTCCACCTCCCACAGACATGATCAGTCCAGGCTAGCATGAAGTCCCCAGGGCATTGTCCTCTTTTTCCCTATGTGTGCTTTACTCAGATTGAGGCTACAGCTACCAGAGTGTGCTGGTTTGGTGGGATTTTTCGTAGTGGGGGAAGGGCCCCACTGGTCACACCAGTAAGAAGCTGAGAAGCTACTCAGTTCCAAAACCAGCTAGCCAAGGAGCCATTAGAGAGACAGTGGATGTGCCTCTGCGATTAACATATGAAAGAACTGATATAAGACCTGAGCAGAGAGCAAGCAGGGGAGAAAGAGCTATGCTGGAGAGGTGAAAGCAGTGCCAGGGCAGAGATTCCGAGGTTGGTGAGGAAGAAGGTGCCCAAACAGAAGTTTCCCTGAAAACTATAGCAAGATGGCAGGCTGTCCCCTTGCATTCATGGAGGAACATGGTGGAACATTCCCTGAAGGCGCCAGGAGGGGTGAATGTGTATTTGTTGCCAGTGGATTTGGATCATGCAGCTATGGAAGACCCTGCAGCAGGGGATGTGACTGTTCCTGAAGCAGCCCGTGACTCTGTGGGAAGCCCACGCTGGAGCAGCTTACTCCTGAAGGACTGTACCTCATGGAAAGGACTTGTGAAGGAGAGGTTTGTGGAGGACTCTCTCCCATGGGAAGGACCTGAAAAAAAGAAATAGAACTCAACAGCAAACAAGTCACTGTTAAGCAGGTATTCTTTATTGATGGCACCAGGGCAGCACTGGTGATTCTCCACCATAAGTGCTCCCATGAGTTAGCAAAAAATCCCCAACTAATATACACAAAAAGCATGCATATTCAGTTTTATGCCAATGAGTACCCAGAATTCTTTTACATAGTAATTTTATTTCCTGGAACTAGTTATAATATTTGCTTTGTAATTATGCATGCTCAAAGGCTCTCCTGTGGGGGTCTTTGTTGATTCTAGTCCTTTGTCTTCGTCCTGTCTCCCATCTCCCACTGGTAGATTGCCTGGGTGGGTCTAGAATCAACATGAATGTTGTCTGTTGACACAACAGGTCTTAGAAGACTTGATGTTATCACAACATGCAGGATACTTGGCATAATTGACTGACAGTTTCACAAACCACATTGTATTAAAAGTAACCCATTCAGCTAGCTTAGTACAGCAAAGTCATCATAGAATCATAGAACCATGATGGTTGGAAGGGACCTTAAAGATCATCTAGTTCCAACCTCCCTGCCATGAGCAGGGAACCCTACCACTAGACCAGGTTGCACAAAACCTCATCCAACCTGGCCTTAAAAACCTCCAGGGATGGGGCATCAACAACCTCCCTGGGCAACCCATTCCAATTCCTCACCACCCTTATAGTGAAGAATTTCTTCTCAATATCTAACCTAAATCTCCCCTCTCTCTGTTTAAAACCATTACCCCTTGTCCTATCACTACCTTCTCTGATGAAAAGCCCCTCCCCAGCTTTCCTGTAGGCCCCTTTCAAGTACTGGAAGGCCGCTATAAGGTCTCCCCGGGGCCTTCTCTTCTCTAGGCTGAACAGCCCCAATTCTCTCAGCCTGCCTTCATAGCAGAGGTGCTCCAGGCCTTTGATCATCTTGGTGGCCCTTCTTTGGACCCTTTCTGCGGGAGGGAATCACGGACAGACACACAGGAATCAATATGATTAGGTGAATGCCAATTTATTTTATGTGCCATTGTCACCGTTTGACTCAGTTTGACAACAATGCTCTCCATCCCCTCCCACCCAGGTAGGGAAGGAGAGAGAGAAAAAAGAGAGAGAGACTTGGTTAGATTGAAAACTGAACCATGCAGCTTTAATTAGAATACTAATATGTGATATGAGAGTATATATGTAGATATATATGTGATTATACAAAGGTGTGGGTAGAAGCCTCTCGCCTCCCCCCACCCCCAGCAACTCCCACAGCACTTCCCTCAGACGAGACAATTTCGAGGAATCCCGAAGCTGCTCCTGGAGAAAGGCAGAGAGTTATGAGGGTCAGAAGGGCTTGAGGTCGATGGGTCGACGATGATGGGCAGATGGTGTTTTCCCAGACACCAGCCACAAACGGAAGAAAGAGAGAGAGAGAGAGAGAGAGAGAGAGAAGAAGGAAGGGAGACAGAGAGGCGAAGCGCAAGCGGCGAGAGAGCGAAGCAGGAAGGAAGGAAGTTTTTTTCTGTCATCTCCGACCTTCCCCCGAGCCTACGTAGATATATGGAATGGAATATCTCTGGCCAGTTTTGCTGTTCGTCTAACCCATCCTCCCACGGGGGGACCACAAATCCCTCCGCAGTGTCTGAGCCGGCAGAGCAAAGGCACGACCTTGAGGGCCCAGCAATTATAAAAAACATTCCAGTGTCTTATCAACCTAGCAGAACACGCAGTTGCTAGTTGAAGAAAGCTCACTGAAATGAAAAAAGGAATCAGCAAAAGAAAAACTGGCTTCATCCTGGCTCAAACCAGGACATTCCACCCCTTATTCCATACCATACATTACATACAGGCTCTATACCTTACCAGTTGTTAAATCAAGAGTTCTCTCCCAACATCAAATTCCCCTGAGGTACATATTGTACCTCACCATCCTCCATCATTACACACCAGGTATGTCCAGGTCCCTGAGCAAAAGCAATACCCCGGACAGGTTTACCTTTGCCTGAAGCAGGATACACCCAGACACTTTTACCCAACAAGTTTCTTTCACATACCACAGGGACTTTATCCCCATCTGTAGTATGCAAAAGGTCTGACTGAGCAGCCCCAGCCCGATTGATGGATCCTCTGGTATTAACTAACCAGGTGGCCTTTGCCAAATTTTTATCCCAATTTTTGAAAGTTCCACCCCCCATTGCCTTTAGGGTAGCTTTCAACAGACCATTATACCTTTCAATTATCCCTGAGGCTTATGCATAGTATGGGATATGGTATATTCACTCAATACCATGCTCTTTAGCCCAATCAGTAACAAGACTATTTTTCAAATGGGCCCCATTATCTGATTCAATTCTCTCTGGAGTACCATGTCTCCACAAAATTTGTTCTCAAGGCCCAGGATAGTATTCCTGGCTGTGGCATGAGGCACAGGATATGCCTCCAACCATCCTGTACTTGCCTCCACCATTGTAAGCACATAGCGCTTACCCTGGCGGCTCTGAGGCAGTATGATGTAGTCAACTTGCCAGGCCTCCCCAAACCTGTACTTTGACCACCTCCCCTCATACCACAACAGTTTCAATCGTCTTGCCTGTTTAATTGCAGCACACGTCTCACAATTGTGGATCACCTGCGCAATAGTGCTCATGGTTAAGTCCACCCCTCGATCACGAGCCCATTTGTATGTTGCGTCTCTGCCCTGATGACCTGAAGCATCATGGGCCCATCGAGCCAGAAAGAGCTCACCCTTGTGTTCCCAATCTAAGTCTACTTGGAACACTTGAGCAGCCTCATCTGCTTGTTGGTTGTGTTGATGTTCCTCAGTGGCTCGACTCAGAGGTACGTGGGCATCTACATGATGTACTTTTACCACCAATTTCTCTATTCGAGCTGCAATGTCCTTCCAGAGGTCAGCAACCCAAATAGGTTTACCCTTTCTCTGCCAGTTGTTTTGCTGCCACTGCTTTAGCCAACCCCACAAGGCATTTGCTGCCATCCACGAGTCAATGTAAAGATAGAGTCTCAGCCACCCCTCTCACTCAGCAATATCCAAGGCCAGTTGGATGGCTTTGACCTCTGCAAACTGACTTGATTCACCTTCTCCTTTAGGTACTTGAGCAACCAGTCGTGTAGGACTCCACATGGCAGCTTTCCACTTTCGGCGGTTCCCTACAAGACGACAGGAGCCATCGGTGAAAAGGGCAAACTGTTTCTCAGTCTCTGGTAGATGATCATATGGTGGAGCTTCTTGAGCTCATTTCACCACTTCTTGTGTTGGCATTCCAAAGTGGGTGCCTTCTGGCCATTTTTTAATTGCTTCCACAATACCTGGATGATTAGGTTTCCCTATTCGAGCTCGCTGGGTGATTAAAGCAGTCCATTTACTCCAAGTCACATCGGTGGCATGATGAATAGGAGAGATGTTATTCTGGAACATGAATCTCAGCAGTGGTAGTCTGGGCGCCAGGAGAAGCTGCGCTTCAGTGCCGATCACTTCTGAATCAGCTTTAACTCCTTCGTATGCTGCAAGTATCTCCTTCTCAGTTGTTGTATAGTTGCCCTCGGAACCTCTAGCTCCGGCTCCAGAATCCCAAGGGTCGACCTCTAGTCTCCCCTGGTGCTTTCTGCCAGAGGCTCCATTTGGGACCATTGTGTCCAGCTGCAGTGTAGAGCACGTTCTTGATATCTGGCCCCATTCAAACTGGTCCAAGGGCCATTGCCTGCACAATCTCTTTTTTAATCTGCTCAAAAGCTTTCTGTTGGTCAGGACCCCATTTAAAATCATTCTTCTTTCGGGTCACCTCATAGAGAGGTTTCACAATTTCACTGTAACATGGAATATGCATTCTCCAGAAACCAACAGTCCCTAAAAAGGTTTGAGTGTCCTTTCTAGTTGATGGTGGGGCTATAGCTGTTATTTTGTTAATCACATCCATTGGGATCTGGCGACGACCATCTTGCCACTTGATTCCCAGGAATTGGATCTCTTGTGAAGGTCCCTTGACCTTACTTCTTTTCACAGCAAAACCAGCATCCTGAAGAATTTGGATGATCTTTTTACCTTTCTCAAAAACTTCTTCTGGTGTGTCACCCCACACAATGATGTCATCAATGTACTGTAGGTGTTCTGGAGCTCCACCCTTCTCCAGTGCAGCATGGATCAGTCCATGGCAAATGGTTGAGCTGTGTTTCCACCCCTGGGGCAGTTGATTCCAGGTGTATTGGACTCCCCTCCAGGTGAAAGGAAACTGTGGCCTGCACTCTGGTACTATGGGAATAGAGAAGAATGCATGTGCAATGTCAATAATGGCATACCACCTGGCTGCTTTCGACTCCAGCTCATACTGAAGTTCTAGCATGTCTGGTACAGCAGCACTGAGCGGTGGTGTCACTTCATTCAGGCCACGATAGTCCACTGTCAGCCTCCACTTGCCATCAGGCTTTCGCACTGGCCAAATGGGACTGTTGAAGGGTGAATGGGTCCTGCTGATCACACCTTGGCTTTCCAATTGCCGGATCAGCTTGTGAATAGGGACCACCGAATATCTGTTGGTGCGATACTGCCAGCTATGCACCATTGAAGTGGCAACTGGCACCTGTTGATCCTCAACCTTCAGCAACCCCACTACAGAAAGGTCATCTTAAAGGCCAGACAAAGTACGCAGCTGTTCAGTATCCTCAATCTCTACAGCCGCTATACCAAAGGCCCATCGGTACCCTTTCAGGTCACAGAAGTATCCTTTCCTAAGATAATCTATGCCAAGGATGCACGGAGCATCTGGGCCAGTCACTATAGGGTGCATCTGCCACTCCTCACCAGTAAGGCTCACATCAGGCTCCACAACAGTCAGCTGTTGAAAGCCTCCTGTCACTCCAGAGATAGTGACGGAGTCTGTTCCCTCATGATTCGACAGCACCAGTGTGCACTGTGCACCTGTGTCCACCAAAGCTCTGTATCTTTGCGGTTCTGATGTGACAGGCCATCGAACCCACACAGTCCAATAAACTTGGTTATCCCTCTCCTCCTCCTGGCCGGAGGCAGGGCATCTCTAGGGCTGAGCATTAGAACTCAATGAACCATCCTGATTATTGACTGATGCAACCTTCCTCTTGGAAGAACCATCTCCTGGTTTTGTTCTGTTTAGTAGCTCTTGCACATGCAGCTGGAGAATATCAGTGGGTTTCTTATCCCAGACTCTCATGTCCTCTTTAAAATGATTTTTCAAGAGAGACCACAGGTGGCGTCGCAGTGAGTCCTGTCTTCCTCGCTGCTGTCTCGTAGCAGGACGTCTCTTATTAATGACTGCAACACGTGGCCCGTCGTCTCTAGGGAGAATCTGGGGTTTACTTCCCCATCCATTTGGCATCCTATTCTTTCTGTCAGTCATTTTTTCAATGGCTGAGGTTTGGAACTGAAGGGAATCAGAGATGATGTCTCCATACTGTCGTGCTTTGAAAGCCACCTCACGCACAGTTGGTCTTGCGCCTTCATTAAAGCACCCCCTGAAGGAGAATATATGGGCATGTGCTGCTGGTACAGCCTGAGCAAATCTCCGGAACATCGGTGTGTCACACTCAACATCATCAGGATTTGTAAGTCCATCTTTATCATAGATAACTTCTCGCACAGCTATCTCTCTCAAGTATGTGATGGCTTTCTCAAGAGTGGGTGTTATGCTCTGGCGCCATTCGATGTCACCTTTGTGGGGGTATCTCTCTCTCACAGCTGAAAGAAGTCGGTCCCACAGGGTGGTAGTTCCCATCTTACTACTAAGTGCTCTGTCAATACCAGCATCTCTGGCCAGGGATCCCAACTGCTTGGCTTCTTTCTCGTCCACGTTGTGGGTTTCAGCACCACTATCAAAGCATCGGAGCAACCATGGAAGAATTCCCTCACCCTCAATGCGGGTAAAGTCCTTTCTCATGAGGCGCAGTTCTTTCATAGAGTAAGGATGGAAAAGGTCGTCGTCTTCGTCGTCATCATTGTCATCTAATTGAGGAGGGTCTGCTGTCTCTTTATCCGTTTGAGAGTGGTCTGGTTTTTTATCTGTCTGAGAGGCACCCGCTCCATCAACTGTATTAGAATCCTCTTCTTCCTCACCCTCACCTTCTGCTGCTTTAAGCAACTCTGGATATCTCAGACGGGAGCAGGTGAAAAGGGTGGAGCGCTTTGCCTTTGCCTTGCTCCTGGTCACAGGATCAACTAGCCTGATTTGCGATGGATCAGACTCTATCTCTGTAGGAGCAGTTGTTTTTGTAGCAGTAGCAGTGGTGGTATTGGCAGCAGTGGTGTTGGCAGCAGCAGTGGCAGCAACATTGCCTGTGGGGGAATGGCAGTGAGCAGAACAGCATCTGGCCCTACGCATCCACATTACATTATAAACATTCAGCAAAAACATCCCTACTGTGACAATGCTATTCAGATCAAAAGCTGGGAAATTCAACTTGAAAGAAAATAGAGGTTTAAAGTTGGACCAGCTAGAACTTGTACTGTGACTGTACATATACAGTGCCCCCATAAAGAACAGTATCATAATCCCTAAAATGACCAAGCCAGTGATTATACGGTTGATAATGGCTACAGTTCTATCAATAAACCATAAAACGATCACAAGAGCAGCCACAAAAAGCAGAATGCTCTCGGCTGCATACCACATGTACAGCTGCAGGCTTGAAAGAAAATCCAGTAGATTCATGGCATCAAATGTCTGTTCAGTTTTCAATCCATCAGGAAATTCAGCAGAATTGCTTGCCATTGCTATGTGAGGGGTTTCTCCCATCAGAGATAGAATTTGTAATCTGGGCTTAAAATTCGAGCCCCACGTTGGGCGCCAATTAATTGTTGTCACTGTTTGACTCAGTTTGACAACAATGCTCTCGATCCCCTCCCCCTCCCACCCAGGCAGGGAAGGAGAGAGAGAAAAAAAAAGAGAGAGACTTGGCTAGATTGAAAACTGAACCGTGCAGCTTTAATTAGAATACTAATGGGTGATATGAGAGGATATATGTATATATATATATATATATATGTATGTGATTATACAAAGGTGTGGGTAGAAGCCTCTCGCCTCCCCCCACCCCCAGCAACTCCCACAGCACTTCCCTCAGACGAGACAATTTCGAGGAATCCCAAAGCTGCTCCTGGAGAAAGGCAGAGAGCTACGAGGGTCAGGAGGGCTTGAGGTCGATAGGTCGACGATGATGGGCAGATGGTGTTTTCCCAGACGCCGGCCACGAACAGAAGAGAGAGAGAGAGCGCGAAGAAGGAAGGGAGACAGAGAGGCGAAGCAAAGCAGCGAGAGAGCAAAGCAGGAAGGAAGGAAGTTTTCTTCTGTCATCTCCGACCTTCCCCCGAGCCTACGTAGATATATGGAATGGAATATCTCTGGCCAGTTTTGCTGTTCGTCTAACCCATCCTCCCACGGGGGGACCACAAATCCCCCCGCAGTGTCTGAGCCAGCAGAGCAAAGGCACAACCTTGAGGGCCCAGCAATTATAAAAAACATTCCAGTGTCTTAACCTAGCAGAACATGCAGTTGCTAGTTGAAGAAAGCTCACTGAAATGAAAAAAGGAATCAGCAAAAGAAAAACTGGCTTCATCCTGGCTCAAACCAGGACACCCAGGCAACAAACACCTGGCACATGGTAGGAGAATTTTTCATACCTTGTGGCAATACAACCCAGTGATATCTTTGTGCTGGTTTGGCTTTATTGACTGAAGGATGTTGGGGCCCTAGCTGTGCTGAATGGTTATGAGAAATTTTAGATAACAAGAGAAACAGTGAAGGCCATTCTTTGGGAACTAGATAGTGAAGATGATGTACAGCAGTCGGGTAGTGTGGTAAACAGGATGGGGGGCTGGACAAAGGGTTTGGAGTTGGGACCAATTAAAAGGGGAATGGGGACATGTAAACAGTGTGCACTAACCACTCAAAAACCTTGCTCTGCCACGTGGGTGGCGTACATGCTGTCCTGAGACTATATAATCTGCACGCAGCCTAATAAACATGGACTGAATCTACATCATACTGGTGTGTCATGTTCTTTCCCGGCTTGCCACGGAAACGACCTCGGCATCTGGTGACCCCGACGTGATCAACGGGGTAGAGGAACGGAGCCGAAGAAGGGCAAGGATCCTGATGCCAGCGGGTAAGCTGGGCTGTTCGAGAGAGACGGGTTGTGGCCACGCCGATCAGTGAATCGGGAACGCAGGATGGGTATTGCCGCATCGGCAACGGAGTGCGCCACGGTAGACAGTGTAATGAAGTTGGCGCAAAAGACTGAAAGAAAGTTAGACCGACAGTCGCTGGTCGACCTGTTGGTATGGTGCAGGCGGAAGGGACTCTTGGAGGAGCCCTCGCAGGTGTACAGTCCGGCCGCCTGGAACAAGGTGGGGGGAGAACTGTGGGAGTCCGTGCAGATCGGCTCCAAGGAGGCGAAACGTTTCGCACCGGTCTATCGCGCAGTCCGCTCCATGATTGAGCAGTTGCACGGGGAAGCTCAAGTTGCCGCAGCTCTTCGGCGAGCGGTGCAGAATAGTGGGGAGGAGCGCCGACAATCGGGCGCCTCGGAACGGACGCTGTTAAAGGATCCTGCGCCTCAGGATGGGGGACTGGAGGGCGGTTACAATGCCTTCCCGATCTCGTTAGCAGAGAAGGAGGCGTGGGGAGGTGTGGATGATGAATTGCCCCCCTAGAATGGTGAGGAGAAGGGGGAAAAGCGAGCGGATGAGGGGCTAAAAGTTGAAATACAACCCTCGGCACCCCCGCTGCCGATGGAAATCGACCCTGCCAAGGTTCCCCTCCCAGACGATGAGGCGGCAACGCCCACAGCAACGGCGGGTATGCAAGCGGCGCTTCAGGAACAGGCAGAAAAAATGTCAGAGCTGCTTGCGCAGATGCAGCGCCTAGATCGGGGGTCTAAGGCTAAAACAATACAGGAGGCGTATAAGAGCGCCCATGAGGCGATTGTTGGCGGGCTAAAGAATATCGAGCAGCAGCTACAGGCTATTGAGTCTGGCTCGGGAACTACTCCGGCAACTCACCAGGCTGCCGCCCCGCCAGACAGGGAACTAACAAGCCTGCCCCCCTCTCTGCGCAAATGGATTCTTAACATGGTAGCAGACGGGGAATGGAGTTTATCAGAAGCTGATAATTATTTACAACTTAAGTATGGACCCTCTGCTCGAATCTCTGATGCAGAGAAGGAGTGGATACAGGAGTTTCAGGAACTAATGCGGTGCAGCGCCGATTCTTCCGCCTCGGGGGGAGGGCAGCCATTATCTCAAATCTCGCCCAGCCCGCCCACGTCATCGGGTAAAAAAACAGAAGTGCCTTCTTCCCCGGCAGCTCGGGAGACAGACGGGACGAGAGCGCCACCTAGTGACCCAAGTTATAATCACACCACCTGGTGGAAAGGCATCAGCTGCGCGTCGTCAGCTTAGACCAACTGATGGGTACGGGGCAATTTCGGGATCCATCCCGACAGGCAGCGCTACACCCTCGAATCCTGACACAATCAAAAAATGCTGCTCTGGCCGTATTTTTGGCCCTGCCGCAAGTGGGCACACCCCAGCTGCCATATACCAAGATCATGCAGAAGCCAGAGGAATCCTTTTTGAGTTTTGTGGACCGACTTAAAGAGGCATTGGATGCAGCCCCAACTGTTCCTCAGGAAGTGAAGGCAGTCTTGGTGAAAGACTTGGCTGTTCAAAATGCCAACTCAGCCTGTAAACAGATACTCGCCACTTTGCAACCAGGGGTTTCTCTTGCACAGATGGTGGAAGCCTGTGCACGTGCCCCATTGTTGATGGAGGCAGAAAAGGCACAGATACACGCTCAGGCTCTAGCAGCAGCGTTAGATCAGAGGAAGCCCCAAGGGCGGGGGAATAAGGGGCTCCATGAAGCTTGTTTTCAATGTGGTAAAGTGGGACATCTGAAACGGCAGTGCCCAGAGCGTAGAAGAGGAGGAGGAGCCGGGAGTGTGGGGCCAATTGGTAATTTTAACGGAAACTGCGCCCGATGTCATAAGTTTGGGCATAAGGCCACCGAATGTCGCTCACGATTTAGAAAGGATGGTGCTTCCCTTTCGGGAAACTACCAGAGCCGCATGCAGAGGGACGTGGCGAACAAATATCCCTGGGTAGCGGCTGCCTCCACGAGCTCACTGCCGCCACAGCCAGAAGCGCAGGAGTTGATCTGGCAGTGGCAGAATCTACAATAATTACAGATGACAAGGTGCATGTGCTTAAATCTACTTGCACGGGTCCACTGGGAAATGGCCTATCAGCACTATTGATTGGTCATTCTTCAGCTTCACGAATGGGTATATTTGTTTTGCCCGGTTGTGTTGATGCGGATTATACCGGGAACATTGGAATTATGGTAAACATTTTTTCGCCCCCAATTACTATTCCAGCTTTGAGTAAAATAGCCCAGCTTATTCCTTTTAGAGGAGCTGTCCCCAGAACCGAGACCATGAAGCGGGGAACAGGTGGTTTTGGTTCCACGGGAGTGCCCCAAGTGGCCTTTTGTGAGCGCATAACCACAGACCGCCCAAAACGGACAGTGAATATCGTGGGCCCAGAAGGGATAACCCTGCAGGGGGTGGAAATGATGCTGGACACAGGATCTGATATTACTATCATACCTGATCATGCTTGGCCTAAAGCCTGGAAGTTGCAGGACTTACATATCTCTGTATCTGGAATTGGAAGGCAATCTGCTACTAAGATTAGTGACTCTTTTGTAAGTGTGACGGATGCGGAAGGTAACGTGGCTCGTGTCCGCCCCTACGTAATGTACACGCCCTTATGGATTCTTGGGCGAGATGCTTTGAGCCAATGGGGCCTGACGATGCAAACGCATTTTTAATAGCGGCCACAGATAGCAGCTCCCACCCAACGCTGAGACTGTCATGGAAGACCAATGTACCAGTGTGGGTTAACCAGTGGCCGCTTCCGGAAGAGAAGCTGCGACATGTCCAAGCCCTGGTGGAAGAACAATTACAAGCAGGCCATGTTAAACCATCAACAAGCCTGTGGAATATGCCAATTTTTACCATATAAAAGAAGTCAGGGAAATGGCGGTTGTTACACGACCTGCACGCCATTAATGACTGTATGCAGGATATGGGCAAGCTACAACCCGGCCTCCCATCACCAGTAATGTTGTGTCCTGGTTTGAGCCAGGATGAAGCCAGTTTTTCTTTTGCTGATCCTTTTTTTTTATTTCAGTGAGCTTTCTTCAACTAGCAACTGCGTGTTCTGCTAGGTTGATAAGACACTGGAATGTTTTTGTAATTGCTGGGCTCTCAAGGTCGTGCCTTTGCTCTGCCGGCTCAGACACTACGGGGGGATTTGTGGCCCCCCCCATGGGAGGCTGGGTTAGACGAACAGCAAAACTGGCCAGAGATATTCCATTCCATATATCTACGTAGGCTCGGGGGAAGGTCGGAGATGACAGAAGAAAACTTCCTTCCTTCCTGCTTCGCTCTCTCGCTGTTTCGCTTCGCCTCTCTGTCTGCTTTCCTTCTTCTCTCTTTTTCTCTTTCTTTTGTTCGTGGCCGGCGTCTGGGAAAGCACCATCTGCCCATCATCGTCGACCCATCGACCTCAAGCCCTCCTGACCCTCGTAACTCTCTGCCTTTCTCCAGGAGCAGCTTTGGGATTCCTCGAAATTGTCTCGTCTGAGGGAAGTGCTGTGGGAGTTGCTGGGGGTGGGGGGAGGCGAGAGGCTTCTACCACACCTTTGTATAATCACTATATATATATATACACTCTTATATCATGTATTAGTATTCTAAATAAAGTTGCACGGTTCAGTTTTCAATCTAGCCAAGTCTCTCTCTTTTTTTTTCTCTCTCTCCTTCCCTACCTGGGTGGGAGGGGGAGGGGATCGAGAGCATTGTTGTCAAACTGAGTCAAACGTTGACATGTTGCCAAAGGATTGGGACCTTCTAGTGGTCGATCTAAAAGATTGTTTTTTCACCGTTCCACTACATCCTGAAGATAGCGAGCGTTTTGCATTTACTGTACCTTCCATCAACCGAGCCGCGCCGGCTGAGCATTATCAATGGACAGTTTTGCTGCAGGAAATGAAAAATTCTCCGACAATTTGTCAATGGTTTGTGAATCTCGCTTTGAAGCCTTGGCAAACGGCGCATCCTGATTTACTAACTTACCACTATATGGATGATGTCCTAGTGGCTAGCAAGGGTCACATCACTGAAACTTTGGAGCAGGAGCTAACGAACTGTTTACGGCAATATGGTCTGGTCATAGCTCCAGAAAAGGTCCAGCGACACTCTCCTTGGAACTATTTAGGTATGACTATCACAGATTCTCGAGTACGCCCTCAGAAGATGCAGTTAAGAGCCGACGTGAATACAGTGAGTTCCGTACAAAAATTGGTTGGTGACATACAGTGGATCAGAACTTATTGTGGCATCACCAACGAAGAGATGGCACCTCTGTTTGCGCTGTTGCACGGGGCCACGAATCCCACAGAGCCAAGACAACTCGGCCCCGACTGAAAAAAGACAATACAATTAATTGAACAAAAACTGGCAGGCACTGCAGTGTATCGGTATCAAGAAAATTTGCCCGTAACTCTCATAGTGTATAACAAACATCAAGAAGTTGCCGCTCTAATTGCCCAGATTGATGATCAAGAGAAGCTATACATTTTGGAATGGGTTTTTATGCCATCTCACCTCCGGAACACAATCACGCCCAGATTTGAAGCTATTGGAGCGCTGTTGCTGAAATCCAGACGTTGCCTTCGAACTATTGCTGGAAGAGATCCTTCATCGATCATTTTGCCACTTAAAACACTAGACCTGATCGAAGACTGGACTCAGCAAAGCATTGCCTTTACTCTGGCAACCACAGGAGTTTCCTTAGATAATCATTATCCAAGCCATCCACTGTTTAATACGGCCCTAATATGAGAAGAGAGACCCTTATTGAACAAAGATCCTATCTCTGATGCGGTAACTGTATTTACTGATGCCAGTAGTCGTACTGGGAAATATGGGTATGCCTACCGGGAAGAGGGTCGTTGGGTTACTCGGGTAAACCAGAATAGAGCATCAGTACAGATGCTAGAATTGAAAGCAGTAATTTGGGCCCTAACAGACTTTTCTCATTATCCCCTAAATCTTGTAGTGGACTCACTATATGTGGTTGGAGCAGTGACACGAATTTCACGATCTATCTTAGGACATGTAGCTAATAAGGAGTTGCAAGCACTGTTTATCTGTCTGTGGAACATCATGGAACAACGCCAACCACTGCTGTGGTGCTCTCACATCAGAAGTCACACTACTATGCCAGGCCCATTAGCAGAAGGCAATGACTATATTGACAAGGTTGTTTCTAGTCCTTGTGTAGCCTATGTAACACCTGAGCAGCAGGCTTGTGCTTCACATGAGTTTTTTCATCAGTCTGCCCGCGTGTTACAGCGCCAATTGCAGATACCGCGAGCAACTGCTAGGGCAATTGTTGCAGCATGCCCCGATTGTGCGCGGTTATCACCAATTCAGGAACAGGGGGTCAACCCTAGGGGTAGTCAGCCACGTCAAGTGTGGCGGACTGATGTTACAGTATTCCCTCCATTTGGCCACCTGAAGTATTTGCATGTCACAGTGGACACTTGCTCAAAAGCTATATGGGCAACTCCGGCAGTGTCATCAGGTGCCAAGGCAGCTCGGCTGCACTGGTCTCAAGCAATTGCGGTGCTGGGCCGTCCAGACACCATTAAGACGGACAATGCACCAGCGTATAAGGGTGAGGTATGCCGCAAATTTTTTCACCAATGGGACATTACACATGTTACAGGCATTCCTTATAACTCAGGAGGCCAGGCCATTGTTGAGAGACATCATCAGAACCTAAAGCGTTTGCTTGGAGTTTTAAAAAAGGAGGGGGAGGTGGGCCCCTATGAGCTTGTATGCAAGGCATGTTATGTCCTGAACTGGCTTAATCCACGCTCAGATGATCACATACCTATCTTTTCTCATTTCTCTTTTAATGCTACAGATTTTTCTGGAAAGCAGGTGCAGGTGGAGGTATTTGACCCAAGGACACAGGCTTGGCAAGGCCCGCAGGAACTAATAACCTGGGGTAGGGGCTACGCTTGTGTCGTTACAGGAGCTGAGACGCGTTGGGTTCCCGCCAAACGGGTCCGTCCGTGGCTGAGAAAGAGCGTTAGCAGACTGGATGACGACCCCTCAACAGCAGCTGAGCCTAGAGGCCCGACCACGGGAGCAACACCATCTTGAATCGACGGCTTGACTGTTTTAAAGACCTTGGACATTCCAGCCGTATAGTCCGACGACAGTCATCAAGACGTGTTGTAAAAATGTCACATGTGTATTTGTTTATTGTTGGGACCATGGGTAGTTAGTATTTTGCATCAGGTTTTAGTAGTAGGTGTGTTTATACTTCTTATACTTGTTTGCTTACCTTTTTTATTGCGATGCTTACAAAATAGTATGCAGAATATAGTGAATGCTGTATTTGAAAGAAGAGGGGGAGATGTTGGGGCCCTAGCTGTGTTGAATGGTTATGAGAAACTTTAGATAACAAGAGAAACAGTGAAGGCCATTCTGTGGGAACTAGATAGTGAAGATGACGTACAGCAGTCGGGTAGTGTGGTAAACAGGATGGGGGGGCTGGACAAAGGGTTTGGAGTTGGGACCAATTAAAAGGGGAATGGGGACATGTAAACAGTCTGCACTAACCACTCAAAAACCTTGCTCTGCCACGTGGGTGGCGTACATGCTGTCCTAAGACTATATAATCTGCACGCAGCCTAATAAACATGGACTGAATCTACATCATACTGGTGTGTCATGTTCTTTCCCGGCTTGCCACGGAAACTGGACCTCGGCAGAAGGAACTGAAAAGGCAAACTTTTCTGCGTCATCCTGACACAGTGGAATTGTAAAGAAACAGTCCTTTAGATCAATGACTAATAAGTCTCAATCCTCGGGTAACATAGCAGGAGACAGCAAACCAGGCTGTAAGGATCCCATATTTTCCATGACTGCATTGACCGCTCTTAAGTCCTGCAACAACCTCCATTTGTCATTTTTCTTAGGGATCATAAAAATTGGGGTGTTCCAAGGACTATTAGAGCGGACAATATGTCCTGCTTTCAACTGTTCATCCACTAATTCCTTGATTTTAGCAGCCTTTCTTGCTTAAGCGGCCACTGATCTATCCATATCGGTTCTTCTGTTTTCCATTTTAATTTTAGGATCGGCTGCTCTTCAGCGGCCGCCACTAAAAAGGCTGAGTCACAATTTGAGTCTTCATTTGACTCAACAAATCATTTGATTCAGCGGCAGCGGCAGCAAGGACAACAGCGGCGGCAGCAGGGGAGGGTGGACGAACAAGTCGCGGGCGAACACGTTGTGTGGTTGGTCAGTGAAAGGCTTCGCTGTCGAGCCCTGGTTTTGTAGGCTGAAGTCGTTAAGCTTATCTAAAACTTCTTTCAGTAGTTCTTCCATCAGTGCTTGCGGCGCCTCCTGGTTTCCGGGTGTCGCTGCTTGCTGTCGTATATGACATAGATGCGGGCAGGGGTGGGTGCAGTTCCGCCTTTGGTTTGCAGGCGGGACCGCCCTCCTCCTGGGTTTTGTGCGGCCTCAGCCTCAGTCGGCTTTGTTCTGTCCCGCTGTGCACTTCCGATTGTCAGGGCACTGACCAGCCCCGTGAGGCGCCCTGATGGCAGCAAGCGGAGCACAGCAGGAACCCGCGGACCCGGTATCGCTAAGTTTTGGGCAAAAGGATTTACAGGGGAAGAAGAGGCTGCGGCAGCACCGCTCTTTTCCTCCCCTTCATTAGAATTTAAGGCAGCGAAAGCAGAAGCGAAAGCAGCCCTCTCCTCTTTCGTAGCACGCAGAGCCTCTCTGATTGTTTTCCATAATGTAGAATATTTACTAGCCTCTTTTCCGTCTTTCCCTCCACTGCTGATGCTATCCCACAGGCTCGAACCTATAGCTTCCCAGGTGGACAACTCAAACGCTGTACCAGCCCCGGAGATCAAGTTTCTGTCCCGTGCCCATTGCAGCAAGCCTTTAAGTGCTTGCATCTCATAAGAAATTTCTCTCACAGAGAGTCTATGTTGGAGGAGCTTCACTACTGCTTCCTCTTCCCTGGTAAGCGTAGACCCCATCTCCTCCCCAACTGCTCACTTGCCTTTTAGTGAGAAGAGTAATGAGTCCGAGGTGCACCTCTATCCCGCCGGTTGCGGGCCGCTCCGCTGGGCACTGTGGAACACGATTGCCGGGGCAGCAATCAATTTCGGTCAGCTTCTCTGCCCTCTCCGTCCTGCCGTCTTCGCGCTGATCGGCAGCTGTAGCAGCGGATCTGAGGGTCCCTGTTCGGGTGCCAGTTGCGGGAGGGAATCATGGACAAACACACAAGAATCAATATGATTAGGTGAATACCGATTTATTTTACGCGCCATCAACCTTATATAGTCTCTTCCTGTGTCTACTTGTCCAGAACTACACTTGTCATTGGTCAATTGTCCCAGAGCTTGCCAGTGATTGGTTCCTAGCCTTGAGCACGCACATGCGCAGTCAGGACTCTCCGCCCCACTTCCTTCTTCGGCACATCCGGTTGTTTACTTCGCTGCTCACTTTATCAGCTGGTTCCCATGGGAAAGTCCTTAGTCAGGGGGGCCCAGGTGTTTTCAGTAAAGGCTGGATTGCTCATATGTCCATTGCTTGCTAAAAGGCCCTCTACACCTTTCCAACAAGTCTAGATCTTTCTTGCGCTGAGGGCACCAGAACTGTACACAGTATACCAGGTGGGGTCTCACCAGAGCAGAGTAGAAGGGCAGAATCACCTTCTTGGCCCTGCTGGCCACACTTCTTTTGATGCAACCCAGGATGCAGTTGGCTCTCTTGGCTGCGAGCATACACTGGCGGCTCATGTCAAGCTTCTCATCTACTGCCACCCCCAAGTCCTTCTCCTCAGGACTGCTCTCCAGCCACTCTTCCCCCAGCCTGTATTTGTGCCTGGGGGCAGGACTGTGCACTTGGCCTTGTTGGCCTTCATGAGGTTTGCACTGGCCAACCTCTCCAGCCTCTCAAAGTCCCTCTGGATGGCGTTCTTTCCCTCTAGGGTGTCAACCACGCCACACAGCTTGGTATCATCAGCAAATTTGCTGAGGATACACTCAATCCCACAGTCCATGTCTCCAACAAAGATGTTAAACAGCACTGGTCCCAATACTGACCCCTGAGGGACACCACTCATCACATGCCTCCATTTGGACACTGAGCCATTGACCACAACTCTCTGGGTGTGGCCAGCCAGCCAATCTCTTATCCACTGAGTGATCCATTTGTCAAATCCATGTCTTGTCAGTTTGGAGACCAGGATGTCATGTGGGACAGTGCCAAATGCCTTGCACAAATCCAGGCAGATGACGTCACTTGCTCTGCCACCATCCACCATCTCTGTAGCCTTGTTGTAGAAGGCTACCAGATTGGTCAGGCATGATTTGCCCTTAGTGAAGTCATGTTGGCTGTCACCAATCACCTCTTTATTTTCCATGTGCCTTAGCAGACTTTCCAGGAGGATCTGCTCCATGACCTTGCCAGGCACAGAGGTGAGACTGACCAGCCTGTAGTTCACTGGGTCTTCCTTTTTTCCCTTTTTAAAAATAGGGGCTATGTTCCCTTTTTTCCGATCAGTGGGAACCTCACCAGACTGCCATGACCTCTCAATTGCATCTGCCAGCTCCCTCAGGACCCACGGGTGAATCCCATCAGGTCCCATAGATTTATGCACCTTCAGGTTCTTTAGATGGTCACGAACCTGCTCTACACCTACGGTGGAGGGTAATTCGCTCTCCCAGTCCCTGCTTTCACCTTCTGTGGCCTTTGTGTTGAGGTTGGAGAACTTGCCAGAGAAGACTGAAGCAAAGAAGTCGTTGAGGACCTCAGCCTTCTCAATGTCCTGTGTTGCTACCTTGCCCGTTTCCTTCAGGACAGGGCCTACACTCTCCTTGGATGTCCTTTGCTCCCCAACATACCTATAGAAGCGTTTCTTATTGTTCTTAACATCCCTGGCAAAATTTAATTCTAGCAGGGATTTGGCTCTCCTCACCTGATCCCTAGCTGCTCGGACAATCTCTCTGTAATCCTCCCAGGATACCTGCCTTAGCTTCCACCCCCTGTATGCTTCCTTAAGTTTGAGCTTTTCTAGGAACTGCTTATTCATCCATGCCAGCCTCTTGGAGTTTCTACTTGACTTCCTCTTAGTTGGGATGCATCACTCTTGGGCCTGGAGAAGGTGATCCTTAAATATCAGCCAGCTTTCGTGGGCCCCTCTTCCCTCCAGGATGTTATCCCAAGACACTCTCTTGAGCAGAGCCCTGCAGAGGCTGAAATCTGCCCTTCTGAAGTCAAGGGTAGTAAGCTTGCTGTGAGCCCTCCTTGCTGCCCTAAGGATCTTGAACTCCACCATTTCGTGGTCACTACAACCAAGGCTGCCCTTGAGCTTAACATCCCTGTCCTGGTTTGAGCCAGGATTAAGCCAATTTTTCTTTTCACTAATTTTTTTTTCCTTCAGTAAGCTTTCTTGTAACTAGCAACTGTGTGTTCTGCTAGGCTGATAAGACAGTGGAATGTTTTTCTAACTACTGAGGCTTCAAGGTTACACCTTCACTCTGCCGGCTCAGACACTATGGGGAGATCTCTGACCCCCCCGTGGGAGGCTGAGTTAGACAGACAGCAAAATTGGCCAAAGATATTCCATTCCATATATCTACGTAAGCTCAGAGGAAGGACAGAGATCTTAGAAGACAGCTTCCTCCTTCTTCTCGCCGCTCTCTTCGGTCCATGGCCGGCGTCCGGGGAGGACTCTGCTCATCCATCACCGCCGACCCTTAGGCTCGAGCTCCGGTAGCCTGGGCGCCAGAAAGAGCTGTGCTTCAGTGCCAATCACTTCTGAAGCGGCTCTAACTCCTTCATATGCTGCAAGTATCTCCTTCTCAGTTGTTGTGTAGTTGGCCTCGGGAGCTTCTGAGAGGAGCTTATCAATCCGGTGGAAGCAAGCTGGCCCCAAGCCAGGGACCGACCCACCAAAATAATTAAGAAGGCTATCCTGAATATATAATTTGGTGTCATAAAATCCTGATAAACAAACAGGGTGATTGTGCCCTGAGATAAGGCGGCTTCTACCCAAAACTGGGTTTGGACTGCGACACTTCTGCAGTGGAAGAGCCTTATCCGCATGTTAACATTCCCTATAATTATATCTCTAGGAAGTTAAAATTCACTTTACTTTCCAGAAATGTGCTCAAATATTCACTAGAAATGCGTTCTACAAAGTTCAGTTGTAGTTTCTACATAAACAGCCCCAGTAAAACCAGCAACAGTACTTGCGGAATCAGATGCTGTTCAGTGGACCAGATCTTGCATCACTTGAAGTCAGTGATGCAACTCTCTTTTGTAAATATGACTTCAGCTTTCTGAGGAGATGGGGGGAGAGAGGACACTTGCTAACCTGTGCCCCAGGCTGTCTTATGCCTGTCTGAGCAGCACAACAATGGCTGCTCAGGTCAGAAACCCCTTCACACCAGTCAACCTTCATCTGCAGCTGGGGTAGGTAATGGGCACAATCCCACAGTTTTAGGGTGATCAGAGAGGACAGGCAGGGAGGCAGCTGGGACAAGCCTCAGGAGCAGGGAGAAGGCACTCAAAACTGTGGAAAGGGACTCAATATCAGCTCTGTGTGTAGAACACAGCATCTGACCAGGCTTGAGTGCGTCTAGTAACCTTATTTTTACAAGGTTGGCTGTTACCATAAATGTAGTCTATCTGTGCAAGGCTTTGGGCAACATTTATTTGAGCTGCAAGACAATAAACATGTCATTTTCTTCTTGTGAATAATGAATAGTGATCTTCAGTGCTCCACTGGAAGTGTTCTGCCAATGACACTTGTGGGAGGAAGAGTTACACGTTTGCTTACCTAATCAGCAACATATTTGGAATCTGCCATGGATTTGAATTAGGAACCTGCTTTTTAATTTAAAAGGAAGAGGTTTAACCCTAAAAGTGCTGGTATTTCACAGAATTGTCAAAGTTGGAAGGGACCTCTAGAGATCATCTAGTCCAACTCCCCCACTAAAGCAGGATCACCTAGAGTACATCACACAGGACTGCATCCAGGCAGGTTTTGAATATCTCCAGAGAAGGGGACTCCACAACCTCCCTGGGCAGCCTGTTCCAGTGCTCTGTCACCTTCACTATAAAGAAGTTTTTCCTCATATTTAAATGGAGCTTCCTGTGTTCCAGCTTGTGCCCATTGCCCCTCGTCCTGTCACTGGGAACTACTGAAAAGAATCTGGCTCCATCCTCCTTGCACCCACCCTTTAGATATTTATAGGCATTAATAAGGTGTCCCTTCAGCCTTCTCTTCTCCAGGCTAAAGAGTCCCAGCTCTCTCAGCCTTTCCTCATAAGAGAGATGCTCCAATCCCCCAGTCATCTTTGTTGCCCTCCGCTGGACTCTCTTTAGTAGTTCCCTGTCTCTCTTGAACTGGGGAGCTCAGAACTGGATGCAGTATTCCAGCTGTGGCCTCACCAGGGCAGAAGAGAGGGGAAGGATGACCTCTCCCGATCTTCTGGCCAAACTCTTCCTTATGCAACCCAGGATTCCATTTGCCCTCTTGGCAACAAGGGCATATTGCTGGCTCATGGATAATTTACTGTCTATCAGGACTCCCAGATCCTTCTCCTCAGAACTGCTTTCCAGCAGGTCCACCCCCAACCTATATTGGTGCATGGCGTTCTTGCTCCCCAGGTGCAGGACCCTACACTTGCCCTTGTTGAACCTCATTAGGTTCCTCTCTGCCCAGCTCTCCAGCCCTCTGAAGTGTCAGTGTCCTGGCTTGAGCTATTTTTCCTTTTACTGATTTTTTTTCCCTTCAGTAAGCTTGCTTTTAACTAGTAGCAAAGTGTCCCAGCTTGGGCTGATAACAGCTGGAATGTTTTACTAACTGCTGGGTCTCCAGGGCCACATCTTTACTCTGCCGGCTCAGACACTACGGGGAGATCTATGAACCCCCATAGGAGGCTGAATTAGACAGCAAAATTGGCCAGAGATATTCCATTCCATATATCTACGTAAGCTCAGAGGAAGGTCAGAGATCACAGAAGACAGCTTCCTTCCTGCTTCTTCCCTTCTCTTCTGTCCATGGCTGGCATCCAGGGAGGACTCCGTCCATCCATCACCATCGACCCCTAGGCTTGAGCTCTCCTGATCCTCATTACTCTGCACTCTCTCTGGCAGCTCCAGGACTTTTCGGGACTGTTCACAGCTAAGGGGAGTGCTGTGGAAGTTGCTGGGGGTGGGGGGAGGCAATAAGGGTTTTGTACTGTGGGGAACGGTCTATCTTCTCTCCCCCCCACATAAGACTAAACAGCGCAACGGTAGCCCCCCAATACCGGCCTGCGACATGTACGTTTCCTGAACACATTTGTATATAATTCTATACATTTTCTTTTATCATTGGTGTTTAATTAAAGCTGTGTAGTTTAGTTTTCAATCCACAGCATCTCTCTCCTAATTCTCTCTCTCCTTCCCTACCTGGGTGAGAAGGGGAGCCGATCGAGAGCATTGTTGTCACACTGAGGCAGTCAGCCACCCCTCCCAGTTTTTTATCATCAGTGAAGTTGTTGAGGATACACTCTGTCCCCTTGTCTGGATCACTGATGAATATGTTGAACAAGACCGGACCGAGTACTGACCCCTGGGGGACACCGCTGTCTTCAGGCCTCCAGCTTGACCCCGCTCCATTGATCATGACCCTAGCATCATTTCCAGCCTTCGCGATTCTGTGATTCTGTGTGATGCTGTGAGAAGGATCTCTCCCACACCTCGGGAAACACAGGGAAACTGTAAAAACAGACAAGCATGTGCAAGTCTGGCGATGCTTGTACCACTAGTGTTGGTGCAGACAGGTATTATTTAGATTGGTAATCACCTTGTTTGTATGCACAACTCAGTGACTGTGCACGCAAATGCATTTATTCTAGCACTGGGAGATTTCCTGTGCCTTTAAGCTATACAGATACCAGGATAATGACTAGGGAACTTATTAAAAAACTTGGATTAAGAAAGATGCACTTCTGTGATTTAGAAATATAATGATAAGGGTGAAAATGCAATAGCTTTAATCCAAATCACAGCTGTAGTCACAAAAGAAAACAGAATGTGAATAAACATTTCTAGGAGAGGCAATCCAAAAAAATAATATAGTGTTACTACCAAGAAAGATTTTGGTCTGTCCCTTCCAGGACATATTTTGACAGCTCCATACATGTGTAGAAAGGTCTAGGCAGCTGTCTGAAATGTTGCAGCAACATTTAAATAAGCTTGACAATATCCTAGTCAGGAAGCACTAACTGGGTTGTGAATCATAGAATCATAGAATCCTAGGGGTTGGAAGGGACCTCGAAAGATCATCTAGTCCAACCCCCCTGCCAGAGCAGGGTCACCTAGAGTACATCACACAGGAATGCATCCAGGCGGGTCTTGAATGTCTCCAGTGAAGAAGACTCCACAACCTCTCTGGGCAGCCTGTTCCAGTGCTCTGTCACTCTCACAGAAAAAAAAAATTTTCTGATATTCACCTTAAACCTCCTATGCTCCAATTTGTATCCATTACTCCTTGTCCTATCACTGGTCATCACTGAAAAAAGCTTAACTCCATCTTCTTGACACTCACCCTTTACATATTTGTAAACATTGATGAGGTCACCCCTCAGTCTCCTTTTCTCCAAACTAAAGAGACCCAGCTCTCTCAGCCTTTCCTCATAAGGGAGATGTTCCACTCCCTTAATCATCTTTGTGGCTCTGCGTTGGACTCTTTCCAGCAGTTCCCTGTCCTTCTTGAAGTGAGGGGGCCCAGAACTGGACACAATACTCCAGATGCAGCCTCACCAATGCAGAACAGAGGGGGAGGAGAACCTCTCTTGACCTACTAACCACCCCCTTTCTAATGCACCCCAGGATGCCATTGGCCTTCTTAGCCACAAGGGCACACTGCTGGCTCATGGTCATCCTCCTGTCCACCAGGACACCCAGGTCCCTCTCTCCTACACTGCTCTCCAGCAGGTCAGCCCCCAAATGATGAGCTTGCATCAAATGAGTACCAGGTCACAGGACTGGATAAACTCAGAAGCCTTCTGTGTTTGTAGAGCATACAAGTCTGTTTTGTTGGGTTTTTTAATATGCATTTATATACACATCCACATTTTGCAGCAGGATGCTCCATCTCTTAATATGCCTGCCTCAGTTTTACTCTAATATTCAACTGCTTTTGTCTCTCAGTTTTGCAGGCCCAGGCCGAAAGTGAAAGATTCCCATGAGAAAGGAAACAGCCTAGCAAACTCTGAGCTGATAACAACCTTGAAAGGTACAAACAGAGGCCTAGTGGATGTTCGTAACACCGGCTGCTCTCTGGTGTTGAAGAACACGGAGCTCAGCCTAGCTACAACTAGGCCCGAAACTGAGATAAAGTAATAACGAACAGCTAAAAAAGTTTGCTTGGTGGGAACTGGGCCTTCATGTTTTTTTCTGCTGTTTTCCTTTTACTCTCCAATGAGAGATTTTGGAGGTACGACTAATGGTTAAATGACAGCAGTAAATTTGCTTTATTCTATAAAAGTCTGGCCCCATTTTTGATCAGGAGGACTTCCCATATGCTTTCCCCGAAGGTTGCTGGACCTTCTCTCCTCTAGCGGGGATGCCTGCCAGAGAGACTAATTCTCAAGTATTATGACTCACTCAAGGACACTCAGCTGTGGCCTGGCAAGGGTGAGAAATATTAACTCTTTCACTGTCATTATTAGCAAACTTAACGTTAAGTAATTGTCACAGTCCTAGGTCATTAGCAGGCTGCCGGATGTCAGGATGTTTATGCGACTCCCTCTCTTACTGAGAGGTTTGATTTAAAAGGGACTGAGGGTTATGTGTGGCGGTCGCCTCTCACAGAGGAACAGCTGCTGCTGGACTGTATTTTAGAGTGGAAGGTAAGATACCGCCCTCACCACACTCAGAAACTATTACTGACACCAATATTTAAATTTATTAATTAACCGGTTTATTAGGGGAAAAGCTAAAATAAGGACAAGGGTTCAGGAAAGGTAATTTGAGGGATATATCAGGAAAATAATTCAAAAGTAATATGCCTTTATTAAATAACAATGTACATTCCCAAGGAGGGGTGCAAGGATCAAAGGAGTAAAAGGAGGGAGGACAAGCCAGACAAAAAGTCCTCCTTGAGAGGTTGCAATGTGCATGAGTGTAAGTTGGAGGAACCAGGGCTGCCCGTAAGGGGAGGAGCAAGGGGAGTGGAGTACACAGCCTTACTCTGTTCCTGAGAGAGTCCAGCATGAGGAGGTTTATCTGGGCAATCGCTCCTTTGGCACGGCTACCAGCTTCACATGCTGAGGCGGAGGGCTGCACCGCGCCTTAGTTGATTTGCAGCAGTAGTTTGGTCCCTCGTCGGGATGATCTCCTTGTTGTCCTCGCATAGCTTGTCTGACGTTTGGGGGCAGCACGTCTCCCAGCAAGCTCCTTGTAGTCCAGGCAGTGAAATCCCCGACAGCAATCAGCCACAGCAAGCGAACCTCCAGCAGACAGGTAGCCGATGGCAAGCAGCATCTCTCTGGCAACTGCAAATCTTCTGTCTGACTCCCCAGCAAGTGGCTCCTATCAGGCAGCTTCTAGCAGGCAGCGTCTCAGGAAGCGGCCCTCAGCAAGTGTCCCTCAGCAAGCAGCATCTCAGCAAGCGACTAAAGAACCAGCAATAGCCCTTACCTTTTATAGTCCAAGGTCCACTGTCCATGTTAGTGCCACATTGCATTCTCTCATTTGCATATATATAGGCCTTAGCCAACTGGAGTTCTGTATCCGTGGGTCCAGAGCTAGGGTGGGGACTGCCAGGTGTAGTTTGCAACTTTGTATCTTTCTTCCCGCCTTTGGATCTGTCAATCAAATAGGTAGGCTTGCTCTTGTGTATGTCCTTGAACAGTCAGCAAGGAGGCAGGGGGCAGCACCATTTTGCCGATAGCACCTGCTGGCTCAAAAGGCATTTTATATAGTCTTACGTGGGGAGAAACAGGCCATTCCCCACAGTAATCTTCATCATTAAGTTTAAGACTGTAGAATCCTTTAAAAGTGATAATATTCTAGGCCTAGTATAGAATTTGATAATAACTAAGTTGCTGGCATTTTAATGGTTAACCTTTGTTGTTTGATTTAACTATAAGTAGTAAAATTCACTGCTAAGATACCCTTTGCATTCAAACTGCACTTCTGTTCCAATCTCTCAGTTTCCCTACACTTTTGCTGTACTTGTGCCTTGTACTCTGAAGAGTTAAGACCCCAACGTTATATGCAATAAATCTTGATTGGTGCATATACATCTCATCTGCCGTCCGTTCCGTTCGGGACACATTTGTCATGGTATTTTGCTGGGACGGCAATTAAATGAATGACAGATTGCTCTCAGTTAACCCCTCTCCCTCCCCATATAGGAAAGGGAGAGGAAATAAGGGAGAGAGACTCATGGGTTAGAACCTAAACTACACAGCTTTCATGAGACAGGAAAAAGGAAAATAATGAAATATATACAAATATACACAAAAGCACTATCGTGCACACACTCCCCCCCCAATAACACCCATTTCACCACCAAGGCTGCAGTGTAGGCTCTGGAAAAGTCCCTAACTCAACTCCTGGAGTCAACGGCAGATGGGAGCTAGGATGCAGGAATGCAGATTCAAGAACACAGGGATTGGGATCAAAGGCAGATGAATGGACAGAATCCTCCCAGGATGCCGGCCATGGACAAAGAGAGCTTGACCCTCGTGATCCCTCAAATTTATGTCCCATATGTCATATATGGGATGGAATACTTTGGTTAATTTTGTTTACCTGTCAGGTCTGCTCCTCCCCAAAGGAGGGTCACTGGTGTGACTCCTTTACTCCCTTCCGATTCCAGAACATAAGATGTTTTTCTTCAGAACCAAGCAGTGGCCTTGGTTCTCCATACCATTCTCTAGCTGTAACTATAAACATCAATCATTATCAGTCCTAGAGGCAGACACTGAAAAACATGCTGTTAATTTCAACAACTGCAGCTACTTAGAAGGGATTTAAATGAAAAGTAAAATCACAGAAAGAAAATTAGTTCTATCCTGGCTCAAACCAGAGCAAGATTATTCCCTTAGCATGAGAGCTCACATGTAAGCAGCAGCAGAAAAAAAGCTGCTCTATGGGTTTTTTGCCCCCCTTCTAAATGCATCTGTCTGCATCATAGCAGGTGATGGTGTCCTGGTTTGAGCCAGGATGAAGCCAATTTTCTTTTTACTGATTTTTTTTTTTCTTCAGTGAACTCTTTCTAAGCAGCACACATGCTGAAATTAACAGCTTAAGTTTTCCAGCTAGGAGACTGATAACACTTAAATGTTTATAGTTACTGCTGAGAGACCAAGGCTACTTTGTTGAATCTTCTGCTTCAGGCACTAAAGGAGCAGAAGGGTCATATCTACAACCCTCCCTTAGGGAGGAGCGGACTTCACAGGTGACTAAAAATTGGACGAAGTATTCCATCCCATAAATACGTCACACTCTGTATAATTTCAGGAATCGCAGAAGTAAAGTTCTTCTTCTGTTCATTGTCGGCCTTCAGGGAGGACTCTGTCTCCTTTGATCCCTAGGCCTGTGCATTCCTGACCCCTGCCCATATTTGTGTATAATTGCACATATTTTCTTTTATCACTAGTATTTCACTAAAGCTTGTCACTATTTGACTCAGGTTCGACAACAATGCTCTCGATCCCCTCCCCCTCCCACCCAGGAAGAGAAGGAGAGAGAGAAAAAGAGAGAGACTTGGCTGGATTGAAAACTAAACTACACAGCTTTAATTAAACACTAATGAAAAAAGAAAATATATACAATTGTATACAAATGTGTTCAGATATGTGCAAAAGCCTCTTGCCTCTCCCCACCCCCAGCAACTCCCACAGCACTCTCCTTAGCTGTGAACAGTCCTGAAAAATTCCAGACTGCTGCCGGAGAAAGCAGAGAGTTATGAGGGTCAGGAGAGCTGTCTATATTTGGTCTGGCTGGGATTAAGTTAACTTTCCCCATAACAGCTCTCACAGTGCTGGGCTTTGTATTTGTAGCTAGAAAAATGTTGATAACACACCAGTGTTTTGGCTACTGCTGAGCAGTGCTCCCACAGCATCAAGGCTGTCTCTCTAACATTCCCCCCTCACCCCCAAAAACCAGTAGGCTGGGGGTGGGAAAGAGATTGGGAGGGCACATAGCCAGGACAGCTGACCCAAACTGACTAAAGGGATATTCCATACCATATGACATCATGCTCAGCAATAAAAGCTAAGAAAAAGAAGGAGGGGAAGCACTTGTTACTGAGGCATTCATCTTCCAAAGCAGCTGCTATGTGTACTGAAGCCCTACTTTCCAGGAAGTGGCCGGACATCACCTGCTGATGGGAAGTAGAGAATAAAATAAGTTTTTACTTTTATTTTCTCCCCCAGTCCAGCTGAGGAGGGGGCAGTGATAGAGTGGCTTGGTGGGCACCTGGCAACCAGCCAAGGTCAGCCCACCACATAAACACATATAAGAAACTAAATATCAAACTTGGTCATTTCAATTTACTAAAATATCCTGAAAACTTGTTGAAAAGAATCCAACAAGAATAAAAAAAGACATTCTTGGGTTTTGTTTTGCTTTTCATTTACAGTGATGTTATTTTTCAGTTGCTTAGGAGATGCTAGGACTCACATGGAAAAACAGGCTGGTAGTTTAGCATGTATGATAAGATTACATACGATTGTAGATAGCTAAACCTCAAAGTCCCTTAATACAGGATGGTGGGGCCTGGGGATTTGTTTTAGAAATGTTTTGTAGAAGTAAAGATCAGGTTCAAGACCACATGGGGAACCTGAACATACACAAGTCCATGGGACCCAACAAGGTGCATCTTAGGGTCCTGAGAGAATTGGCTGATGTAGTTGCCAAGTCACTCTCCATCATATCTGAAAACTCAGGTGAAGTCCCCCATGACTGGAGAAAAGGGAATAGCACATCTATTTATAAAAAGGGTAAAAAGGAGGAACCTAGGAACTACTGACCAGTCAGCCTCACCTCCACACCTGGTAAAATCATGGAGTAAATCCTCCTGGAAGATATGTCAAAACATATGGAAGGCAGGGAAGTGACTAGAGACAGCCAATATGGCTTCACCAAGGGCAAATTTTGCCTGACTAATCTGGTAGCCTTCTACGATGGAGGGACTGCATCAGTGGACAAGGGAAGAGCTATGGATGTGTATCAGGTCTGGCTGAGATGGAGTTAATTTTCCACATAGCAGCCCTCATAGTGCTGTGCTTTGTATTTATAGCTAGAAAGGGTGTTGATAACACACCAGTGTTTTGGCTACTGCTGAGCAGTGCTCCCACAGCATCAAGGCTGTCTCTCCAACATTCCTTCCCCCTCACCAGTAGGCTGGGGGTAGGCAAGAGGTTGGGAGGGGAAATAGCCAGGACAGCTGACCCAAACTGACCAAAGGGATATTTCATAGCATATGACGTCTGCTCAGCAATAAAAGCCAAGACGAAAGAGGAGGATGGGGGGCATTCACTCTTATGACATTGTCCCAGGCAGAAAGCGTCCAAACGGGCCTCAGGGAGGAGGGAAGGGCCCACCTGCTGCACTCGCCACCTTTTATACCCCCTGACCCACCGGTCCAGTCAGTGTCACTGTCCAGAGCCAATGAGTGTCCATGAGCCCCACTTTAAGGCGGTGACTGCCAGGGGCACAGGATGGCTTGTCGCCCATCCTTTCTGTCCCGGGCCACAGCTGTTGTTTTGGGTTCAGTTGTCCTTGAGAAGCAAGACTGTTTTAGTTCGTTAGCTGGGGATAATCAGGAGAGGCCTTCGCTGGCTTAAAAGACATTTTGTTTAGACTTATGTGGGGAAGAAAAGAACAGTTTCCCACATCTCACCCCGTGGCTTTTAAGGCAGCAAGGTGTAGAGTTAAGTTTTATGTGCATAAATGTATATTATATCTGGATTCCTGCCCAAATCCTTCTCCTCCACATTTGATCCTCACCCTCTGTGGGTGTTGGCTGGAATACACATATGTATGAACAAGGGAACAATTCCCATATAGTATAAGTATATACAATCACATGTCTAATAATCTAACATATCTTCAAAAGCTCTATGATCACTAATTATTACTAGTTTTAACAAATAAGTTATACACACATTGTAAACACTTAAATTTACCAATCATCTAGTCTAAACCACATTCTTATCAACATGTCAAACTCTTGTTATTTTTGGCAGTCATCAGATTGTTCAATGGTTATTATTGAACCAGAAGAGAGCATTTATATTATCATTCACCCTTGAATCCCAGCTGCAGTATCAGACTCGATCAGTGGGAATCTTGAGTGAAGTCGTCTTGCTCGAGCACAGTTCATTCAGGAAGGACATAACGCTGGCTACACATGGGTACAAGACTAGGAATAGAATAATTGCAGTTATTATAACACAAACTCAATTTTCAATTCTATTGGGAAAAGAAAAGAAAAGAAAAATAGATTATTTAGGGAATTCCCAAACTTAAATCAAGTTCTTGTCACTTCAGTGAGTTTTATAATAATGTTCTGAATTATTTCCATCCAAGATAATATATTGCAAACAGCAACTCAAAGGCAAGTACAGAAGGAGACAATGTTACAGAGCACCTTGTTTAGGCCATGGGGTGATCAGTCCCATAGCGGTCACAAAGTAACTCCTCTGGAGTCCAGTAGCAGGTTGATCAGGCCTGGTACTGTCACCAGGATGTCTCTGGCTCTTTAAGCTGTCATGCTTTGCAATATATTGATTAACATCATTAGACATAAATACACAGAGATACAAACATACATACAAAACTGAAACACCGATTTACTCAACATGAATTATCCATCTTGTACTGATTTTGTGTTGCTTGTCATTTAAATCAGATGCAACCCATGTATTTGAATTCACCGGTGTTTGTAAGGTGAGCTTGACCTTACCAATGTGTGGCAAATTTGCCAGGCCAATTTGTCCAGGATGGAGAGGAGTTTTAGATTGCTTAAAAGACCTTTTATTTTCTCTGTGATCTTTAGTGGGTAACTCAGGGAAAAAGGCATTCAGGCGGGGGCACCCATTCACCCCCCACCTATTATTTATAGTAGTGACTGCATACCTTAACCTTTCATCCCATTTCGAGTCCTGTGGGCGAATAAGGCTTTTAATTAACCCATTAGTGCGTTCCACTATTCCATTGGCTTGTGGGTAGTATGGGACATGAAATGTCCATTGAATACCTTCCCTCTTAGCCCACTGCTGTACAAGGTGTGAGGTGAAGTGAGTTCCATTGTCAGATTGGATATTTGTGGGTTTAGGTAGAATTCCAAAGACCTTTTCTAAGAAGCAAACCGTGTTTTCACCATTTGCCTTAGAAACAGCTTCGGCACAGGTCAATCCTGACACCACTTCCACAATCACAATGACGTATTGTTTGTTTCCTGATCTTCGGAAGGGACCGATGTAGTCCACCTGCCATGTGGACCACAAGGGTTTTCCTTCCCTGATATGCAGAGTGTCAGTTGTTAGGGGATGTTCCCCAAGTCTAATTTTGCAAAGATCACATGAGGAGATGACTGTTTTGCATTGCTCACGGGTAACAGGCCATCCCCGGGCTTGTGCCTCTTTGTATAGATCAAGGATTCCTGAATGGCCCCTCTTACACTGAAGCCATTCGAGCAATCTTTTCCATTCCTGATTTTCTCCTTCTGTGATAGCTAATCGGATTTCCTTCACATCAATCCTAGCTAGCTCATCAACATAGTTATTCCACTTACTGGCTTCATCTTTTAGAGCAGCTTGGTGTGAAGGTACCCATCCTACATGAAAATTGGGATTCTTTTTGGCAATTTTCAGAATTTGTTGCCACTTCTCTTTATGCCAGACAGGCACTCCATTAATTTCCCAATTGTTACTTTCCCAGAAAGTAATCCATTCCACACAGCCTTTAAAAACCGCAAAGGAATCTGTGAAAATGTACACAGTGTCCTTGGAGGCTTTTTCTTTTAGGAAAACATTAAGAACAGCATCCAATTCTCCCACTTGGGCACTGCCCTTATCTTGGTTTATGATTTGTTCGCCTGTGGCAGGTTTAACTGCAGCAGATTTGAACAACCAAGTTTTCCCTTCTCTTCGGGATGAAGCATCTGTGAACCAAGCATTAACCAGTTCACTTCTATATTCTGGGGCTTCTTTGATAGGACTGGGAACTTCCATTATCAGATCCTTTTCATTTGTAGATTCAATTTGTTCCTGGATTTTCAATTGTTTATCTGGGCCTTCTTCAAGTTGGAACAGTCCAGAATAGTACTCAATTTGACTATACCATTTTCTGATTGTACCCTTTTGGGATATTCCTTCTGGAGGGGCCTTTCCAGACAGTACATGGTTAACTACCTTGAAAGGGCCTCGAAGAATTACTTTTTGTTTTTTAATGATCTTGCTGATTTCTTTTAGTGCTGTACACACTGTTAGCAATCCCTTTTCCAGAACAGAATATCGTTTTTCTGAATCCTTCAAAGACTGAGAGTAAAAGCCAATTGGTCGAGTACTCCCAGGAGGTCCCTGTTGCCAAAAATGATATGATAGGGCACTGGTTGAAAACCCCCACTCTATTATTATTGGATCCTCCGGGTGAAGGGGCCCCAGAGTTTGGTATGTCTGCGCCTCCAATAACAACAGTTCAAGGGCCTCATCATGAGATTGATCCCATTCCCAGTGACGATTTTTCTTTAATAGATCAAAAAGAGGACGTGCTATGATGGATAGGTCTGGGATATGCTTTCTCCAATACTGGAAGGTTCCTAGTATTCCTTGTAGTTCTTTCTTATTGGTGGGTGCCTTTATCTCTCCTAAGTAAGATAAAGTATCGGAAGGAATATTCCAGGTCCCCCCTTTCCATCTTATTCCCAGAAATTTTGCCTCTTGGGATGGAGGTTGCTTTTTCTCTTCAGGGATTTCTATTTGCATATCGGTGAGATGCTTGATGATAGCATCATAAACTGCTTTTACCTCCCCCTCACTCTGGCCCCCTACCAGCACATCATCTATGTATTGATAGATTTTTACCTTGGAATTATTTCTGATTTCTGGAATGTTTTCCAGTTCACACGCAAGCGCGTGATGAGCTAGTGTGGGTGAGTGTTTATATCCCTGGGGCAACCTTGTGAAAGTGTACTGCACCCCATCCCAAGTGAAGGCAAAATACTTCTGGTCCTCAGGATCAATAGGGATTTGGAAGAACATATCCTTTATGTCCAGGGAGGCCAGCACTGGGTGTGCTGCTTCCTGGATCTCTAACACCAGATCAGCAATGTTAGGTACAGCAGCGGTGAGTGCATCTGTATTGGCATTCAATTTCCTGTAGTCGACTGTCATTCTCCATTTACCATTGGGTTTTCTTACAGGCCAAATCAGGGAGTTAAATGGTGAATGACAGGGCACAATAATGCCCTTTTGTTTTAGATCAGAAATGACTTCTTTGATGCCTTCCTTAGCAGCAACAGGAATGGAATATTGTTTAATATTTGTGATCCTGCTTTGTGGCAGACGGGGAGCACATTGTAGCAACCTCAGCTTTAGTGTGGGTGTGCCAAAATTCCAGTAGCGACCGTTCTCATCTCTCCACGCTCGGCCCAAGAGAACATCCATTCCTAACAAATTGTAAGGAATGTCACCCACAATCATTTCAGTCCGAATCGGTTCTTCCTCTCCTGGTAGATTTAAAGTGACTTTAGCTGTTTTTTGTAAAGCAGAGTTACCAAATGCTCCACTTACATGTATTGGCTTTTTAGCTGGTTTAATACCACATTGTTCAGCTACATCAGCTTTTAGCGTGGAAATCTGTGCTCCTGTGTCCACCACAAATGTTACAGGATAGCGTCTTGGCCCAACAGCACAAGTAAGCTCCAAGTCCCCATTTTTGTTTTGAACTAATCGTAGTACATTCTGCCAATCTTTTGGAGGGTTGGAAGCTTTAGGGCCTGATTGTTTGTCATTTTCCTGTTGATCATTTTCATTTCCTATGTCAAAATTTTGGTTTTCCTCTCCCCCCCCGTCTCTTTGTCTTTCTTTTTGATTTCTTTTTCTTGGCAGAAGGAGGGCTATTTAGTTTCCCGACTTGTTGGGTTTTTCCCTGGATCTGTCTCTTGAATTAGACCTTGAGCTGGGCCGTGTAGCCCAACTTTCTACCAGGTCTTTCAGAAGCTGATAAGAATAATCCTGAGACAAAAGCTTCGATGGGATACCTTTACGCCTGGCTTCCTCCTTAAGCTTAGCGTAGGGCCCTTTGTCATCACCTCGAGATGAAGCACTTTTGTTTTCAGGGTACTGGCTTTTATGGGTGCTGTTTGGCTTTCTGTTGTTTTTAGATCTATCCACGACTGTCCAGTCACCCCGTGATTTCTCCCGCTGCTTAGGAGGATCCCGGGGTGACCTGGCAGCCACATCAGCATAGGAGGGTCGAATCTTTTGTCTGGCTGCAGAAGGCTTGGGAACATCTTCAGAATCAGATGTATCCTCATATTCCTTGCCATATTTTATCAATTCTTTGGCCAAATCAGACCATGTAAATCCTCGCAGATCTCCTTTTTCGATTCTAAGTTTGATTTTCACAGCTGCCTCTTTAAGTAAACAGAGGGAGCCCCCTGATTAAGGCCTTCATTCTGTCTGGTTTCACTCGAAGATTCATAGGACTTTCTTGATCTGGTACTAAATCATGGTCATAAATCATTTGAATTGCAGCAGCCTTTTGGACTTTGTCCAAAAGGTTAGAATAGCCCCCCCACAGGGTCCTCGGCTCTCCTCTGCTAAGGGGATCAGTCGAGCCAACAAAGAAAGCTGCTCGCTGGGTTAGGGACCAGGGGTGTCCCCCATCTCCAGTCGTTAGAATAATTCCAGATCCCCAGAACCCTCTAGCTTCTTGTTCACTTAATCTGATCTCGTCTCCTCCTGTGAGGGACACTCTCATTACATATTCAGCTTCTGTCTCAGATGGGAGCCTGCTGTATTGTTTTCTAATTTGTGCCAATTCTAATGGTGTGTAAGCTACTTCCTTGACTACCTTATCTTTCTTCCTACCAGTATCTTCATCAAGAGAAAAAGTCGTTCTCATAACCGGGCGCAGTTGTTTATGCTCTATTCTCTCCTCCTCCTCATCCTCAGAACCAGTATAGCGAGAAGGTAAATTAGTTGGGACTTTGTCCCTATTTATGGGAAGTCGGTGGACATATTTCTCCAATTCACCAATCCTTCGAATGCTATGGTGAATATCCATCTCCAAATCACTAAACCTATTGTCCATAATCGTGGAAACTTTATGGACATTTATCTCCAAATTGCTAATTCTTTGAGTGTTATGTGTCATGAAGTCCTTAACTGCCTCATGTACTATCCTAAAATCTGCCCTTAGTCCCTCCTCCTGCTCCCTGGAGAGGGGGGGCTGCAGCTGCGCGGGGGCTTGCTGCTCTTGCGGCTGTGCCTTTGATTCCAAAATCGGGCGCTGCTTTTCCGTCCCGAAATGAAAACTCACACTTTTCCTATCTGATTGCTCAGAGTTTATGGGCTTACATTTCTTTAGTGTGTTAAAGTCATCCAAGACCTCAGTATCCTGACTACCAGAACCTGAGGAATCCTCGCAATTAGCAAGTTCCCCACATTTATCACCTAAGTGAGACAGGGTGGCACCAGTTCTCTCCTTTCCCTGCTTTCTTAACCCTTCAATTTCTCGCTGCAACCCTTCAATTCTTTGCTGCAACTTTATATTCTCTTGCTGCAACCCTTCAATCTCTTGCTGCAACCATTCAATCTCTTGCTGCAACTCTTCAGGTTTTTGCTGCAACCCTTCAATTCTTTGCTGCAACTCTTTATTCTCTCCCTGTAACCCTTCAGTTCTTTGCTGTAATCCCTCCTTTGCTTGCTGCACCACCATGGCCAGGATAAAGAAATTTCGGGCATTGATGAAATCAAGCCCGTGTTTCTTAATCTCCTTTTTAAGCTCTTTAGACAGAGGAGTACCATCTTCCAAAGTCATGATGTAATTTGCGAGTCTACTGAGGTCTCCCCCCATGTAGGCATCGTAAATCACTTTGTACTGCTCCCTCTGTATAGCGTACCCGCGCCTCTTAAGGTGCTCCCAGAAGGGACGCACAAATGCACATTTCTGCAATTCCTCCTCAAAACTAGAGGGAGATGAAAATGGCACCTCCTGAACTTCAGTGCTTTCCTCACTAATTTCATTTTCTACATTTTCTGCACCAGCACTTACAGCATCTGCATCACCTATATCCCCCTTGGTAGCCATTTTCTTTTATATAATTTATTTATTTATTTAGTTAGTTAGTTAGTTTACTAGTTAAGCAATTTCAGAGCGTGGGGGGCGTCTAACGACCCCCGTTATCCCACTTCTGACACCAGATGTCGCAAGCCGGTACCGGGGGGCTACCAACTGTCAGGATACTTTTGCGACTCCCCCTCTCAATGTGGAGGGGTTTGTGAATGAGCCCGAGGGTCACACGAGGCGCTGCCCCTCACGGAGCAACGGCCGCCGCGGGACCGTATTTCCGGGTGGTAGCTAGAAAGCCCCCCCACCCCACCACACTCAGAAATTGCCTCTAAAGCCAAGGTTTACTCCACAAACTAATTGGTTTATTAAGGGTTAACACAAACCGAGGGATGATGTTTAGGGACAATGCAGGTGTGAATGGCTACCAGGGATATCAATATGTATGTAGTGAGAAAGTGTCCTTTAGGGAGGCAATGCAAAGGTGCTTTTAAGGGAGAGGATTAAGGACCAAAGGGAGGAGGGAGGAGGGAAGGAAACCCGACGCCGGTCCTCCTTAAGAGGTCGCGCTGTGTGTGCGAGTATGAGGAAAGGAATGTGTGTGTGTGTGTGTGTGTGTGAGGTGATGTTACCCCCCTGCTGCGGACACTGGTGCTGGGACCCTGCCTGCCTGCCTGCCTGCCCCGGGTCCAGCCTGAGCCTCAGCGCCGAGCGTGCCGGGGTCCCGAGCCCTGGGGTCGAGGCCGGAGCCCCCTCCCCGTGTTGCTGCCGCTGGAGGGGAAACCAGCGGCCGCTGCACCCGCTGCCGAGAGGCTGCCCCTCCGACACCACGGACCTGCCGTCCTGTCTTCCGGCCACCGACCGATGCTGGACAAGCCGCCGGAGGGTAACATCACCTCACACACACACACATACACACACACACACACACACACACACACATTCCTTTCCTCATACTTGCACACACAGCGCGACCTCTTAAGGAGGACAGGCGTCGGGTTTCCTTCCCTCCTCCCTCCTCCCTTTGGTCCTTAATCCTCTCCCTTAAAAGCACCTTTGCATTGCCTCCCTAAAGGACACTTGCTCACTACATACATATTGATATCCCTGGTAGCCATTCACACCTGCATTGTCCCTAAACATCATCCCTCGGTTTGTGTTAACCCTTAATAAACCAATTAGTTTGTGGAGTAAACCTTGGCTTTAGAGGCAATTTCTGAGTGTGGTGGGGTGGGGGGGCTTTCTAGCTACCACCCGGAAATACGGTCCCGCGGCGGCCGTTGCTCCGTGAGGGGCAGCGCCTCGTGTGACCCTCAGGCTCATTCACAAACCCCTCCACATCTAGAGGGGGAGTCGCAAAAGTATCCTGACAGCCGGTAGCCCCCCGGTACCGGCTTGCGACATACATTTGACTTCCAAAGCAATCACAGTGGGTACTGAAGCCCTACTTCCATGGAAGTGGCTGGACATAGCCTGCTGGTGGGAAGTAGAGACCAAATCGTTTGTTTTCCTTTGCTTCTGTATGTGGCCTTTGCTTTTTCCTTATTAAACTGCCTTTATCTTGACCCATGAGGTTTTTTCCACCTTATTTTCTCCTCCCCTCCCCATTGAGGATGGGAGTGATAGAGTGGCTTGGCATCCAGCCAAGGTCAATCCACCACAGAATGTCATCTACCTGGACTTCTGCAAGGCTTTGATATGGCCCCACACAACATACTTGCCTCTAAATTGGAGAGATTTGGGTTTGATGGATGGACTAATCAGTGGATAAGAAATTGGCTGCATGGCTGTGTCCAAAGAGTTACAGACAATGGCTCAATGTCCAAGTGGAAACCAGTAATGAGTGGTGTCCCTCAAGAGTTCATACTGGGATGTCACAGAGGCACTCACAAACACACAGGCGTTTACTAGGAGTGAATATTTATTCCAATCAACACTATTTAGCACTCCAATAAATTAAAAAATATATAACAAATTTGGATGTTGGTCGGGAATACACTACAGCACAACTACTTAAGAATCCCTAAGCATTTTTTTTACTAATCTTAACATGGATAATAATAATCCCACATGTGCACATTCACTCAGACAAAGGGAAAGCCTCCCCCTCAGGTACCTGGAATCACCTGGCCAATAGGGGCAAGGCTCACTCAAAGATATATCTAGAAGAATTATCAGTCACCAAAGATGAGGTCACTCAGTCTCAAGAAGACTCCTTAGGTGGCATACTGACCTAAGGGGTAGGCTTCCTCACAGACCTGCTGCTCCAAGGGAAAACCTAACCAAGGACTTCCTGGTGGGAACTCTGTTTTTATGGACTAAGTCAGATCTGATCTATGGTCATTCATTCATTTGTCTACCTGGGCCAAGATACCCCATTGGCTGGGGACCCTGTTCCCACCCTGGCAACCCCCAAATTGCTTGCAAAAACCAGATGCCACTGTGTCTGCTGACAGTTCCACAGCCCAGCAGGGGGTAAGGCCAGAAATCAGTCCCAGTCAAGTCTAACCCAACAAAGGGGACACAATACCTGGCCCATCAGGGGTTAAGGTGTAGCTGCTCCAGAGAGTTTAACAGACAATATAACAGCCCCCAGCACCAAGGGGGGGGGCAGGGAGAATGAGTGCTCTGCCACATGGGACTAATACAATTTAATATCTTTATCAGTGACATAGACAGTGGGATTGAGTGTACTTTCAGCAAGTTTGCAGATGACGTCAAGCTGAGTAGTACAGTTGATGGGGGAAGGGAAGGGATCCAGAGGGACCTTGACAGGCTTGAGAAGTGGGCCCTTGCCAACCTCATGAAGTTCAACAAGGACAAATGCAAGGTCTTGCACCTGGGTCTGGGCAATCCTCAGAATCAATACAGACTGGAGGATGAATGGATTGAGAGCAGCCCTATGGAGCAGGACCTGGGGATACTAGAGCATGAAAAAGTAAATGAGAGCCAGCAATGTGCACTAGCAGCTCAGAAAGCCAATTGTATCCTGGGCTGCATACAAAGAAGCGTGGGCAGCAGGTCAAGGGTGGTTATACTCCCTGGCTACTCCGTGCTTGTGAGACCCCACCTGGAGTACTCTGTTCGGCTCTGGGATCTGGAGTATAAGAAAGACCTAGACCTGCTCAAGCGAGTCCAGAGGAGAGCCATGAAGATGGTCAGGGAGCTGGAGCGCCCCCCCCTATGAAGACAGGCTGAGAGAATTGGTTTTCTTTAGTCTGAAGAAGGCTCTGGGAGAGACCTTATAGCAGCCTTCTAGTACCTGATAGGGGCCTACAGGAAAGCTGGGGAGGGACTCTTTATCAGGGAGTGTAATGATAGGATAAGGGTTAATGGCTTTAAACTGAAAGAGGGTAGGCTTAGATTGGATATAAGGAAGGAATTTTTTACAATGGTGATGAGACACCTAAACAGGTTGTCGAGAGAAGCTGTGGATGCTCCATCACTGGAAATGTTCAAGGTCAGGTTGGATGGGGCTTTGAGCAACCTGATCTAGTGAAAGATGTCCCTGCCCATGGCAGGGGTGTTGGAACGATATGATCTTTAAAGGTCCTTTCAAACCCAAGCCATTCTAGGATTCTATGGTTTTATGAGATGAGCCTAGGGGTGGCATGGCAATATTAGGGGTGGAACCCTTAGCCCAGCTTAAGTGAATCTACAGCAATGCACGCAGCATGAGCAACAAACAGGAGGAGCTGGAAGCCTTTGTGCGGCAGGACAGCTATGACGTAGCCGCTATCACAGAAACATGGTGGGAAGACTCTCATGACTGGAATGTTGCAATGGATGGCTATAAGCTCTTCAGAAGGGATAGACAGGAAGGGAGAGGCAGTGGGGTGGCTCTATATGTTAGGGAGTGTCTTGATTGTATAGAGCTTGATGATAGCAATTATAAAGTGGAGTGTTTATGGGTAAGGATGAGAGGGAAGGTGAATAAGGCAGATATCCTGTTGGGTGTCTGTTACAAGCCACCCAACCAGGATGAGGAGGCACACGAAGCATTCTACAAGCAGCTGGCAGAGGTCTCACAATTGCTAGCCTTTGTTCTGGTGAGGGACTTCAACCTACCAGTTGTCTGCTGGAAATATAACACAGCAGAGAGCAGGCAGGCTAGGAGGTTCCTGGAGTGTGTGGAAGATAACTTCCTAACACAGCTGGTAAGTGAGCCTACCAGAGAATGTGCCTCACTAGATCTGCTGTTCACAAACAGGGAAGGACTGGTGGGAGATGTGGTTGTTGGAGGCCATCTTGGGCTTAGCAACCACAAAATGGTTAGGTTCTCAATCTTTAGTGAAGTAAGGAGGGGGGTTAGCAAAACCTCCACCATGGACTTCCAGAGGGCAGACTTCAGCCTGTTCAGGACATTGGTTGAGAGAGTGCCTTGGGAGACAGTCCTGAAGGACAAAGGGGTCCAGGAAGGCTGGACATTCTTCAAGAAGGAAATCTTAAAAGCGCAGGAACAGGCTGTTCCCATGCACCGTAAGACGAAATGGCGGGGAAGACAACTGGCCTGACTGAGCAGGGAGCTTTTGCTGGTACTCAGGAAAAAAAAGGAGAGTTTACCTCCTTTGGAAGAAGGGGCAAGCATCTCAGGATGAGTACAGGGATCCCATTAGGTCATGCAGAGAGAAAATTAGAAAGGCAAAAGCCCAGCTGGATCTCAACTTGGCCACTGTCATAAGTGACAACAAAAGTTTTTACAAATACATTAACAATAAAAAGAGAGCCAGGGAGAATTTCCATCCTTTATTTGATGTGGGGAGGAACATTACAACCAAGGATGATGAAAAGGCTGAGATACTTAATGCCGCCTTTGCTTCTGTCTTTAATAGTCAGACGAGCTACCCCCAGGGTATTCAGCTCCCTGAGTTGGAAGATAAGGATGGAGAGCAGAACAACCCCCCCATAATACAGGAGGAAGCAGTTAATGACCTGCTATGGCACCTGGACACTCACAAGTCTATGGGGCCTGATGGGATCCAACCAAGAGTATTGAGGGAGCTGGCCAGGTCCAGCCACAACACCCCCAGGCAAAACTACAGGCTTGGGGAAGAGTGGCTAGAAAGCTGCCTGGCCATACTTAAATGATTTGTGGCAATAGAAGACAGTCATTCCCAAGGACTTGTGTCCTAGACAGGATGGATGACAGACAATACGTACAATGTACACTTGTGGCCAAGAAGGCCAGTGGCATCCTGGGATGTATTAGAAGGGGTGTGGTTAGCAGGTTGAGAGATGTACTACTCCTCCTCTACTCTACCCTGGTGAGGCCGCATCTGGAATATTGTGTCCAGTTCTGGGCCCCTCTGTTCAAGAAGGACAGGGAACTGCTTGAAAGAGTCCAGCACAAGGCCACAAAGATGATTAAGGGAGTGAAACATCTCCCTTATGAGAAAAGACTGAGGGGCAACCTCATTAATGTTTATAAATATGTAAAGGGTGAATGTCAGGAGGATGGAGCCAGGCTCTTCTCAGTGATGTCCAATGATAGGACAAGGGGCAATGGGTGTAAGCTGGTGTCTCGGATGGGATGGATGACAGACAATGCGTATATGCAGTAATCAAGATTTATTGCATACAACGTTGGGGTTTTAATTATTCTGGATGAGAGGCATAAGTACAGTAAAAGTGTAGGGAAATTGGGAGATAAGAACAGAAGCGCAGTTTGAATGCAAAGGGTGTATTAGCAGTGAATGTTAATACTTATAATTAAATCAAACAACAAAGGTTAACCGCTAAAATGCTGGCAACTTGCTTATAATGAAATACCATACTAGGCCTAAAATATCAACCATAATCTTTAAAGGATCTTACAGTCTTAAACTTAATAATGAAGATTACTTAATGTTAGGTTTGCTAATAAAGACAGTGAATGAGTAATATATCTCACCCATGCCAGGCCACAGCTGGGTGTCCTTGGTCAGACCGCAACTACGAGAATCAGTCTCTCTGGCAGGCATCCCCGCTAGAGGAGAGAAGGTCCAGCAACTTCCCAGGGAAAGTGTATGGAGATCTCTCCGATCAAAAATGGGACCAGGCTTTTATAGAATAAAGTGAATTGACTGCTGTCATTTAACCATTAGCCATACCTCCGACATCTCTCATTGGAGAGTAAAAGGAAAACAGCAGAAAAAAACATGAAGGCCCTGTTCTCACCAAGCAAACTCTTTTGTTTATCTCTTTGTTCTTACTTTATCTCAGTTTCGGGCCTAGTTGTGGCTGGGCTGAGCTTTGTGTTCTTCAAGGCTGGAGAGCAGCTGGTGTTATGAACATCAAATTGGCCCTCTGTTTGTACCTTTCAAGATTGTTACCAGCTCAGATTTTGCTAGGCCTTTTCCCTTCTCATGGGAACCTTTCACTGTAGGCCAGGGCCTGCATAATGTGAGACAAAAAGCAGTTGAATCATAAAAGGGAACTGAGGCAGGCATATTGAGAGATGGAGCGCCTTGCTACAGCTGGAGCATAGGAGGTTCCACGTAATCATACGGAAAAACTTTTTACTGTGAGGGTGACAGAACACTGTACCAGGCTGCCCAAGAGAGGTTGTGGAGTCTCCTCTCGAGACGTTCAAAACCTGACTGTATGCGTTCCTGTGTGACCTACTCTAGGTGATCCTGCTCTGGCAGGGGGGTTGGACTAGATGGTCTTTCGAGGTCCCTTCCAACCCCTATCATTCTGTGATTCTGTAAAGATGAAACCTCTCCTGGTGCAACTTCTACTGATTGCCCATTGTCTTCCCCATGTGACATAATGTCTCATGCCATTTCAGTTGGGCAAAGGTGACAATCTTGTCCCTAATTTGGCAAGGACTAGCATACAGTTATCAATAAATAAACAAAGTATCCTGCATGTCACCACCATAGTTCTTCCTTATGTGATAGCAAAGAAAAAAATAAAAAAGATTCTTGTTAAAACAGGAATAAAAGCTTTCTGAAGAACCAGCAATCATTTCTACCATGTTCAGTCATTGCCCAAGGACTGGAAGTTTTGTGAAAGAAAGGATCCTATATCTCGGTATGATATTAATGAAAATAATGGACATCCATATTCAAAATTGTCCTAACCTTTCTCTGCTTTAGCCGAATACTTATTATCAAAGCACAAGACTACTTTAAATCAGATAAAAACACACTTGCTTTGATATTAGTTACTCAGCAGGGCTTCAGCATCAGTCAAGGACAAGACAAGTCCATATGATTCTAATTACCATCCATCTATAAAAGCAACTTTAAACTGCCATTTTTAAGAGGAAACTTCCTTTGAAGTAAAAAGCAGTCCCTTAGGCTGAAGGACTATGGGAAGAATTTTAAGCTGGTTAGATTCCTTCCAAAGCATGTTATTTCTATAGCTGATTGTCACGGTTTGACTCAGGATCGACAATTAAACCAGAGACAACAATGTCCTCGATCCCCTTCCACCTGGGTAGGGAAGGAGAGAGAATGAGGGAGAAATACTCTCTGGATTGAAAACTAAACTAGACATCTTTAATTAAACACTAATGATAAAAGAAAATATGTACAATTATATACAAATGTGTTCAGGAATGTGCAAAAGCCTCTTGCCTCCCTCCACTCCCAGAGTTTCCCACACCACTCTCCTTAGCTGTGAACAGTCCCGAAAAGTCCTGGACCACTGCCGGAGGGAGCGGCAGAGCAGACAGGGGCTTAGGGTAGAGTTATGAGGGTCGAGGGATGCACGAACCTAGGGGTTGATGGTGACGGATAGATGGAGTCCTCCCTGGACACCGGCTATGGACGGAAGAGATGGGAAGAAGAAGAAGCAGGAAGGAAATTGTCTTCTGTGATCTCTGACCTTCCTCTGAGCTTAGGTAGATATATGGAATGGAATATCTCTGGCCAATGTTGCTGTCCATCTAGTTCAGCCTCCCCTATGGGGGGGTCCTTGATCTCCCGGTAGCGTCTGAGGCGGCAGGGCAAAAAAGCGACCTTGGAGCCTCGGCAGTAACAAAAACATTCCAGTGTTATCAGTCCACTAGCTGGAACACTTGCTGTTAATTAAAAGAGAGCTTACTGAAGGGAAAAACAAACAGTAAAAGGAAAATTGGCTTCATCCTGGCCCAAACCAGGACACTGATTAGTTTGTGAGAACATATAGCTTTTGGAAACAAGATGTGACACAATAGTTTAATCGCAGCATATAAGAAAAATATAAAGATTTACCCATTGATGACACCATTTGAGTAGCCTAAATGTTCAGCAAAGGATTCCTGAAGAATAATAAGCAATAAACAGAATATTAGACACAGTGGGCAAAATCATGCATCCCTATATCAAGAAAATATATGAATGGGGTTTGAGTCCCATTACACTAATACCCTTGTAATTTGCCTTGTAGCAAAGGTACTCTAATGTTTTCCTGCTACTGCATTATTTAAAATCCATGGCTTGTAGGAATAATTTCCCTCTGTACACTTTTTACCAGGTTGCAAATAGAGTAGAACCTATTTAATTTGCACTGATTACTGGGAGACACATTTGAAAAATATTGAATTTCATAAATTAATAAGCAAGTGAGCAAACAATAAAAAACACAATAATACACCACAGGAGATACTTGTTCATTGCTTTGTATATTGTACCTATATTTTACTTAGCTTTAGCTCAATAATAAAAAATGCTACACAGGAAACAAATCTTTGCTGAAGTAAAGGAGGATTATGGAGAAGGGGCAATTTTTTATAGATATTAGCAGTCTGCTAGATAACAAGGTTCTCCTATTGTCACAGTTTGACTCAGGATCAGTACTTAACCCAGTGACAACAATGCTCTCAATCCCTTCCCCCTCCCACCCAGGTAGGGAAAGGAGCGAGAGAATAAGGAGAGAGGCTTTCCGAATTGAAAACTAAACTAGACAGCTTTAATTATATACTAATGATAAAAGAAAATATGTACAAATATATACAAATATGAGAAGGAATACGCAAAACCCCTACCACCTCCCCCCACCCCCAGCAACTCCCACGTCACGCTCCTTAGCTGTGAGCAGTCTCGAAAAGTCTCGGACTGCTGCGGAGACAGCAGACAGGAGATGAGGATAGAGTTATGAGGGTCAAGGATGCATGGGCCAAGGGATCAAAGGAGATGGATAGATGGAGTCCTCCCTGGATGCCAGCTGTCCTGGTTTGAGCCACAATGAAGCCAATTTTTCTCTTACTGATTTTTTTTTTTTTCCCTTCAGTAAGCTTTCTTTTAACTAGTAACAGTGTGTTCCAGCTGGGAATGATAACGGTGGAATGTTTTTCTAACTGCTGGGTCTTCGAGGTCACACCTTTACTCTGCCAGCTCAGACACTACGGGGAGATCTATGACCCCCTCCCCCCCATAGGGGAGGCTAAGTTAGACAGACAGCAAAATTGGCCAGAGATATTCCATTCCATATATCTATGTAAGCTCAGAGGAAGGTCAGAGATCACAGAAGACAACTTCCTTCCTGCTTCTTCTTCCCTTCTCTTCTGTCCATGGCTGGCGTCCGGGGAGGACTCCATCCATCCGTCACCATCGACCCCTAGGCTCAAGCTCTCCTGACCCTCATCACTTTGCGCTCTCTCTGGCATATAATTCTCCTCTTAATGGCTGCAACACATGACCAATTTTCTCTAGGGAGATTCTGGGGTTTATCTCCCCATCTGTTTGGCTTTTTATTCTTTCTTCCAGTCATTTGTTCAATGGCTGAGGCATGGAACTGATGGGAATCAGAGATTATGTCTCCATACTGTCGTGCTTTGAAAGCCACCTCACGCACAGTTGGTCTTGCATCATCATCAAAGCATCCCATGAAGAAGAATATATGGGCGTGTGCTGCTGGCACAGCCTGCGCAAACCTCTGGAACATCTGTGTGTCGCACTGAACATCATCAGGATTTGTAAGTCCATCTTTATCATAAATCACCTCTCGCACAGCTATTTCTCTCAAATATGTGATGGCTTTCTCATGAGTGAGTGTTCTGCTTCGGCACCATTCAATGTCACCTTTGTGGGGGTATCTCTCTCTCACAGCTGAAAGATGTCGGTCCCACAGGGTGGTAGTTCCCATCTTATTACTAAGTGCTCTACCAATACCAGCATCTCTGGCCAGGGATCCCAACTGCTTGGCTTCTCTCTCATCCACATTATAGGTTTCAGCACCACTATCAAAGCATCGGAGCAGGCAGGAAAGAATTCCCTCACCGTCAGTGCGGGTGAAGTCCTTTCTCATGAGGTGCAGTTCTTTCATAGAGAAAGGCTGGACAAGGTTGTCATCGTCATCTGATTGAGGAGGGCCTGCTGTTCTGTCTGCCTGAGGAGGGCCTGTTTTTTTATCTGTTTGAGAGGTACCTGCTCCATCACCTGATTTAGAATTGTCTTCTTCCTCAATTTCAGTCTCTATTGTTGCTTGAAGAAACTCTGGATGTCTCAGATGGGAGCGGGTAAAAAGGGAGGAGCGTTTCGCCTTTTCTTTTCTCCTGGTCACAGGATTAACTAGCTTGATTCGAATGGGAGTGGACTTTATCTTTGCAGAAGCAGTTGTTTTTGTAGCAGCACTTGCAGAGGCAGCTGTTTTTGTAGCAGTACCAGTGGTAGTCTCAGCAGGAGTGGTGTTGGCAGCATCACAGGTGGCAGCAGCAACAGTGCAGCAGCATTGCCTGTGGGGGATTGGCAGTGAGTGGAGCAACACCTCACCCTACGTATCCACACTACATTATAAACGTTCAGCCAAAGCATCCCTACTGCAACAATGCTGTTCACATCAAGAACTGGGAGATTCAGCTTGAAAGAAAATGGAGAGGTAAAATTGAACCTGCTACTGGCATTACCAACATGGACTGTTATGTTCACTTTAGGATTTGTACTGTAACTGTACACATACAGTACCCCCATAAAGATCAGTATCATAACCCCCAGGATCACTAGGCTGGTAATTATACAGTTGATTATGGCTACAGTTCTGTCGATAAAACATAAAACAATCACAAGAACAGCTACGCAGAGCAGTATGCTCTTGGCTGCATACCACATGTGCAATTGCATGTTGGGCAAAAGGTCCAGTAGATTAATTGCAGAAAGTGTCTGTTCAGTTTTCAATCTGTCATGAAATTCAGCATAAGTGTTGTCCATTGCTATCTGAGGGATTCCTCCCATCAGAAATGGAGTTTTGAATACTTCCAATCATTGAAAATTTATAATATGGGCTTAAAATCGTGCCCCGCGTTGGGCGCCAATAAATTGTTGTCAACATTGGACTCAGAATCGAAAACAACACTCTCAATCCCCTCCCCCTCCCACCCAGGTAGGGAAGGAGAGATAGAAAAAGAGAGAGACTTTACTGGATTGAAAATTAAACTACACAGCTTTAATTAAACACTAATGATAAAAGAAAATATATACAATTATATACAAATATGTCCAGGAGGTATGTACAAAATTCCTCTTGTCTCCCCCCACCCCCAGCAACACTCACAGCACTCTCCTTAGCTGAGAACAGCCCTGAAAAGTCCCAGAGCTGCTGGAGAGAGGCAGAGTTATGAGGGTCAGGAGAGATCGAGCCTAGGGGTTGACAGTGATGGATGGACCGAATCCTCCCTAGACGCTGGCCATGGACGGAAGAGAAGGGAAGAAGAAGCAGGACGGAAGTTGTCTTCTCTGATCTCTGACCTTCCTCTTAGCTTACATAGATAAATGGAATATCTCTGGCCAATGTTGCTGTCTGTCTAATTCAGCCTCCTACGGAAGGGGTCACAGATCTTCCCATGGTGCCTGAGCCGGCAGAGTAAAGGTGCGACCTTGAAGATCCAGCAGTTAGAAAAACATTCCAGCTTTTATCAGCCCAAGCTTGAACACTTTGCTACTAGTTAAAAGAAAGCTTACTGAAGGAAAAAAAAATCATTAAAAGGAAAATTTGCTTCATCCTGGCTCAAACCAGGACAGAAGGACTCATGTCGGATAGGTTCATGAAGGACTCTCTCCCATGGGAGGGACCCTGTGGAGAAACAGGGGAGGACTGTGAGGAATCCTCCCTGCGGAGGAAGGTGCAGCAGGAACCACCAGACTGTGAACTTATTCTAAACCCCATCCCCTGTCCCCCTGTGCTGCTGTAGGAACGAGGTACAGAAACTGGGAACAAAGTAATTTGGGCCTGGGAAGAAGGGAGGGGTGGGGGTAATGTATGTAAGCACTGCTCTTTGTGTTGTCTGTGTCCTGTTTGCATTTGATTAGTGTTAAATTATTATTTTCCCCTAAGTCGAGTCTCTTTTGCCTGGGACTGTAATTGGTGAGCGAACCTTCCTTGCCCTTTGTCTCGACCCACAAGCTTCTAGTTGACTTTTGTCCTCCCCATCCCAGTGTGTGTGCGTGTGGCGGGGAGTTGAGTGAGCGGCCATGTGGCTGGTTCCTTGCTGTTGGATTAGGCCCAAACCACAACACCCCTTTTCCCTCTCAATGCCATACCTATTGTAATGTAGGCATTAGATGTGAGGCAGTGTTAGGTATGAATAGGTCACACCTACAATAAACAAAAGTCCGTAGTCTCAACAGAATCAGTAATCTGTGCTCTCTTGTGAGAGACACATTCAACAATTGTCTCAGCATAGTATTCAGAAGTGTTCTGTTGTATGAATGCCATATTCCATTCATCCAAGTTCCTCAAAAGTTAAATAACAGAATCACAGAATTGTCAGAGTTGGAAGGGACCTCTAGAGATCATCCAGTCCAACCTCCCCCTGTTAAAGCAGGATTGCCTAGAGCACAATACAGAGGATGGCATCCAGGCGGGTCTTGAATATCTCCAGAGAAGGGGACTCCACAACCTCCCCGGGCAGCCTGTTCCAGTGCTCTGTCACCCTCACCATAAAGAAGTTTTTCCTCATGTTCAGATGGAACTTCCTATGTTCCAGCTTGTGCCCGTTGCCCCTCATCCTGTCACCGGGCACTACTGAAAAGAGTCTGGCTTCATCCTCCTTGCACCCACCCTTTAGATACTTATAGGCATTAATAAGATCTCCCCTCAGCCTTCTCTTCTCCAGGCCAAACAGTCCCAGCTTTCTCAACCTTTCCTCATAAGGGAGATACTCCAGTCCCCCAATCATCTTCATTGCCCTCTGCTGGACTCTCTCCAGTAGTTCCCTGTCTCAATAACTTGTAACTTTTGAAGATCTGTAATGCTTAGAAGTAAAAACATGTTAGTTTTGCAGTCTTGCCCAAAGTTCCATGCAACTCACCTTCTCTGATCCTGCTGTCAACACACTTTGTAATGAAGCCCAGGATGCTGTTGTCCTACTTTGCCATGGGAGTGCACTGCTGGGTCATATTCAACTTGGTGTCTACCTGAACCCCCCTTGGGTCCTTTTCTGCCAAGCTGCCTTCCAGCTGGGCAGTCCCCAACATATATCGGTGTGTGGGGTTGCTCCTGCCTGGCCTTGTTCCTCTCCAGGGGCAGAATTTTGTACTTCCTGTTGTTGAAAGCATCGAGTTCCTGTCAGCCCATTTCTCCAGCCTGTTAAGGTCCCTATGGATGGCACCCTCTGGCTTATCAGCCACTCCTCCCAGTTTTGTGCCATCAGCAAACTGGCTGGGCATACACTCTACCCCATTGTTGTGGTTTAACCCCAGCCTGCAACTAAGCCCCACACAGCTGCTCACTCACTCCCTCACAGTGAGATGGGGGAGAGAATCAGAAAGGTACAAGTGAGAAAACTCATGGGTTGAGATAAAGATAATATAATAGGGAAAGCAAAAGCCAAGCACGCAAGCAAAGCAAAACAAGGAATTTGTTCCCTACTTCCCATTGTTAGGCAGGTGTTCAGCCATCTCCAGGAAAACAGAGCTACATTGTGTGTAACGGTTACTTGGGAAGACAAATGCCATCACTTTGAATGTCCTCCCCTTCCTTCTTCTCCCACCTCTATATGCTGAGCATGACATCATATGGTATGGAATAACTCTTTGGTCAGTTTGGGTCAGATGTCCTAGCTGTGTCCCCTTCCAACTTCTTGTGCATCCCCAGCCTACTTGTTGGTGGGATGGTGTGAGAAGCAGAAAAGGCCTTGATTCCGTGTAAGCACTGCTCAGCAGTAGCTAAACCATCTCTGTACTATCAATACTGTTTCCAGGACAAATCCAAAACATAGCCCCACACTAGCTACTATGAAGAAAATTAGCTCTATCCCAGCCAAAACCCATCATCCAGATCATTAATGAAGATGTTGAACAGGAGTGGACCCAGTATTGACCCCTGGGGTACACTGCTAGTGACTGGCCTCCAACTGGACTTCATGCCACTTGTAGAGTCCCAAAATGAATAATTGTCTCAAAACAGACAAGGAGAGCCCCTCATTTTGTAACCCCCCTGATAAATGGGACACTGTCCTTATCTGATAAGGAACAGTGGTCAGCAAGAGAAGCCCCATGGAGGCACAGTGTCAGCTTGTGAAAGACCACTTTCCTGTTTCAGGACCGAGCACATGTGTGAAAATAAAGGTCAACCTGGATGGGGGGGCCAAGTGATCACCTGGACCTCAGCTGTGCCCCACCAACTCATTTCCAGAACATTCCTGAATCCAACATCGAGTCTGCGCAAAGTAGGCCAAGCCTCACCAGGAGAGACAGGGTCAGGTGCCATAAAAGAGGCAGACTAGAAATGCTCAGGGCACGTGCCCACCATCCAAGGACCACAATGTCATGCTGAGATTGTCACTGGATGCAAGAGTGGTGATATCTTTCCTATCCCCTCTTTCTTCATCTCTCTCTCTCTCTCTCTCTCTCTCTCTCTCTTTCTAACCTTATTCTCAGCACATAAGTGTAATATTTCTAATTTTGCTAAGCTCTGTTGGTTGTAACCTGTTGTTTTGAGAGTACCATTTTGCTAAATTCTGCTAGTTGTAATCTGTTGCCTTGAGAGTGATATTGTTGTGTGGGTTTTTTTACAAGCTTTATAATCTTACTCAATTTTAAGTAACATTTTGTATAAGCCTCCTGGGTAATGGCCTTACTCTTAGAATATTGCGCAGAGAATTCCAGAGGTTAATCTTGCCAAATGGGTTGTTAAAGGAGGTTAATTAAGAGAGGAGGATTGGATCCAGCCACACCTAGGCTCCTCTCTGACAAGGAGTTTAGAAAGCAAGGGGGCCCAGTCCAAATCTCTCTGGGTCGACCCCCACCTCTGGGCAACTGTACCTGTGCCCACTTTGTGGGACATGCCGTACCCACCCTGCAGGATGTGATATTTAATTGGGGCCCCCACCTCTGGGGAGCCATGCCCACCTTGTTGGACGTGGCAATACCGTACCCTCCTTGTGGGACACAAGATTTAATTGGTGCCCCCACCCCTTGGAAGCTGTGCACACCTTGTGGGACGTGACACCACTGATCACCATGCTCTGGGCCCAGCCATTCATTCAGGTGTCAATCCACCTCACTTGTCTGCTCATCCAGCAGATCTCTATGAGAATCTTATAGGAGACAGTGTCAAACTTTATTCAGTGATTAAAATCCAGGCTTCACTGAAGTGGGAGACAGGATTTCAGTTTCAGATAAAGGAGAGTATCTAGCCATTAACTTCTCTTGTTCACAATTCTGCTTGTAAAGTGAGAGTGATGGAATTTCTCTAACTTTGTGGGATATGTGGTGGGGCATTAACATTTGTGAAGCACTGATATGCTCATGGTGTGTGACTGTTCAACAAACCTCTACAATAGATGGCTCATAGAAGATATGCAAGGATGATGAGCTCATGAACCTCAGAAAATAATGTAGCAAGTGATCACAACGATCTTAGAGAAAGCTGAACTTATCTCAACACCAAAGGGTGGCCTTTTTTGTAGATAAACTACTGTATCAGTTGAGTGGGTCAAGTGGTTATGTAAATGGTGGCCTTCCTAAAATAACCACTAGAAAGTATTGTCTTCCAGAGCCAACCAGAGCAATATGGGGAAAGGTAGAGGTGGCTTAGCCCAACACAGAGTATAAAAATTAAACAGCCAACAAAATGAACGTGGAAGAGATCAACAGGCTTGAGCTGGCTTCAACCCACATAGTCCTTCCCTGTGATTGGAGACACCCAGTGTTGTAATAGTGAGCATACAGAGACTAGCAATGGGAATCATACTTGCACTGTGATTCAACTCTATATTGCAGTGTTGATTCTTTCATGTGGTACAGTGCAAAACATTAAAAATTTCACATTGAAATGATAAAAACTTCACTGCAAATGACTCAATGCACAAAATATTCAGATTGTGCAGAATGGGTATGTCATAACCATTACCAGCAGTTAGACGTTAACCACCAACGCCATTATATAGAAATTAACTTACTTGGATGTGTTTAAAAATGACCCTTTAAGTGTTTGAACTTGCAATTAAGAATGTTGCCAAAAACATTATATAGTATAGGTGTCCTGGTTTGAGCCAGGATGAAGCCACTTTTAGCAATTTTCTTTCCCTCAGTAAGTTCTCTTTTAAGAGTGAGCGTTCCAGCTAGGACTGATAACAAATGCTGGAATGTTTTAGTTACTGCCAGGACTCCAAGGTCATGTCTTTAATCTGCCAGCTCAGGCAATATTGGAAGATTTGTGATCCCCCCCTGTAGGAGGCAGAGTTAGACAGACAGCAAAATTGGCCAGAGATATTCCATTCCATATATCTATGTAAGCTCAGAGGAAGGTCAGAGATCACAGAAGACAACTTCCTTCCTGCTTCTTCTTCCCTTCTCTTCCGTCCATGGCCGGCGTCCGGGGAGGACTCCATCCATCCGTCACCATTGACCCCTAGGCTCAAGCTCTCCTGACCCTCATAACTCTGTGCTTCCTCCAGCAGCAGTCCAGGATTTTTCGGGAATGTTCTCAGCTAAGGAGAGTGCTGTGGGAGTTGCTGGGGGTGGGGGGAAGCGAGAGGCTTTTGCACATTCCCTGAACATATTTGTATATAATTGTATATATTTTCTTTTATCATTGGTGTTTAATTAAAGCTGTGTAGTTTAGTTTTCAATCCAAAGTGTCTCTCTCCTCATTCTCTCTCTCTTTCCCTACCTGGGTGGGAGGGGGAGGGGATCAAGAGCATTGTTGTCAAACTGAGTCAAACGGTGACACCAGCCATGAACAGAAGAGAAGGGAAAAGAGGGAGGGCTTAACTTCCATGATCCCTGAATTTATGCCACGTGCCACAAAAATATATAGATGGAATAATTTGCTTTGCTACTTTTGCCATCTGTCTAGTCTGCTTCTCCCTACGGGAGGCTTGTAGATAGGACTCTTCTGCTCCTTCAGCGTCCAAAGCAGAAGATTCAACTAGCAGAGCAAAATGTCCTTGGTCTCTTGACAGTAACTATTAACATTCAGGCATTATCAGTCCACCAGCTGGAAAACTTGCTGCTATTTTCAGCAAATGTGCTGCTTAAAAGAGAGCTCACTGAAGAAAAAAAATCAGTAAAAAGAAAATTGGCTTAATCCTGGCTCAAACCAGGACATTCCAAGCTCTTATTCCATACCATATATTACATATAAGCTCTATATTTTATCAGCTGTCAAATCAAGGATTCTCCCCCAGAGTCAGGTTACCTTGAGGTACACATTGTACTTCACCATCCTCCATCATCACACACCAGGTATGTCCAGGTCCCTGAGCAAAAGCAACACCCCGGACAGGTTTACCTTTGCCTGAAGCAGTTTAAACCTAAACACTTTTACCCAGCAGGTTTCTTTCACATACCACAGGGACTTTATCCCCATCTGCAGTATGTAAAAGGTCTGACTGAGCAGGACCAGCCCGATTGATGGATCCCCTGGTATTAACTAACCAGGTGGCCTTTGCCAACTTTTTTTGTCCCAGTTTTTGAAAGTTCCACCACCCATTGCCCTCAGGGTAGCTTTCAACAGACCATTGTACCTTTCAATCTTCCCTGAGGCTTGTGCGTGGTACAGGATATGGTGTATCCATTCGATACCATGTTCTTTAGCCCAGTCAGTCACAAGACTGTTTTTGAAAGAGTCCCATTGTCTGACTGAATTCTTTCTGGAGTACCGTGTCTCCACAAGATTTGCTTCTCAAGGCCCAGGATGGTGTTGTGCGCTGTGGCATGAGGCACAGGATATGTTTCCAGCCATCCTGTACTTGTTTCCACCATTGTAAGCACATAGCGCTTACCCTTGCAGATTTGAGGGACTGTGGCAGAGTCAATTTGCCAAGCCTCCCCATACCTTTTGTGGGGAAGGGTCCATTTTCTCTCCCCCCACATAAGACTAAACAAAATGCCTTTCAAGCCAGCAAAACAAGAGTGGCGTCTTTTTGCTGATTTAGCCAAGGACAAACTGGAACAGGCCCCTTGCTCGACCAGATAAGTCCACAACAAGAAAAGAGCATAAGGGTTATGATAACTGGTAGCAAAATGGACAAAAGGTTAAAGACTGCCTCTGACAGAGTATGTACCTGGCCAATGATAATTGGCTAATTTGAACAGTGATCCCTAATTTGAACAGTGATCTCTGATGTATAAAAAGAGGGCAAGTTTTGCAGGCTGCTGCTGATCTCTCTGCCGCCCGGAAGGAGACCTTGCTGCAGTACCAGAAGCCGCCTGGAACGCCACCACCGCTGCCCGGAGAAGCCATGGGGGGGCCACCTGTAACCGTTCCGCGGGGAGCCAGCCAGGGACCACTGCTCACCGGAGCCTGTCTGGCTTGAGCCTGCCCGAGTCTGACACGGGAGCCAGAGTCAAACCGGACCAGAGCCTGCAGCTGCCTGCCGCTCTACCCCGGGATTGGAGCCGCGTCCACCTGCTTGCCTACCTGCTGGGACGCTGCTGGGGGGTTGCCCCTGCTACCGGGGAATCCGACCCCTCTACGGACCTGCTACCGAGCCCTGCCACCGAGCCCTGCCAGCTGGAAAGAAGCTGCATCCCAGGAATCACACACTACAGAAGGGTAAACACACACACAAACACTTCCTAACTTTCCTGCCGGGCTCAACTCCTACCCTTTTACTTCACTGATTCCACACTTCTCCCTCGGAATTTACATTTAATAAGACCATAGTACTTTTGAATTATTTCCCTGACATATCCCTAGCCTACCTCTCCTGAACCTTGGTCCCTCAGTTTGTGTTAACCCTTAATAAACCGGTTAATTCATAAACTAAACATTGGCCTCAGTATCAATCTGTGGGTGTGGTGAGGGCGGTATTTCTAGTCTCCGCTCAAAGATTCGGTGCAGCAGCGATCGATCCTCTGTGAGGACGGGGTAGTCGCGGAAGCATCCTGACAGCCGGTAGCCTCTGTGATGGTATCAGCTTGCAGCACCTGTACTTTGACCACCTCCCCCCCTCATACCACAAAGGTTTCAACCGTTTAGCCTGCCTAATTGCAGCGCACGTTTCGCAGTCGTGAATAGCCTGTGCAATAGTGTCCATGGTTAAGTCCACCCCTCGGTCACGAGCCCATCTGTATGTTGCATCTCTGCCCTGATGACCTGAAGTGTCATGGGCCCATTGAGCCAGAAAGAGCTCACCCTTATGTTCCCAGTCTATGTGGAACACCTGAGCAGCCTCTTCTGCTCGTTGGTTGTGTCGATGTTCCTCAGTGGCTCGACTCAGAGGTACGTGTGCATCTACATGATGCACTTTTACAACCAGTTTCTCTATCCGAGCTGCAATGTCTTTCCACAGGTCAGCAACCCAAACAGGTTTACCTTTTCACTGCCAGTTGTTCTGCTGCCACTGCTTTAGCCAACCCCACAAGGCATTTGCTGCCATCCACGAGCCAGTGTAGAGATAGAGTCTTGGCCACCCCTCTCGCTCAGCAATGTCCAAAGCCAGCTGGATGGCTTTGACCTCTGCAAACTGACTTGATTCACCTTCTCCTTCATCTGCTTGTGCAACTAGTCATGTAGGACTCTACACAGTAGCTTTCCACTTCCAGCGGTTCCCTACAAGACGACAGGAGCCATCGGTGAAAAGAACAAATTGTTTCTCAGTCTCTGGTAGATGATTATATGGTGGGGCTTCTTGAACCCATCTCACCACTTCTTGTGTTGGCATTCCAAAGTGTGTGCCTTCTGGCCAGTCTGTAATCGCTTCTACGTTGCATGGACGATTAGGCTTTCCTATTCGAGCTCGCTGGGTAATTAAAGCAGTCCATTTACTCCAGGTCACATCGGTGGCATGATGCACAGGAGAAACATTACTCTTGAACATGAAGCTCAGCACTGGTAATCTGGGCGCCAGGAGGAGCTGCGCTTCAGTGCCGATCATACTTGCACACACAGCGCGACCTCTTCAGGACGCTGGTTTGGAGAGTCCCTTGGGAAGCAGCCCTCAAAAAAAAAAGGAGCCCAGGAAGGCTGGGCTTACTTTAAGAATGACATTATGAAGGTGCAGCGGCAGGCTGTCCCTATGTGCCGAAAAAGGAGCCGGCGGGGAAGAAGACCAGCCTGGTTGAGCAAGGAACTATTACAAGAACTCAGAAATTAAAAGAGAGTGTATCAACTTTGGAAAAAGGGGCAGGTGAATCAGAAAGTATTTAAGGATATTGTAAGGGCACGTAGAAAGAGAATTAGAGATGCAAAAGCTCAGCTGGAACTTAATCTAGCCATCTCTGTAAAGGATAATAAAAAATGCTTTTATAAATACATTAATAACAAAAGGAGGGTCAGGGAAAATCTTCATTCCTTATTGGATGAGGGGGAGACTTAGTAACAGAGGACAAGGAAAAGGCTGAGGTACTTAACACCTTCTTTGCCTCAGTCTTTAACAAAAAGACTAGCTACCCTCAGGACAACTGGGCTCCTGAGTTGGTAGACAGGGATGGAGAGCAGAATCCCCCATCTGTAATCCAGGAGGAAGTAGTCAGGGACCTGCTGTGCCACTTAGATCCCAACAAGTCCAGGGGTCTGGATGCGATTCATCCTAGGGTGCTGAGGGAGCTGGCGGAAGAGCTGGCTACGCCGCTCTCAGTCATTTATCACCAGTCATGGCTGACTGGGGAGGTCCCAGATGACTGGAGGTTGACCAATGTGACGCCCATCCACAAGAAGGGCCGGAAGGAGGATCCGGGGAATTATAGGCCTGCCAGCCTGACCTCGGTGCCTGGCAAAATTATGGAACAGATCATCCTGAGTGCCATCAAGCGGCATGTAGAAGACAACCAGGGGATCAGGTCCAGCCAACATGGGGTTAGGAAAGGAAGGTCCTGCCTGACCAATCTCATCTCCTTCTATGACTGGATGACCTGCCTAGTGGTTGTGGTCTACCTCGACTTCAGCAAGGCCTTTGATACAGTCTCCCACAACATCCTCCTGGAGAAGCTAGTGTCGCAAGCCGGTACTGGGGGGCTACCGGCTGTCAGGATACTTTTGCGACTCCCCCTCTCAATGTGGAGGGGCTTGTGAATGAGCCCGAGGGTCACACGAGGCGCTGCCCCTCACGGAGGAACGTGGGTGGTAGCTAGAAAGCACCCCCCCCTCCACCACGCTCAGAAATTGCCTCTAAAGCCAAGATTTACTCCACAAACTAATAGGTTTATTAAGGGTTAACACAAACCGAGGGATGATATTTAGGGACAATGCAGGTGTGAATGGCTACCAGGGATATCAATATGTATGTAGTGAGCAAGTGTCCTTTAGGGAGGCAATGCAAAGGTGCTTTTAAGGGAGAGGATTAAGGACCAAAGGGAGGAGGGGAGGAGGGAAGGAAACCGGACGCCTAAGAGGTCAGCTGTGTGTGCAAGTATGAGGAAAGGAATGTGTGTGTGTGTGTGTGTGTGTGTGTGTGTGAGAGGTGATGTTACCCTCCGGCGACTTGTCCAGCGTCGGTCAGTGGCCAGAAGGCAGGACGGCAGGTCCGTGGTGTCGGAGGGGCAGCCTCTCGGCAGCGGGTGCAGCGGCCGTTGGTTTCCTCTCCAGCGGCAGCAACACGGGGAGGGGGCTCCGACCCTGACCCCAGGGCTCGGGACCCCAGCACGCTCACTGCTGAGGCTCAGGCTGGACCCGGGGCAGGCAGGCAGGCAGGGTCCCAGCACCAGTGTCCGCAGCAGGGGGGTGTCCCACGCAGAAAGCGTCCGAACGGGCCTCAGGGAGGAGGGAAGGGCCCACCTGCTGCCCTCGCCACCTTTTATACCCCCTGACCCACCGGTCCAGTCAGTGTCACTGTCCAGAGCCAATGAGTGTCCATGAGCCCCACTTTAAGGCGGTGACTGCCAGGGGCACAGGATGGCTTGTCGCCCATCCTTTCTGTCCCGGGCCACAGCTGTTGTTTTGGGTTCCGTTGTCCTTGAGAAGCAAGTCTGTTTTAGTTCGTTAGCTGGGGATAATCAGGAGAGGCCTTCGCTAGCTTAAAAGACATTTTGTTTAGACTTATGTGGGGAAGAAAAGAACAGTTTCCCACAGCTAGCAATCCACGGCTTGGAAGAGGTGCACCCTTTGCTGGGTTAAAAACTGGCTGGATGGCCGGGCCCAGAGAGTGATGGTGAACGGTGCTGCATCCAGCTGGCATCCGGCGACCAGCAGTGTCCCCCAGGGATCAGTACTGGGCCCAGTCCTATTCAACATCTTTATTGACGACCTGGATGTGGGGATTGAGTCCACCCTTAGAAAGTTCACAGATGACACCAAGTTGTGGGGGGGAGTGCCGATCTGCCAGAGGGCAGGAAGAAGCTGCAGGAGGACCTGGACAGGCTGGGTCAACAGGCCAAGGCCAATGGCATGAAATTCACCAAGACCAAGTGCAGGGTCCTGCACTTTGGCCACAATAACCCCATGCAATGCTACAGACTGGGGGAGGAGAGGCTGGAGAGTGGCCCAGCACAGAGGGACCTGGGAGTACTGGTTGACAACCTTATCACTCTCTTCAACTACCTGAAGGGAGGTTGTAGTCAGGTGGGGGCTGGGCTCTTTTTCCAGACAACTAGCAACAAGAAAAAGAGGGCATGGCCTCAAGCTGCTCCAGGGGAGGTTTAGGTTGGATATTAGGAAGTACTTCCTCAGGGAGAGGGTGATTAGACATTGGAATGGACTTCCCAGGGAAGTGGTGGAGGCACCGTCCCTGGATGTGTTCAAGGAAAGGTTGGATGTGGCACTTAGTGCCATGGTCTAGCCTATGTGGTGGTGTTAGGTCCATAGGCTGGACTTGATCTTAAAGGTCTTTTTCAGCCTTGGTGAATCTGTGATTCTCTGATTCTGTGACTCATGCACCTTCAGGTTCCTTAGATGGTCTTGAACCTGACCTGTCCCTACCATGGTTGTTCTTCATTCTCCCAGTTTCTGCCTTTGCCTTCACGGTTTGAAGGTCAGCAGCCTGCAAAACTTGCCCTCTTTTTATACATCAGAGATCACTGTTCAAATTAGGGATCACTGTTCAAATTAGCCAATTATCATTGGCCAGGTACATACTCTGTCAGAGGCAGTCTTTAACCTTTTGTCCATTTTGCTACCAGTTATCATAACCCTTATGCTCTTTTCTTGTTGTGGACTTATCTGGTCGAGCAAGGGGCCTGTTCCAGTTTGTCCTTGGCTAAATCAGCAAAAAGACGCCACTCTTGTTTTGCTGGCTTGAAAGGCATTTTGTTTAGTCTTATGTGGGGGGAGAGAAAATGGACCCTTCCCCACAAAAGGTATGGGGAGGCTTGGCAAATTGACTCTGCCACAGTCCCTCAAATCTGCAAGGGTAAGCGCTATGTGCTTACAATGGTGGAAACAAGTACAGGATGGCTGGAAACATATCCTGTGCCTCATGCCACAGCGCACAACACCATCCTGGGCCTTGAGAAGCAAATCTTGTGGAGACACGGTACTCCAGAAAGAATTCAGTCAGACAATGGGACTCTTTCAAAAACAGTCTTGTGACTGACTGGGCTAAAGAACATGGTATCGAATGGATACACCATATCCTGTACCACGCACAAGCCTCAGGGAAGATTGAAAGGTACAATGGTCTGTTGAAAGCTACCCTGAGGGCAATGGGTGGTGGAACTTTCAAAAACTGGGACAAAAAAAGTTGGCAAAGGCCACCTGGTTAGTTAATACCAGGGGATCCATCAATCGGGCTGGTCCTGCTCAGTCAGACCTTTTACATGCTGCAGATGGGGATAAAGTCCCTGTGGTATGTGAAAGGAACCTGCTGGGTAAAAGTGTTTAGGTTTAAACTGCTTCAGGCAAAGGTAAACCTGTCCGGGGTGTTGCTTCTGCTCAGGGACCTGGACATACCTGGTGTGTGATGATGGAGGATGGTGAAGTACAATGTGTACCTCAAGGTAACCTGACTCTGGGGGAGAATCCTTGATTTGACAGCTGGTAAAATATAGAGCTTATATGTAATATATGGTATGGAATAAGAGCTTGGAATGTCCTGGTTTGAGCCAGGATTAAGCCAATTTTCTTTTTACTGATTTTTTTTCTTCAGTGAGCTCTCTTTTAAGCAGCACATTTGCTGAAAATAGCAGCAAGTTTTCCAGCTGGTGGACTGATAATGCCTGAATGTTAATAGTTACTGTCAAGAGACCAAGGACATTTTGCTCTGCTAGTTGAATCTTCTGCTTTGGACGCTGAAGGAGCAGAAGAGTCCTATCTACAAGCCTCCCGTAGGGAGAAGCAGACTAGACAGATGGCAAAAGTAGCAAAGCAAATTATTCCATCTATATATTTTTGTGGCACGTGGCATAAATTCAGGGATCATGGAAGTTAAGCCCTCCCTCTTTTCCCTTCTCTTCTGTTCATGGCTGGTGTCACCGTTTGACTCAGTTTGACAACAATGCTCTTGATCCCCTCCCCCTCCCACCCAGGTAGGGAAAGAGAGAGAGAATGAGGAGAGAGACACTTTGGATTGAAAACTAAACTACACAGCTTTAATTAAACACCAATGATAAAAGAAAATATATACAATTATATACAAATATGTTCAGGGAATGTGCAAAAGCCTCTCGCTTCCCCCCACCCCCAGCAACTCCCACAGCACTCTCCTTAGCTGAGAACATTCCCGAAAAATCCTGGACTGCTGCTGGAGGAAGCACAGAGTTATGAGGGTCAGGAGAGCTTGAGCCTAGGGGTCAATGGTGACGGATGGATGGAGTCCTCCCCGGACGCCGGCCATGGACGGAAGAGAAGGGAAGAAGAAGCAGGAAGGAAGTTGTCTTCTGTGATCTCTGACCTTCCTCTGAGCTTACATAGATATATGGAATGGAATATCTCTGGCCAATTTTGCTGTCTGTCTAACTCTGCCTCCTACAGGGGGGGATCACAAATCTTCCAATATTGCCTGAGCTGGCAGATTAAAGACATGACCTTGGAGTCCTGGCAGTAACTAAAACATTCCAGCATTTGTTATCAGTCCTAGCTGGAACGCTCACTCTTAAAAGAGAACTTACTGAGGGAAAGAAAATTGCTAAAAGTGGCTTCATCCTGGCTCAAACCAGGACACCTATACTATATAATGTTTTTGGCAACATTCTTAATTGCAAGTTCAAACACTTAAAGGGTCATTTTTAAACACATCCAAGTAAGTTAATTTCTATATAATGGCGTTGGTGGTTAACGTCTAACTGCTGGTAATGGTTATGACATACCCATTCTGCACAATCTGAATATTTTGTGCATTGAGTCATTTGCAGTGAAGTTTTTATCATTTCAATGTGAAATTTTTAATGTTTTGCACTGTACCACATGAAAGAATCAACACTGCAATATAGAGTTGAATCACAGTGCAAGTATGATTCCCATTGCTAGTCTCTGTATGCTCACTATTACAACACTGGGTGTCTCCAATCACAGGGAAGGACTATGTGGGTTGAAGCCAGCTCAAGCCTGTTGATCTCTTCCACGTTCATTTTGTTGGCTGTTTAATTTTTATACTCTGTGTTGGGCTAAGCCACCTCTACCTTTCCCCATATTGCTCTGGTTGGCTCTGGAAGACAATACTTTCTAGTGGTTATTTTAGGAAGGCCACCATTTACATAACCACTTGACCCACTCAACTGATACAGTAGTTTATCTACAAAAAAGGCCACCCTTTGGTGTTGAGATAAGTTCAGCTTTCTCTAAGATCGTTGTGATCACTTGCTACATTATTTTCTGAGGTTCATGAGCTCATCATCCTTGCATATCTTCTATGAGCCATCTATTGTAGAGGTTTGTTGAACAGTCACACACCATGAGCATATCAGTGCTTCACAAATGTTAATGCCCCACCACATATCCCACAAAGTTAGAGAAATTCCATCACTCTCACTTTACAAGCAGAATTGTGAACAAGAGAAGTTAATGGCTAGATACTCTCCTTTATCTGAAACTGAAATCCTGTCTCCCACTTCAGTGAAGCCTGGATTTTAATCACTGAATAAAGTTTGACACTGTCTCCTATAAGATTCTCATAGAGATCTGCTGGATGAGCAGACAAGTGAGGTGGATTGACACCTGAATGAATGGCTGGGCCCAGAGCATGGTGATCAGTGGTGTCACGTCCCACAAGGTGTGCACAGCTTCCAAGGGGTGGGGGCACCAATTAAATCTTGTGTCCCACAAGGAGGGTACGGTATTGCCACGTCCAACAAGGTGGGCATGGCTCCCCAGAGGTGGGGGCCCCAATTAAATATCACATCCTGCAGGGTGGGTACGGCATGTCCCACAAAGTGGGCACAGGTACAGTTGCCCAGAGGTGGGGGTCGACCCAGAGAGATTTGGACTGGGCCCCCTTGCTTTCTAAACTCCTTGTCAGAGAGGAGCCTAGGTGTGGCTGGATCCAATCCTCCTCTCTTAATTAACCTCCTTTAACAACCCATTTGGCAAGATTAACCTCTGGAATTCTCTGCGCAATATTCTAAGAGTAAGGCCATTACCCAGGAGGCTTATACAAAATGTTACTTAAAATTGAGTAAGATTATAAAGCTTGTAAAAAAACCCACACAACAATATCACTCTCAAGGCAACAGATTACAACTAGCAGAATTTAGCAAAATGGTACTCTCAAAACAACAGGTTACAACCAACAGAGCTTAGCAAAATTAGAAATATTACACTTATGTGCTGAGAATAAGGTTGAAAGAGAGAGAGAGATGAAGAAAGAAGGGATAGGAAAGATATCACCACTCTTGCATCCAGTGATAATCTCAGCATGACATTGTGGTCCTTGGATGGTGGGCACGTGCCCTGAGCATTTCTAGTCTGCCTCTTTTATGGCATCTGACCCTGTCTCTCCTGGTGAGGCTTGGCCTACTTTGCGCAGACTCGATGTTGGATTCAGGAATGTTCTGGAAATGAGTTGGTGGGGCACAGCTGAGGTCCAGGTGATCACTTGGCCCCCCCATCCAGGTTGACCTTTATTTTCACACATGTGCTCAGTCCTGAAACAGGAAAGTGGTCTTTCACAAGCTGACACTGTGCCTCCATGGGGCTTCTCTTGCTGACCACTGTTCCTTATCAGATAAGGACAGTGTCCCATTTATCAGGGGGGTTACAAAATGAGGGGCTCTCCTTGTCTGTTTTGAGACAATTATTCATTTTGGGACTCTACAAGTGGCATGAAGTCCAGTTGGAGGCCAGTCACTAGCAGTGTACCCCAGGGATCAATACTGGGTCCAGTCCTGTTCAACATCTTCATTCATGATCTGGATGATGGGTGTGCTGGTTTTGGCTGGGATAGAGCTAATTTTCTTCATAGTAGCTAGTGTGGGGCTATGTTTTGGATTTGTCCTGGAAACAGTATTGATAGTACAGAGATGGTTTAGCTACTGCTGAGCAGTGCTTACACGGAATCAAGGCCTTTTCTGCTTCTCACACCATCCCACCAACAAGTAGGCTGGGGATGCACAAGAAGTTGGAAGGGGACACAGCTAGGACATCTGACCCAAACTGACCAAAGAGTTATTCCATACCATATGATGTCATGCTCAGCATATAGAGGTGGGAGAAGAAGGAAGGGGAGGACATTCAAAGTGATGGCATTTGTCTTCCCAAGTAACCGTTACACACAATGTAGCTCTGTTTTCCTGGAGATGGCTGAACACCTGCCTACCAATGGGAAGTAGGGAACAAATTCCTTGTTTTGCTTTGCTTGCATGCTTGGCTTTTGCTTTCCCTATTATATTATCTTTATCTCAACCCATGAGTTTTCTCACTTGTACCTTTCTGATTCTCTCCCCCATCTCACTGTGAGGGAGTGAGCGAGCAGCTGTGTGGGGCTTAGTTGCAGGCTGGGGTTAAACCACAACAGTGGGGTAGAGTGTATGCCCAGCCAGTTTGCTGATGGCACAAAACTGGGAGGAGTGGCTGATAAGCCAGAGGGTGCCATCCATAGGGACCTTAACAGGCTGGAGAAATGGGCTGACAGGAACTCGATGCTTTCAACAACAGGAAGTACAAAATTCTGCCCCTGGAGAGGATCAACGCCAGGCAGGAGCAACCCCACACACCGATATATGTTGGGGACTGCCCAGCTGGAAGGCAGCTTGGCAGAAAAGGACCCGAGGGGGGTTCAGGTAGACACCAAGTTGAATATGACCCAGCAGTGCACTCCCATGGCAAAGTAGGACAACAGCATCCTGGGCTTCATTACAAAGTGTGTTGACAGCAGGATCAGAGAAGGTGAGTTGCATGGAACTTTGGGCAAGACTGCAAAACTAACATGTTTTTACTTCTAAGCATTACAGATCTTCAAAAGTTACAAGTTATTGAGACAGGGAACTACTGGAGAGAGTCCAGCAGAGGGCAATGAAGATGACTGGGGGACTGGAGTATCTCCCTTATGAGGAAAGGTTGAGAAAGCTGGGACTGTTTGGCCTGGAGAAGAGAAGGCTGAGGGGAGATCTTATTAATGCCTATAAGTATCTAAAGGGTGGGTGCAAGGAGGATGAAGCCAGACTCTTTTCAGTAGTGCCCGGTGACAGGATGAGGGGCAACGGGCACAAGCTGGAACATAGGAAGTTCCATCTGAACATGAGGAAAAACTTCTTTATGGTGAGGGTGACAGAGCACTGGAACAGGCTGCCCGGGGAGGTTGTGGAGTCCCCTTCTCTGGAGATATTCAAGACCCGCCTGGATGCCATCCTCTGTATTGTGCTCTAGGCAATCCTGCTTTAACAGGGGGAGGTTGGACTGGATGATCTCTAGAGGTCCCTTCCAACTCTGACAATTCTGTGATTCTGTTATTTAACTTTTGAGGAACTTGGATGAATGGAATATGGCATTCATACAACAGAACACTTCTGAATACTATGCTGAGACAATTGTTGAATGTGTCTCTCACAAGAGAGCACAGATTACTGATTCTGTTGAGACTACGGACTTTTGTTTATTGTAGGTGTGACCTATTCATACCTAACACTGCCTCACATCTAATGCCTACATTACAATAGGTATGGCATTGAGAGGGAAAAGGGGTGTTGTGGTTTGGGCCTAATCCAACAGCAAGGAACCAGCCACATGGCCGCTCACTCAACTCCCCGCCACACGCACACACACTGGGATGGGGAGGACAAAAGTCAACTAGAAGCTTGTGGGTCGAGACAAAGGGCAAGGAAGGTTCGCTCACCAATTACAGTCCCAGGCAAAAGAGACTCGACTTAGGGGAAAATAATAATTTAACACTAATCAAATGCAAACAGGACACAGACAACACAAAGAGCAGTGCTTACATACATTACCCCCACCCCTCCCTTCTTCCCAGGCCCAAATTACTTTGTTCCCAGTTTCTGTACCTCGTTCCTACAGCAGCACAGGGGGACAGGGGATGGGGTTTAGAATAAGTTCACAGTCTGGTGGTTCCTGCTGCACCTTCCTCCGCAGGGAGGATTCCTCACAGTCCTCCCCTGTTTCTCCACAGGGTCCCTCCCATGGGAGAGAGTCCTTCATGAACCTATCCGACATGAGTCCTTCTGTCCTGGTTTGAGCCAGGATGAAGCAAATTTTCCTTTTAATGATTTTTTTTTCCTTCAGTAAGCTTTCTTTTAACTAGTAGCAAAGTGTTCAAGCTTGGGCTGATAAAAGCTGGAATGTTTTTCTAACTGCTGGATCTTCAAGGTCGCACCTTTACTCTGCCGGCTCAGGCACCATGGGAAGATCTGTGACCCCTTCCGTAGGAGGCTGAATTAGACAGACAGCAACATTGGCCAGAGATATTCCATTTATCTATGTAAGCTAAGAGGAAGGTCAGAGATCAGAGAAGACAACTTCCGTCCTGCTTCTTCTTCCCTTCTCTTTCGTCCATGGCCAGCGTCTAGGGAGGATTCGGTCCATCCATCACTGTCAACCCCTAGGCTCGATCTCTCCTGACCCTCATAACTCTGCCTCTCTCCAGCAGCTCTGGGACTTTTCAGGGCTGTTCTCAGCTAAAGAGAGTGCTGTGAGTGTTGCTGGGGGTGGGGGGAGACAAGAGGAATTTTGTACATACCTCCTGGACATATTTGTATATAATTGTATATATTTTCTATTTTCTTTTTTCATTAGTGTTTAATTAAAGCTGTGTAGTTTAATTTTCAATCCAGTAAAGTCTCTCTCTTTTTCTCTCTCTCCTTCCCTACCTGGGTGGGAGGGGGAGGGGATTGAGACTGTTGTTTTTGATTCTGAGTCCAATGTTGACAACAATTTATTGGCGCCCAACGCAGGGCACGATTTTAAGCCCATATTATAAATTTTCAATGATTGGAAGTATTCAAAACTCCATTTCTGATGGGAGGAATCCCTCAGATAGCAATGGACAACACTTATGCTGAATTTCATGACAGATTGAAAACTGAACAGACACTTTCTGCAATTAATCTACTGGACCTTTTGCCCAACATGCAATTGTACATGTGGTATGCAGCCAAGAGCATACTGCTCTGCGTAGCTGTTCTTGTGATTGTTTTATGTTTTATCGACAGAACTGTAGCCATAATCAACTGTATAATTACCAGCCTAGTGATCCTGGGGGTTATGATACTGATCTTTATGGGGGTACTGTATGTGTACAGTTACAGTACAAATCCTAAAGTGAACGTAACAGTCCATGTTGGTAATGCCAGTAGCAGGTTCAATTTTACCTCTCCATTTTCTTTCAAGCTGAATCTCCCAGTTCTTGATCTGAACAGCATTGTTGCAGTAGGGATGCTTTGGCTGAACGTTTATAATGTAGTGTGGATACGTAGGGTGAGGTGTTGCTCCACTCACTGCCAATCCCCCACAGGCAATGCTGCTGCACTGTTGCTGCTACCACCCATGATGCTGCCAACACCACTCCTGCTGAGACTACCACTGGTACTGCTACAAAAACAGCTGCCTCTGCAAGTGCTGCTACAAAAACAACTGCTTCTGCAAAGATAAAGTCCACTCCCATTTGAATCAAGCTAGTTAATCCTGTGACCAGGAGAAAAGCAAAGGCGAAACGCTCCTCCCTTTTTACCCGCTCCCATCTGAGACATCCAGAGTTTCTTCAAGCAACAATAGAGACTGAAATTGAGGAAGAAGACAATTCTAAATCAGGTGATGGAGCAGGTACCTCTCAAACAGATAAAAAAACAGGCCCTTCTCAGGCAGACAGAACAGCAGGCCCTCCTCAATCAGATGACGATGATGACCTTGCCCAGCCTTTCTCTATGAAGGAACTGCACCTCATGAGAAAGGACTTCACACGCACTGACAATGAGGGAATTCTTCCTTGGCTGCTCCGATGCTTTGATAGTGGTGCTGAAACCTATAATGTGGATGAGAGAGAAGCCAAGCAGTTGGGATCCCTGGCCAGAGATGCTGGTATTGGTAGAGCACTTAGTAGTAAGATGGGAACTACCACCCTGTGGGACCGACATCTTTCAGCTGTGAGGGAGAGATACCCCCACAAAGGTGACATCGAATGGTGCCGAAGCAGAACACCCACTCATGAGAAAGCCATCACATATTTGAGAGAAATAGCTGTGCGAGAGGTGATTTATGATAAAGATGGACTTACAAATCCTGATGATGTTCAGTGCGACACACAGATGTTCCAGAGGTTTGCGCAGGCTGTGCCAGCAGCACACGCCCATATATTCTTCTTCATGGGATGCTTTGATGTGAGGTGCGTGAGGTGGCTTTCAAAGCATGACAGTATGGAGACATAATCTCTGATTCCCATCAGTTCCATGCCTCAGCCATTGAACAAATGACTGGAAGAAAGAATAAAAAGCCAAACAGATGGGGAGATAAACCCCAGAATCTCCCTAGAGAAAATTGGTCATGTGTTGCAGCCATTAAGAGGAGAATTATATGTCAGAGAGAGCGCAAAGTGATGAGGGTCAGGAGAGCTTGAGCCTAGGGGTCGATGGTGACGGATGGATGGAGTCCTCCCCAGATGCCGGCCATGGACAGAAGAGAAGGGAAGAAGAAGCAGGAAGGAAGTTGTCTTCTGTGATCTCTGACCTTCCTCTGAGCTTAGATAGATATATGGAATGGAATATCTCTGGCCAATTTTGCTGTCTGTCTAACTCAGTCTCCCCTATGGGGGGGAGGGGGTCATAGATCTCCCTGTAGTGTCTGAGCTGGCAGAGTAAAGGTGTGACCTCGAAGACCCAGCAGTTAGAAAAACATTCCACCGTTATCATTCCCAGCTGGAACACACTGTTACTAGTTAAAAGAAAGCTTACTGAAGGGAAAAAAAAAAAAAATCAGTAAGAGAAAAATTGGCTTCATTGTGGCTCAAACCAGGACAGCTGGCATCCAGGGAGGACTCCATCTATCCATCTCCTTTGATCCCTTGGCCCATGCATCCTTGACCCTCATAACTCTATCCTCATCTCCTGTCTGCTGTCTCCGCAGCAGTCCGAGACTTTTCGAGACTGCTCACAGCTAAGGAGCGTGACGTGGGAGTTGCTGGGGGTGGGGGGAGGTGGTAGGGGTTTTGCGTATTCCTTCTCATATTTGTATATATTTGTACATATTTTCTTTTATCATTAGTATATAATTAAAGCTGTCTAGTTTAGTTTTCAATTCGGAAAGCCTCTCTCCTTATTCTCTCACTCCTTTCCCTACCTGGGTGGGAGGGGGAAGGGATTGAGAGCATTGTTGTCACTGGGTTAAGTACTGATCCTGAGTCAAACTGTGACAATAGGAGAACCTTGTTATCTAGCAGACTGCTAATATCTATAAAAAATCGTCCCTTCTCCATAATCCTCCTTTACTTCAGCAAAGATTTGTTTCCTGTGTAGCATTTTTTATTATTGAGCTAAAGCTAAGTAAAATATAGGTACAATATACAAAGCAATGAACAAGTATCTCCTGTGGTGTATTATTGTGTTTTTTATTGTTTGCTCACTTGCTTATTAATTTATGAAATTCAATATTTTTCAAATGTGTCTCCCAGTAATCAGTGCAAATTAAATAGGTTCTACTCTATTTGCAACCTGGTAAAAAGTGTACAGAGGGAAATTATTCCTACAAGCCATGGATTTTAAATAATGCAGTAGCAGGAAAACATTAGAGTACCTTTGCTACAAGGCAAATTACAAGGGTATTAGTGTAATGGGACTCAAACTCCATTCATATATTTTCTTGATATAGGGATGCATGATTTTGCCCACTGTGTCTAATATTCTGTTTATTGCTTATTATTCTTCAGGAATCCTTTGCTGAACATTTAGGCTACTCAAATGGTGTCATCAATGGGTAAATCTTTATATTTTTCTTATATGCTGTGATTAAACTATTGTGTCACATCTTGTTTCCAAAAGCTATATGTTCTCACAAACTAATCAGTGTCCTGGTTTGGGCCAGGATGAAGCCAATTTTCCTTTTACTGTTTGTTTTTCCCTTCAGTAAGCTCTCTTTTAATTAACAGCAAGTGTTCCAGCTAGTGGACTGATAACACTGGAATGTTTTTGTTACTGCCGAGGCTCCAAGGTCGCTTTTTTGCCCTGCTGCCTCAGACGCTACCGGGAGATCTATGACCCCCCCCCATAGGGGAGGCTGAACTAGATGGACAGCAACATTGGCCAGAGATATTCCATTCCATATATCTACCTAAGCTCAGAGGAAGGTCAGAGATCACAGAAGACAATTTCCTTCCTGCTTCTTCTTCCCATCTCTTCCGTCCATAGCCGGTGTCCAGGGAGGACTCCATCTATCCGTCACCATCAACCCCTAGGTTCGTGCATCCCTCGACCCTCATAACTCTACCCTAAGCCCCTGTCTGCTCTGCCGCTCCCTCCGGCAGTGGTCCAGGACTTTTCGGGACTGTTCACAGCTAAGGAGAGTGGTGTGGGAAATGCTGGGAGTGGAGGGAGGCAAGAGGCTTTTGCACATTCCTGAACACATTTGTATATAATTGTACATATTTTCTTTTATCATTAGTGTTTAATTAAAGATGTCTAGTTTAGTTTTCAATCCAGAGAGTATTTCTCCCTCATTCTCTCTCCTTCCCTACCCAGGTGGGAGGGGATCGAGAACATTGTTGTCTCTGGTTTAATTGTCGATCCTGAGTCAAACCGTGACAATCAGCTATAGAAATAACATGCTTTGGAAGGAATCTAACCAGCTTAAAATTCTTCCCATAGTCCTTCAGCCTAAGGGACTGCTTTTTACTTCAAGGGAAGTTTCCTCTTAAAAATGGCAGTTTAAAGTTGCTTTTATAGATGGATGGTAATTAGAATCGTATGGACTTGTCTTGTCCTTGACTGATGCTGAAGCCCTGCTGAGTAACTAATATCAAAGCAAGTGTGTTTTAATCTGATTTAAAGTAGTCTTGTGCTTTGATAATAAGTATTCGGCTAAAGCAGAGAAAGGTTAGGACAATTTTGAATATGGATGTCCATTATTTTCATTAATATCATACCAAGATATAGGATCCTTTCTTTCACAAAACTTCCAGTCCTTGGGCAATGACTGAACATGGTAGAAATGATTGCTGGTTCTTCAGAAAGCTTTTATTCCTGTTTTAACAAGAATCTTTTTTATTTTTTTCTTTGCTATCACATAAGGAAGAACTATGGTGGTGACATGCAGGATTCTTTGTTTATTTATTGATAACTGTATGCTAGTCCTTGCCAAATTAGGGACAAGATTGTCACCTTTGCCCAACTGAAATGGCATGAGACATTATGTCACATGGGGAAGACAATGGGCAATGAGTAGAAGTTGCACCAGGAGAGGTTTCATCTTTACAGAATCACAGAATGATAGGGGTTGGAAGGGACCTCGAAAGACCATCTAGTCCAACCTCCCTGCCAGAGCAGGATCACCTAGAGTAGGTCACACAGGAACGCATACAGTCAGGTTTTGAACGTCTCGAGAGGAGACTCCACAACCTCTCTTGGGCAGCCTGTTACAGTGTTCTGTCACCCTCACAGTAAAAAGTTTTTCCGTATGATTACGTGGAACCTCCTATGCTCCAGCTGTAGCAAGGCGCTCCATCTCTCAATATGCCTGCCTCAGTTCCCTTTTATGATTCAACTGCTTTTTGTCTCACATTATGCAGGCCCTGGCCTACAATGAAAGGTTCCCATGAGAAGGGAACAGGCCTAGCAAAATCTGAGCTGGTAACAATCTTGAAAGGTACAAACAGAGGGCCAATTTGATGTTCATAACACCAGCTGCTCTCCAGCCTTGAAGAACACAAAGCTCAGCCCAGCCACAACTAGGCCCGAAACTGAGATAAAGTGAGAACAAAGAGATAAACAAAAGAGTTTGCTTGGTGAGAACAGGGCCTTCATGTTTTTTTCTGCTGTTTTCCTTTTACTCTCCAATGAGAGATGTCGGAGGTATGGCTAATGGTTAAATGACAGCAGTCAATTCACTTTATTCTATAAAAGCCTGGTCCCATTTTTGATCGGAGAGATCTCCATACACTTTCCCTGGGAAGTTGCTGGACCTTCTCTCCTCTAGCGGGGATGCCTGCCAGAGAGACTGATTCTCGTAGTTGCGGTCTGACCAAGGACACCCAGCTGTGGCCTGGCATGGGTGAGATATATTACTCATTCACTGTCTTTATTAGCAAACCTAACATTAAGTAATCTTCATTATTAAGTTTAAGACTGTAAGATCCTTTAAAGATTATGGTTGATATTTTAGGCCTAGTATGGTATTTCATTATAAGCAAGTTGCCAGCATTTTAGCGGTTAACCTTTGTTGTTTGATTTAATTATAAGTATTAACATTCACTGCTAATACACCCTTTGCATTCAAACTGCGCTTCTGTTCTTATCTCCCAATTTCCCTACACTTTTACTGTACTTATGCCTCTCATCCAGAATAATTAAAACCCCAACGTTGTATGCAATAAATCTTGATTACTGCATATACGCATTGTCTGTCATCCATCCCATCCGAGACACCAGCTTACACCCATTGCCCCTTGTCCTATCATTGGACATCACTGAGAAGAGCCTGGCTCCATCCTCCTGACATTCACCCTTTACATATTTATAAACATTAATGAGGTTGCCCCTCAGTCTTTTCTCATAAGGGAGATGTTTCACTCCCTTAATCATCTTTGTGGCCTTGTGCTGGACTCTTTCAAGCAGTTCCCTGTCCTTCTTGAACAGAGGGGCCCAGAACTGGACACAATATTCCAGATGCGGCCTCACCAGGGTAGAGTAGAGGAGGAGTAGTACATCTCTCAACCTGCTAACCACACCCCTTCTAATACATCCCAGGATGCCACTGGCCTTCTTGGCCACAAGTGTACATTGTACGTATTGTCTGTCATCCATCCTGTCTAGGACACAAGTCCTTGGGAATGACTGTCTTCTATTGCCACAAATCATTTAAGTATGGCCAGGCAGCTTTCTAGCCACTCTTCCCCAAGCCTGTAGTTTTGCCTGGGGGTGTTGTGGCTGGACCTGGCCAGCTCCCTCAATACTCTTGGTTGGATCCCATCAGGCCCCATAGACTTGTGAGTGTCCAGGTGCCATAGCAGGTCATTAACTGCTTCCTCCTGTATTATGGGGGGGTTGTTCTGCTCTCCATCCTTATCTTCCAACTCAGGGAGCTGAATACCCTGGGGGTAGCTCGTCTGACTATTAAAGACAGAAGCAAAGGTGGCATTAAGTAAAGTTTTTCCGTATGATTACGTGGAACCTCATGCCTCATGCCATGCCTCAGACATTGAACAAATGACTGGAAGAAAGACTAAAAAGCCAAACAGATGGGGAGATAAACCCCAGAATCTCCCTAGAGAAAATTGGTCATGTGTTGCAGCCATTAAGAGGAGAATTATAGAACTATTCAGGTTGGAAAAGACCCTTGGGATCACCGAGTCCAACCATCATCCCTTCTCTACAAAGTTCTCCCCTAAACCATATCCACCAACACCGCATCCACACGACCATTAAACACATCCAGGGATGGTGACTCAACCACCTCCCTGGGCAGCCTATTCCAGTGTCTAACCACTCTTTCTGTGAAAATTTTTTTCCTCATGTCCAGTCTAAACCTACCCTGTTGCAGCTTGAAGCCATTCCCTCTTGTTCTGTCACTAATTACCTGTGAAAAGAGACCAGCACCAACCTCTCTGCAATGACCTTTCAGGTAGTTGTAGAGACTGATGAGGTCTCCCCTCAGCCTCCTCTTTCTCAAACTAAACATTCACAGCTCCTTCAAACCTTCTTCATAAGATTTTTTCTTTAGGCCCTTCACCAGCTTCGTTGCCCTCCTCAGTACTTGCTCCAGCACCTCAATATCTCTCTTGAATTGAGGTGCCCAAAACTGGACACAATACTCCAGGTGTGGCCTCACCAGTGCTGAATACAGGGGGACAATTACCTCTCTACTTCTGCTGGTCACACTATTTCTAATACAGGCCAGGATGCCATCGGCTTTCTTGGCCACCTCAGCACGCTGCTGGCTCATATTCAGCCATTTGCCAATTAGAACCCCCAGGTCCTTTTCTGCAAGACAGCTTTCCAGCCACACTTCCCCAAGCCTGTAGCATTGCATGGGGTTGTTGTGACCCAAGTGCAGGACCCTACACTTGGCCTTGTTGAAGCCCATACCATTAACATTAGCCCAACGATCCAATCTATCCAAGTCTCTCTGTAGAGCCTCCCTATCCTCATGCAGATCAACACTCCCGCCTAACTTGGTGTCATCTGCGAACTTACTGATAATATACTCTATGTGCTTATCAAGATGATCAATAAAGATGTTAAACAGAAACTGTCCCAACACTGAGCCCTTAGGAACACCATGTGTGACTGGCCGCCAGCTGGATTTGACTCCATTGACCACCACTCTTTGGGCCTGACCGTCCAGCCAGTGCTTCATCCAACACATCGTATGCTCATCCAGGCCATGAGCAGCCAGTTATTTTATGAGAGTTCTATGGGGAACTGTGTCAAATGCTTTCTGGTGGTCCAGATAGACAATATCCACAGCCTTTCCCTCGTCCAATAGTTGGGTCATCAGGTTATAAAAGGAGATCAGGTTCATAAGGCAGGACCTGCCTTTCATAAACCCATGCTGACTGGGCCTGATCCCCTGGTTGTCCTCTATATGGCTTCTAATAACACTCAAGTTGATCTGCTCCATGACCTTCCCTGGTACTGAGGTCAGACTGACAGGTCTATAGTTTCCTGGATCCTCCTTTCTGCCTTTCTTATAGATGGGTGTTACGTTTCCTACCCTCCAGTCCATTGGGACCTCCCCAGTTATCCAGGACTTCAGGTAAATAATGGAAAGTGGCTTGGCGATCATGTCTGCCAACTCTTTCAGCACCCTTGGATGTAACCCATCCGGTCCCATAGACTTGTGTGCATCTAAGTGGTGTAGTGGAGATGTGTCACCGTTTGACTCAGGTTCGACAACAATGCTCCCAGTCCCCTTCTCTTCCCATCCAGGTAAGGAAGGAGAGAGAGAAAAAGAGAGAGACTTTACTGGGCTGAAAACTAAACTACACAGCTTTAATTAAACACTAATGATAAGAGAAAATATATACAAATATGTTCAGAAATGTGCAAAAGCCTCTCGCCTCCCCCCACCCCCAGCAACTCTCACAGCACTCCCCTTAGCTGCCAACAGTCCTGAAAAATCCCAGACTGCTGCTGGAGGAAGCAACAGAGTTATGAGGGTCAGGAGAGCTCGAGCCTAGGGGTCGACATTGATGGATTGATGGAGTCCTCCCTGGATGCTGGCCATGGACGGAAGAGAAGGGAAGAAGAAGCAGGAAGGAAGTTGTCTTCTGTGATCTCTGACCTTCCTCTGAGCTTACGTAGATATATGGCATGGAATATCTCTGGCCAATTTTGCTGTCTGTCTAATTCAGCCTCCTATGAGGGGGGTCATAGATCTCCCTGTAGTTCCTGAGCTGGCAGAGTAAAGATGTGACCTTGAAGACCCAGCAGTTAGAAAAACATACCAGCTATTATCAGCCCAAGCTGAGACACTTTGCTACTAGTTAAAATAAAGCTTACTGAAGACAAAAAAATAATCAGTAAAAGGAAAAATAGCTTCATCCTGGCTCAAACAAGGACAAGATGTCCTGCTATAAGACAGCAGCGAGAGAGACAGGACACACTTTGACGCCACCTGTGGTCTCTCTTGCATAATTATTTTAAAGAGGACACGAGAGTCTGGGACAAGAAACCCACTGATAGTCTCCAGATATGCACCCAAGAGCTACTAAACAGAACAAAGGCAGGAGATGGTTCTTCCAAGAAGAAGGATGCACCAGTCACCACACAGGATGGTGCATCAACCTCAGATACTCAATATTAGAGGCACCCTGCCTTCAGCCAGGGGGAGGAGAGGGACAACCGAGTTTACTGGACTGTGTGGATTCAGTGGCCTGGCACATTAGAACCACAAAGGTATAAAGCTTTGGTGGACACTGGTGCACAGTGCACCCTAATGCCATCGAATCATAAAGGAACAGACTCCGTCACAATTTCTGGAGTGACAGGAGGATCTCAACAACTGACTGTTGCGGAGGCTGATGTCAGCCTCACTGGTAAGGAGTGGCAAATGCACCCTGTAGTGACTGGCCCAGATGCTCCATGCATCCTTGGCATAGACTATCTCAAGAAAGGACATTTCCGTGACCCGAAAGGGTACCGGTGGGCCTTTGGTATAGCAGCTGTAGAGACTGAGGACACTGAACAGCTGCATATTTTGCCTGGCCTTTCAGATGAACCTTCTGTAAAGACCAACAGGTGCCAATTGCCACTTCAACGGTGCATAGACGACAATATCGCACCAACAGAGACTCTGTGACTCCCATTCATGAGCTGATCTGGCAATTGGAGAGCCAAGGAGTGATCAACAGGACTCACTCACCCTTCAACAGTCCTATTTGGCCAGTGCGAAAGCCTGATGGCGAGTGGAGGCTGACAGTGGACTATTGTGGCCTAAATGAGGTTACACCACCACTCAGTGCTGCTGTGCTGGACATGCTAGAACTTCAATATGAGCTGTAGTCGAAAGCAGCCAGGTGGTATGCCACTACTGACATTGCTCATGCCTTTTTCTCTATTCCTCTAGAACCAGAGTGCAGGCCACAGTTTCCTTTCACCTGGAGGGGAGTCCAGTACACCTGGAATCAACTGCCCCAGGGGTGGAAACACAGCTCAACCATTTGCCATGGACTGACGCATGCTGCACTGGAGAAGGATGGAACTCCAGAACACTTGCAGTACATCGATGACATCGTTGTGTGGGGTGATGCCAGAAGAGGTCTTCGAGAAGGGTAAAAAGATCATCCAAATTCTTCTGGCTGCTGGTTTTGCTGTAAGGTCAAGGGACCTTCACAAGAAATCCAGTTCCTGGGAATCAGGTGGCAAGATGGACATCGCCAGATTGTGATTAACAAAATAACAGCTATGGCCCCACCATCTACTAAAAAGGATACTCAAACCATTTTAGGGACTGTTGGTTTCTGGGAATGCATATTCCAGGTTACAGTGAAATTGTGAAACTGCTCTATGAGGTGATCCGAAAGAAGAGTGACTGTAAATGGGGTCCTGACCAACAGAAAGCTTTTCAGCAGATCACAAAGGAGATTGTGCAGGCAATGGCGCTTGGACCAGTTCAAACAGGGCCAGACACCGAAATGTGCTCTACACCGCAGCCAGGTACAACGGTCCCAACTGGAGCCTCGGGCAGAAAGCACCCGGGGAGACTTGAGGTCGACCCTTGGGAGCTAGAGAGGTTCTGAGGCCAACTACACGACAACTGAGAAAGAGATACTTGCAGCATATGAAGGAGTTAGAGCCACTTCAGAAGTGATCGGCACTGAAGCGCAGCTCCTCCTGGAGCCCAGATTACCAGTGCTGAGATTCATGTTCCAGAATAACCTTCCTCCTATGCATTACGCCACCGATGTGACTTGGAGTAAATGGACTGCTTTAATCACCCAGCGAGCTCGAATAGGAAGCCCTAATTGTCCAGGTGTCATAGAAGCAATTAAAAACTGGCCAGAAGGCACACACTTTGGAATGCCACCACAAGAAGTGGTGAAATGAGCTCAAGAAGCCCCACCATATAATCATCTACCAGAGACTGAGAAACAATTTGCTCTTTTCACCGATGGCTCCTGTCGTCTTGTAGGGAACCGCCGGAAGTGGAAAGCTGCCCTGTGAGTCCTACATGACTAGCTGCACAAGTAGCTGAAGGAGAAGGTGAATCGAGTCAGTTTGCAGAGGTCAAAGCCATCCAGCTGGCTTTGGGCATTGCTGAGCGAGAGGGATGGCCAAGACTCTATCGCTGCGCTGACTCGTGGATGGCAGCAAATGCCTTGTGGGGTTGGCTAAAGCAGTGGCAGCAGAACAACTGGCAGCGAAAGGGTAAACCTATTTGGGTTGCTGACCTGTGGAAAGACATTGCAGCTCGGATAGAGAAATTGGTGGTAAAAGTACATCATGTAGATGCACACGTACCTCTGAGTCGAGCCACTGAGGAACATCGACACAACCAACGAGCAGATGAGACTCCCCAAGTGTTTCAAATAGACTTCGACTGGGAACATAAGGGTGAGCTCTTTCTGGCTCAATGGGCCCATGACACTTCAGGTCATCAGGGCAGAGATGCAACATACAAATGGGCTCATGACTGAGGGGCAGCCCATAGCTGATGCCCACAGAGGGGTGGACTTAACCATGGATGCTATTGCACAGGTTATTCACGACTGTGAGATGTGCGCTGCAATTAAGCAGGCTAAACGATTGAAACCTTTGTGGTATGAGGGGAGGTGGTCAAAGTACAGGTATGGAGAGCCTTGGCAAACTGACTATATCACACTGCGTCAGACCCGCCAGGGTGAGCACTATGTGCTTATAATGGTGGAAACAAGTACAGGATGGTTGGAAACATATCCTGTGCCTCATGCCACAGCCTGGAATACTATCCTGGGCCTTGAGAAGCAAATCTTGTGGAGACATGGTACTCCAGAAATAATTGAATCAGACAATGGAACTCATTTCAAAAACAGTCTTGTGACTGACTGGGCTAAAGAGCATGGTATTGAGTGGATATACCATATCCTGTGCTTTGCACAAGCCTCAGGGAAGATTGAAAGGTACAATGGTTTGTTGAAAGCTACCCTGAGGGCAATGGGTGGTGGAACTTTCAAAAACTGGGACAAAAAAAGTTGGCAAAGGCCACCTGGTTAGTTAATACCAGGGGATCCATCAATCGGGCTGGTCCTGCTCAGTCAGATTTTCTACATACTGCAGATGTGGATAAAGTCCCTGTGGTATGTGAAAGAAACCTGCTGGGTACAAGTGTTTGGGTCTATCCTGCTTCATGCAGAGGTAAACCTGTCTGGGGTGTTGCTTTTGCTCAGGGACCTGAACATACCCCATTTGTGATGATGGAGGATGGTGAAGTACAATGTGTACCTCAAGGTAACCTGACTCTGGGGGAGAATCCTTAATTTGACAGCTGGTAAAATATAGAGCTTATATGTGATATATGGTCTGGAATAAGGGGTGGAATGTCCTGGTTTGAGCCAGGATGAAGTCACTTTTCCTTTTACTGATTCTTTTTTCCTTCATTAAGCTTTCTATTAATAACACTGGAATGTTTTTGCTACTGCTGGGACTCCAAGGCCTTGTCTTTGCTCTGCCGGCTCAGGCACTACCAGGAGATCTATGACCCCCCCCCTCATATGAGAGGCTGAATTAGATGGACAGCAACATTGGCCAGAGATATTCTATTCCATATATCTACGTAAGCTCAGAGGAAGGTCAGAGATCACAGAAGACAACTTCCTTCTTGCTTCTTCTCCCCTTCTCTTCCATCCGTGGCCAGCATCCAGGGAGGACTCCGTTCATCCATCACCATCGACCCCTAGGTTTGAGCTCTCCTGAGCCTCATAACTCTGCTGCTCTCTCTCTGGCAGTGCCACGGGACTTTTCAGAACTCTTCACAGCTAAGGAGAGTGCCATGGGAGTTGCTGGAGGTGGGGAGAGGCAGTGGGGGTTTGCACATTCCTGAACACATTTGTATCTATTTTCTTTTATCATTAGTGTTTAATTAAAGCTGTGTTGTTTAGTTTTCAATCCAGAGCATCTCTCTCCTCATTCTCTCTCTCTTTCCCTACCTGGGTGGGAGGGGATCGAGAGTATTGTTTTCAATCCTGAGTCAAACTGTGACACACCTGGTTTCCTGCAAACCTCACTCTTCGTCCATTCGGGTAGTTCCTGCTGTATTACTTCCTACAACATACAACTCCCTTCACAGATTATTTTCCTTCCAAGCTTAAATATCCTTGAGGCACACCCTGGGTCTCCCCATCCTTCCGCATTACCCAACAAGTAACCCCACAAATAGGTTTGTCTTTTCTCAAGGAAGAAGCAACCCACGCCGCCTTACCCAGCCACTTCCCTATGTACTCTACAGGGACTTTATCTCCTCCCATAGTATATAGGGGTTTTTTTGAGGCAGGATCAGGACGGTTAGCAGAGCCTCTAACATTAACCAGCCAAGTGGCTTCTGCTAAATTTATATCCCAGTGGTTCCATGCCCCATTGCCCATGTTGGGGCATTGCCCATGTCTTTAACAGTCCGTTATATCTCTCAAACTTCCTGGCAGTTTGTGGGTGATAGGGGATGTGATACACCCAGTCAATGCCATGTTTCTTGGCCCAGGAGTTTATGAGGTTATTTGGGAAATTAGCCCTGTTGTCTGACTCAATTCTTTCTGGAGTACCATGTCACCACAAAATTTTCCTTTCAAGGCCATAGACGATGTTTCAGACAGTGGCATGATTTACAGGGTATGTTTCTCACCAATCGGTGATTGCTTCCACCATGGTGAGTATGTAGTGCTTGCCTTGGTATGTTTGTGGCAGTGATCCAATATAGTCAATTTGCCAGGCCTCACCATATCAAAAACTCAGCTACTGCCCTCTATTCCAGGGGGACTTTACTCATGTGGCTTGCTTGTTTGCAGCACATTTCACAATCATAGGTGACCTGTATGATTGCCTCCATGATCCTTGTCACAAATCCTAATTTAGTATCCTGCCAACTACTCCAATTTGTCACAGGTGAGTGTTTAGATAAAAGAGCAATTTAACAGAGTTCAATGGCAAGGTTCTATTACTTACTACATGGATGAAACATACAAAGGGAGAATAGTGTTGCAATTGATTTAGAATTATTTACACAGGGACTGGAGATGCAGAAAGATAAGGGAGATGCTCCCGTGAGTCACGAGATTCAGAATGGACCCCCTTCCTTTCTAAATTCCTTCTCAGAGAGGATTTTAGGTGTGGCTGGATCCAAACTTAGTCCCAGACTTGGTCAACGGTTTATGTCTAAGGGGTTATATGTGTTTATAGCTAAAGGATTATCATAGAATCCTAGAACGGTTTGGGTTGGAAGGGACTTTAAAGATCATCTAGATCCAACCCCCCTGCTTATGGCAGGGACACCTTCCACTAGACCAGGTTGCTCAAAGACCCATCCAACCTGGCCTTGAACACTTACAGGGAGGGGGCATCCACAACTTCCCTGGGCAACCTGTTCCAGTGTCTCACCACCCTCACACAAAAAAATTTCTTCCTAATGTCTAAGCTAAATCTCCCCTCTTCCAGCTTAAAACCATTACCCCTTGTCCTATCACTACATGCCTTTATAAGAAGTCCCTCTCCAGCTTTCTTGTAGGCCCCCTTCATGTACTGGAAAGCCTCTATAAGGCCTCCCCGGAGCCTTCTCTTCTCCAGGATGAACAACCCCAACTCTCTCAGCCTATCTTCATAGGAGAGGTGCTCCCACCCTCTGATCATCTTTGTGACCCTCCCGATTCTCTAAATCACTTAGCTAAGATTTCAAAGCTTCATCATGCTTATTCCCACTTCACTTACCTTACGTCTGGGTGTCCAGTGTTAGTTTCCTCTGAAGTTCGAACCCGGGGTTTCCTGAAGCAGACTTTCAGGCATTGGATTTTATAAAATAAATACTATAATATAGCTGTACAGCAGCATGATCAGCTTGTGTCTCCGAAGAGGGGGCCTACCCAAACAAAAAAATCCCTGGACAATTAAACCCTCACAGACTATTCACCCACCCTCACGCGATGGTTCAGTCCAGAAGTAATATTTGGGTCTGGGGTCTTCTTGTTCCTTATTGGATTTCTTCACTGTCTTCAGACAGGCCATTATCTTGTCTAGTTGCAGCTGCTGTTGATGGCTGTAGCCTTGAAGCCTCCATATCATCTTATTTACGCTGGCTCTGGAGGCCCTGTTTTAAGTAGATACACATTCAGTAAATAGGTTAAAATGTATAGCTTGTTGCCTAAGGCTTCAGCAAATCTAGCTATTCATGCTAAGCAAACAGCATACTAAATCACACAACATTGTAACTCTAAGTGATTAATTCTATTTAAATCTTACATCTTTAAGCTAAACGACTGTTGAAGAATGGCTTGAGCAGCAGGGCCATGGGCCCTTGCTATCTCCTCGAGAGGCCTTGAGAGTGTAACACAAATAGCAGCTGTACAAGCAATCTCTTTTTTTAGCCTAACACAAGTATAAACAATCTCTCTGTTAGCTTAAACTAACTCAAGGACAAGGTAGAGAAGTAGAATAATAGAAAACAAGGAAGAACCCTGGAACTCAGATGTGTGTTACTATCCAGTAAAATCACTGCAAGTAGTTACCATCCAGTGAAATCACTACAAGTAGTTACCGTCCAATGAAATCAGTACAAGTAGTTACTATCCAATGAATTCACTACATGTAGGTTCAGAAAAGGGTATAAAAGTAACACTGTGTATTCAATAAATCGAAGCTTGCTTTATCAATCACATTGATTCTGGACTGCTTGCTTCCCTCGCCGTCGGCAAATGACTAATATCTCTGTCCTGGTTTGAGCCAGGATTGTAGAGGGCTTTTTAGCGAGCAATGGACATGTGAGCAATCCAGCCTTTACTGAAAACACCTGGGCCCCCAAGCAAGGACGTTTCCATGGATACCAACTGAGAAAGTGAGCAGCGAAGGTAAACAGCTTCCAGATGCGCCAAAGAAGGAAGCGAGGCGGAGAGTCATGACTGCGCATGCGCGTGCTAGGAACCAATCACTGTTTAGGTCGTGGCAGGCTTTATGACAATTGACCAATGACAAGAGTGGGTTTGGACACGTGTACATAGCAAGGGGCTATATAAGGAAGGTTGGCGCGTAAAATAAAAGGCATTCACCTAATCATATTGATTCCTGTGTGTCTGTCCATGATGACCTCCCGCACAGGATGAAGCCAATTTCCCTTTTACTGATATTTTTTTCCTTCACTAAGCTCTCTTTTATATAGCAATAAGTGTTCCAACTAGGACTGATAACACTGGAATGTTGATGTTATTGCCAGGACTCCAAGGTCATGTCTTTGCCCTGCTGGCTCAGGCACTACTGGGAGATCTATGACCCCCCTGTAGGGGAGGCTGAATTAGACAGACAGCAACATTGGCCAGAGATATTCCATTCCATATATCTACGTACGCTCAGAGGAAGGTCAGAGATCACAGAAGACAACTTCCTTCCTGCTTCTTCTTCCCTTCTCTTCCGTCCATGGCCAGCGTCCAGGAAGGACTCTGTCCATCCATCACTGTCGACCCCTAGGCTCAAACTCTCCTGACCCTCATAACTCTGCTGCTCTCTCTCTGGCAGCAGTCTTGGACTGTTCACAGCTAAGGAGAGTGCCATGGGAGTTGCTGGGGGTGGGGGGAGGCAATAGGGGTTTGCACATTCCTGAACACATTTTAATATAATTGTATATATTTTCTTTTATCATCAGTTCTTAAAGCTGTGTAGTTTCATTTTCAATCCAGAGAGTCGCTCTCTCATTCTGTCTCTCCTTCCCTACCTGCGTGGGAGGGGATCAAGAGCATTGTTGTCTTTGGTTTAATTGCTGACCCTGAGTCAAATGTGACAATCTCTTAACATTTAGAGACATCCCTTCTAAAGAGAGTTGCCTAGTGTGCAGTCCAGTTGCTGTCCATGGAGAATTCAAATTGGGCTCATCCAGCCATCTGTCATCTGTAAAAGATCTTGTTACTTTGAGGAGCACCCCTGAGGGGCGTCCCAGCTCAAGGGAAGATCATTGTCATGCAGCCACACTGCCTAGCAGGGAGAGCTCAAAGAAGGCTCACTTAGGCTGTCATACTTATGGGATGAAGTGGTTGGCTTGTAGTCAAATTGCATACAGTGGGAGAGGTATTGTCCTGGTTTGAGCTAGGACAGAACCAATTTTATTTTCAGTAATTTTAGTTTTCAGTTAAGTCTCTTCTAAGTGACTGCAGTTTCTGAAGTTAACAGCATGTTTTTCAGACAATGTCTGCTCCTAGAATTGATAATGCTTTATAGTTATTACTGAGGTAACAGTACAAATGGTATGCAAAAAGACTCTTGCTTATACTTGTTTCTATAGAAACCAAGGTCACTGCTAAATTTCTTGTGCCATGTTGGAGTGCCAAAAGTGAAAGGCCGTAAAGGGGTCACACCTGCAGGGAGGAGCAGACAGGACAGGTGACCCAAAACTGACCAATGAAGTATTCCATCTCATACATGTCATGCTCAGTCTGAGTGTCATGTCATGCTCATGTCCCTCAGCTGAGGGATAATGAGGGTCAAGCTCTCTTCTTCCATGACCAGCATCCAAGGAGGTCTCTGTCCATTCTTCTGCTTCTGATCCCAATCTGTGCGTTCCTGAATCCAGTTCCTGTCTGCTGTTGACTCCAGTCTGGGACTTTCCCAGTGCCTGCACTGCAGCGAAGGTAGTAATGTGATTGTCATGGGGGGGAGCTCAATGTTGGGTTTGTATATATTTGTATATATTTGATTCTTTTCCTATTAATATTACTACAACTTTTTGTTTAATTGTTATTGTTTCATTAAAGCTGATTTAGTTTCTTTTCAACCCATTAGTCTCTCTCACTTTCTCTCTTTCCCTTCCCCTTTTGGGAAGGGAAAAGAGTTAATAGAGAACATCTGCCATCCTTTTAATAGCCAGCCCAGACTTAAACCTTGGCAGAGTCAAACACTTTATCCTGTAAATACGACAGCCTAAGTGAACCTTCTTTGAGCTCTCCCTGCTAGGCAGCATGGCTGCTTGATGATGATTCCCCCTTGATCTGGGACACACAGGTATGACAGTGTCCTGGTTTGAGCCAGGATTAAGCCAATTTTTCTTTTCACTAATTTTTTTTTTCCTTCAGTAAGCTTTCTTGTAACTAGCAACTGTGTGTTCTGCTAGGCTGATAAGACAGTGGAATGTTTTTCTAACTACTGAGGCTTCAAGGTTACATCTTCACTCCACTGGCTCAGACACTATGGGGAGATCTCTGACCCCCCCCCCCCCCGTGGGAGGCTGAGTTAGACAGACAGCAAAATTGGCCAAAGATTTTCCATTCCATATATCTACGTAAGCTCAGAGGAAGGACAGAGATCTTAGAAGACAACTTCCTCCTTCTTCTCGCCGCTCTCTTCCGTCCATGGCCGGCGTCCGGGGAGGACTCTGCTCATCCATCACCGCCGACCCTTAGGCTCGAGCTCTCCTGACCCTCATAACTCTCCGCTTTCTCCAGCAGCGGCTCCGGGATTTCTCGGGACTCTTGCCAGTTCAGGGGAGTGCTGTGGGAGTTGCTGGGGGTGGGGGGAGGCGAGAGGCTTTTGCCCATATCTGAATATATCTGTATATAATTGTATATATTTTCTTGTGTGATTCATTAGTGTTTTAATTAAAGCTGTGTAGTTTAGTTTTCAATCCAGCCAAGTCTCTCTCCTTTTCTCTCTCTCCTTCCCTGACTGGGTGGGGGGGGAGGGGATCGAGAGCATTGTTGTCGGACCTGAGTCAAACGGTGACAGACAGGTATGCACAAGACTCCTTGTACCCACAACTTATTGGTGTTCACTGTGCCACTCTGCTCCTTTGTCACTCCAGCTATGGCTCAGGCCTTTACCTCCTTTGGAGCCTGTACCAAACTGCTGCTGGTTTGGTTAAGGGGAGTCAAGTGCATCCATCACAACTCCTCAGTCATGAGCCCATCTGTATGTTGCATCTCTCCTTAGATGTCTCAATGTTTTTAGACCCATTGAGATAGAAATAGCTCACCCTTATGCTCCTAGCCCAGGTCCACCTGAGCTACTTCAGTTCTGGCAACCTTGTCTACCTGTTCATTGTTTTGATGTTCTGCAGTGGTGAAGATTTGGGGCGTGTGAGCATCTACACGACATACCTTTAGAGCAATGTTTTCTATCCGGACAACCACAATGCAGCAGCCCAGATGGGTTTATCCCTGCACTACCAACTGGTCTGCTTCCACTGCTGTAGTCACTCCCATAGGGCATTAGCCACCAACCATGAATCAGTATAGAAATAGAGCATGGCCACTTTTCTCATTCAGCAATCTCTAGGGCCAGATGCATAGCTTTCACTTCTGCAAACTGACTTGACTCACCTTCTCCTTCAGTGGCTTCAATGATTTGTTGTGTGGGACTCCACACAGCAGCTTTTCACTTCCAATGGTTTCCTACAAGATAACAGGATCAATCAGTAAACAAAACATAATGGCTTTCATCTTTTTGAGAACTCATTATACAGTGGTGCCTCTTTGGCACGAGCCACCTCCTCAGGTGATGCTCCAAAACCTCTGCCTTCTGGCCAGTTGTGGGGAACGGCCCGTCTCCCTCACATAATACTATACAAAATGCCTTTTGAGCCCACAGGCACTATGGGCAAAATGGGTGCTGCCCCCTGCCTCCTTGCTGACTGTCCAAGGACATAAACAAGGGCAAACCTGTCTATTTGATTGACAGATCCAAAGGCGGGAAGAAAGATACAAAGTTGTAAACCACACCTGGCAGTCCCTACCCTGTCTCTGGACCCAGAGATACAGAACTGCAATTGGCTAAGGCCTATATATGCAAACGAGAGAATGCAATGCGGCACTAACATGGACAGTGGACCTCGGACTATAAAAAGGTTGGGGCTCTTGCTGGTTCTTTAGTCGCTTGCTGAAATGCCACCTGCTGAAGAGACCACTTGCTGAGAAGCCGCCTCCTAGGAGCCACCTGCTGGGGAGCCAGACGGAGGATTTGCAGTTGCCAGAGAGATGCTGCTTGCCATCGGCTACCTGTCTGCTGGAGGTTCGCTTGCTGTGGCTGATTGCTGTCGGGGATTTCACTGCCTGGACTACAAGGAGCTCTCTGGGAGACGTGCTGCCCATGAACATTGGACAAGCTATGCGAGGACAATGAGGAGGTCATTGCGACGAGGGACCAAACTACTGCTGCAAATCAACTAAGGCGCAGTGCAGCCCTCCACCTCGGCACATGAGGCTGGTAGCTGTGCCAAAGGACCAATTTCCCGGATAAACCTCCTCACACCGGACCGTCTCAGGAACAGAGTAAGGCTGTGTACTCTACTCCCCTTGCTACTCCCCTTGCTACTCCCCTTACGGGCAGTCCTGATCCCTCCAACTTACACTCACGCACATCACGACTTCTAAAAGAGGATTTTTTTGTCGGGCTCATCCTCCCACCTTTTACTCCTTTGATCCTTGCACCCCTCCTCGTTATTATTTAATAAGGGCATATTACTTTTTAATTATTTCCCTGCTATCTCCCTCAACTTACCTTTCCTGAACCCTTGTTCCTTAATGTGGCGGACACACAGCTTGACACACCATGATGGTCACAAGCATCAGCGGTTTATTAAGGGCTACATTGCATTTTTATACTTTGCTCTCCTGTCCAAGCGCCTTACGCTTCCTTCCTATTGGTTAACAGCTTCTGTTCACACGTTCTATCTTATTCTACGATAGGCTACAAGCTTCTTACATTTTCTTACAAGAATGTCAACACACATCTGTATCTCACATACCTTCTTTCCCTCAAACTTATTTATCTTTAACCATCTAAGGCACAGCTGTAGTTTGTTGAGATCAAGGCCACCCACGGCTAATCGCCCACAATTCCCCCTTTTTGTTTTTCAACAACAAAGGCTGTGTTTACCATCCTCTGCAGGGCCCTTTGCAGAGAAGACAGCAAATACGGCACTACCAACAAAATGACAGCGATGATACACAATATCGACAATCCTGTTTGCAACAAGCTCTTTACCCATCCCGATATATTCCAACCTTCCAACCATTTATTCAGTCAAAAAAATCCATTATCTTCTGTGATCTTCTTGGTGGTGTCCATCAGTTCTTGGATGCATCTGTGGATTGGTTTTGAGTTGCCTTTCAAGTCCATACAACACATTCCATCAAAGTCTTCACATCCATGTCCATAAGCTAACAATAGAAAATCAATAGCAGTGCGATTCTGCAAAACAGCATGGCGAACACTATCCACATCAGTTGCTAAGGCACTCAATATTTCAGAAGTCTCATTGGCTCTTTTTGCTACAAAGCAAGCTAATTTATTCAATTCTATCAAAGCTTTTGTGGCTGCAAGCTGAAGCAAAGTGCTCCCCAGCATTCCACAAATCTACTGTGTCAATACAATTTGACGTTATCTGTTGCAATCCTCTTTTTTGCCTGTGGTGATGGATATGATCTAATATCATTTTCGTGCTGGGGGTTAACATACTTCGTTTCCCTATTGTACATGGACCTATATAATGACACCATACAGAGCTGTTCTGATATATTGGGATACCGGGAGTAACATTTTGAACTCCAGTGCCATTCCTGTCCCATCGACCATGGCCTGGTCTATAGCTTAGATAGACACATCCTTCCGCTGACAAAGTTCCCAAAATATCTAATTCTTGTGGTTCCATTGCCTGAACAGGTAGCCGATCGTCCCACATATCCCAAGAATCAAAGCAGCTTTGTGCAGTTTTACAGTTTACCTGGGAGCTAAGCTTTCCTCTAGTTACATTCTGGATTATCAGAGCACTTTCCATGCCATTCAGAGGCACCCCTACCAAACATGTATGAAAAGGACGCTCAATCTGGGCCACTGAAGCACTGAATTTTGTTTGATTCAGGGTGTGTAACAATGATACCCATATATTTTTATTGTTCCATGGCATCAGGCAAGGTGCCGTTAGTTCTGTCATCCCTATGGTCAGCATCCAGGACAGGGCGTACACACCAAGCAGGTATCCAGTGAATCCCAGTATCTGTGGAAACACAAGCATAAACACACCCCTGAGTGACAAGGTCCAAGGGGCCTTCCCAAACATGAGTCTGAAGGTTGCGAACCCAAACAGGGGCACGCGATCGCACTAGGTCCCTGTCAGAATGCAAAGAAGAAAAATTAGTTATAAGAATAGGTACTGTGCTAGAAGGAGGAACAGTTAAATGATTAATTGTATATACTGCTTTCCACACTTGTGCTTGTGGAGTTTCACCCATCATTCCCCCTTTTTGTTTTTCAAGCAACGCCTTGAGGGGCTGATGTGCGCGCTCTACAATGGCTTGACCTGTGGGAGAATGAGGAATGCCTGTAATATGCTGGACACCCCATAATTGCAAAACCTGTTGGGTCCGGTTAGCAGTGTAGCCAGGGCCATTGTCTGTTTTTATGGTGGCCGGGATGCCTAGGGCAGCAAAAGCACCACGCCAATGTGCTACAACATCCCTGGCTCTTTCTCCAGCATGGGCAGAAGCCCAACAAGCTTTAGAAAATGTATCTACAGAAACATGGACATACTTTAAGGGACAAAACTCAGCAAGATGGGTCACGTCTGATTGCCAGATTTGCAAAGCTTGTAAACCACGGGGATTAACACCTTCGGTTGGGAGTGTAATATGCTGCTGACAGTCTGAACAGGAGGCCACAATATCCCATGATGCTGTGGAAGAAATATTAAACTGATGTTGAAGGGCGCGTGCACCTTGGTGAAAAAAGCTGTATGATTGTACGGCTTGCTTCACAATATCTGGTACAGGAGCTGCCCGCGCTGGAGCAGTTAACATATCTGCTTGGGCGTTTCCTTCCGCAATGAATCCTGGTAAGTTAGTGTGGCTGCGAACATGCAAGATATAAAAGGGTGCAGTTCTGCACTGTAAAGCATACCATAAAGCTTTCAAAAGATGAAATAATACTCTGTTATTTACTTCCTTTAGGACGGCAAGGCCAAGCCGTTGGACAATTTTGCACACATACTGAGAATCTGATACCACATTGAGATTTTCATGTGGCCAGGCTTCAAATGTCATGATAACTGCATGCAGCTCCACTAGTTGTGGAGATCCATCTTGATGCCCTGAAATGTCATGCCATTGGCCATCCTCTTTCCAAGTAACAACTGCTTTCCCTGTTTTCCCTGATCCATCTGTAAATACAGTACACCCTTTGAGGGGTGTTGGAGAATATAAGAATGGTTCTGCTAAGGTCAACTCTAAGTGCATCTGGAGAAATTTATGGACAGGATGGTGCAACAAAACCCAACCAGGAAAATGTAACATGGCCATCTGCAACACAGCACTATTGGCTAAACACCAGTCCAAATATTCAGAAGTGAGAGGCAAAGTGAGAATTGCGGGGTTTTGTCCAGAGAGTTGGATGCAGCGTTGCCTGGCCTTACAAATTACCTGTGCAATTAGTTCAGTCTGAGTGAATATAGCTTTCTTTCTCTGATATGGTAAAAAAAAACACTCCAAAAAGTGTAATGGATCTGCCCACTCTTCATGCCATTGAGCAATAAGCCCAACCGGATGATCATGAGACAACAATATATACAAACTAAGAGGAATAGCAGTAACGACTCTCCATGCCTTCTTTTCTGAAATGGTAATTTCCACTTGCTTAAGTGCTGTTTCAGCTTTTGGTGTGAGGCTCCGAGGAGATAATAGGTCAGTATCTCCTTTTAACAGTTCAAATAATGGAGCTAGAAAGGTGTTAGATAGCCCTAACAAAGGCCTTAGCCAATTGATAGCTCCCAACAATTTCTGTAAGTAATTCAAGGTTCGTATTGACTGCTGTATGGCTACAGTTTGTGGCTGCACAGTTTGATCTAATATTTTCAAGCCGAGATATTTCCATGGGGCCTGTTGCTGCACCTTTTCTGGTGCGATTTGCAACCCATATTTCCTCAGAGCCTCAATTACACCAGGCATTACAGTTGTCAACTTGTCAACAGTGGGTGTAGCAATCAAAATATCATCCATGTAATGGTAACAATATACATTCTGAAATCGGTCTCGCACACCAGACAATGCTTGTGCCACATACCACTGACAAATAGTGGGACTATTTTTCATGCCTAAGGTAGAACAGTCCAATGATATCTCTTCCCTGGTTCACTGTGATTAACTGTTGGCACTTGAAACAAAAATTTTGGAACTACCAAACTCCCTTGCTTTCTAACACTCCTCACTGAAGTGGGAGGCTAAGTGCGGCTGGGTAAGGATTCCGAGATCAAGACCTAATAACAACAAACAAGCTGTTATTGAGCAGGCATTCTTTATTGCAGCGCTGGGAAGCACTGGGGATATCTCCACCATGAGTGCTCCAACGAGTCAGTGAAACACCCCGACTAATATACACCAAAAACATGCATATTCAGTTCCATGTCAATGAGTTCCCAGAATTCTTTTACATAGTCATTTTATTTCCTGGAATTGGCTATCTTTGTAATTATGCATGTTCGAGGGTCTCCTGTGGGGGTCTTTGTTGATTCTAGTCCTTTCTCGTCTTTGTCCTGGTCTCTTGTCCTGGTCCTGTCTCCAGTCTCCCGCTGGTAGATTGCCCAGGTGGGTCAGAATCCGTATAACTTGTCTGTAGGCGCCACAGGTTCTTAGAAGACTTGATGTTATCACAGCCTACAGGATGCTTGGCATAATTGACTGATAGTTTCACAAAGCACCTTGTTTTAAAAGCAACCCTTAGTATAGCAAATTCATTATTTTAGTAGACTTTTATTAGGCTATATTTCTATTGAATTTACTAATGAATATCCTATGATGTATCACACTGTAAAGGCAAATTTTGGAGCATCATCAGGGTGCAATGGAATAGTAAAAAAACCATCTTTAAGATCTATTATACAGATGTCCCATTCTGCTGGAATCATAGAGGGGGAAGGCATTCCTGGCTGCAAAGACCCCATACTTTCTATAACATCATTGACTTGCCTCAAATCATGTAAAAGTCGCCATTTCTCAGATTTCTTTTTAATTACTAATACAGGGGTATTCCAGGGGCTCTGTGATGGTTCAATATGGCCTTGGGCCAACTGTTCTGCTACCAAGTCTTTAAGAGTGTTTAGTTTGTCTTGCGTCAAGGGCCACTGGTCAACCCACACAGGCTTGGATGTCAATCATCTCAATGGGATGATAGGCCTATATTGGCCGCTCTCTTCAGTGGCCCTTAAGAAAACCCCTGACAATCTGTCCCAATAGTAACACCCCACTGACTTAAACAATCTCGACCCCACAAATTGAGGGGGACTGTAACCACATAAGGGCGAACGGTTGCCATTTGACCTTCTGGATTGATAATCTGGATCAGAAGTAGGCTCTGTTGACTGATAGTTGCTCCTCCCACTCCTGCTACTGCAGCAGAGGAGACCATGGACGAGTTCGATGGCCATTGTTTTTCAGATATTATAGTAACATCAGCTCCAGTATCAATCATTCCAATAATAGTTATTTTATGAGGAGGCCCATGCGACGACTGGACACTACACTTCATGTTAGGCCTGAAGTCTGTAACAGCTTGTGTCCAAAAATCCTGGGTTTCACCTGTGGAGCCAAAACCTCCCATCCCTCTTTTCACTTGATCTGCATTTCACACCTGGGCTACAAATGGCACCAATTGAGTGATGCGGCTTTGGACAGGTGTCACAAGCTGATACCAGGGGGGCTACCAGCTGTCAGGATGCTTTTGTGACTTCCCCCCCCCCCCCAATTTGGAGGGGTTGTTGAATAAGACCGAGGGCTCACACGTAGCATTCGCCTCTCACAGAGGAACGGCTACTTTGGGACCGTATTTTAGAGTGATAGTTAGAATACACCCCCACCATGCCCACAAATTGCTACTGAGACCAATGTTTAGTTACAAATTAACTGGTTTATTAAGGGTTAACATAAACTGTGGGATGAGGTTTAGGGAAAATGTACAAATGGCAAATGGCTTACCAGGGATATATCAGGGAAGTAATGGGTCCTTTAGGGAGGGAATGCAAAAAGTACTGTGCCCTTAAGGAGTTCTCTCCAAGAGAGGGTTGTGGATCAAAGGAGAGGGAGGGAGGAGTTGAGCCCGGCAGGAATGTTAGAGAGTGTGTGTGTGCGTTTACCCTTCTGTAGCGTGTGGCTCCTGGGATGCGGCTTCTTTTCCAGCTGGCAGGGCTCGGTAGCAGGTCCGTAGAGGGCCGGCTTCCCAGTAACAGGGGCGACCCCCCCAGCAGCAGTAAGGCAAACGCCAATCCCGGGGCAGAGCGGCAGGCAGACCGGGCAGGCAGCTACGGCAGGATCTCTACATGAAAATTAGGATTCTCTTTAGCAATTTTCAGTATTTGTTGCCATTTCTCCTTATGCTAAACAGGCATCCTGTTAATTTCCCAGTTATTACTTTCCCAGAAAGTAATCCATTCCACACAGCCCTTAAAGACTGCAAAGGAATATGTGTAAATGTACACAGCGTCCTTGGAGGCTTTTTTTTTATAAAAACAATGTGAACAGCGTCCAATTCTCCCACCTGGGCGCTGCCCTTATCTTGGTTTATTATTTGTTCACCTGTGGAGGGTTTCACTGCAGCAGATTTAAACAACCAGGTTTTTCCTTCTCTCCAGGACAAAGCATCCGTAAACCAAGCATTAACCATTTCACTTTTATATTCCAGGGCCTCTTTAATAGGACTGGGAGCTTTCATTATTAAGTCTTTTTCATTTGTAGAGTCAATTTGTTCCTGAATTTTTAGTTGTTTGTCTGGGCCTTCTTCAAGTTGGAAAAGTCCTGAATAGTATTCAATCCGGCTATACCATTTCCTGATTGCGCCTTTTTGGGATATTCCTTCTGGAAGGACCTTTCCAGACAGTACTTGGTTAACTACCTTGAAAGGGCCTTGAAGGATTACCTTTTGTTTTTTAACAATCTTACTGACTTCTTTCAGTGCTGTACACACTGTTAACAATCCCTTCTCCAGAATGGAATATCGCTTTTCTGAATCCTTAAATGATTGAGAGTAGAAACCAATTGGTCGAGTACTCCCAGTAGGTCCCTGTTGCCAAAAGTGATATGATAAGGCACTGGCTGAGAACCCCCACTCTATTATTATTGGATCCTCTGCATGGAGAGGTCCCAGAGTCTGGTATGTCTGTGCCTCCAATAATAATAGTTCAAGGGCCTCATCATGAGACTGATCCCATTCCCAATGACAACTCTTTTTCAATAAATCAAAAAGAAGATTTGCTATGATGGATAAATCTGGGATATGCTTCCTCCAGTACTGGAGGGTTCCTAGTATTTCCTGCAGTTCCTTTTTATTAGAGGGTACCTTTATCTCTCTCAGGTGAGACAATGTATCAGAAGGAATATTCCAGGTTCCCCCTTTCCACCTTATTCCCAGAAATTTTGCCTCTTGGGAAGGTGGCTGCCATTTTTCTTCAGGGACTTCTATTTGCATGCCTGTTAAATGTTTAATCATAGCATCATAAACTGCCTTTACCTCCTCCTCACTCTGGCCCCCTATCAGCACATTGTACTGATAGACTTTAACTTTGGAATTATTTTTTATTTCTGGAATGTTTTCCAGCTCATACGCAAGCACGTGATGGACCAGTGTGGGTGAGTGTTTATATCCCTGGAATTAGACCTTGAGTTAGACCTTGAATTGGACTTCTTAGGCCATTTTTCTATTAGTGTTTTCAGGTGATGGTAAGTATAATTCTGAGTCAAAAGCTCAGATGGGATGCCCACACACCTGACTTCCTCCTTAAGCTTAGCACATGGCCCCATGTCACCTTGAGATGAAGCATCTTTCTTTTCAGGATGTTGGCCTTTACGTGTGCTGTTTGGCTTTCTGTTCCATTTACTTCTGTTCTCAATTGTCCAGTCACCCCAGGTTTCCTTTTGCTGCTGAGGAGGAGGAGGGTTCTGGGGTGGCATAGCAGCCACATCAGCATATGAGGGCTGAGTGACTTGCCTAACTGCAGGAGGTTTGTGAGAATTTTCAGGTTCAGGTGCACTATAAGTCCTGTAATCTATCAATTCTCTGGCCAAATCAGCCCAGGTGTATCTGCTATCTCCCTTTTGAATTTTATCTTTAATTTGGATGGCCACATTTTTAAGTGACTCAGGGAGTCCCCTGATTAAAGCATCCATTTTGTCTGGATTCACTCGAAGATTCATAGGACTATCACGGTTCTTCTTCCCCACAGCAGGTATGGACTGGTGGAGACAGAGTCCATACCATGGCAGCAATTTGTCCTGTAAAATCCGCATCAATAACCCCAGGCAACACAAACAACCCCTGTAAAGTGACACTGGACCGCCTTAACAATAAGGCACTCAATCCATGTCCCAAAGGCCCAAATGCCTCTAATGGTACCTTATGTACTTTATTGTCCTTTATGGTGACTGAGATGGCTGTGATGACATCCACTCTGGCGCTCCCCTTTATTCAGGCTCGTAGTTGATCGCATAGGCTTGGAAGGAACTGCGTGGATGTATTTGTGTCTGCGCGTGCATCCTTGGCGCGCTCCACTTCCCATTTCCCGGAGGTCCTCTAGGCGGAAGAGCTTGGCCCTGCTTGTAAAACTTAGATCGACATAGTTTAGCAAAATGCCCTACTTTCCTACACCGTGTACAAGGACCATTTGACACTAATTTACCATTGTCTCCAGCTGTAAATGGACGTTGCTTTTTAACGTGACCTGGTTGCCTACATTGAAAACAGTTTTTTGTTACTCTTACTGCAGCAGCAAACGTTTTTGCCAATTCTGATATTTGATGTGCTGTGGTACCAACTTTACTACAAGCTTCTATCATGTCTACCAGAATTGAATTCCGTAATGGTAACAGTATTTGTTTGCAGTCTGCATTAGCATTATCTTTAGCCAGCTGCAGCAACAAGGCCTCTTGAGCTGGAACATTGTTCACCTGCTTTTCAATTGCATCTCTGAGTCTGTCAATAAAGCTTACATAAGATTCATCCAGCCCCTGTTTTATAGAGGTCCATGGCTGTTGAGGGGTCCCTGTATCAGGGACACGTTGCATAGCCAAGAGAGCCAAATCTTTTCCTTGTTGTAAAATAGATGAAAGCAGGCGGGCTTGCAGTCGCGGGGTATTTAAAGGAGGATCACCCATCAACTGCGCTGGCCCGGCCCCAAAGCGTGGATCGTCTTGAAAACGATTCAAATTGGCCAGAGCTGTTTCATTCACTAGTCGGCGCCATTTCGCTTCAAATAAAAGTAACTGCGTTGGTGTGAAGCAAATCTGTGCTGTTACGACAGTCAAAGGGAGTTAGTTCATTAGAAACAATCATTCGTAATAATGATTGAGCATACGGCGAGGTAAATCCATGTTGCATAACCGTAGTTCTTAAATCACGTATAACACTCCAATGAAATGGATCCCAGTCATCTGGTTCCTCCCCATTACCACGAATAACAGGGCAAGCCAAGATATCACCGGCCGGTTTCACTTTCCCTGCCTCTTTAGCTTGCTCATACAATTTCTTCCAAAATTTGCCTGGGTCTGCGCCTTTAATTGCTACAGAAACAGGCTGTATAGTTAGCAAATTCTGAAGGGGAGGGGGGAGGGCCGACACGTCACTCCGTCATTCCCTCCAGGAGCTGAAATCACAGGCTGTATAATTAGGAAATTCTGAAGGGGAGGGGTGGAGGGCAAATATTTCACTCCCCCATTCTCTCCGGGGTCTGATAAATCTATTAAACACGAACTCACAGGTTCCTTTTTTGCCGCTTCCTGAAACTCTTCCTCTGATTCGGGGGGCAACGGGGGTAACGAGCACACTTCAGGAGGTGGAGGGGGTGGGAACGGCACGTCCATGCATGCAGGGACTGTGGGAGCCGATTTAGAAGTCACTTGCACTGGGGCAGACAATGCCGGTGCCGTGGCTGCAGCTGCCGTGGCTGCAGCTTCCCGATCTGCCTTAAGCTGTTTTAACGACTCCAGCACAAGCCGCCAAGTTGTTAACGACTTTGTGGCCATTTCATTCCCCTTTGTAGTTGTATCCCAAAGCGCACGCCCCGCCTCCTCCCATATCTCTATAAAAAAGGCTGTTTGTGCATCAGCCTGCACACCATTCTTCTTGCACCAGACAAGCAAAGTACGTAACGCATGCTCATATTTTATGCACCGCTTTTCCAGTATTCGTAGCAGAATGGTTAATATAGACCTCTCTTCTGCTGACATCTTCGCCCCCATATTTCTGTTCCCAGCTGCTCACCTTTTCTCCCCAAAGGTGTCTATTTCTTCTGTGTCCGGACTAGGCTCTTGATCCGCCTTTTTTTGCTTAGCTGGGCTCTGCTGACAGCTGCTCTCAGGTCTGCAGTCACCGATCCATTTCACGTTGGGGTCACCATTTGTCAACACACATCTGTATCTTGCAAACTCAAGTGGAAAAGGAAAATCTATAGATCATGGAAGGAGGGGCTGGTCACTTGGGAGGAATATAGGACTGTTGTCAGAGAATGTAGGGAGGCAACTAGGAAAGCTAAGGCCTCCTTGGAACTTAGCCTTTCAAGTCGGGTTAAGGATAATAGAAAGGGCTTTTTCAAATACATAGCCAACAAAACTAACACCAGAGGCAATATAGGCCCACTGTTGAATGAGGCGGGTGCCCTGGTGACAGAGGATATAAAGAAGGCAGAGGTGCTGAATGCCTTCTTTGCCTCTGTCTTTACTCCTGCAGGCTTTCCCCATGAGCCCCAGTTTCATATAGCCCCAGAAGAAGTCAAGATAAAGGAGGAGTTTGCCCAGGTAGATGAGGATTGGGTTAGGGATCAGTTGAGTAATCTGGACATCCATAAATCAATGGGTCCGGATGAAATGCATCCAAGGGTGCTGAGGGAGCTGGCGGAGGTCGTTGCTAGTCCACTCTCCATCATCTTCGGTAAATCATGGGTAACAGGAGAGGTGCCTGAGGACTAGAGGATAGCAAATGTCACTCCAGTCTACAAGAAGGGCAAGAAGGAGGACCCAGGTAACTATAGACCGGTCAGCCTCACCTCCATCCCTGGAAAGGTGATGGAACAACTTGTCCTTGGCACTGTCTCTAGGCATATCAAGGACATGGGGGTCATCAAGAGCAGTCAACATGGTTTTACCAAGGGTAAGTCATGTTTGACTAACCTCATAGCCTTCTATGAGGAAATTACTAGGTGGATAGATGATGGTAGAGCGGTAGATGTGGTCTATCTTGATTTCAGTAAAGCATTTGACACCGTCTCCCACAGCATCCTTGTAGATAAGTTGATCAAGTATGGGTTTGATGATCAGGCAGTGAGGTGGATCAAGAACTGGTTGAAAGGAAGAAGTCAGAGAGTTGTAGTCAATGGGGAAGAATCTAGTTGGAGGCCTGTGACTAGTGGAGTCCCTCAGGGGTCGGTACTGGGACCGGTGTTGTTCAACATCTTCATCAACGACCTGGATGAGGGTACAGAATGTACCCTCAGCAAGTTTGCTGATGACACTAAGCTGGGAGGAGTGGCTGACACACCAGAAGGCTGTGCTGCCATTCACAGAGACCTAGACAGGCTGGAGACCTGGCCAGGGAAAAACCTGATGAAGTTCAACAAGGGCAAGTGTAGAGTTTTGCATTTGGGGAAGAAAAACGCCATGTACCAGTACAGGTTGGGGGCTGACCTGCTGGAGAGCAGTGTAGGTGAAAGGGACCTGGGGGTCCTGGTAGACAGGAGGATGACCATGAGCCAGCAGTGTGCCCTTGTGGTTAAGAAGGCCAATGGCATCCTGGGGTGCATTAGAAAGGGTGTGGTTAGTCAGTCAAGAGAGGTTCTCCTCCCCCTCTGTTCTGCATTGGTGAGGCTGCATCTGGAGTATTGTGTCCAGTTCTGGGCCCCTCAGTTCAGGAAGGACAGGGAACTGCTGGAAAGAGTCCAGCGCAGAGCCACAAAGATGATTAAGGGAGTGGAACATCTCCCTTATGAGGAAAGGCTGAGAGAGCTGGGTCTCTTTAGTTTGGAGAAAAGGAGACTGAGGGGTGACCTCATCAATGTTTACAAATACGTAAAGGGTGAGTGTCAAGAAGATGGAGTTAAGCTTTTTTCAGTGATGACCAGTGATAGGACAAGGAGTAATGGATACAAATTGGAGCATAGGAGGTTTAAGGTGAATATCAGAATATTTTTTCTGTGAGAGTGACAGAGCACTGGAACAGGCTGCCCAGAGAGGTTGTGGAGTCTTCTTCACTGGAGACATTCAAAACCCGCCTGGATGCATTCCTGTGTGATGTACTCTAGGTGACCCTGCTCTGGCAGGGGGGTTGGACTAGATGATCTTTCGAGGTCCCTTCCAACCCCTAGGATTCTATGATTCTATGATCTCACATACCTTCTTTCCCTCAAACTTGTTTATCTTTAACCGTCAAGGGCACAGCTATAGTTTGTCAAGATCAAGGCTGCCTGCGGCCCATAGCTGATCACCCACACCTTAATTTGGCTTTTCCCCTAATAAACCGGTTAATTTGTAAATTTAAATGTTGGTGTCAGTAATAGTTTGTGAGCATGGTGAGGGCGGTATCTTAGTTTCCACTCTAAAATACAGTCCAGCAGTGGCTGTTCCTCTGTGAGAGATGACCACCACACACAACCCTCAGTCCCTTTTAAATCAAACCTCTCAGTAAGAGGGAGTCACATAAACATCCTGACTTCTAGCGGCCTGCTACTGACGTCAGACCGCGACACCAGTCCATGCTCTCTTTCAGGATTACTGGGTTGCTGGGGTTCCCCATTCGAGCCTGTTGCATGATCACAGAATCATTCTGGTTGGAAAATACCTTTAAGATCATCAGGTCCAACCACTAACCTAACTCTACCAAGTCCAGTGCATGACCATGTCTTTAAGCACCCCATCTACATGTATTTTAAACACCTCCAGGAATGATGATTCAACCACGACCCTGGGCAGCCTATTCCAGTGTTTAATTACCCTTTCAGTGAAGAAGTTTCTTCTAAAATCTAATCTAAACTTCCCCTGGCGCAACTTGAGATAATTTCTTCTTGTCCTGTTGCTTGTTACTAGGGAGAAGAGACCAACCCCCACCTTGCTACAACTTCCTTTCAGGTAGTTGTAGAGAGTTATAAGGTCCCCCTTCAGCTTCCTTTTCTCCAAACTAAACAATCCCAGTTCCCTCAGCTGCTCCTCATGTGACTTGTTCTCTAGGTCCTTCACCAGCTTCGTTGCCCTTCTCTGGACACACTCCAGCACCTCAATGTCCTTCTTGTAGTGAGGGGCCCAAAACTGAACACAGTATTCAAGGTGTGGCCTCACCAGTGCTGAGTACAGGGAGACAGACACTTCCCTACTCCTGCTGAGCAAACTATTTCCCATACAAGCCAGAATGCCATTGGCCTTCTTGGCCACCTGGGCATACTGCTGGCTCATATTCAGTTGGCTGTTGTTGATTAATGCCCCCAGGTCTTTTTCCTCCAGGCAGCTTTCCAGCCACTTTTCCCCAAGCCTGTAGCATTGCCTGGGATTGTTGTGACCCACGTGCAGGACCCTACACTTGGCCTTGTTAAATCTCATACAATTGGCCTCAGCCCATCAATCCATCCTGTCCAGGTATCTCTATAGAGCCTTTCTACCCTCAGGCAGATCAACACTCCAGCCCAACTTAGTGTCATCTGCAAATTTACCGAGGGTGCACTTTATCCCCTTGTCCAGATCATTGATGAAGATATTAAAGAGAACTAGCCCCAACACTGAGCCCTGGGGAACACTGCTTGTGACCGGCCACCAACTGGATTTAACTCCATTCACAACTCTTTAGGCCTGGCCATCCAGCTAGTTTTTTACCCAGCAAAGAGTACACCAATCTAGGCCATATGTAGCCAGTTTCTCCAGGAGAATGCTGTGGGAAACAGTGTTGAAGGCTTTACTAAGGTCCCACTTACTCCATGTAGCTTCAGTTGCGTTACACGTAGAGGGGATGTTTCCTTTGAACATCCAGTGTAGCACAGGCAATCGCAGTACCAAGAAGAGATATGCTTCTGTACCAACAACTTCTGAAGCAGCTCAAACCCCTTCATATGCTGCTAGTATCTCTTTTTCTGTTGAGGTGTAGTGGGCTTCTGATCCTCAATACCCCCAACTCCAAAACCCTAGAGTTGAACCTTGGATTTTTCCTGGTATTTTCTGCCAGGGCCCAAGGTGAGGTAGAGTCAAAGGCTCTGTAGGCAAAATATGAAAACATATGGCTGTGTGCATTTCTTAGAGCTCAGTAAGGGCAAATCTGGGACCTTCTGTCACATCATTGCAATAGTTTGAATTATAGGCACTACAATGGCATTTTTCCACCATCTTCTGATGTGGAGAGAGAGGTGACAGGATTTTACAAGTTCCTACATGAGAAAAAAGAGGACAGAGGTGACAGCAAAACAAACAAATAAATAATTTGGGAAGTCTGAGTGACCTAGAAGGTGTCAGTGAAAATAAAGAAAAAGAGAATGAAGATGGTCTTAAGGAAAATGTCAAGACTCTCCTTTTTAAATGTCCAATTTTAGAAAGCATTATCATATACTGCAAAAAGATTTTAAATTAGATGCTCCAGTGGAAAACCTAAGTGGAAATTTCTTTCTACTGCCAGCTTATTTTAGTTTTTTCATTACCTTGTGGTTCACTTACAAACTTCAATCTTAGCTGTGGGTCTAGGGTAGAATAAGATGGGAGTTGGTATTATTGGATCATTTATCTACTATGCAGTTGATGACTCCAGTGTAGGCATGGAAAATACTACCACTGCATTGTGTTTTCATTAATAGAGTGATCATTAGGCTGTCCTAGATACTGTACAGACTCAGTTCCAAACTGTGGACCACAATTTGGACATCATGTTTTGAATGTGGATGATTCAGTGAAGAAGAAAGGGGCAACTATTGAAATTCTTTATTTCATGTCTGCATAAAATAAAGGGTACCAAAGGGGCAGAGGCATCCCTCTTTAATGGTTGCATGTCCTCTGAAAACAGCATTATTTTTTCCATGAGTGTATGCATGCTTTGATTTTGTTTATTCTATTCCTACGCTAGAGGAGAGGCTGGTTTGGCATCTGAAATTTTTGTTTTTACAGGAACATTATTTTGCAACTTGATTGTTCACAAAAGAAAGCTGGATTCTTGTTGCCAGATTTTGTCGCCATCCTTTGGCTCCCATTTGTCTCCCTTGCCTGCAGCAGAATGCCACCTCTCCCTCTAAAACAACAGAAATAGATGAAACTAAACTTCACAAGCCAACTGTCTGACATTCCCATCACAGCAATTTATGCTGTGGAGTTGACATCCAAACAACCAGACAAGCAGTTCTTATTGACATCTGCTCCTGTCCCAGAGCAGTTTATCCCTTCAATTAGCACATCCTCAGTTGTTTTAGCACAGACATCACACCTGAAATACCACCTGCTCCAGGATTGCCTTCCTCTTGGACAGCAGGTCTCTGCTTCTCCCAAGCACACCTATTCAAAAACACTTTTGGGGTGTATTTCTTCCCCTCCCTGCCCAGATAAGTACTGCCTTCCCAGGTGCCTCTAACTGCTGAGGATTATGAGAATTATGCTAGCAATGCATACATCAGCACCATGCTATGCCTGTGTTACAATCCACTTGGGAACCACCTACAATAGGAAATTATTCTCTTTCTAGACTCCCCTTACAGCCAAGGCAGAGTGGTAAGGCTCCTGAAGACAATCCCTAAATGTGAAGAGTCTTGCAGAAGACTGGCTGCGTGAGAAAGGTCACGTAGACATGATACAGCTGGTTAATTGTAAGAGCTGAGAAAAGGGAGTTTTGCAAGAAACTAGGACAGCATGTCCTTGAGCACAAAAACTGCTATACAATAACAAGAGATGGTAGAGGGAACTTGGACATGAGATTGAGAAAGCTAGCCTGGGAACACTAACTACAATAATGTAATCAAAGGCGTGGTTAACATTAACAGTTAGCCAATGGTGAGCTTAGCTTTGCACTATGTATGAGCTTCATTATTGAGAGCATAAATACTGCCTGATTGGAGTCAATAAACGAGACTTGCTGATCACTCATCATGGTCGTTTGCATTTCTCCCATCGTCTCCCACAAATGGTGACCCCGACATGATAATCGTCAGGAGAACGACCACGGCGGAGCGATGAGGTGGTTCGGGTCCTGAAGCAGCAGGGACGGCGAAATAAGCACCGAGAAGGAGGGGGTGCCGCGCCCTGGGTGACCGCAAAGGCGAGCCCGGCCGATACGTGCTGCCGAGACCTTGTAAGGCTGCAACAGCGCTGATGATTTAATCATGGAAAGGCAAGCAGCATATGATTTATTTTTTTGCTTTTTAGAAAAGCGTGGGATTAAGGGTATAGATGTTAAGAAGGAACTCCCTGGGTTGTTAGCTTATGGGTATGATAAGGGGCTCTTTTTGAACCCCCACACAGTACACGAGTTACAGGAATGGCGTAAATTTGGGGATAAGCTATGGGAGGCTACTTTAGAGGATGATAAGACTGCTAAAAAATTAGGCAAGTTATGGAAAGTTGTTCACAATGAGCTTTTGCAACATCAGGCTGAAAAGAAGACAGCGCAACAGGCTAATGTGGCACAAAGTAAAAATAGAGACCATAGCGGCTGGTCTGAGTGTCCGTTACCCCCAGCAACAGCCACGGTTACGCTGCCACCGCCAGCCCCTGCGTCTTCCCCGCCTGCCGACTCGGTGAGGCCAACTGCTCCCCCAGAGCCATGGCCAGGGGGCCCCCAGCTCCGCGGTGGCAATGAGCCGATCCCTGGGGCGGAGAGCCATCTAGCGGAGGCCATTGCGAAGGAGCGCAGGGAGGCTTGGGCTGCACTGGCAAAAGATTGCATGGAAGCAGGGGACAGTGGGGCATTAGGGGCTGTGCAAGACGTAGCCTGCCCAGTGGTGTATACGCCGCTGGCTGAGGGAGGATTACAAGCCGCTATTACACCTCTGGATTGGAAACTTTTATCTCAATTACGAGCCACTGTTAGTCAGTTTGGTGTTAAAAGTGAACCAGTAAAGCAAATGCTAGATTATATTTGGGGAACTCAGCTGTTGTTGCCGGGTGACTGCAGAGCATTGGCTAAGCTGATTTTTTCACAACATCAACAACTCCTTTTTAGTGCCCATTGGCAGGCATTATGCCAGCAATGCACCCAAGTGCAACGGCCACCGGGAGACCCCTTACAAGGCGTCACCTTAGCCGAGCTGATGGGTTTAGGTGCATTTGTGCGGACTGAGGCACAAGCGTTACTTGGCCCTGATAAGTGTAGGGAAGCTATGAGGCTAGCCCGGGAGGCCATGGATCTAGTGAAGGAGCCAGGGGGAATTCCATCCTACATGGGAATCAAACAAGGAAAAGACGAGGCTTTTGGCAGTTTTATAGATAAAGTTGCTAGTGCCATTGAACGAGCTGGGGTCCCTGACTATATGAAAGGTACAATGTTAAAGCAGTGTGCGACCCAAAACAGTAATGCAGCAACAAAAAATATATTGAGCACCTTAGGGTGGGAGTGGACCATTGAACAAGCCCTTGAGCGCCTTTCCAGTGTACCCACAGGTCCCCAAGCCATGCTAGTAGAGGCAATCAAAGAGCTAGGGGCAGGATTACACAAACAAGCTGAGGCAGCGCAGACTCAGGTGTTAGCTGCTCTTGCACCCTTACAAGCCTCTGCGATCACTGGTGTAAAGGCTCCATCTAGCGGCCGAATAAGGTGTTATCGCTGTGGAGGAATGGGTCACATACGCCGGGATTGTCAAGCCACCAGCCTGTGGTGTCAGAAGTGCCGCGTCGATTCCCACAACACGGGCGCTTGCCGACGCCGTCCGGGAAACTACAAGGGCAGCGCGAACACAGCCAACAGCAGCCGCGCTCAGACACAAATAGCTGCTGCCCAGCAACAAGCACCGGTACCCTCCTACGGCCCGCCACCGCCGGAAGCCTCGGCCTGGACCTGGCAGCTGCAGTAACCGTCTCACTGATGACCACTAGACCCGAGAAAGTGCCAACAGGGATACAAGGACCTATCATAATCCAAGGACAAGCTATGGGTGCTTTGCTTTTAGGGCGTTCTTCAGCATCAATGATGGGACTGTTTGTATTGCCAGGAGTAATTGATGCTGATTATACTGGAGAAATACAAATGATGGTATACACCCCTTTTCCACCGTTACGGATACAACAGGGCCAAAGGGTGGCTCAGCTAATTCCACTTCCACAAATAACAAAACCTCTAGCGCCACCACAAGCATCAGAGAGGGGAGCGCAAGGACACGGCTGTGAAGAATTTGAAGGAATGTGCTGTATGAACCTCTCTGATCACTCGGTGTCAATCCATGCCCAGTTGTCAAAACTCCAACAGCTTACCAACCGTTTACAACAAGACACAGGTCTAGGCCTTGACGGCTGGCTCAAAGGACTAGGTTTAGGCCCTTGGCTAAGAGGAATCATACAATATGCCTTAATTACTGTTGGAATAATTTTGTTAGCCTTGTTAATATTACCATGTATACTAAGCTGCTTACAGAAAATGATTAATCGCATGTTAAGTCAAGCCTTTCAGGCTAATCTAATACTCCAAAAAGAAAACAGGGGAAATGTGGAGAGTCTTGCAGAAGACTGGCTGCGTGAGAAAGGTCACGTAGACATGATACAGCTGGTTAATTGTAAGAGCTGAGAAAAGGGAGTTTTGCAAGAAACTAGGACAGCATGTCCTTGAGCACAAAAACTGCTATACAATAACAAGAGATGGTAGAGGGAACTTGGACATGAGATTGAGAAAGCTAGCCTGGGAACACTAACTACAATAATGTAATCAAAGGCGTGGTTAACATTAACAGTTAGCCAATGGTGAGCTTAGCTTTGCACTATGTATGAGCTTCATTATTGAGAGCATAAATACTGCCTGATTGGAGTCAATAAACGAGACTTGCTGATCCCTCATCATGGTCGTTTGCATTTCTCCCGTCGTCTCCCACACCTAAACACTTTCATAGAGGATCCTATCTCCCTCCACTGACTACTGAGTACCTACAGGACATAGCCTCCTAAATTAAGTGTTTAAAGTTAGGTTATTTAAGTGATGTCCATAGGTTGCACAAACAGCATGAAACTGAGATCATCTCAAATTACTTCTTGTTTCTTATGGGCCATAGACTTTCACATGAACCCCTACACAGATCTAAATAACATGATAAAATATGGCTTTACTTGCCAGATGGAGCAGAGTGGGAAAAAGAGAAAGCCTTGACACTATACAAGTACTGTTCAGCAACAACCAAAACATTGTTGTGTTGTTTTTTTGGGTGTCTTGCAGAAGACATTCTATTTGAGAAGTACGTGATTATGAACAGGCCATTTCAGCTTCATAAGGCCACGTACTTAGAGCTTGAGGACCCAATATGTTATTAATATATAATTCAACTTATAACAATTTTGATAAAGGTAAACTCTATGTAGATCAAGGGGTGGAATGTAGTGATCTTGACTGAGAGACCATTTTACCTGGAAGAGTCAGTGATTAACATAACAGTTAACCTGAGTAGGCCCAGGTCTGTGCTGTGCTGCACATACAGCTTGGCCTTCAGGCCTGTTTTGTGTTGCACAATTTCTTTGGCCACAGTATAAACTCAGTCATGTCAGCATAACAGATGAGCCTGCAGGCAGCTCCCACTTGGTACTGGCAATTAAGCCACCTATGTGGCCTTGCCTTTATCTTAAAATGCAGCAAAACTTTCTCATGAGAACATCCTTTATGATTAGCATTGCTTTCACATAAGAAAAATATAAAATAGCTCGAATAACCAAAAAGGAGGAATGTCTCTACACGGACGAGATCTCCAGAGTGATCTGCCCAACATACCATGGGAAAATCAATGCAGGGGCCATCCAATGCTGCATGAACACAGAGTTCCTAGCATTTGAAGGGACATAAGGTTTATTCACTGTCTGTATTCCTCTTTTTGTTCTGTATTATTAAAAGCCATTTGTTGTCAGGCCTTTCTTATTGAGATCCAGAAAGAACCCTGTACCATCTCTATCTCACTCTCATCCTCACTCCTTGGTGCAGAACACTATTTTACCCACAAATCCAAAACACAGCACCATATGGGCTGCTATGAAGAAAGTTAGCTCCATTCCAAACAGACACAGTACAGTTGTACCTAAAGGCAAAATGGTCTTCCTGTATATATTGGCTAATTCTTTTTTTTTTTTTTCTGGTTCACAAAAATTCAATATTCTGGTGAAAAATAGTCCTGAATTCCTTCAATCACACACCTGATATCCTTTCAGAAAAACAAATTATCACAGGAAGAGCACTGAATTTTCTGATGGCCATTGATCTGCTATTTGTAGTTAATATCATCCCTGTTCTGAGGCTGAAATGACACAAATGATCATGTATAAAATCAGATAGGTTTCATAGCAAAGTATCATTTTTTGCTCATGGAGAGCATGATGCTGTCTCAGAAAATTACTCATTTCAAAATGTGCCAAGAATGAGGTTTTTATGTATTTGTTGACATTGAAGACAATACATATGATCTCAAAAAGCATAGCATGCAAGCAAAATTATTCAAAATTGCCTAAGTACGTTGTTCAAGAAATAACTAATGAAATGTGTCAACAATTCAGATTTAGTTGAAGACTGGATAATAAGCAACAGAAAGTGGGGGGAAAATGAACTAATTTTATAAAGGTACTTACACAATAGGACCTTCAAAATAATTTTCTTCAGTGTACAGAAATCAATGATAAAACAAAGATAGATAATAGGTGATAAACTGGCTGACTTATAAATCTCTAGAGCTGTTTTTGCCAGTCATGAAGGTTTCGATTTTGAAGAAATTACTGCAAAGAGTGAAAGCTTTTCTAAAGATTTTAGATAAGACATCCATTAACTTTGACTACATTTTTACTCTCTCCTGCAAATTATTACCTAAATTTGTTGTTTAGTAAACATTGCATTGGTGACTTTTGCAGTCCCTATGTGGTGAAGCTGCAAGTCATCAATAAATCAAGTGAAAAGATTAAGAATGTTAAAAAAACTTCTAGAGACATGACAAGGTATGCTGGTTTTCTCTGGGATAGAGTTAATTTTCTTCATAGTAGTTAGTATGGGACTATGCTTTGGATTTGTGCTGAAAACAATGTTCATAGCACAGGGATGTTTTAGTTATTGCTGAGCAGTGCTTAGACAGAGTCAAGGCCTTTCCCACTTCTCACCCCGCCAGCAAGTAGGCTGGGGGTGCACAAGAAGTCAGGAGGGGACACAGCTGGGACATCTGACCCAAAGTGACCAAAGGGATATTCCATACCATATGACATCATGCTCAGCATATATATCTGGCAGAAGAAGAATGAAGGAGACAACATTCGGAGTGATGGCATTTGTCTTCTTTGTGTTCGTTGCAGTCAGCGCAGCGACCAGCAGCAGCAGCAACAACGACAATTGAGGTAAGCCCAGGGGCTCAGCATGAGATCCTGCTCTATAGGAGGGTTCTTCTCTAGTGGGCTTGCTAAAGGTTCAACGGCATTAATTTCAATAAGGTCAAAGGTCGAGTCCTGCACTTTGGCCACAACAACCCCCAGCAGCACTACAGGCTTGGGGAGGAGTGGCTGGAGAGCTGACCAGCAGACAGGGACTCAGGGGTGTTGATTGACAGCTGGATTAGGGGCAAGGACAGCAAGGCTGATATTGCTGTGGGAACCTGCTAGAGACCTCCCAATCAGGGCAGTGAGGTGGATGAACTGTTCTGTAAATACCTGGGTGAAATCTCGTGGTTGTTTGCCCTTGTTCTTGTGGGGGACTTCAACTTCCCTGATGTCTGCTGGAAATACAATACAGCAGAGAGGGAATAGTCCTGGAGGTTCCTGGAATGTGTGTCCTGGTTTGAGCCAGGATGAAGCCACTTTTTCCTTTTACTGATTTTTTTTTTCCTTCAGTAAGCTCTCTTAACTAGCAACAAGTGTTCCAACTAGGACTGATAACACTGGAATGTTTATGTTATTGCCAGGATGCCAAGGTTGCATCTTTGCCCTTCCGGCTTAGGCACTGCCGGGAGATCTATGACCCCCCGCAGGAGGCTGAATTAGACAGACAGCAAAATTGGCCAGAGATATTCCATTCCATATATCTACATAAGCTCAGAGGAAGGTCAGAGATCACGGAAGACAATTTCCTTCCTGCTTCTTCTTCCCTTCTCTTCCATCCATAGCCGGCGTCCAGGGAGGACTCCATCTATCCATCACCATCAACCCCTAGGCTCGTGCATCCCTCGACCCTCATAACTCTACCCTAAGCCCCTATCTGCGCTGCCGCTCCCTCCGGCAATGGTCCAGGACTGTTCACAGCTAAGGAGAGTGCTGTGGGAATTGCTGGGGGTGGGGGGAGGCGAGAGGCTTTTGCTCATATCTGAACATATTTGTATATAATTGTACATATTTTCTTTTATCATTGGTGTTTAATTAAAGCTGTGTAGTTTAGTTTTCAATCCAGCCAAGTCTCTCTCTTTTTCTCTCTCTCCTTCCCTACCTGGGTGGGAGGGGGAGGGGATCGGGAGCATTGTTGTCTCTGGTTTAATTGCCGATCCTGAGTCAAACTGTGACAATGTGTCGAAGATAACTTCCTAACACAGCTGGTGAGTGAACCAACCAGGCAAGGTGCCCTGCTAGACCTGCTCTTTGTGAAAAGGGAAGGGCTGGTAGGAGATGTGACGGTTGGAAGCTGTCTTGGGCACAGCGCCCACGAATTGCTAAAGTTCTCTATTCTTAGAGATGCCAGGAGGGGGGGCCACCCTAGACTTCCGAAGGGCAAACTTTACCTTGTTCAACACCCTGATTGCCAGAATCCCTTGGGAATCTGCTCTGAAGGAGTATAGGAGTCCAGGAAGGCTGGATGCTCCTCAAGGAGGAAGTCTTGAAGGTGCAGGAGCAGGCCATCCCCATGTGCTGTAAGGCAAGCAGGTGGCATAGAAGACCAGCCTGGCTGAACAGGGAGCTTTGGCTGGCGCTCAGGAGGAAAAAGAGAATCTATGGCCTTTGGAGGAAGGGGCAGGACACTCATGAGGACTACAAAAATGCTGTGAGGCTGTGGAGGGAGGGAATTAGAAGGTCCAAAGCTCGGCTAGAAAATAATCTGGCCTCCATGGTAAAGGATAACAAGAAAAGCTTTTATAAATATATTTACAGCAAAAGAAAGACCAGGGAGACCCTCCATCCCCTATTAGATGCAGGAGGAAACATAGTGATAAATGACGAGGATAAGGCTGAGGTGCTTAATGACTTTTTTGCCTCAGTCTTTAGTAGCAGGACCAGTTATGTTGAGGGAATCAAACTCCCTAAGCTAGGCAACAGGGACCAAGAGCAGAGCGATCCCCCCACAATTCAGGAGGAGATGGTCAGTGACCATGTAGATGTGCACAAATCTATGGGGTCGGATGGGATCCACCCAAGAGTGCTGAAAGAGCTGGCAGGGGTGCTCACTAAGCCACTTCCTATAATTTGCCAGCAGTCCTGGCTGACTGGAGAGGTACCAGCAGATTGGAAATCAGCCAATGTTACCCCCCATGTACAAGAAGGGACGGAAGGATGATCCGGGAAATTACAGGCCTGTTAGTCTGACTTCAGTCCCAGGGAAGCTGATGGAGCAGATCATCCTGAGTACCATCACATGGTACATGCAGAACAACCAGGCGATCAAGTCCAGTCAGCATGGGTTCATGAAGGGCAGGTCCTGTTTGACTAACCTGATCTCCTTCTACAACAGGGTGACACACTTATTGGATGAGGGAAGGGCTGCGGATGTTGTCTACCTTGATTTAGCAAGGCCTTTGACAAGGTTTCCTCACAGCATTCTCCTAGAGAAGCTGGCTGCTCGTGGCTTGGATGTGCACACACTTCACTGGATAAAAAAATGGTTGAATGGCCAGGTCCAAAGAGTTGTGTTCAATGGAGTTAAATCCAGTTGGCAGCTGGTCATGAGTGGTGTTCCCCAGGGCTCAGTGCTGGGGCCACTCTTGTTTAACATCTTTACTGATGACTTGGATGAAGGGATAGAGGGCACCTTCAGTACGTTTGCAGATGACACTAAGTTGGGTGGAAGTGTCAATCTGCTTAAGGGCAGGGTGGCTCTGCAGAGGGATCTAGACAGGCTTGACCATTGGGCCAAGGTGAATAGCGTGAGTTTCAATAAGGCCAAATGTCGAGTCCTGCACTTTGGCCACAACAACCCCCGGCAGCACTACAGGCTTGGGGAGGAGTGGCTGGAGAGCTGCCCAGCGGAGAGGGACTCAGGGGTGTTGATTGACAGCCGGCTGAATAGGAGCCAGCAGTGTGCCCAGGTGGCCATGAAGGCCAACACCATTCTGGCCTGCATCAAGAATAATGTGACCAGCAGGACCAAGGAGGTGATACTGCCCCTCCACTCGGCCTTGGTGAGGCCACACCTTGAGTACTGTCTGCAGTTTTGGGCACTGCAGTATAAGAAGGACATTGAGGTGCTGGAGAGGGTGCAGAGAAGGGCAATTAAAGCTGATTAGGGGTCTTGAGAACCAGCCTTATGAGGAGAGGCTGAGGGAGCTGGGGCTGTTCAGCCTGGAGAAGAGGAGGGGCTGAGGGGAGATCTCATCGCCCTCTACAACTACCTGAAAGGAGGTTGTAGTGAGGCAGGTGTTGGCATCTTCTCCCTAGTGACCAGCGACAGGATGTCGCGAGCTGATGCCGCTCGGGGAGAAGCCACTGGGGACTGCACGCGACACAGGACAAGAGGAAATTGGGTCAAGTTGTGCCAGGGGAGGTTCAGGCTGGATATTAGAAAAAATTTATTCACAGAAAGAGTGTTAAGGCAGTGGAACAGGCTGCCCAGGGATGTGGTGGAGGCACTGAGGACAATGAACAGCTACATACTTTGGCCTTTCAGATGACTCTTCTCTAGTGGGGTTGCTAAAGGTTCAAGACCAACAGGTGCCAATTGCCACTTCAATGGTGCATAGACAACAATATCGCACCAACAGAGACTCTGTGATCCCCATTCATAAGCTGATCCGGCAATTGGAGAGCCAAGGAGTGATCAGCAGGACTCACTCGCCCTTCAACAGTCCTATTTGGCCAGTGCAAAAGCCTGATGGTGAGTGGAGGCTGACAGTGGACTATCGTGGCCTGAATGAGGTGACACCACCACTCAGTGCTGCTGTGTCGGACATGCTAGAACTTCAATATGAGCTGGAGTCGAAAGCAGCCAGGTGGTACGCCACTCTTGACATTGCTCATGCCTTTTTCTCTATTCCTCTGTCACCAGAGTGCAGGCCACAGTTTCCTTTCACCTGGAGGGGAGTCCAGTACACCTGGAATCAACTGCCCCAGGGGTGGAAACACAGCTCAACCATTTGCCATGGATTGATCCATGCTGCTCTGGAGAAGGGTAGAGCTCCAGAACACCTGCAGTACATCAATGACATCATTGTGTGGGGTGACACACCAGAAGAAGGCCTTAAGAAAGGTAAAAAGATCATCCAAATTCTTCTGGAAGCTGGTTTTGCTATAAAAAGAAGCAAGGTCAAGGGACCTTCACAAGAGATCCAATTCCTGGGAATCAGGTGGCAAGATGGTCGTCGCCAGACCCCAATGGATGTGATTAACAAAATAACAGCTATGGCCCCACCATCTACTAAAAAGGACACTCAAACTGTTGGTTTCTGGAGAATGCATATTCCAAGTTACAGTGAAATTGTGAAACCTCTCTATGATGTGACCTGAAAGAATCACAGAATCGCCAAGGCTGGAAAAGACCTTTGAGATCTTCAAGTCCAGCCTATGACCTAACACCACCACATCGGCTAGATCATTTATCCTCGATGCTTAACCACAGACCTATAACAGTAGACCCTTACCCTAGACCCTTAACCCTAGACCATTTAATCTAGACGCTTACACCTAGACCTTTAAAGCTTGACCCTTAACGCTAGAGTCCTAACCCTGGACAGAATCATCCCAGAATATCATCTAGTCCAACCATAACCTAAATCCCCCTACCATAACCTAATCTACCCAGTCAGTACTTAAATCATGCTGCTAAGCACTATATCTATATTTTTCTTAAACACATCCAGGGACAGTGACTCCACCACCTCCCTGGGCAGCCTGTTTCACTAATCACTCTTTCATTAAAGAAATTCTTTCTAATATCCAATCGAAACCTCCCCTGGCGCAACTTTAGGCCACTTCCTCTGGTCCTGTCATTATTCACCTGATGGAAGAGGCCAACTCCCGCCTCCCTACAACCTCTTTTCAGGTAGTTGTAGAGAGCAATAAGGTCTTCCCTCAGCCTCCTCTTCTTCAAACTAAACTATCCCAGTTCCCTCAGCCTCTCCTCATAGGGCTTATTCTCCAGACCTTTCACCAGCTTTGTAGCTCTTCTCTGGACTCACTCCAGCAGCTCTACAACCTTCCTGAAGTGAAGGGCCCAGAACTGCACACAGTACTCGAGGTGTGGCCTCACCAGTGCCAAGTACAGGAGCACGATTACCTCTCTACTCCTGCTGGCCACACTATTCCTAATGCAGGCCAGGATGCTGTTGGCCTTCTTGGCCACCTGGGCACACTGCTGGCTCATGTTAAGTCAGCCGTCAACCAGCACCCCCAGGTCCTTCTCCACCATGGAGGTCTCTAACTGCTCATTCCCAAGCCTGTAGCTTTGCATGGGGTTGTTGTGACCAAAGTGCAAGACCCAGCACTTGGTCTTGTTAAACCTCATACAATTGGCCTCGGTCCATCGGTCCAGTCTGTCCAGGTCTCTCTGCAGCAGCGGCGACAGCGACAATCGAGGTAAGCCCAGGGGCTCAGCGTGAGATCCTGCTCTATAGGGGCGTTCCTGAGACCAGGGCATCCCGTGCAGCCACCCAGAACCGCAGCGAAAACCCGGAAGCTCGCAGAAGCTCGTCCAGCCAATCAGGCGCGGCAGGGGCGTGTTCGGAGCACCCGCGGGAGATTTAGACGACTCTAAGGAGCGCGAGCGGGCAAACAGGGGTGAGGCACGGTAGTTTGCTTGAGACGGCTCGCGAGCGGCAGGGCTCCTTCCTGATCATTGGGGCACAGCTACCAGCAGCAACAAATGCTACCAGTGTACTTGTGTAAGCTTCTGGAGTTATGGTAGTGATGTGCTGAAGAGCTCAATCCCTTGTAGCTGCTGGGGTTACTGGTCCAGCTATGGTGGAGACCTCCAGCCAGACTGACCTGAAGATGGTGGATATAGCTCTTCAGGTTACCAGTTGCCAGGAGTGTCTGGTGCCTCTCTGTGAGGCTTGGGCTAATAATCAGTCCTTCTGTAAAAGGTGTGTGGTTGTTAAAGAGCTATGCTGCCAAGTGAAGAAGCTAGAAGAGGAAGTGAACAGGCTATGTAGCATTTGAGCAAACGAGCAAGAGATCAAGGGATTATTTTCAGAGACATTTCAGTCTCAAGAATCTTGATCCTTCACCCCAATGGAGAAGCAGGTGGACCCAGAACAAAGCAGGGTACCTTGTCAAGAATCTGCCAATGATAAGGGCTGGAAGCAGGTCACTAAACGTAGGAGGAGGAAAGTTCTTCCTGCCTCTGAAAATCTGTAAAGCAGGTCTGGCACCTCCTATAACAGGTATGAGGTCCTGGAACTAGCGGGACAAACTACTGATAAGGAGGGAGAAGGTCCTTCTGAGTTAGTAGTGCCTCCCAAAACCAAAACTAAACCAACTGCAGCCCACATTGTGACCTCCTCTGCTAAGAGTCAAAGAAGGGTAGTTGTAATAGGAGACTCCCTTCTGAAGGGAATGGAAGGCCTGATATGCAGACTGGACCAAACTCACAGGGAAGTCTGCTGTCTCCCGGGGGCTCGGGTAAGGGACATTACTGGTAAACTCCCTACTCTACTAAGGCCCTCAGATTACTAACCAATTACTTGTTGATCAAGCAGGCAATGATGAAATAATAAAGAGAAGTCCGAGGGCAATTAAAAGAGATTTTAAGGCCTTGGGACGTTTGGTTGAAGAATCAGGAGCTCAAGTTGTGATCTCCTAGATCCTCCTGTTAACAATGGATGATATTAATAAGACTAGACAAATCCATCTGGTCAATGCATGGCTCTGAGAGTGGTGTAAGCAGAAAAAATTTCGATTCTTTGATCATGGGATGATCTACTCAACACCTCGGATGCTAAAATGGGATAGTATGCACCTTTCTGAGAGGGGGAAAAAGAGTTCTAGCACAGGAGCTAGCAGTGCTTGTTGGTAGAGCTTTAAACTAGCTTGGAAGGGGGTAGGGGACAAAACCAGGGTTGCCAATGGTGAGCAATGGGATGGTGTGACAAAACTTGAGGAACCAAGCACTAACGGGATCCCTCATTCTGCTTTGCAAGGTGTTGGCCACAATGTACCACACCTGCGGTGTTTCTACACTAATGCGCACAGCATGAGGAATAAACAAGATGAGTTTGAAGCCTTGGCCATTCCCAGAGATTTGACATTATTGGCATAAGTGAAACCTGGTGGGATGAGTCCTATGACTGGAGCGCCCTGTTGGATGGCTACAGACTCTTCAGGAGAGATAGGCAGGGCAGAAGAGGCGGGGGGAGTGGCTTTGTATGTAATGGAAGGGCTAGAGTGTATGGAGCTCACAGTTGGTAATGGCACAGTTGAGAGTCTTTGGGTGAGAATCAAGGGACAAACAAATAATGCGGATGTCATTGTGGGAATATACTATAGACCTCCTGTCCAGAATGAGGATGCGGATGACCTATTCTTTGAGGAACTAAGGGACACTTCCAAGTCAACTGCCCTTGTCCTTATGGGGAACTTGCCAGAAATCAACTGGGAGCAACATACAGCTAGCACAATCCAGGCCAGAAGATTTCTAAGCCACCTGGATGACAGCTTTATGGAACAGGTCATAAGGGAGCCAGCTCGGAATAATGCCCTCCTGGATCTGCTGCTTGTACACAGAGAGGATCTCATGAGTGAAGTGGAGACTGGAGGTCGTCTCGGCCACAGTGACCACGAGGCGATTGAGTTTAAAATCTCTGTTGACAAGAGGAAAACTGCCAGCAAAACTTCAACACTGGACATGAGGAGAGCAGACTTCAGGCTGCCTAGGGAGCTTCTGAGTCAGGTACCCTGGGAAAATATTTTTGCAGGTGTTGGGGTGTGGGGAACGGTCCATCTTCTCTCCCCCCACATAAGACTAAACAAAATGCCTTTCAAGCCAGCAAAGCAAGAGTGGCGTCTTTTTGCTGATTTAGCCAAGGACCGACTGGAACAGGCCCCTTGCTCAAGTCCACAGCAAGAAAGGAGCATAAGGGTTATGATAACTGGCAGAAGAATGGACAATAGGTTAAAGACTGCCTCTGACAGAGTACGTACCTGGCCAGTGCTAACTGGCTAATTTGAACAGTGGTACTTTACTCAAACAGTGACTTCTGATCTATAAAAGAGGGCAAGTTCTGCAGGCCCACGGCTCGCCGCCTGCCTGAGATGAGACCCTGCTGCAGTACCGGAAGCTGCCTTGAACCCCAGCACCGCTGTCCGGAGAAGCCGAGAGGGAAGGGGGGGCTGCCCCGCAACCGCTGCCCGGAGAAGCCGAAGGGGGGGGGCCACCCGTACCCGCTGCGCGGGGAGCCAGCCTGCTCTCGAGGGATCGTTGCCCGCCGGAGCCTGCCTGGCTGGAGCCTGCCTGGCTGGAGCCTGCCCGAGCCTAACACCGGAACCAAACCGGACCGGAGTTAGCAGCTGTCTGCCCGGTCCGCGCCTGCCGCTCTGCCCCGGGATTGGAGCTCGCCGCGACTCACGGAGGAGCCACGACTGCCTGCCTGCCTGCCTGCCTGCCTGCCTGCCTGCCTGCCTGCTGGGGAGTCGCCTCTGTTACCGGGAAGCCGGCCCCCCTACGGACCTCCTGTCGAGCCCTGCCAGCCGCAACCCAGGAACCACACGCTACGGAAGGGTAAACGCACACACACATTCTCTAACTTTCCTGCCGGGCTCAACTCCTACCCTTTTACTCCATTGATTCCACACCTCTCCCTCGGAGTGTACATTTAATAAGACCATAGTACCTTTGAATTATTTTCCTGATGTATACCTAGTCTACCTCTCCTGAACCTTGGTCCCTCCGTTTGTGTTAACCCTTAATAAACTGGTTGATTCGTAAACTAAACATTGGTCTCAGTAACAATTTGTGAGCGTGGTGAGGAGGGGTATTCTAAAATACTCTAAAATACGGTCCCTCAGTGGCCGTTCCTCTGTGAGAGGCAAACACCACTTGTGAGCCCTCGGTTTCATTCACAAAGCCCTCCACATTGGGGGGGGGAAGTCGCAGAAGCATCCTGACAGCCGATAGCCCCTGGCATCGGCTCGCGACATGGGGTTCATGAGTGCTGGTCACTCTTTAAACATCACCTTCTAAGGGCACAGGAGCAGGCAATCCCACGATGTTGAAAGTCAAGCAGATGAGGCAGAAGACCAGCTTGGCTGAACAGGGATCTCCTCTTGCCGATTAGGCAAAAAAGGAAGGTGTATGCCCAGTGGAAGCTAGGTCAGGTGATGTGGGAATAATACAGAGATGCTGCTAACCCCTGCAAGGAGAAAATGTGAGAGGCCAAAGCTCAACTGGAGCTGAAACTGGCCAGAAATGCAGGGGACAATAAAAAGAGTCTTTTCAAATACATTAATGGCAAAAGGCAGTGTAGAAACAGCATCGGTCCTTTACAGGATAAGGACGGTCACCTCACCAACAGGGTTATAGACAAAGCAGAGGTATTTAATGCATTCTTTGCCTCTGTCTTCAACACTGATGATGGACCAAGGGGGCCTCAACGCCCAGAACTGGAGAACCATGACTGCAACAATAATCAACTCTTAGCTGACCCTGAACTAGGAATCTGCTGCTACTGTTAGATCCCTACAAGTCCATGAGGCCTGATGGGATCCATCCGAGAATCCTCAAAGAGCTGGATGATGTCATCACTAGGCCTCTCTCTATGATTTTTGGGAGGTCCTGGGAATCTGGAGAGATAGCAGTTGACTGGAAACTGGCTAATGTTGTTCCAGTATTCAAGAAGGGCAAGAAGGAGGACCCTGGAAACGGCTTCACGAGGGGAAAGTCCTGCTTGTCAAACTTAATTTCCTTTTATGACAGGGTAACCCACCTAGTTGATCAAGGGAAGCCAGTGGATGTAATGTTTCTGGACTTCAGCAAGGCTTTTGATACTGTCTCTCACAGTATTCTCCTGGACAAAATGTCCAGCATACAGCTGGACAAGTGTACCATACAATGGGTGAGCAACTGACTCACAGGTCGAACACAAAGAGTGGCAGGGAATGGGGTAAAATCAGGCTGGCGACCAGTCACTAGTGGGGTCCCGCAGGGCTCCATCCTAGGCCCAGTCCTCTTCAACATCTTCATCAATGACTTAGGCACAGGACTCAAAGGAATTTCAAGCAAGTTTGCTGATGATGCAAAACTGCACAGTGGAGAGGGACCTGGGGGTCCTGGTTGATGGTAAACTGAATATGAGCCAGCAGTGTGCCCTGGCAACCAGGAGGGCCAACCGTGTCCTGCGGTGCATCAAGCGTAGCGTTGCCAGCCGATTGGGGGAGGTGATTGTCCCGCTCTACTCTGCACTGCTGCGGCCTCACCTTAAGTACCGCATGCAATTTTGGGCACCACAATATAAAAAAAGACATCAAGCTATTGGAGAGCCACGAGGATGGTGAAGGGTCTGGAAGGGTTGACTTATGAGGAGAGGCTAAGGTCACTTGGATTATTCAGCTTGGAGAAGAAGAGGCTGAGAGGTGACCTCATTGCAGTCTATGCCTTCCTCACAAGGGGAAGAGATGGGGCAGGTACTGATCTCTTCACTCCTGTGACCAATGACGGGACTCGGGGAAATGGCAGGAAGCTGAATCAGGGGAGATTTAGGTTGGATATCAGGAAAAGGTTTTTCACCCAGAGGGTGGCTGAGCACTGGAACAAGCTTCCCAGGGAAGTGGTCACAACACCAAGCCTGCCTGAGTTCAAGAAGTGTTTGGATGATGCTCTCAAGCACATGGTGTGATTCTCGGGGTGTCCTACACAGGGACAAGAGTTGAACTCGATGATCCTGATGGGTCCCTTCCAACTCAGCATATTCTATGATTCTATGATTCCCAAGTAAACATTATGCATGATGCTTTCCTGGAGATGGCTGAAGACCTGCCTACCAATGGGAAGTAGTGAACAAATTCCTTGGTTTGCTTTGCTTGTGCACGCGGCTTTTGGCTTCCCTATTAAACTGTCTTTATCTCAACCCACAAGTTTTCTCACTTGTACCCTTCTGATTCTCTCCCCCATCCCACTCTGGGGCAAGTGAGCAGGCAGCTGTGCGGTGCTTAGTTGACAGTTGAGGTTAAACAACACAAGCAGATGGCCTTTTTCATTTTCTGACACTCAAAAGATGGTAGTCGTGATGCTGCCATTATTTTCCAACAATTCTAAAACGTACTAGGGAAGCCATGCATTTTGCCTCATAATATACAGCTTGCATCACCTCACCTAACATTCTGTAAGTACACTTTCCTTGAGAAAACAATGCCATCAGTGGAATTCAAAGAACAGTGAATAATTTTTAGTTTTCAACAGCCAGTTCTTCAAAAGAGCAAATTACTTTGGAGTGCCTTCAATGACTGTACTGGAGAATTGTAATTTTAACTCTTAGTACATATCCTTCCTAGACTTCTTTTTATAAAGAAGCGAGGATATGCAGAGTGAGGTTGTACAAAGCGGATTTTATCACCTTTGTCCATCTTTTATCTCATTATCAAAACCCAATATTTTATTGTTCATCTTCTTTTAGTAAGGAGAACCAAATACTACACAGATATAAAAGATTTCAAGAAAACAAGACCTGACTCAGTGCTGTTTCTGTTATTCCAATACACACAATTCAGTAAGTTTTTATAATGTTAATGGCATATCAATAAAGAAATTTGCCATTTTTCTTGTGTTTGCAGCTAATAGGAGCAGTGTTTATCCACTTATTTTGCTGAAAAAAAATAAGGTTACTGATAGTGTGGTTTAATGATACTGGTACTTCACAGCTAAAGATGCTACTAATGTCTTAGCACTAATTTATGTAATTTACTAACTGATAATTGTATTCTATTATGATTGTTTTACCCCTGCTTCCTAGTTTATCTGCCAGTGTGAGAACACTAAACAGGACTAGCTATGAAAAAAAAAAAAGAGCTCATAGGAGTGACTGTAGTCGCAAAGAAATATTGAATAAAAGTCCTCTGAGCTAGAAGAACCCAGAGTGTAGTGTCCTCAGAGACAGAATTGTGGTGGGTTGACCTTGGCTGGATGCCAGGTGCCCACCAAGCCACTCTATCACTCCCCTCCTCAGCAGGACAGGGGAGAGAAAATAGAACAAAAGGCTCATGGGTCAAGATAAAAATAGGGAGATCACTCAGCAAGTACTTTCACACTTGACCCTGGAAAATTAATTTAATCTATTGCCAATCAAAAGTTAGAGTAGGATAATAAGGAATAAACCCAAATCTTAAAACACCTTCCCCCCACCCCTTCCTTCTTCGGAGCCTCAACTTCACTCCTGGTTTCTGTACCTCCTTCCCCCACGAGCAGCACAGGGGGATGGGGGTTGTGGTCAGTTCATTACACATTGTCTCTGCCGCGCTTTCCTCCTCACATTCTTTCCCTGCTCCAGCATCACTGATTGGCTCATCTTTGGCCAGTGGTGGGTCTGTCTTGGAGCTGGATGGCATTGGCTTTATTGGACATGGGGGAAGCTTCTAGCAGCTTCTCACAGAAGCCACCCCTGTAGCCCTCCTGGCTACCAAAACCTTGCCACACAAACCCAATACAAAAATTTAGAAATAAGGTAGTCCATAGTATTTAAGGCAGAGGTAGATCAGTTAGTGTGCAGTAGAGGTTGCAGACTTTTTAAGGATAAACCTGGTAGTAGAGTACACAAGACAAATGTAGACTTAAGTAGTAGGGACAGATGAAGGTGAGGAGGGAGGTTGTGAGCAGTTCACTGAAGAAATATGATACTTCATATAAGGGGGCAGAACAGTAAACAAAGGTGTTTGTAATTTATTTGGGGAACAAAATCTCTGTCACCTCTACCTTCAAGGCAAGCTGTGGGCAACAGGAAAGAAATCCAATGTTGAATGCCAAATAAACATGTTATAGGAACCTAGAAGTATGGAATGTGTGAATCAATGTTTGGACAATTTAGGGGGAGCGGTCATTGTCCCCATGATTATTGTTTTTTTTAATGACTACAATATGATGGGAAGTAGTAAAAAGTTTCTTTTATCACAAGTGTCATATGCTGAAAGAAGGAATGTTTTATAAGGGAATGTTAACAGTCTTAATCTCAGAACCCAACCATCAAGTGTCATCTGAAGAAAAGAAAATTTAAAAGGATGTCAGAAGAAAATGAGGTCAAATAAACACTACTTCCATCTTTTGGCAGTTTTATTAAATGATTTGCAAACAAACCAAAATTTCGGGTTACAAGTTCTCATTTGTAACAAACTGACTGTCCAGAAAACAGCCCCTACTATTCAGTCCCTCCAAATTCCTACTGTAGTATATCATTAGTGTAGGAAGACTGTTGCCCTGTTGCCAAGAATAAAACTATTAAATGCAGAAACTAAGGAATCTTCAGGGATAACTAAATAGATTTGTTCTTTGTACTACATTCATTTTAAAATATCAAAGTCAATTTATAAGGATAATATGTGTAGCAAGAAATTCCCATGATTATTAAAAAACTGCCTATCTGAAAATATGAGGTTTTTTCTTTTACTAAAAAAATCAAAATAACCTGTTTAACTCAGTATTGTCTTCCAGTACTGCTGCCTATTACCATAGTATGTGAATTTCTTCTTAGAGAAGGATTGCTAATGGCAATTTTTTTTTTAATTTTAATATCTGGTTCTTTTCCATTTCTGAGAAAAGTCTTCAAGTAGAATTTTATGGTTTAGTTATTGTTGTTTCTTTATTTGCATTATTTTCCTCCAAATTTAAAGGCCGAGTTGATTTTGGGGGCAGTGAAGGAAGCAAATCGTTGCTTTTAGGAGATTTAAATAATTGTCAGTTTTGTTGTGAAAAAACAATTTTAAAATTAAAAAAATGTCTTTTATGTATATATATATGTATGTATATATTTCTGGTGCAGCAATAAATTAATATTTAAAGGAATATTCAACTGATACTCCATAGAGTGACCAAATGCTGATTTCTAGCCTAGCAAATATTTCTAACTCTGAACTCTATCAGATATGAGGGAGTAGAAGAGGCAACACAAATTTCTTACTCATAGTTTTGTTAAAAATACTTCCTTCTGCCACTGAAGTTAATTCCGTTGGCAAAAGTATTCACCCATTCATAGCTGAAATAATGTGTTATGAGTCTGTCTGTTCAATAGACTCTCACTTTCCTGTTAAATGTAAACCTCAGAGATAAGCTGCTGCTTTCATTCATTGTAAGATCATAAATACACAATCTAAATTTCTAAATGTATGTGTGGGAAACTGTTCTTTTCTTCCCCACATAAGTCTAAACAAAATGCCTTTTAAGCCAGCGAAGGCCTCTCCTGATTATCCCCAGCTAAGGGACTAAAACAGATTTGCTTCTCAAGGACAACTGAACCCAAAACAACAGATGTGGTCCGGGACAGAAAGGATGGGCGACAAGCCATCCTGTGCCCCTGGTAGTCACTGCCCTAACGTGGGGCTCATGGACACTCATTGGCTCTGGACAGTGACACTGACTGGACAGGTGGGTCACGGGGGTATCAAAGGCGGCGAGTGCAGCAGGTGGGCCCTTCCCTCCTCCCTGAGGCCCGTTCGGACGCTTTCTGCGTGGGACACCCCCCTGCTGCGGACACTGGTGCTGGGACCCTGCCTGCCTGCCTGCCTGCCCCGGGTCCAGCCTGAGCCTCAGCGCCGAGCGTGCCGGGGTCCTGAGCCCTGGGGTCGGGGCCGGAGCCCCCTCCCCGTGTTGCTGCCGGTTGAGGGGAAACCAACGGGCGCTGCACCCGCTGCCGAGAGGCCGCCCCTCCGACACCACGGACCTGCCGTCCTGCCTTCCGGCCACCGACCACCGCTGGACAAGCCGCCGGAGGGTAACATCACCTCACACACACACACACACACACACACACACTCCTTTCCTCATACTCGCACACACAGCGCGACCTCTTAAGGAGGACCGGCGTCGGGTTTCCTTCCCTCCTTCCCTCCTCCCTTTGGTCTTTAACCCCCTCCCTTAAAAGCACCGGTCCTTTTGCATTGCCTCCCTAAAGGACACTTTCTCACTACATACATATTGATATCCCTGGTAGCCATTCACATTTGCATTGTCCCTAAACATCATCCCTCGGTTTGTGTTAACCCTTAATAAACCGATTAGTTTGTGGAGTAAGCCTTGCTATTAGAGACAATTTCTGAGCGTGGTGGAGTGGGGGGTGCTTTCTAACTACCACCCTGAGATACGGTCCCGCGGTGGCCGTTCCTCCGTGAGAGGCAGCGCCACGTGTGACACTCGGTCTTATTCACAAACCCCTCCACATTGGGAGGGGGAGTCGCAAAAGTATCCTGACAGCCGGTAGCCCCCCGGTACCGGCTTGCGACAGTATGCCTAATACATGTTTAAATCTCATAAATGTTTTAAAAATGCACATAGTAACTTGAAATCATTACAAACTGGTTCATATATCTCATCTCTAATGAGTGTTATACGTGTAGTGGAATGCATAGAAGACTGCTTCCTCACACAAATGTTGGATGTGCCAACCAGGAATGGGGCACAGCTGGACTTAACTACTCAGTAACCAAGAAAACCTGTTCTGTAATATCTTGGTTAGTGACAGACTTGGCTGCAGTGACCACAATATTGTGGAGTTTGGGATACTGCTGAGCACAATTCCAGGACAAAGGTTTTAGATTTTAGAAGAGCAAAATTCAGCTCTCTCCAGGCTCAGTTGGAAAGGATCCCATGGGGAGCTTCCGTGGAGGGTAAAGGGGCTAGTGAGTGCTGGGAGTTTTTCAAGAACACTCTCCTAGATATGCAAAACCGGTTCATCCCCTCTAAAGGCAAGGGAAGTAGGCGGAGCAAGAGACCCCCATGGCTTAACTGTGAGCTTCTGTGTCTGCTCAGTACCAAAAGGGAAATGTACCAGAGGTGGAAAAGTGGAACATTACTCGTTGCAAATTGCAAGGGCATTGCCAGAGCATGCAGAGATGCAGTTCGGAAAGCAAAAGTTCATCTTGAGCTGACATTGGCCAAAGATGTCCAAAACTTCAAGAAAGGGTTCTTCAGATATGTTAACCCCAAGCAGAAACAGAGGAATAATATTGGCCCACTATTAAACAGAAGAGGTGAACTAGTCACCAACCATGCTGAAAAAGCAGAGGTCCTCAACACCTTCTTCACCTTTGTCTTTACCAGTGCTGTTGGGTCCCAGGCCATAGGAACAAAAATCCAGGTTGATACACCAACCTGGCGACAGTGAAGGAAGAGGTGGTGTGCCAACTATTGCAGGAGCTTGACCCATACAAATCAATGGGTCTGGATGCCATCCACCCTAGGGTGTTGAGGGAGCTGGCTCATGTTGTTGCAAAGCTGCTCTCCATAATCTTTGAGAAGTCGTGGAGATCAGGAGACGTCCCTGAAGACTGGAGGAAAACTAACATCACCTCCATCTTTAAGAAGGGTTCAAAGGAGGACCCAGGTAATTACAGACCCATTAGTCTCACTTCAATCCTTGGAAAGGTCATGGAGCAAATCCTCCTGGGGACTGTCACAAATCAACTGAAGCATGTGATTGGGAAAAGCCAACATGGATTTACCAGGGGCAAATCGTGCTTGACAAACCTGATGATGAACCTTGAGGTCCCTTACAACCTGGCATTCTGTGATTCTTTGATTCTATGATTATGGATTTTACTGTAAGGATTAACTATTCTGTCCTGTTTCTAGGAAATTTTGTGGATTTCTTCTGATTGGTTATGCCCTAAATCAAGAGATCCTACTGCATTAAGAGAAACACTGACCTTACAAGATCACCTCTAGCTCAAAAAGTGAAGCTCTTAGGATGTCGGTATGCCATAAGGAAGAGTCATAGCATTATATCTATATTGGGCAGCAAAATGTAATACACTACGGCTTTCCATTTTAACCCTAAAATTAAAACTGTCATCACAATATTGTTCAAGATTTATAAAAGTTATATAGTTCAAAACATAAAGGTTTAATTCAATTAATGCAAAGTAATAATAAATTTATCTTTGATATTTCATTTTTGCACCCCTGTAACGTACTAATTTATTTGGTTAATTATTAAATATATAATAACAACAACAGTAATGTTGTTATGTCTTGCAGTAACTTGAGCTGAGAAAGTGAATGTCTAAATTGCAGACTATAGCTCTTTTTACGAGGAGTTTATAAATATCTGGAAAATTTTGGGATAGTCAAAACTAAATCTAAGAATGGGGGAGGGGTGTTGGTCCAAGCCCTAGCATTATAACATTTAGTATCTAGCATTTACCTCTAGTGTTCTAAACACAGCAGGAAAAACAACACATACTACTACAAATTACTTCCAGCCATTTTGATCTTACTCTTTCAAAAGCCTATAACTCAGAGACTTCTAATTATGTTTTATGAATTGCCTATTTTCTAACTGACAGCATTATACAATAGACCCTTTGATACAGTTCCATAGAAGTAACTGAACATCTAGCCATTGTATTTACCAACTGTTAAATGTGAAATCACAAAGGAAGATTATTGTACCCATATTCATGGAGGAAGAAGAGTTTAGTTCAGAAAATAATCTTGATTGCAGAAATACTTAGGCAAATTAAATACGTTTCTGTTTTTCAATAATTTAGAAATTCCTTTTTATTTTACTTGACTTCTGAATTTCAGTTGTTGAATACCAGAAAAAAATTATGCTTAGAAGTTTTGAGGAAAAGTAAGTTCTACTGAAAATTTATACAAACCAAGGAAAAAAACAATATTTTATGAAGAAAAAAAAAATTCCTATATTTTGAAATGAGTTATCACAAGGAAAGGAGAATGGTGGTGTGAGGGGCAGAGACCTGGCAGCAGACACAAGATCCCTGATTCTTAATCATAATCATAATGAATAACAGCTTTGAAATAGACAGCTGACATCTGAAATTGCTGCTGCTGTTTTCTGCTAATATCACAAACTTAGTGTTTTACTCTCAGTAGCAGTAAAACTCAGTCACTGAGAGGGGCCTGTTACATTTTGTATAGTTAATCTCAATCCATTAATACACATGAATGTCCCTTCCCTTTAGGGATTAGTTTTCTTTATGCCTGCTGATCAAAGTAGGAGTAGGTGATCAGTGACAAAAGCAATGGGTGAAGGAAATTTACCCGGGAAATTTTGTTAAAGAGCTCCATTCTAGAAGAACAATTACCGCGGATTATAATCTAGACATCTCTAAGATTTGGAGAGCTGAATGTTTAAAGTCTCACCTCTTTGTGTGGAGACGATTTTGCCTGGGGATTTGAGTAGCAAATTTTCATAGTGAGACATCTCCTAGCATAGTTTTCTCAAACCTGGTTTCTGCACTACCTGTAACGGGGGGGGGGCAGGGTATTGCTTTATAAATTAAGGTTGCAATAAAGCCTTGTGCTCAGAAGTTGTCTGGGGTGTTACAGAATGTACAGAATTATAGACCAGACTAGATTAAATTGACCTTTTGAGTTTTTAGTAATTACCTTTAAAGACCTGTCTGGTCAAGGGTTTTAACTTCTCTTTTGATTCCCACCTTTTGTAATTGCTATACAAGATTTTGAGAGCTACATTCAATTGGTTACTTAACCTCACTTTTTCACAAAAGTTTCAGCAAATTGCATACTGCCATTGCAACAAATCTTGCCCTGGCCATAAGCAGGCACTAGCTGATAAAGGCACTGTCTGTGATGAGCTGATTCTTTGGAAACATATCATTAGTTAAACGGGGTGCATATAGCAAGGCTCGATAAATTCTGGAGCGAATAGGACCCACGTGGGTTCCCCTTTTGACTGGGGCTGGCTTCCGAGAATAACTTTCTGACAAGGAGCAGGGATGGGGAAAGGGGGCTGACGGCAGATCACCTTCCCCAGCCTCGGCCAAGAGCTCCCTTCCCAGCCGCCCGCATAAAATCTCAGCTCACCAATGCGTCAGGGCAGAGCGCGCAAAAATTCCTGTGCCACTAGTTCCCGATATGCTAATATTACTTGTCCTGGGAGGGGAAATAAAAACAAGTTATACTGCAATTGTGCGCACACAGGAAGGCAGGCAGGCAGGCAGGCATACTCAGCCGCCCTCCGCGCACACCGCCCAGCTCCGCGGTCTTCCGAGCCCGGTCAGGGCGCGCACCCGCGCGGGGAGAACTCCTTTGCTGCCTTTAGTTCAGTGCAAGTTTGTTTTTTCTGCTGAAGACCAACAGCTGCAGAGTAAATGAAGCAGATATTGCTTATCTCCTCTAGGTACGACCGGCGCAGGGGCTGCGAAAGCAGTGGCTGGCGGCCCCCTGGCCTTGCTGTGTACCGTGGAAAGCCCGCGCCTTCACCCGGCACCTTCGCGAAAGTCCCGGCGGGTGTATGAGTGCGCGGTATATCGCTGCTCTGACTGAGGGAAATTCTACTTGCGTTGAACAGAAGATAAAAATCCAACAAATAAAATACAGTAAGGAATGAGAAAGCTGCCCTCTCCTCCGCTCTGGGAGTTTTGTTTCACATTTCTGTTTCATGTCTTCCTCTCCCATCATCAGTCAGTTGCTTCGTTGTCTCCACAACTGCGTTTGGTTCCGGACAGTGATCCCTTTCGCCTTGGTTTAATTTTCCCGCTGTGAAATTATCTAAATGCTTTTGTTGCCATTCCTGACTCCTCGGATCCCCCCTTTTACCTGAGGGAGTAAATCCTTGTCGCCAAGGGCTCCTCTCCGCGCTTCCGGCGCAGCCATGCCAGGGCGCGGCAGGGGCACTCTGCGAGCCCCGCCGGCAGCCGCGCTTCTTCGCACACTGTCTGCCCTGCTCCAGGCAAGCACTTATGTCAGCAGTCAACTGAGAAATGCTAGCATGACTTCCAAGTTTCTTCCTTTTTTATACTTCTTAGCTTTGAATTCTTGCTGCGCCAGCAAGACTTTGTGGGATTTCCGTGAACCTCATCCCACTGCGCCCACTTCGTGCCCGTCTTGTTCTTATTTTTACATTTCTCGATGTTTTTCTGAAGTTTTTGGCAACTCTTAAGAACCAAAATTTCTTCTTTAATTAACGCTTTAGACTTATTTAGATTTATTTTTTTCCACAGAATATGAATATTGCTGAGTGCTTTTTTGGTGTTTTTTTTCTCCCCTGCGTTATCTGTATTGCTTTACTGTTCCTTTTCTTTCCTCTGCCTTTTCTGATATTTATCCATTCCACGCATTTATTTCTGTCTTACGAAGCTCCAACACTTAAAACAGTGGGTAAAAAGATGTCAATATGTGCTATTTGTACAAAGTTTGATGTTTTGACTGTCACAAGTCAGTTGAAGCATGTGACTGGGAAAGCCAACATGGATTTACCAGGGGCAAATCATGCTTGACAAACCCGAGCACCTTCTATTACAAAGTAACCTGCTCTGTTGTTGCAGGGCGAGTGGTGGATATTGTCTATCTGGACTTTTCCAAGGCTTTTGATATGGTCCCACATAACCTCCTCCGGGAGAAACTGACTCATTACTTCCTTGACAAGTGGTCTGTGCGGTGGGTGGGGAACTGGCTGACAGACCGTATCCAGAGGATGATAGTAAATAGTTCCCCCTGAGACTGGTAACTGGTTTCAAAGTTTGATGTTTAGAAAGAGCTGGCAACTAGGCTTAGCTTTAAACGAACTAGTATTTTTTTACTTTGTCCCGCAGCTGCATTATACTTATCTTTGTGAATCGATATGAATAAAAACAAAAGGGGGCGGGGGGGGGGGAAATGCCGCTATGTTTGCGTATCCAAAGAACCATTAATACCAGCCTCTTATGGTTTCTTCTTTAGAGCTATTTCGCCGGTCCCATCTAGGTCCCAGGACGCCCCGGCGGCCCCTGGGCGCTTTTCTGTCTCGCGAGGGGGCCTCGGCTCCCTTCTGCAAAGGATGAAGTGGCCGTGTCCCCTTACGGACCACACGTACATCTTGCCCCGCCGCGCTGCTGCACTGACCTGGGCCAGCCTGAAGGTGGAGGCTGAGGACAGGGGCAAAGACTGCCCCTGTTATCATTATCGCCCCCGCACCGCGGGGTTCAGGACGTCCTTTTCGTGTAGAAATGATTGAGGGCCGCCCCCGCTTCTCTGCGGCGGTTGCGCTCCTCGAGCTGCCCGGCACGGGGCTTCGCAAGTTACTTATTTCTTTGCACGGCACGCTGACAGGACGCAGCCAGCACTGCGAGGCTCCGCGGGTGCGGAGATGTCTCCCGGCACGGCGCTGCCGGGCACTGCGCTGCTCCGCTAGAGGGCAGCAGCGCCTCACTTGCAGCACGCCTCTCCCCACCCCCGCCAGCCCGCTCACTGATTCTCGCTCAAATTAGCATGGCTGTAATTAACACTACGGGCTCGTGTAGACTAGTTGGTCCCGATGCGTGCGCGTTTCCGCACACACCACTTGCTACAGCCTGTCACACCCTGCAAAGTGGGAGGCGCGCACTTGAGTGATCAGGGTCGTGGCTTGCCTACGCCTCCTCAGGGCCGCGGCGGGCGAGACCGGCTCGGGTTCCGGCCCTGGCAAGAGAAGCTCGCCCCTCCCATCCGTAGCGGAGGGACTAGCAAAGTCTCCACGTCCCGGCGTGGTGCCCAGGTCCCGCCCAGAGACGCCGGTGAGGCAGGCCGGGCCAGCGGGGCGGCAGACAGAGGTTCTTTGCGTGCATGCGTACAGAATAATACCTAAATTTGCAGTTTAGGAAAGCCAAACACGTACAGTCAAGGCATGTTTAGAAGTTCTCATTTTTTAATCACTTTTAAACTTTTTAAATCTTAACTTCCAAAGAACACGCCAAGCTTTCTATCTTGTTTTTTTGAGACTATTCAGTCCTTCCCGTGGAAGAGCATCTTCTGACCTAATGGAAGTTTTGTGTGTGTGAATTGAGCAGCTGAAGTCTTCTTAAATTATTCAAATAACTAATGCAAAAGTAATATATCTTACAATTACCATGTACTTCAATTTATTTATTCTTGTGAAGAGAAGGCCATAGCATGTCTTTTTTATTTTTAATGTGAATTCTTCAGTGGCTTCAATAGGGAGTCTTATAAACACATTGCTCCTATGGCAAGGCATGTACTGACTGAGGACTGTGATTATGATTTTGGTACTTTCATTGCTTGGCCAGATCGTTTTCAGTGTGGCCTACTTTCTACTCACAAATGTAGGTGTACTATTTGCAAAGAGAGTTCTGAGGAGAGAAAGTCATTAGAGAAAAGATGGAAATAGAATTAAAGCATTACACCTCCCCAGAATAATTAAGAAGTATTTTAAATGTTGTATCTCAATTTGTTTTTCCAGTAGTTGCAGTTGTATGAAATATAATTTTTAGAAGAAGTCGTCTTGCCAAGACGTTGGTGCTATACAATCTAATGAATTTTGGGAGCAAATAATTTTAAATTCAATAGTTTCCCCCCTGCCTTAAATTCTTGTGAAAACACTACTGAATAGCTTGCTTTCACCTTTATATATAAAGTCTGTAAGGTTAACAAGAGATGGGCTTGAGAACTACATTTTTTATACCAATAGCTACACACCCTTATAATCTGATCAACTGGGCCAAATTCTGCCCCTTTTGAAATAAATTCCACTGGTTTTAATGGCTTTGGAACTAATTTAGTGATTATTCCATAATTCACTTTTTTTCTCTGCTTGAATTATTAGAGCTCGACAGCAACTCATGCCTAACACCACTGGAACTGACTTGCCCAGAGGGCTTAGCTGATTTCTGAAGGTCAAAAGCAATTTCTGTGTATACCTATATGCATGTTCACACTATCAAGTATCTAGTAACTGCTTTAAAGATTAAACCTGTGTGAATACATTCTGAAAGATGTAGACACCAGATAATGCACGGTCCATATGAGAAAGTCAGTGTGTAATCATATAGCAATGTATGTAGACAGTGCAAGAAAAAGAAAATTGCAAATTCCAGAGCTTGCGTGTTTGTATTTATGTGCTTCAGGTAACGGCATGTTGTAGGAAAAGTATGCAGACTGCTCTGATTGAAAAGGAAATCCGTTCTAACATGTTTTAATGTCTGTTTTGAAAATAACAACATTAGAAAAGAAACATTTACATGCTCATTAGAATGGAAAACAATATTTGATGGATTTTATTTTGGTAATTTGAATAATAGTAACTTTCTATTTAGCTTGGCTCAACTGCTTCTATTTATTATATGAATTATTTCATAGAACACCAAAATCGATACAAAATCAAATATAATTTTATGCTTCTGAACAAAATAAAGGCTTTTTACCATATGTATTGGGGGTGGCTGTTTATCCTAAAGCATCAAAGACTTCTTTTTTGTAGTGCAACCTTTAAAAATATAATTTAATTCCTATTTATTCATTTTACTTCAACACCATTATTATGATCTCTCATTAAATTATTTTGTTTAGTATGATATAGTATGTATCAGGTAAAAGCATCCATCTACAACTACCTGAAAAGAGGTTGTAGCGAGGTGGTGGTTGGTCTCTTCTCCCTAGTAACAAGTGATAGGACGAAAGGAAATGGTCTTAAGTTGTGCCAGGGGAGGTTTAGACTGGATATTAGAAGAAACTTCTTCACTGAAAGGGTAATTAAACACGAACAGAATGCCCAGGGAGGTGATTGAATCACCATCCCTGGAGGTGTTTAAAAGATGTAGTGATTAAGGACATGGTTTAGCACTAGCCTCGGTAGAGTTAGATTAATGGTTGGACTCGATGGTCCTGAAGGTCTTTTCCAACCAGAACGATTCTGTGATTCTGTGATCCTAATCACGTTCTCAAATTCGCCATAATTAGTGTTTGCTTGTTATTTTTCACTCTGTATAAACACGAAACTTACATAACCCTATAGAAAACACAGTCTTGTTGATGTACTGTTCTTTGCTCCAATTAGTTATGTGGCAAATCATATTTTGCAGTCATTTGCCTTACAAAGGTAAGGAAGCTTAGAATTACGCCATCTCTGGTGTACAAATTATTAACAATGTGTTGCATATGTAACAATTACAAATGTGGAGATTTTATTTCAGATGAGGTTTACTCGGGCATTTCTATCCTGCATCATGTCTGGCAGATATAAATGCAAACATATTTTCGTGTGTTACTTAATCTTTTGGAAAAATGTTCAAATCGCCAAATAAACTTTTAAAAAAGAAAATCAAAAGGACAATTATTGTGTCTGCAATATGGAAACTTTTGACTGGGTCCACCATCAGCACCCCGCCAACACCAGCTTCTCACAGATATAGGTGTGCTGCTAGTATATCTGTGAAAGAGTGAGGAAGGTACCACAACTCATAAAGCCTCCTGTATCATGAGGGCCTGCGTTATTGTATTTAGTCGAGAACTGAATATGCTACTGCAGACAGCAGACCTCACCTTTGACGAAGCAAAAAGTCTCCATTCCCTGCCGAGACACTTCCTAGCGTTCCTAATCTATTGTTAAAAAAAAAATACTTTTGCTCCTCAGCTCCAGCTGTCAGTTTGCATTTGCAGAAATATTTACAATGATTTATTAGAAACATTAGCAATAATAATAACAACAGGAAGGAGGGAAGGTGATGCCGGCCCATCTGTATCCCGGGCAGTAGCCTTGCACCACGGGGTTCTGCGCGCCTCACGCGTGGCATGTGACCCCCATCCGGGCAGGAGGGCAGACATGCCTCGGATAGTCCTTCAGCCGCTTCCTCCCCCTTTTTTTTTTTTTTCCCCCAAAGGCTGCACCCCATGGGCAGAGTACCCGCGGCGGGACTGAGGTGTGGAGGCCGGTGCGCGGGTGCGGAGGAAGCGCCTCTGCCGGAGCCCCAGAGGCCAGCGTGGATCCGTGTGTCGTCCCTCCCTCCCTCGGCTTTCTGATTTGGGGCGGAAGGAAGGAGGTGAGTGGGTGGGAAGTGCCGGGGCGAAGGGGAGCCACATTGCAGTCTAGTGTGAGACAGGACCCGTGGCCATCCTTTAACCTCCATCGCCCCTTATGTTTTCCTCTCCTGCCTACCGTTGAATGAGCAGGGATGGTCTCGAAAAGTCACATGTAATCTCTGCGAGGATGTGTGTGATGTGTGTCTTGTTGAGGGGCTGCGGACAGGAGTAGATCGGTGTCAAGCATCGTGGGGGTAAGTACCAGGGAGCCGAGCAGCCCTGCCACCCTGCGCCATGACAGCCTCACCACTTACCACACACACTTTTGCGGGGACTCGGGCTTTGCCGGGGGCTTGGTAAGGCCAGGCCATGCCCCGCTGGACTCCCGAGGAGGCCTCACTGTGTCACCCACGGAGCAGGAGGGTGTCCGAGGAGGGTGACCCTGCCCGCAGACTCCCGAGGGCTTGAGGGGGAAGGCAGGGCATCAGCAGGAACAGTTCGCCCCCCGCAGGCCTCCTTACACCTTGTCGCCCTGCGATTCCTCGGATCGGTCGTTGACTTTCTATGGCACTTCAGTCTTCTGAAAGTTTATGCTGAGCTGAGTGGGTTGCGACTGACGCAGTTATCCCAGACAGCTGCAGGAGAGGCCATTTCTCCTGAACGGGGAGAGATTTCTCTGTGCCCTCCCCCTTTTTTGCCCTTACTCCCCTTTCCCTAATTTTTTACTCTTAATGAAAAATCTCATTTAACTGAACAAAGACTATTGGATTACAAGCCTGATCACCTAATAGTGACTTACCTATTGTTTTGTTACACACATACACATCATTCGGGAGCTGCTTTGAGCAGGAAGTGGTAACACTTGTAGGGAAATTGGTATTCACACAGGTTCGGGCAGAGCTGGTACACATACGGTAATACGTACACACACAAGCTCGTATCACATTACATTTGTGTGTGTGAGAGAGATCGGGTGCGAGCACATTGTCAAGTTCCCAGCTGTCTGCCTTTTAACAAATAATCGAAATAAATAAGGGCTTGCTGCTGGTTAGGGTGAGGTGGGAGGGTTTGGGGGTTTTTATTCCTCTGGCTTACAGTTGCTTTTCCCAGGACCTTCTATTCATTAGTAAAAAAAAAAAAAAAAAAAAGAAAAAAAGAAAAAAAAGAAGGAAATGCTATGGGGAAAATTGTACCGTCTATGTGAGGGAGACAGGTGGAAGGAAACTGCTTGCTTTGGCAGAGTAGGTTAGGTTCAGGAAGTCTTTTATAATGAATATGCATTTTTTTAAGCCACTTCTTTCAACTCTCACTGAGTTTAGTTGTGAGGGTGTGAAGAGAGGCGCCCTGGAAAGGTAGGTGACCTTCCTTTTATCCCACTCAATGAGTCTGTTAATCGGCTGCAAACTGCATTCCTTTGCTAGTCATTCCCAGGTTTTCTGCAATATGCCTACTGCTATAGGCTGCCGTCTCATCCTTGACGATTCTTCAACATGATGACTGAAGATTATAGGTGTACATATCCTAATTAATTTGAATATGCTGCTCTAGTTCTTGTTTCATTCATTGTTACTGAAAAGCTGGGAAAGAAAAGGGAGAGTGGGTACACACACTCTTGTAGAGCAAGGGCCCATAACGATTTTGTGCGTTTGGACTGTCTAAACCTGTGGTGTTTTGTTAAATAAGTAGTCCTTGTCTTATCAGACACAAGAGAGAAATTTATTAGGAGATGTTTGACACTTTTTGACAAATAGGCATGGGCACAGCTCTCAGCAAAATGGCAAGGTTTTAATTATCTCTCAGGGACAACGTGTGAACGTGTCCGAGCAGCCGCAGGGCCGGCGCCCGGTCCATCAGCTCGTGCGTCTTGCCGGCATGGCACGGAGGTGTGTGATGGCCAGCGGGTCCCGCTGCTCTCTCTGGGTTTGGAAGATGAGGCAGGATGGGATGGGAAGACTTCGGCGTGTCTAGGGCAAAATGAGATACATCAATTACTATTATTTCAGTGTAAAAATGATCATCTGAAGTCCCTGAAGCTACTAAAAGAAGAGAACAACACCCTTCGGAGAAAAAGAGCCAGGAAAATGTTAGCACCGTGTCTTATTCTTGATTTTGGACTAGGTGTGATCAACCAGTATTTAGAGACTTCTTCAGTACTTGAGGATACAAACTGATTTTTCGTTGATTTTTAATTTATATTTTTCCATCCCTCTAAGAGAGATCATTATTCAGATGATATTTTGGTTTATTTTCGTATACGTACATTTTCTAATAATGAATCCTCGATCTTGTGATACTACTAACGACAAACTCATTTATTCTCAAGTTTTGTGGATAGGGAGATTTAGCGAAGTTTTGCCCATTTACTTTAATGCACATTTAGAAAATGCACTCGAAGAGCTTTTTTGAGTCCCTGCATTTGTGTTCACGGTACGAAAGTTAAAACCTTTGAAAGGTAATTGCCGCTAGTTATGTCACGCCCTTTCCTCACTGTAAAAGAACTGCTCCTTCACTGTCATTTGTATTTGTAAAAACTGCCTTTCGGTAACATAAATATGGCCCTTTTAATTTAACGATTTTAAAATTATTTAAAAGAAGAAAGGAGAATACGGATAAGGTAAAGAATAATACAATCAGCTCGAAAGAGTTTCAAAGAAAAAGTGATTTCTGCACAGCATCAGTCCAAAATTAAAATAAAGAATAGGGCCATTTCGCAGGGTACTAAAATTGTACTCCTGCTTAGGATATTTATTGTCGTACCCCTTCCCATGGTTTGTAAGCCACGCTTTCCTTCAAACAGGAATCCACAAAGTGAGCCCATTTTTTGATCCTGACAATTAAAATGCAAAGCACGGAGGAGACTACGATTATTCCTGCTGAACTGTGTTTTTGGAATATTGCCTTGTATATAAGAAAATACAAATAAGGGGAGAGAGGCTGGGATGAGACGGTACTGACAGGGAGAATACACGGGTGCTGCCCTTCACTATCTGTGCTCAGCGTCTCCTTCATGAGCTTCTCTGGAAAGACTTTGGTGGTAGTGAGGCGTTTATCATTATCCTTATCAGGTCTCTAATTTTTGTGGGATTTTTTTGTCCTAGGGGCACCGATCTCCAGCGCTCGCCGGGGCCGTGCGGATGACCGGTAGGTGTCGCTGTCTCCCTGCTGTACTTGCCCTCAGAGAGCTCTAGAGAGCTGCGCCGTATGGGACATCCAGACCTGGCTCTGGTCCCCTTTACGGCAGACAGACAGCCTCGGGCAGCGGCATCCCTCTCCTGATCTCACCGCCGCGCAAGGCTTCCACAGAGCCGGCCATAAAGCAGAGCCAAGGGGGCACTTTAGGTAGGAAACAAGCTTTCGAGGAGTCATGGAGCTGAGGGACACCAACGCCCCCTGCCAACCTTTCCCATTTGGTCTTTGCCAGGAGAGCAGAAGTGGGCTCTGGCCGTTCCAGCTGATGTAAACAGAAAACTAATCCAAACCGAAATAAAATCATGTTTAGCACTCTCTGTAAGCCAATTATTAAGCGAAATAATGGTTCATTTTAAACCTTATATTTAATTGCTTATTTTATGCCAAGTTATAAACTGATTATGAAAATCGAACAACAGAAAACCCATTAGGAAAATTTGCCTAATTCTATAAGTGCTAAAAGCCATAAACATCTTGTGTATGGAAACTCAACTGCATTGGCTACTTATCCTAGATTGATGTTGAAGTTAACCCTTTGAATGCTCACTAAAACGTATCTAATAGAGTTTAATGTGTCAACCCTTCGTTCTCCTTCACGGAAATATAAAAATGTATCAATTATTTTAAATATGCATGAAACGCGTGAATATTAAAATTCTCGCCCCCTCTTCCCCTGACACCCCTCTTGGTTTCTAGCTTTCAACAGCTAATCAAGGGAGACATTTTAATCAGAGAGAGATTGGCATGGCTTTGTATTTTTTTCCAAAGGATGTGTAGTATGAGGTATTCACACTGGACCTATAAAGAAGTCCAAATTATCAATTTTTGTGAAGGCAAACCCCACTAAATCCAGCCTTTTCCTTACGAAAAAAAACCACCAACAACAAACAAACAAATAAAAAACCCCAAACAAAACAACAAAAATCCCAACCAAAACAAAATCCCAATTTATTTCTCATTTCAAAATTCGATTATTCTACCTAAAATTACATGGGTTTAATTTTATAATTTTTCGTTCAAGGGTTTAAATCTTGCTGGGAAAAAACAAAATAAACTTTTTTCTGTACCTGTATCTTCTTCTAAAACAAATGGTAAATAATGCCAAAACATGCATGTTCACGAGTAGACCATATCGGCGCAGATCTGATTATGTACAGTTTGATTAAAAGACAGATAAGGAAGGCTGAAGAGAGGGAAAAAATCTAAGTGTAAAATGTTAAATATTTAGATTATTCCAGCCATTAAAAGCATTACAAAAAGACAGAGGGGGGATCTATTTCATGTATTTATTTTCAACCCGACGCCCAAATTTTAATATTATTAATGCTACTTTTTTCTGTATGAAATTCGTGAAATCGTCACTTCATTGGCGTTTTTAAATCATATGCGAGTTGTACGCGCCTTTATTTTTGGCTTTAAAAGGTTGAGTATTAGGCAACGAGTTGGGGGGGATTTATTGTTCATATCCTACCCATCAAATTAGCTTTAAAGTGGCAAGTGACTGAGGCAAGACAGTTGTCCCGACGATGCCTGTGACACATGCCAGGGGCGGGGGAGCGGAGGAGGGGCGGGCTAGCTGGGGAAGCGGCTGCAGGAGCTGGAGCTGCTGCCGGCTACGCCATTCAAATGTCGCCCGCTGCCTCTGTGATTCGCGGGAACCCGACCTCTGTATGGTAATACGAGGCGGAGGGGCAGGTGTATGGCTGCGGCGACGGGGGTAGAGGCGGAAGGGAGCTGGGGAGGGAGGCTCAGGCACTGCTCCCGCGGCAGCTCAGCTGGGGCAGAGCACCGACGGTGGCACCTTCCGTCTCGTCCCGCTGGGTGCTGTCCAGCTGGGTGCGGTGCCGTCGGGAGCAACGGTGGCACGCAGCGAGGAGGCGGCGGGGGTAAGCAGCAGCGGCAGCACGGGGAGTGGCGAGGCGTGGAGTCATTGCCCTGCGCCAGCAAGGGAACCGGGGTCAGAGAGGCGGCCAGGTCCGCGCTGCCGCCAGAGACAGTCGCACTGCCGCACACTTATGCCGCGGGCAGAGGGGCATTATGTAACGTATCCATATACCCCCGCTCACCAACACCTACACACATACACCGCTCTCCCTCTGTGCCGTCTGCTACCTGTGCACACACTCGAACTTGGGCTAGGCACTCACCTCTGTGGATCTGTCTGCATGTTAAAAAGATATACAAAGGAGTGCGATTCTAGTGTGCTAATTAAAAGCAGTGGAAAAAATAGGTTTCCTTTAGTAGTCTGAGTCCCCAACATCACTCGTAAATGGACACCTGTACACAGATGTGTAGTCCGACAGCTATCATAAAAATGTGTAAAAAATGTACTTTCCTATATAAATTATTACTCTATATGGTAAGGTAAGAAATAAACTAATAGATGATAGTATCTATTTCCGGGATTTTATGTTTTACGGGTAGCCATCTGACAACTTTCTTGGGTGACATATATGAGTACTTTACTGTAGGGCTTGTACAAGTGGAGCTAGAGGTAGCCCTGGAAATACCACAAGAAATCCAAAGTATATGTGTTGTGAAATAGGTACTGAGTAATACAAATCGAGTATGACATTCTGATTTTTATTTGAACATATATATATGCATAACAGTCTTGGAGGGGAGGTAATTTTTGCCTTATACGTTTATGCAGATAAGTCATTAATAGTGCAACTAATTATCTATGCATGTACTTAGACTTGTTTTCTTTAAGAAAAAATGTGTGTATGGACGGGCATTGCTCTTATGGAAAACGTTACTGGTTAAAAATATAATATTTCTGGAATATAAAAAGAGAGTAATCTGGGTTTAATCAGGTTTAAACTACTCTTTTTTAAAATAAGAATTTCCCCATTTAAGTTTAATCGAAAAGAGCTAATACTGGTTTTAAATGTAATTCAAGGCCTGTGGATTTTCAGATAAAGAAAATGTAATGATAACGGCAATATTTTAAAATAACCTTTAAAAATGCCTTTTCCGTAAAAACTTAGGCAGTTGGTTTAAAACTACACCTTAACATGAATTGTAATGCATTTAATAATGTAGCAGTTGAGACAGAATGTATAAAATGTCTTCCTTAGAGAAAGCACTCCATACCTGGGTCTACACATTTTAAGATAATATTCTGAAATAAAACATTCCTGCAAGTGCGTGTATAGGTCGCAATTCTGCAATGAAATATTATAAATCATTTTAATCAGTCCCCATTACACACAATATCTCTATTGCCTTATACCTTAAACCAGTATTTTTTCATTAGGAGATCAAATTTCCAAGTTCGACCTAGGCTGAACCTGACAATGATATGTGCCTCTCCTTTTAAGACTCAATAAGCATGTTATACACCTGTGCTTGTTTTATCAGCTTTGTGCATATTTTATAACCTTATACAAGCAGAAGCAGGGAGGAAGCTGAATATAAAGGCGCATTCACAGGCAAAAGGGCGGGGAGGGGGCAGAAAGGGGTGGGGGGGTAAAGAAAGGAAGGAAAGATCAGAGAAAAATAGCTTCTAACTTTCCGTTAATTTTTAAAAATGCAAATATATCTTTACATATGCATAAGTATTAAAAATAACACAAGGTGGAACCAGGAGGAGGAGGAGAGAATGGGGCAGTGGTGAAGCCCTGATTATGCATAGGGAGCCGTCTGGAGCAGCGTGCTCTGAGCCGGCCTCTTTTCCGTGCTGCGTCGCGGTCGACCCCGGTCGACTCAAAGCCGGTGCGCCTGAACCTTCCTCTCCAAAATTATATTTGTTATTTCGTTTCTTTTTGTTGTTGTTGTTTATGATGTTTGATGGGGAGGAAGAGGGGAGAACGGTTTGTTTGTTCCATTAATTGCGTTCTTCATTAATAGGGACGATCGCTCCAGGAATCTTCAGTCTCTTCTCCAAGCAGTAGGATTTGCATATTTTTTAATGCCCTAATTTCCCTGATGTATGTAAATGTAGACGGACGTACAGCTGACGTCAATGAACATGACCTCGCTGTTAAACATTGAGCGTGAAGCGAGGATGGGGGACGCAGCGGCGGCGAGTGCGCCGAGCCGGAGTCTCTCCGCGCCTGGCCAGGCCAGGGTGAGGGGGTGGCCGGACTGCCGGTAGGCACCGTCCGCAGCTACGTTGACTGCTTGGCTCAGCTCGCCGCTTTGCCACACTGATCAGAGCCCCTGCCCGATAAAATAAACATTAACAAAAACATTAATACGGCTCGCCCGCCCCCTCTCCCCGCACGGCGGCTAAACAAAGCCCACCATCGGTGGTGTACTATCATCGTCCGCAGTTCCTCTTCATCAGATGATGAGCGGGAAATAGAAAACACCGATCAAGTCACAAAATATCCCTCCCAATATTGCACGACACACGCAGTGCAGGTAAATCATAAATTCAAATTACTGTATCGATACATTATTAGCGGTTTGGTGTAAGTGATTTGCTGATATCAGTGCCAGTTTAAGGAAGAAGAGGCAGAAAATTGAAATGTCGCTAGCTAGGCTGTAAGCAAGCCGTTCGCTCCTCCAGCCGATCTGACCTGCAAGTCAAAACCACTCTGCAAACCAAGTCTATGCATTGATTTCTCCTATTTGGAAAGAGAAACAGTATTAAAGGGCTCTGGGATATCTCATTGCAGAAAGATGGTTTCGTTGTTGATACCAAGGTAGAAGAGGGTAAATGTGAGCAATTTTCAAAAACTGTCTCCTCTATATATTTCCCTGTACCCTTTCTCCCTTAGAAACAGCTCGGTTGAACATTTTTTAAGAACTTTTAGCTCTAGGGGAGTTTCTACTGGTGAAGCTGTAGAATTAAATGCATTTGACGTTTTGAAAATGAAAGGTATTCTTTATTAGGATCTACGTTTTTATTTTTCTCATGGTTTTTTGATTGTCTGTTTTATTTTGTTCCAGAGCAACTCTCTAGAACTTGGCATAGTCACTCTTAGAGCTAATCAGCGGCAAGCGGCCATACACATGTTCACACACACTCACTCGCTGCTTCTGTATTCAAGCATCTTGACTAAACTTAAATAGCCAAGCCAGAGAATGAAAACATGAGTGTATTTCTATTTGAGACACTAATCCAGGCTTTTATAAATCCTCACAGATGTTTTGTGCAGCCAGGGTTTACCCGGAATTTCGTTAGCTTCGTCTGAGATTGCATTTTTATTCTGTTGGTCTGCCATGTACTGAGCTGTGTTGGCAGGAGGATCCATGGGTGCTGTGCGCAGCTGGGCTGCCACGGGGGCTGTGAAGGGCGGCGGCCAGGACGAGGTAGTCGGACTGCTGTCCCTGGCAGTAGTTGCCGGGAAATCCGCGTCTCTGCGGACCGACTACCCTCTCCCTGGAGCTGCACTCTGGACGGGACTCCCATGTGACATATATATATATATGCTACATACACATATGGCATAATATGTATATACATATTTAGTATTACCACTCCCCCAGTCCTCGCCCCTCCCCCTCCAGACACATTCTTCACACAAGCTCACACTCATTAACAACTACCCACACGGCTAAAACACAGCACTCTATGGAAAACACCATGTGCAGATGTCATGCCAAGTCGCCCCAGACAGTGACAGGCTGTCTGACAGACTCCCTTCCCTTCCCTTCCCTTCCCTTCCCTTCCCTTCCCTTCCCTTCCCTTCCCTTCCCTTCCCTTCCCTTCCCTTCCCTTCCCTTCCCTTCCCTTCCCTTCCCTTCCCTTCCCTTCCCTTCCCTTCCCTTCCCTTCCCTTCCCTTCCCTTCCCTTCCCTTCCCTTCCCTTCCCTTCCCTTCCCTTCCCTTCCCTTCCCTTCCCTTCCCTTCCCTTCCTTCTTTCCCTCCCTCCCCACACAACCGTGGTCAAGTACACCCCCAAACTTCTCCCAACACACCATGCAGCTCTTTACTTGGCTCGTGCACCCTAAATTGAGCAGGAGTTTTCATGGGTGAAATGTTATTTCTGTGCCACTTTTTTTTTTTTTTTTTTTTACTGGAAGCGTTGAATGATAAGGAATTTAAGGAAACTACAAAAGTTTTGGAAAGCCTTCCTTCAGCAATTACTGTGTTTATGAGACTTCACACTACAAGTTTCATAATAACAAATTGGAAGGGATTATTTTTGTTGTTGCTCACCAGTTGATCAATTTTGACAAAAGTTACACAAAATGGTAATACCTCCCAAAATCAGCACCCAGAAGACACTATTCTTCAGAAGTTAGCTGGAGGAAAACATCTTAGAAAAACTCAGCCATTTGGTGCAATTATTTTTGCTTCCAAAAAAAAAAAAAAAAAGTGCTCTTTCCTTCTTCTCTAGGAAAATGTAGCCATTTCTCTTCTAGGCATTCATAAGGGTTTTTTTCTGTCAAAATGGGACTATGAGAGGTTTTGGTGTAAATTCATTATCTTTGGCAACGCATAACACATAGTAGGAACGGGGAAAGACCGTGGCAATGGGTGAACAAAAGGGCTTCAGTTCATCAGCAACAAAAGCGTTGGAAAAATTGGTTGAATTTCAGAGCACGTCCTTCCTCAGCAAAGAGAGCTGCACTAGACCTTGGCCAGCTCCCCCCAAAAACTTGCAAAGCCTCACATACAACACTTCACTGTCTAGTCTGGGGCTTAGGAAGCTATATGGAAAAAAGAAATAATAAAACAAACCACACCCTTTTGACTTTCTCCCCTCCTTTTTTTTTTCCCGCCCCCTTTCATTTTTTTTTTATGGAAGCTTTCTAAGTATTTTAGAACAAATCGTTCAAGAATGACACCATGGAACTAAGTGGCACTTTAAAATATAGATGACAAGGGGAGAGATCTGAATTTCTGGAGATATGAAAGAACCTGCTTTCTGTGCTTTAAAGGGGTCTTGACCATGGTGGGAATCTTTGTTTCTTACTGGAGATTCACCTAATAATTTAGATCTGGGATAAAATCTTTATTTTATAAAGAACAAATGTAAGTATCACGAGGGGGATATACAGAACCTGGATTTTTTATAAACGGGAGAGAGCTGAACTTCATTGCACTTCCCTTTTTCCGATTGAAGGAGTGGGAATATGTGAACCTGAGCTCAGTCAGTAGATGTGTGTCTGGTTCAGGAGTAGGGACTGCCTCGCCCAGCGTCAGACAGAATAGGTCATCTTGGTAGGGCTCCGGGAAGGGAAATTTGATTAACAAGGCAGGGTTAACACGACGGCGTACACTGGTTAGCTGATTTTGTATGTCTTACGCTAAACTTGTTGGTTAGGTGCGTGGTTAGGTGTGGGAACTCTTAATCATCCAGCAGATTGCCACTAAAGCAGAGCTATAACGTTTAAGTATGCAGAGAGGAAACTTTTTAGCAATACCTGGGTACCTTTCAAAGGTGTATAGACATAGGAACAATAATTCACCGGGTTTAATTTAGCATAGGAGAACTAACTCCTGTTGACTCTACATTTTCGAACTGTTTTGTAAAAGAAATCATAATAATTAAAAAAAAAAAGTCGAACTAATATTTTTGAGATTGCCAAAGTGGAGGAGATTATTCACTGTAGATAATAAATCTGTCTGCCTCTGTGCTTAGTGGGTCACTTCAAGCAAGTAGCACTTACTGGGTTGTCCAAAATGCAGCCTGATCAAAATATATATCCCTTTGAACGGGGGTGATTTAATACATATTTTATGAGGTTGTAATTTTTTCCATCTTGGCCGGGGCGGCAGAGGCAGCTGCTTTGTGTCTGGTATAGGCTCAGCCAAACTAAAATGCACACCTTTCTGAGGAGGGGAAGAGGAGGGGGAAGTCGCCTGCGCCATGTCGCGGCTTTAGGTTCCGCTGCCCCTGGAGTCCGGGAATGGCTGCTGCAGCATGGCACGGCACAGTCCCGGCCGCCACGGGGTAGGGCCTGGGGCGCGAGACTACCGGGCCACCCGACGCCGGGGTGCAGGCTATCTCCGGCCCTGGCTCGAGCCCTCTGGGGTGCCGTTAGGCAGAGAGAGTAATTGAAGCAAAGTCTTCCCTCTCACCCACCCACCAAACCACCCACTCACTAAGTAGCATACCTCTCCAAGAACAACTCTAGCCCAGGATTCATAAAATGGAGAAAACAACTTACCATAAAATAGAATAAGACAGTTACTTTGTAAGAAATAATATGCTGTTAAACTAAGGCTGATGTAATCGATATGATGAAATTATAGTGATTAGATTGTTATTTACACAAACAATTCTTGATAATGTAGCAGTTTTGTAAATATAGACCATGCCTTTCTAATGATCCTGATTTCATGTCATTGTTGATCTGAAAGACATGGAAATTATATAGGGAAAATACTGGCTAAATGTGTTTTGCATATTTTGAACTGAAGGGCAGATGGAGCCTCCATCCTTTATTAAGCAACTGGCAGCTTACAGTATGCGAATATTATATATGCCTCTGTAGCTTTCAGCAGCTCTATTCAGCAGCCTCAAATAAACTTTTTTCTACCATAGGTCTCCACAAATATTTATGGACATTTTTTTAACTGTTCATAATTGCATCCTGTAAACCACATTTAACCCTGCAGATACCAGAGTACGTTACTCTTAGATTATCTGCAGGAAATGTATTTAGTTTTTTCCGTTTAATTAGAGTAAAACATTTTGATAATTTTTGCAATAATCTCAAAATGTTTATATACACAGCACCTCCTGTGTGCACCACCTAATGCACCATGTACATTCATTTATTTACATAAATTTCACAAAAAAGAACAGTGAAATTGTTTAAGTGATGATCCTTTGCCTGTCTTGTGACTATTTTTCAGATTTAATCAATGCAGGAATACCACAGGAAATGATAATCACAACAATAAATGGTATTTTATTTTTTTAATTCAATAATAAAAGTCAGAAGATAGAACATGCTAACAGCATGGAGAATGTCCATGTGAAATTATTGAGTGTGGTTTTCTTTTTTTTCCCCTCACGATTTTGAATTATCTGCCTTTTCTTATTTTGTCATTTGCTTTTGTATTAGATATCCCTTTGCATACTATATGTTCAACAGAAATATAATCTGCAGTTGCCTGTAAAATTAAATTGTAATAACAAAAGAAACGATAAGACACTTTTATTAGAAGGCAAGCCAGTCAAGTGACTTACCTGGCTGAAAGGAAAGGGATATTATGCAGGAAATACTTGCCTGGATTGTATTGGTGTGACATGTTTTACATCTATGTGAATTCTATTCTAATTTATTATTAAAATAGAATTAATATAATGTTATACAATTATGTACTTCATAGCAGTTTAAATAGGGTACCTATGTGTATTCCATACAGAAGATGGGGATACTGGCATTAGAACAAGTCTCTGTAATAATTAGAGAATCGTAAGTATTCCTCTTTAAAGTAAATAGAGATTGTTTATTCTTAAAAAATCTATGAAGAATGTTTCTTCTTTACATCACAGCCATCTGGAGACCTGTAAAAAGATTAGAAAACAAGCATGGCAATCACATACCAATTTAAAGGCTATTAATGGGAATTTATTAGGGAGGCAGGAGGGAAAAAAGTGTTTGGATTCTATATCTTCCAATATGTAGATCATTCTAAATTGATTCTGGAAAAAGTTAACAATTGCTGTATAGAGTTTTTGTGGTTTTTTAATATTCACAATAAGCAAATATTATTGTGTGGTCTTACTGGACACCCCTCGATTTCAAGGCCATACTAGATGACTAAGAGTTAGAAAATTTAATTGGCAATATAGCTAATGAACAGCTAGGTTATAATTGCCATGTTGGCTCTTTTGACTTTCTGAGGCTCCAATGATTAATCAATAAAATGTGATAGGTGCATTGCAGTTACTTAAGTCAGTGTGTGAGTAAGGTGGCCTTGAGAACAGAGTTTGATATTTTAAAGGCATATTTTGCATCTTTGAAACATACTAGTTTACAGTAAAATGTCTTGCATTTAACTGCAAATCCTATAACATGGCGACATTCTTTAATGCATGCATTAATGTGTACATGTGTCTGTCTTAATATGTATAATATATATAAATATCCATATAAGCATAGACATACACATGCATACACAAGGAATATCTGAATTTTCATGCCTCTGACAATGTCATGCATACATTCACAATCCTATTGTATGTAACACATGCCTAACCACTAATACTGCCTCTAGCTATTGCAATAAAAAGCATCTTTCTAACTGCCAATCCTTAGAAGTTCATTAGAATTTTGCGTAATGTCAAAATGATCATGTGCCTTTAGATATATCAGATGTCTAATTCTCATCCAGCCTGAGAAGTAATGAAGAAGCACAGTAACGAATAGTACGGTGTTATAGTGTTATAAGAATTCTAACAATTTTATGCCAGACTGTATAATCTGAAAAGAGCACTGACACAATTAGCTCATATATACCAAGCACAAGTGGCAAATTGCAGTGTTTCTTTATATCAGAGTATCTAACACACATTAAAAAAAATAATGCTAAATTTCAGAGGCTTATAATCTGAAAGCACAAATGAATGTCCTCATGAGTAATATAATTACTGAACTCAGGATTTGGCACATTGGTAATGTTTATGTGTTACTTCTTGGTGGCAGTATTAATTTTGGACCTCGTCTGATAAATTATATTACTTTCCCATTTTCATGCTTTTGTAATATTAATCTATGATTTTAAAAATTGGCTGGTTTATATAGTTGTAATTTTACAGTGTAACCACATATTATATATGTATTAAAATGCAAATACATGTACACACATTGTCGCAGACCGATGACACACACATGTACTTAGTCCTACACATGTATATGTGGTTACCCTGTGTACATACAAGCACACACATGCTTTATTATGTGAGCAGGCTGTGTCAGCATATAAGAACAAGAATCTCAATTTAACTTCATGCATTTTTATTAAGGCATTTCAACATTTGCTGCAATGTTCACCTGTGTTTTATTCTAACACCCACACACCCCACCCCACACACACTGGGAAATGGGGACATGAAGAGAGAGAATAGATGTTGTAGAATACACTGGAGACAAGCCGGAGTCTGCTGCTAGCAGCATTCCAAATAAACATGAAGTGGAAAATGTGTTGCACAGTCCTCGCAGTGTAAATACCTGCAAATCACTATAGACACAAAACATGACCAAAATGTGAAGCCATTAAAAACACTGCACAGTAGGGCAAATTGTCAATGTTACTACACATCGACTCACTGTGTAATACAAAACTGATCCCCAGTCTCAGAAAGCAAGGCCTTACTCTAAGCTATAACAAAGTACCTCACATCTCTCTGTACAAGCAGAGGCTGCCAAAAGAGAAATGCAGGCAAAGACATTCCGCAGATCTGAAACGCTTTTATCTATCCTTAGAGAGACATTTTTTCCAGTCTTTGGATATTAGAGGGATGTACACTAGCAAGAAGGAAGATAAAGGTGGCATGTGGATTTTCCTACAGTCGGGAACGATAGAGGCGACAGTGTTTGGCTCAGTCCCAGGCCGCCGCTGCCGCCGTTGCCTCTGGCAGGGGCAGATCCTGATCACTCATGCATATCAATAGCCGTGTGTACTTGAAATTTCTCATGACATCATCCCTACCTTGGTCTCCCTCAGTCCAGGACCTCTGACCTCGCCGGGCTGGTCCACATTTTGGCGCTGAAAGCCCTCCAATGATGCTCCTTTTCTCCTTTCAGACCGGGGGCAACAGCAAACCAGGAAGACCGCATCTTCTTCCCAGCTCTAGGAGCCCTGTGAAAGCGAGGATCTTCCCCCACTAAAATACACATACATGCAAGATATTTACAGTCAAGCTGCCACAATTTGGTAAAAAGCTCTATACCATGCATAATCTAAAAGGATCAGGAGCTGAATCCTCGAATCATCTTGTCATTTTCTACTTAAATAGGATTTTTTTTCCTCCTTACACTGCGCTGGAAATTGCTGATGGCTTTACATCTTTATAGTCTAGAGAGTCTTTTGTGAGACTGAAGCAATTTACAATGCAAATAGAGGCTTGTGAAGGGAGGGATGCTTTTCAGTCTTATCACAGCTTGATGCACCTTAATATCTGGGTTTATTTTCTGATGTTAACAGACGAATTGTTGACTATCGCTGCCGGAAATTACTGGCTGAAAGAAAAAGTTCGGAATAAACTTTGAAGGCAACTGATTTCTTTTGGATGTTATTAGCTGCTCGCGCGTACACACATCAGGTCACAGTTGCATAAAAGGATGACTATTTTAAAGCAGCACTAGTACTCTTGGAGGAAACGACACGTCTATCAGAAAAAAAGTAATCTGGATTCTAGCAAGGAAAAAAATAAAGCAGCTTTGGGGGAAGCGAGTTGTTATCTTTGGTTATCTAGCTGTATGAGTGTTTTGGTCTTCATAAAGCTAGATAACCGAAAGTAAAAACTCCTTCAAGATCATCGTACACCGTGTGGAAATTAAAGACTACTGTAAGAGACAGTAAAAACAAACAACAAACAACCCGAGAAAGGTCAGGAATGCTTATCGAATCTAACATTTTTACAGCTAAAGGTGGGAGTGGAAGGAATTAAACGGCATAGTTAGTCCAAAATATTAAGATATCAGGATACTAAATGCTGCAACAAGGAAATTATACTGATGGTAAACAGTGCATGTGCAACTACTGCTGTTAAATAAATAAATAAATAGAAATCAAGACCAGTTAATGTTTAACTGGGCTGAGACGATTTTTAAAGAAAGCTATTTGGAAATGCTGCTTCATTTTGCAAAATTATTAATTGCAATTAAATTGCTTTAAAAATAAGGCTAGTAGTTGGTTAGGGTGAAGATGATTGTTGATGATGATACAGTCTGGAATGAACTAAAAAACACAACAGTCTGCATTAATTTTAGACAAAGTATTGAGGGCTTTATTTCAAATAATATAAAACCAGGCTATAAAAAAAGTTTACACTGAAGTGTAGGCAAGCTTAACAATTTATTACTGAGAACTCGGTGGAGATGCACAAGGATGAAAAAAGTGATGGCTGACTTTTATTCTTCTTTTCAATATGCGAACACAGATGCTTCTCTGTTCCGAGGAGGTTTCCTTGAGGAGACTATTGAAGCAGAAAGACATGATGGAGATGAAATCGCCTCCCCCCTTGTCAAAGTGTTAAAAATGTTGTGTGTCTTACTCTGCGCTTAGCATTGGAAATGAAAGTGACATTTACTCCAATAATCCACGTGTGGGCCTCCTCTTTTTTTGTTTAAGGATGATCAGATCTATCCAGGAAACAGCTCTGGCATCCCAAACTGAAATAATTAGGACGTATATAGACCTGACAGAAATGGAAAGGAGGTGGGGAAGCTGACGGTCTGTCTTGCCTAATTGAATCTGTTAAACGGCGCGCAGGAGATGTGAACGTCTGGGTGCTCCCATTCCCACGCTCGGGGCAAGTGGCAGTTCCATGCCCCGGCAGCCCGTGACAGATAGCTCTGCTGGAGGCTGGAGGATGAAAAAACCCAAAACATTAAGTTTGCCATACTCGTCTCAATCTCCTTCGTAAGTGGAGGCATTTCCCATCCACCTGCAAGCTCCCAAGTGAGAACACCAACTGCTCTGTGGCTGCACATTGTCTCTGTTAATACTGCAACCTCTGGAGCAAGTTTCACTTTTCTTCCGTGGCCCAAGTCTCGCAGATGATTTAAGAGAGGCAAGGCAGAGGCAAAGCAATTCGGGAGGTGCACCTATGGAGACTGTGCCTCTCTTCCCTGATAGAAAAAATAGCAGACATCACGTGTTGCAACCTTGCAAACATCTTACGGTTTTTAATAAACACTTGTTTGGATTATGTTCGTATTTATAATTATTGCAGTTTAGGCATCTTTTACAGTGAAATTGAGCAGGATTAATTTTTAAGGGTAACATTTTCTTTTGGACTTGACCTAAACATCTTTCCAAAGGCACACTATTGTATAATACTATCTTAGAAAGTTAATATCTCTAAGGTAGATTCAGTTTAGATCAGAGATAAGGGAACAATTCTCAGTGTTCTTCATAAATTAAAGGGCTAACCTTGTACAGGCTGGGGTTTGGTTTTTGTTTTTTTGTTTCTTTGTAGTTTTGGTATTTATTTTTTATTTTTCTATTTATTACTTCGGAATAGGACGGCTCACATAAAATATTGTTTGGCGGTTTATAATGGAAATATTTACCTTTACCTCATATACTCTGAGAGAAAGGAAGCAGAGGACCATCAAACATGTTCTGGAAACACCACACACATTGTTGATTTAAAATAAAGAATTAGCCTCCGAAGTCATCTCATCTTCCCTGCCGTTCCAAATACATTCTATAGGATTTTCAGTCTTTAGGGCTTACTCGGTGGCTTTTTTACTGAGATTCAGCTAGTATCCCAGCCAAACTGTATTTACATAAATTCCCACTTGAGCTGCTGTACATGTGCCAAAGTTTTACTACTGTAGTGACCGATGAGAAGCCCCTTGTTTATTTACATTTGAAGCACTGTTTGTGTGACCAATCTTTCGTTGTGTGCCTTTCATTTACTGAGTGTCCAGGGGTGCTATTTACTTAGAGCCATTGTCTACTACAATTAACATTTACATTACAAAGTATGTGGTTTCCTTGGGAAATGTATTGTTTACTTAGGCATTCTACGGAGTCAATTTACTTAAGCTTTCGCTTGCTTCTTGGTCTTTTATACATTTGTTAAGAAAAACACCCAATAAAAATATATTATAATTGTGTTAGCCATTGTAATAATAAACTTATTTGTACCTTCTTGACGTTACATGAATATAAATTAATCAAATAAATTTGATATTATTATTAATTTTATTATTATTCCTTAGTTGCTTAGAAGCAGAATGCCCCATTTCTTCCCCCTTTTGTCCTCCAAATCTAAATTGGGAAAAGAGAGCATGTTAAAATGTAGTAGCATGCCCTCCAAGTTTATGCTTGCCTCACGTAGCAAATGTTATATAAAATAATATATCTGTAAAATGCTGTTTCCTTAAAACTTGTAAAAAAACCAATCAATGTACAGCTTTAAATAAAAAGAAGTGTAAATATCAGTTGAGCAGTCCTTTGAAGGCTAGTTTTAGATAGACCAGGTTTATTTAGCATACCACTCCATTTTAAAATGGTTGGAGTGAAGTTGCAAGTTGTGTGAGTATGCGTGTGAACTAGTAGGAACCCAGGCTTATTCTTTGTGAAAAGGGTTCAGCAGATTGCTGTGCAAGGCCACTGTTAAAAAGGCAGCTGAATTTAACACCATCTGGAAGAAAAGATCCCTTCACAACTTTCTCACACCATCAGATGAAACTGGTGTCTCTCTTTCTGGGCCCTTATCTATGCAACCATACAATACTGAGTCATTATGCTTTTGCTGAGAGAAAATGTGTGAATACAATATGGGTAACCAGTGAACGACCAAGTTTCATTGTGCCTGCTTAAGTCAATTGAAATCTAGATCTAGAGCTATGAATGGCAGTATTGTTTTCCTCACTGGAGCTGTACTAAATGTCAGCACAGTGTAAAGAAAAACTTGAAATCTGCAAATAATTTACCAGATCTCAATTATAATATTTTCCCACACTGCAAGTAATATCATTGCTAAGGTCTACAATGCCAAAAATACAAAAATAGAATAGGAAAAAATGAGTTAATTTACATTTTAGTCAGATAAACTTTTAAATTTTCTTATGAGAACTTGAATTCAGCATGTAGAGCTGACATAATTTCCTGAGAAGTTCAAGTTAAAAACCTGCTTCTTATGTAATTAAGTGTCAGCAAGCTTGTATCTTGCAACTATTTCAGCTCTCTAGCTTGGGACTGATAAAATAAAAATAAGTGTACTCCATTTTACACAGGTTGCTTTTGAGTTGATCCTAGATAAAGAGTTCCCCTTGAATATTTGGAAGAAATAAGGCTGAACTTGATAAACAAAGTAATGGGTAAAATATTTCTGTAGATGTTGGTGAAATCAACAAGCAATCATTCTGTAGATGTTGGTGAAATAGACCAACCATCATGACTCAGACCAGAAAGAAAAACAGACGGGTCATTGTTGTGGGTGACTCCCTCCTGAGGGGTGTAGAGGGCTCAATAGGCAGACTAGACCTGCTTCATAGGGAAGCCTGCTGCCTCCCTGAGGCCTAGATAAAGAATGTTGTAAGTAAACTTCCCACCCTCATCAGGCCTTCAGATTACTACCCACTTTTGATCTTTCAGGTGGGTAGTGATGAAGCAGCGAGGAGAACATCAAAAGCCATCAAGAGAGATTTCAGGGCTCTGGGGCAACTGGTGAAGGGATCGGGAGCACAAGTTATGTTCTCCATTCCTCTAATGGCAGTGATAGATGAGGGAACTAACAGGAAGAGCCAACAGGCTAAATCATAGCTCCAGGACTGGTGTGTTTGGCAGGGCTTTGGGTTCTTTGATCATGGATTACCATACAAGACACCAGGCCTGCTGACAACAAATGGAATACAGCTGTCCCAGAGGGGGAATAGGATCCCGGGGCAGGAATTAGTGGGACTCATTGACAGGGCTTTAAACTAGATTCGAAGGAGGAAGGGGATAAAACTGAGCCTCTAAATAAGCCCAGGGGATGCATGGTTTGTAGAATGGAGAGAGGACTCGTGCTCTGTCACCTCAGTTGAGATGGGGGATGGATATATAATGGGAAGCAAAAAGGTAAGGGTTATTGATGGTACAGCAGCCATGGAAACACCTGAGAAGGGTCAGGCAGGAATTAGAGCTCTAGCCCACAAAAACGTTTCAAGATCATTAGCCCATCTGAAGTGCATCTATACCAATGCACGCAGCATGGGCAACAGACAAGGGGAGCTGAAAGCCATGATGCAGCAGTAAAACTATGACATAGTGGCTATCACAGAAACATGGTGGGATACCTCACATGACTGGAGTGCCACTGTTGATGGCTACCAGCTCTTCAGGAAAGAGACAAAGAAGGAGAGGCAGCGGTGTGGCCCTGTATATTAGGAATTGTTATGATTGTCTAGTACTAGACTATAATGATGACAAGGTAGAGTGCATTTGGATCAGGATTAGGGGCAAGGACAGCAAGGCTGATATTGCTGTGGGAACCTGCTAGAGACCTCCCAATCAGGGCAGTGAGGTGGATGAACTGTTCTGTAAATACCTGGGTGAAATCTCGTGGTTGTTTGCCCTTGTTCTTGTGGGGGACTTCAACTTCCCTGATGTCTGCTGGAAATACAATACAGCAGAGAGGGAATAGTCCTGGAGGTTCCTGGAATGTGTGTCCTGGTTTGAGCCAGGATGAAGCCACTTTTTCCTTTTACTGATTTTTTTTTTCCTTCAGTAAGCTCTCTTAACTAGCAACAAGTGTTCCAACTAGGACTGATAACACTGGAATGTTTATGTTATTGCCAGGATGCCAAGGTTGCATCTTTGCCCTTCCGGCTTAGGCACTGCCGGGAGATCTATGACCCCCCGCAGGAGGCTGAATTAGACAGACAGCAAAATTGGCCAGAGATATTCCATTCCATATATCTACATAAGCTCAGAGGAAGGTCAGAGATCACGGAAGACAATTTCCTTCCTGCTTCTTCTTCCCTTCTCTTCCATCCATAGCCGGCGTCCAGGGAGGACTCCATCTATCCATCACCATCAACCCCTAGGCTCGTGCATCCCTCGACCCTCATAACTCTACCCTAAGCCCCTATCTGCGCTGCCGCTCCCTCCGGCAATGGTCCAGGACTGTTCACAGCTAAGGAGAGTGCTGTGGGAATTGCTGGGGGTGGGGGGAGGCGAGAGGCTTTTGCTCATATCTGAACATATTTGTATATAATTGTACATATTTTCTTTTATCATTGGTGTTTAATTAAAGCTGTGTAGTTTAGTTTTCAATCCAGCCAAGTCTCTCTCTTTTTCTCTCTCTCCTTCCCTACCTGGGTGGGAGGGGGAGGGGATCGGGAGCATTGTTGTCTCTGGTTTAATTGCCGATCCTGAGTCAAACTGTGACAATGTGTCGAAGATAACTTCCTAACACAGCTGGTGAGTGAACCAACCAGGCAAGGTGCCCTGCTAGACCTGCTCTTTGTGAAAAGGGAAGGGCTGGTAGGAGATGTGACGGTTGGAAGCTGTCTTGGGCACAGCGCCCACGAATTGCTAAAGTTCTCTATTCTTAGAGATGCCAGGAGGGGGGGCCACCCTAGACTTCCGAAGGGCAAACTTTACCTTGTTCAACACCCTGATTGCCAGAATCCCTTGGGAATCTGCTCTGAAGGAGTATAGGAGTCCAGGAAGGCTGGATGCTCCTCAAGGAGGAAGTCTTGAAGGTGCAGGAGCAGGCCATCCCCATGTGCTGTAAGGCAAGCAGGTGGCATAGAAGACCAGCCTGGCTGAACAGGGAGCTTTGGCTGGCGCTCAGGAGGAAAAAGAGAATCTATGGCCTTTGGAGGAAGGGGCAGGACACTCATGAGGACTACAAAAATGCTGTGAGGCTGTGGAGGGAGGGAATTAGAAGGTCCAAAGCTCGGCTAGAAAATAATCTGGCCTCCATGGTAAAGGATAACAAGAAAAGCTTTTATAAATATATTTACAGCAAAAGAAAGACCAGGGAGACCCTCCATCCCCTATTAGATGCAGGAGGAAACATAGTGATAAATGACGAGGATAAGGCTGAGGTGCTTAATGACTTTTTTGCCTCAGTCTTTAGTAGCAGGACCAGTTATGTTGAGGGAATCAAACTCCCTAAGCTAGGCAACAGGGACCAAGAGCAGAGCGATCCCCCCACAATTCAGGAGGAGATGGTCAGTGACCATGTAGATGTGCACAAATCTATGGGGTCGGATGGGATCCACCCAAGAGTGCTGAAAGAGCTGGCAGGGGTGCTCACTAAGCCACTTCCTATAATTTGCCAGCAGTCCTGGCTGACTGGAGAGGTACCAGCAGATTGGAAATCAGCCAATGTTACCCCCATGTACAAGAAGGGACGGAAGGATGATCCGGGAAATTACAGGCCTGTTAGTCTGACTTCAGTCCCAGGGAAGCTGATGGAGCAGATCATCCTGAGTACCATCACATGGTACATGCAGAACAACCAGGCGATCAAGTCCAGTCAGCATGGGTTCATGAAGGGCAGGTCCTGTTTGACTAACCTGATCTCCTTCTACAACAGGGTGACACACTTATTGGATGAGGGAAGGGCTGCGGATGTTGTCTACCTTGATTTAGCAAGGCCTTTGACAAGGTTTCCTCACAGCATTCTCCTAGAGAAGCTGGCTGCTCGTGGCTTGGATGTGCACACACTTCACTGGATAAAAAAATGGTTGAATGGCCAGGTCCAAAGAGTTGTGTTCAATGGAGTTAAATCCAGTTGGCAGCTGGTCATGAGTGGTGTTCCCCAGGGCTCAGTGCTGGGGCCACTCTTGTTTAACATCTTTACTGATGACTTGGATGAAGGGATAGAGGGCACCTTCAGTACGTTTGCAGATGACACTAAGTTGGGTGGAAGTGTCAATCTGCTTAAGGGCAGGGTGGCTCTGCAGAGGGATCTAGACAGGCTTGACCATTGGGCCAAGGTGAATAGCGTGAGTTTCAATAAGGCCAAATGTCGAGTCCTGCACTTTGGCCACAACAACCCCCGGCAGCACTACAGGCTTGGGGAGGAGTGGCTGGAGAGCTGCCCAGCGGAGAGGGACTCAGGGGTGTTGATTGACAGCCGGCTGAATAGGAGCCAGCAGTGTGCCCAGGTGGCCATGAAGGCCAACACCATTCTGGCCTGCATCAAGAATAATGTGACCAGCAGGACCAAGGAGGTGATACTGCCCCTCCACTCGGCCTTGGTGAGGCCACACCTTGAGTACTGTCTGCAGTTTTGGGCACTGCAGTATAAGAAGGACATTGAGGTGCTGGAGAGGGTGCAGAGAAGGGCAATTAAAGCTGATTAGGGGTCTTGAGAACCAGCCTTATGAGGAGAGGCTGAGGGAGCTGGGGCTGTTCAGCCTGGAGAAGAGGAGGGGCTGAGGGGAGATCTCATCGCCCTCTACAACTACCTGAAAGGAGGTTGTAGTGAGGCAGGTGTTGGCATCTTCTCCCTAGTGACCAGCGACAGGATGTCGCGAGCTGATGCCGCTCGGGGAGAAGCCACTGGGGACTGCACGCGACACAGGACAAGAGGAAATTGGGTCAAGTTGTGCCAGGGGAGGTTCAGGCTGGATATTAGAAAAAATTTATTCACAGAAAGAGTGTTAAGGCAGTGGAACAGGCTGCCCAGGGATGTGGTGGAGGCACTGAGGACAATGAACAGCTACATACTTTGGCCTTTCAGATGACTCTTCTCTAGTGGGGTTGCTAAAGGTTCAAGACCAACAGGTGCCAATTGCCACTTCAATGGTGCATAGACAACAATATCGCACCAACAGAGACTCTGTGATCCCCATTCATAAGCTGATCCGGCAATTGGAGAGCCAAGGAGTGATCAGCAGGACTCACTCGCCCTTCAACAGTCCTATTTGGCCAGTGCAAAAGCCTGATGGTGAGTGGAGGCTGACAGTGGACTATCGTGGCCTGAATGAGGTGACACCACCACTCAGTGCTGCTGTGTCGGACATGCTAGAACTTCAATATGAGCTGGAGTCGAAAGCAGCCAGGTGGTACGCCACTCTTGACATTGCTCATGCCTTTTTCTCTATTCCTCTGTCACCAGAGTGCAGGCCACAGTTTCCTTTCACCTGGAGGGGAGTCCAGTACACCTGGAATCAACTGCCCCAGGGGTGGAAACACAGCTCAACCATTTGCCATGGATTGATCCATGCTGCTCTGGAGAAGGGTAGAGCTCCAGAACACCTGCAGTACATCAATGACATCATTGTGTGGGGTGACACACCAGAAGAAGGCCTTAAGAAAGGTAAAAAGATCATCCAAATTCTTCTGGAAGCTGGTTTTGCTATAAAAAGAAGCAAGGTCAAGGGACCTTCACAAGAGATCCAATTCCTGGGAATCAGGTGGCAAGATGGTCGTCGCCAGACCCCAATGGATGTGATTAACAAAATAACAGCTATGGCCCCACCATCTACTAAAAAGGACACTCAAACTGTTGGTTTCTGGAGAATGCATATTCCAAGTTACAGTGAAATTGTGAAACCTCTCTATGATGTGACCTGAAAGAATCACAGAATCGCCAAGGCTGGAAAAGACCTTTGAGATCTTCAAGTCCAGCCTATGACCTAACACCACCACATCGGCTAGATCATTTATCCTCGATGCTTAACCACAGACCTATAACAGTAGACCCTTACCCTAGACCCTTAACCCTAGACCATTTAATCTAGACGCTTACACCTAGACCTTTAAAGCTTGACCCTTAACGCTAGAGTCCTAACCCTGGACAGAATCATCCCAGAATATCATCTAGTCCAACCATAACCTAAATCCCCCTACCATAACCTAATCTACCCAGTCAGTACTTAAATCATGCTGCTAAGCACTATATCTATATTTTTCTTAAACACATCCAGGGACAGTGACTCCACCACCTCCCTGGGCAGCCTGTTTCACTAATCACTCTTTCATTAAAGAAATTCTTTCTAATATCCAATCGAAACCTCCCCTGGCGCAACTTTAGGCCACTTCCTCTGGTCCTGTCATTATTCACCTGATGGAAGAGGCCAACTCCCGCCTCCCTACAACCTCTTTTCAGGTAGTTGTAGAGAGCAATAAGGTCTTCCCTCAGCCTCCTCTTCTTCAAACTAAACTATCCCAGTTCCCTCAGCCTCTCCTCATAGGGCTTATTCTCCAGACCTTTCACCAGCTTTGTAGCTCTTCTCTGGACTCACTCCAGCAGCTCTACAACCTTCCTGAAGTGAAGGGCCCAGAACTGCACACAGTACTCGAGGTGTGGCCTCACCAGTGCCAAGTACAGGAGCACGATTACCTCTCTACTCCTGCTGGCCACACTATTCCTAATGCAGGCCAGGATGCTGTTGGCCTTCTTGGCCACCTGGGCACACTGCTGGCTCATGTTAAGTCAGCCGTCAACCAGCACCCCCAGGTCCTTCTCCACCATGGAGGTCTCTAACTGCTCATTCCCAAGCCTGTAGCTTTGCATGGGGTTGTTGTGACCAAAGTGCAAGACCCAGCACTTGGTCTTGTTAAACCTCATACAATTGGCCTCGGTCCATCGGTCCAGTCTGTCCAGGTCTCTCTGCAGCAGCGGCGACAGCGACAATCGAGGTAAGCCCAGGGGCTCAGCGTGAGATCCTGCTCTATAGGGGCGTTCCTGAGACCAGGGCATCCCGTGCAGCCACCCAGAACCGCAGCGAAAACCCGGAAGCTCGCAGAAGCTCGTCCAGCCAATCAGGCGCGGCAGGGGCGTGTTCGGAGCACCCGCGGGAGATTTAGACGACTCTAAGGAGCGCGAGCGGGCAAACAGGGGTGAGGCACGGTAGTTTGCTTGAGACGGCTCGCGAGCGGCAGGGCTCCTTCCTGATCATTGGGGCACAGCTACCAGCAGCAACAAATGCTACCAGTGTACTTGTGTAAGCTTCTGGAGTTATGGTAGTGATGTGCTGAAGAGCTCAATCCCTTGTAGCTGCTGGGGTTACTGGTCCAGCTATGGTGGAGACCTCCAGCCAGACTGACCTGAAGATGGTGGATATAGCTCTTCAGGTTACCAGTTGCCAGGAGTGTCTGGTGCCTCTCTGTGAGGCTTGGGCTAATAATCAGTCCTTCTGTAAAAGGTGTGTGGTTGTTAAAGAGCTATGCTGCCAAGTGAAGAAGCTAGAAGAGGAAGTGAACAGGCTATGTAGCATTTGAGCAAACGAGCAAGAGATCAAGGGATTATTTTCAGAGACATTTCAGTCTCAAGAATCTTGATCCTTCACCCCAATGGAGAAGCAGGTGGACCCAGAACAAAGCAGGGTACCTTGTCAAGAATCTGCCAATGATAAGGGCTGGAAGCAGGTCACTAAACGTAGGAGGAGGAAAGTTCTTCCTGCCTCTGAAAATCTGTAAAGCAGGTCTGGCACCTCCTATAACAGGTATGAGGTCCTGGAACTAGCGGGACAAACTACTGATAAGGAGGGAGAAGGTCCTTCTGAGTTAGTAGTGCCTCCCAAAACCAAAACTAAACCAACTGCAGCCCACATTGTGACCTCCTCTGCTAAGAGTCAAAGAAGGGTAGTTGTAATAGGAGACTCCCTTCTGAAGGGAATGGAAGGCCTGATATGCAGACTGGACCAAACTCACAGGGAAGTCTGCTGTCTCCCGGGGGCTCGGGTAAGGGACATTACTGGTAAACTCCCTACTCTACTAAGGCCCTCAGATTACTAACCAATTACTTGTTGATCAAGCAGGCAATGATGAAATAATAAATAGAAGTCCGAGGGCAATTAAAAGAGATTTTAAGGCCTTGGGACGTTTGGTTGAAGAATCAGGAGCTCAAGTTGTGATCTCCTAGATCCTCCTGTTAACAATGGATGATATTAATAAGACTAGACAAATCCATCTGGTCAATGCATGGCTCTGAGAGTGGTGTAAGCAGAAAAAATTTCGATTCTTTGATCATGGGATGATCTACTCAACACCTCGGATGCTAAAATGGGATAGTATGCACCTTTCTGAGAGGGGGAAAAAGAGTTCTAGCACAGGAGCTAGCAGTGCTTGTTGGTAGAGCTTTAAACTAGCTTGGAAGGGGGTAGGGGACAAAACCAGGGTTGCCAATGGTGAGCAATGGGATGGTGTGACAAAACTTGAGGAACCAAGCACTAACGGGATCCCTCATTCTGCTTTGCAAGGTGTTGGCCACAATGTACCACACCTGCGGTGTTTCTACACTAATGCGCACAGCATGAGGAATAAACAAGATGAGTTTGAAGCCTTGGCCATTCCCAGAGATTTGACATTATTGGCATAAGTGAAACCTGGTGGGATGAGTCCTATGACTGGAGCGCCCTGTTGGATGGCTACAGACTCTTCAGGAGAGATAGGCAGGGCAGAAGAGGCGGGGGAGTGGCTTTGTATGTAATGGAAGGGCTAGAGTGTATGGAGCTCACAGTTGGTAATGGCACAGTTGAGAGTCTTTGGGTGAGAATCAAGGGACAAACAAATAATGCGGATGTCATTGTGGGAATATACTATAGACCTCCTGTCCAGAATGAGGATGCGGATGACCTATTCTTTGAGGAACTAAGGGACACTTCCAAGTCAACTGCCCTTGTCCTTATGGGGAACTTGCCAGAAATCAACTGGGAGCAACATACAGCTAGCACAATCCAGGCCAGAAGATTTCTAAGCCACCTGGATGACAGCTTTATGGAACAGGTCATAAGGGAGCCAGCTCGGAATAATGCCCTCCTGGATCTGCTGCTTGTACACAGAGAGGATCTCATGAGTGAAGTGGAGACTGGAGGTCGTCTCGGCCACAGTGACCACGAGGCGATTGAGTTTAAAATCTCTGTTGACAAGAGGAAAACTGCCAGCAAAACTTCAACACTGGACATGAGGAGAGCAGACTTCAGGCTGCCTAGGGAGCTTCTGAGTCAGGTACCCTGGGAAAATATTTTTGCAGGTGTTGGGGTGTGGGGAACGGTCCATCTTCTCTCCCCCCACATAAGACTAAACAAAATGCCTTTCAAGCCAGCAAAGCAAGAGTGGCGTCTTTTTGCTGATTTAGCCAAGGACCGACTGGAACAGGCCCCTTGCTCAAGTCCACAGCAAGAAAGGAGCATAAGGGTTATGATAACTGGCAGAAGAATGGACAATAGGTTAAAGACTGCCTCTGACAGAGTACGTACCTGGCCAGTGCTAACTGGCTAATTTGAACAGTGGTACTTTACTCAAACAGTGACTTCTGATCTATAAAAGAGGGCAAGTTCTGCAGGCCCACGGCTCGCCGCCTGCCTGAGATGAGACCCTGCTGCAGTACCGGAAGCTGCCTTGAACCCCAGCACCGCTGTCCGGAGAAGCCGAGAGGGAAGGGGGGGCTGCCCCGCAACCGCTGCCCGGAGAAGCCGAAGGGGGGGGGGCCACCCGTACCCGCTGCGCGGGGAGCCAGCCTGCTCTCGAGGGATCGTTGCCCGCCGGAGCCTGCCTGGCTGGAGCCTGCCTGGCTGGAGCCTGCCCGAGCCTAACACCGGAACCAAACCGGACCGGAGTTAGCAGCTGTCTGCCCGGTCCGCGCCTGCCGCTCTGCCCCGGGATTGGAGCTCGCCGCGACTCACGGAGGAGCCACGACTGCCTGCCTGCCTGCCTGCCTGCCTGCCTGCCTGCCTGCCTGCTGGGGAGTCGCCTCTGTTACCGGGAAGCCGGCCCCCCTACGGACCTCCTGTCGAGCCCTGCCAGCCGCAACCCAGGAACCACACGCTACGGAAGGGTAAACGCACACACACATTCTCTAACTTTCCTGCCGGGCTCAACTCCTACCCTTTTACTCCATTGATTCCACACCTCTCCCTCGGAGTGTACATTTAATAAGACCATAGTACCTTTGAATTATTTTCCTGATGTATACCTAGTCTACCTCTCCTGAACCTTGGTCCCTCCGTTTGTGTTAACCCTTAATAAACTGGTTGATTCGTAAACTAAACATTGGTCTCAGTAACAATTTGTGAGCGTGGTGAGGAGGGGTATTCTAAAATACTCTAAAATACGGTCCCTCAGTGGCCGTTCCTCTGTGAGAGGCAAACACCACTTGTGAGCCCTCGGTTTCATTCACAAAGCCCTCCACATTGGGGGGGGGAAGTCGCAGAAGCATCCTGACAGCCGATAGCCCCTGGCATCGGCTCGCGACATGGGGTTCATGAGTGCTGGTCACTCTTTAAACATCACCTTCTAAGGGCACAGGAGCAGGCAATCCCACGATGTTGAAAGTCAAGCAGATGAGGCAGAAGACCAGCTTGGCTGAACAGGGATCTGCTCCTGCAGATTAGGCAAAAAAGGAAGGTGTATGCCCAGTGGAAGCTAGGTCAGGTGATGTGGGAAGAATACAGAGATGCTGCTAACCCCTGCAGGGAGAAAATGTGAGAGGCCAAAGCTCAACTGGAGCTGAAACTGGCCAGAACTGTGGGGGACGATAAAAAGAGTTTTTTCAAATACATTAATGGCAAAAGGCAGTGTAGAAACAGCATCGGTCCTTTACAGGATAAGGACGGTCACCTCACCAACAGGGTTATAGACAAAGCAGAGGTATTTAATGCATTCTTTGCCTCTGTCTTCAACACTGATGATGGACCAAGGGGGCCTCAACGCCCAGAACTGGAGAACCATGACTGCAACAATAATCAACTCTTAGCTGACCCTGAACTAGGAATCTGCTGCTACTGTTAGATCCCTACAAGTCCATGAGGCCTGATGGGATCCATCCGAGAATCCTCAAAGAGCTGGATGATGTCATCACTAGGCCTCTCTCTATGATTTTTGGGAGGTCCTGGGAATCTGGAGAGATAGCAGTTGACTGGAAACTGGCTAATGTTGTTCCAGTATTCAAGAAGGGCAAGAAGGAGGACCCTGGAAACGGCTTCACGAGGGGAAAGTCCTGCTTGTCAAACTTAATTTCCTTTTATGACAGGGTAACCCACCTAGTTGATCAAGGGAAGCCAGTGGATGTAATGTTTCTGGACTTCAGCAAGGCTTTTGATACTGTCTCTCACAGTATTCTCCTGGACAAAATGTCCAGCATACAGCTGGACAAGTGTACCATACAATGGGTGAGCAACTGACTCACAGGTCGAACACAAAGAGTGGCAGGGAATGGGGTAAAATCAGGCTGGCGACCAGTCACTAGTGGGGTCCCGCAGGGCTCCATCCTAGGCCCAGTCCTCTTCAACATCTTCATCAATGACTTAGGCACAGGACTCAAAGGAATTTCAAGCAAGTTTGCTGATGATGCAAAACTGCACAGTGGAGAGGGACCTGGGGGTCCTGGTTGATGGTAAACTGAATATGAGCCAGCAGTGTGCCCTGGCAACCAGGAGGGCCAACCGTGTCCTGCGGTGCATCAAGCGTAGCGTTGCCAGCCGATTGGGGGAGGTGATTGTCCCGCTCTACTCTGCACTGCTGCGGCCTCACCTTAAGTACCGCATGCAATTTTGGGCACCACAATATAAAAAAAGACATCAAGCTATTGGAGAGCCACGAGGATGGTGAAGGGTCTGGAAGGGTTGACTTATGAGGAGAGGCTAAGGTCACTTGGATTATTCAGCTTGGAGAAGAAGAGGCTGAGAGGTGACCTCATTGCAGTCTATGCCTTCCTCACAAGGGGAAGAGATGGGGCAGGTACTGATCTCTTCACTCCTGTGACCAATGACGGGACTCGGGGAAATGGCAGGAAGCTGAATCAGGGGAGATTTAGGTTGGATATCAGGAAAAGGTTTTTCACCCAGAGGGTGGCTGAGCACTGGAACAAGCTTCCCAGGGAAGTGGTCACAACACCAAGCCTGCCTGAGTTCAAGAAGTGTTTGGATGATGCTCTCAAGCACATGGTGTGATTCTCGGGGTGTCCTACACAGGGACAAGAGTTGAACTCGATGATCCTGATGGGTCCCTTCCAACTCAGCATATTCTATGATTCTATGATTCCCAAGTAAACATTATGCATGATGCTTTCCTGGAGATGGCTGAAGACCTGCCTACCAATGGGAAGTAGTGAACAAATTCCTTGGTTTGCTTTGCTTGTGCACGCGGCTTTTGGCTTCCCTATTAAACTGTCTTTATCTCAACCCACAAGTTTTCTCACTTGTACCCTTCTGATTCTCTCCCCCATCCCACTCTGGGGCAAGTGAGCAGGCAGCTGTGCGGTGCTTAGTTGACAGTTGAGGTTAAACAACACAAGCAGATGGCCTTTTTCATTTTCTGACACTCAAAAGATGGTAGTCGTGATGCTGCCATTATTTTCCAACAATTCTAAAACGTACTAGGGAAGCCATGCATTTTGCCTCATAATATACAGCTTGCATCACCTCACCTAACATTCTGTAAGTACACTTTCCTTGAGAAAACAATGCCATCAGTGGAATTCAAAGAACAGTGAATAATTTTTAGTTTTCAACAGCCAGTTCTTCAAAAGAGCAAATTACTTTGGAGTGCCTTCAATGACTGTACTGGAGAATTGTAATTTTAACTCTTAGTACATATCCTTCCTAGACTTCTTTTTATAAAGAAGCGAGGATATGCAGAGTGAGGTTGTACAAAGCGGATTTTATCACCTTTGTCCATCTTTTATCTCATTATCAAAACCCAATATTTTATTGTTCATCTTCTTTTAGTAAGGAGAACCAAATACTACACAGATATAAAAGATTTCAAGAAAACAAGACCTGACTCAGTGCTGTTTCTGTTATTCCAATACACACAATTCAGTAAGTTTTTATAATGTTAATGGCATATCAATAAAGAAATTTGCCATTTTTCTTGTGTTTGCAGCTAATAGGAGCAGTGTTTATCCACTTATTTTGCTGAAAAAAAATAAGGTTACTGATAGTGTGGTTTAATGATACTGGTACTTCACAGCTAAAGATGCTACTAATGTCTTAGCACTAATTTATGTAATTTACTAACTGATAATTGTATTCTATTATGATTGTTTTACCCCTGCTTCCTAGTTTATCTGCCAGTGTGAGAACACTAAACAGGACTAGCTATGAAAAAAAAAAAAGAGCTCATAGGAGTGACTGTAGTCGCAAAGAAATATTGAATAAAAGTCCTCTGAGCTAGAAGAACCCAGAGTGTAGTGTCCTCAGAGACAGAATTGTGGTGGGTTGACCTTGGCTGGATGCCAGGTGCCCACCAAGCCACTCTATCACTCCCCTCCTCAGCAGGACAGGGGAGAGAAAATAGAACAAAAGGCTCATGGGTCAAGATAAAAATAGGGAGATCACTCAGCAAGTACTTTCACACTTGACCCTGGAAAATTAATTTAATCTATTGCCAATCAAAAGTTAGAGTAGGATAATAAGGAATAAACCCAAATCTTAAAACACCTTCCCCCCACCCCTTCCTTCTTCGGAGCCTCAACTTCACTCCTGGTTTCTGTACCTCCTTCCCCCACGAGCAGCACAGGGGGATGGGGGTTGTGGTCAGTTCATTACACATTGTCTCTGCCGCGCTTTCCTCCTCACATTCTTTCCCTGCTCCAGCATCACTGATTGGCTCATCTTTGGCCAGTGGTGGGTCTGTCTTGGAGCTGGATGGCATTGGCTTTATTGGACATGGGGGAAGCTTCTAGCAGCTTCTCACAGAAGCCACCCCTGTAGCCCTCCTGGCTACCAAAACCTTGCCACACAAACCCAATACAAAAATTTAGAAATAAGGTAGTCCATAGTATTTAAGGCAGAGGTAGATCAGTTAGTGTGCAGTAGAGGTTGCAGACTTTTTAAGGATAAACCTGGTAGTAGAGTACACAAGACAAATGTAGACTTAAGTAGTAGGGACAGATGAAGGTGAGGAGGGAGGTTGTGAGCAGTTCACTGAAGAAATATGATACTTCATATAAGGGGGCAGAACAGTAAACAAAGGTGTTTGTAATTTATTTGGGGAACAAAATCTCTGTCACCTCTACCTTCAAGGCAAGCTGTGGGCAACAGGAAAGAAATCCAATGTTGAATGCCAAATAAACATGTTATAGGAACCTAGAAGTATGGAATGTGTGAATCAATGTTTGGACAATTTAGGGGGAGCGGTCATTGTCCCCATGATTATTGTTTTTTTTAATGACTACAATATGATGGGAAGTAGTAAAAAGTTTCTTTTATCACAAGTGTCATATGCTGAAAGAAGGAATGTTTTATAAGGGAATGTTAACAGTCTTAATCTCAGAACCCAACCATCAAGTGTCATCTGAAGAAAAGAAAATTTAAAAGGATGTCAGAAGAAAATGAGGTCAAATAAACACTACTTCCATCTTTTGGCAGTTTTATTAAATGATTTGCAAACAAACCAAAATTTCGGGTTACAAGTTCTCATTTGTAACAAACTGACTGTCCAGAAAACAGCCCCTACTATTCAGTCCCTCCAAATTCCTACTGTAGTATATCATTAGTGTAGGAAGACTGTTGCCCTGTTGCCAAGAATAAAACTATTAAATGCAGAAACTAAGGAATCTTCAGGGATAACTAAATAGATTTGTTCTTTGTACTACATTCATTTTAAAATATCAAAGTCAATTTATAAGGATAATATGTGTAGCAAGAAATTCCCATGATTATTAAAAAACTGCCTATCTGAAAATATGAGGTTTTTTCTTTTACTAAAAAAATCAAAATAACCTGTTTAACTCAGTATTGTCTTCCAGTACTGCTGCCTATTACCATAGTATGTGAATTTCTTCTTAGAGAAGGATTGCTAATGGCAATTTTTTTTTTAATTTTAATATCTGGTTCTTTTCCATTTCTGAGAAAAGTCTTCAAGTAGAATTTTATGGTTTAGTTATTGTTGTTTCTTTATTTGCATTATTTTCCTCCAATTTTAAAGGCCGAGTTGATTTTGGGGGCAGTGAAGGAAGCAAATCGTTGCTTTTAGGAGATTTAAATAATTGTCAGTTTTGTTGTGAAAAAACAATTTTAAAATTAAAAAAATGTCTTTTATGTATATATATATGTATGTATATATTTCTGGTGCAGCAATAAATTAATATTTAAAGGAATATTCAACTGATACTCCATAGAGTGACCAAATGCTGATTTCTAGCCTAGCAAATATTTCTAACTCTGAACTCTATCAGATATGAGGGAGTAGAAGAGGCAACACAAATTTCTTACTCATAGTTTTGTTAAAAATACTTCCTTCTGCCACTGAAGTTAATTCCGTTGGCAAAAGTATTCACCCATTCATAGCTGAAATAATGTGTTATGAGTCTGTCTGTTCAATAGACTCTCACTTTCCTGTTAAATGTAAACCTCAGAGATAAGCTGCTGCTTTCATTCATTGTAAGATCATAAATACACAATCTAAATTTCTAAATGTATGTGTGGGAAACTGTTCTTTTCTTCCCCACATAAGTCTAAACAAAATGCCTTTTAAGCCAGCGAAGGCCTCTCCTGATTATCCCCAGCTAAGGGACTAAAACAGATTTGCTTCTCAAGGACAACTGAACCCAAAACAACAGATGTGGTCCGGGACAGAAAGGATGGGCGACAAGCCATCCTGTGCCCCTGGTAGTCACTGCCCTAACGTGGGGCTCATGGACACTCATTGGCTCTGGACAGTGACACTGACTGGACCGGTGGGTCACAGGGGTATCAAAGGCGGCGAGTGCAGCAGGTGGGCCCTTCCCTCCTCCCTGAGGCCCGTTCGGACGCTTTCTGCGTGGGACACCCCCCTGCTGCGGACACTGGTGCTGGGACCCTGCCTGCCTGCCTGCCTGCCCCGGGTCCAGCCTGAGCCTCAGCGCCGAGCGTGCCGGGGTCCTGAGCCCTGGGGTCGGGGCCGGAGCCCCCTCCCCGTGTTGCTGCCGGTTGAGGGGAAACCAACGGGCGCTGCACCCGCTGCCAAGAGGCCGCCCCTCCGACACCACGGACCTGCCGTCCTGCCATCCGGCCACCAACCACCGCTGGACAAGCCGCCGGAGGGTAACATCACCTCACACACACACACACACACACACACACACTCCTTTCCTCATACTCGCACACACAGCGCGACCTCTTAAGGAGGACCGGCGTCGGGTTTCCTTCCCTCCTTCCCTCCTCCCTTTGGTCTTTAACCCCCTCCCTTAAAAGCACCGGTCCTTTTGCATTGCCTCCCTAAAGGACACTTTCTCACTACATACATATTGATATCCCTGGTAGCCATTCACATTTGCATTGTCCCTAAACATCATCCCTCGGTTTGTGTTAACCCTTAATAAACCGATTAGTTTGTGGAGTAAGCCTTGCTATTAGAGACAATTTCTGAGCGTGGTGGAGTGGGGGGTGCTTTCTAACTACCACCCTGAGATACGGTCCCGCGGTGGCCGTTCCTCCGTGAGAGGCAGCGCCACGTGTGACACTCGGTCTTATTCACAAACCCCTCCACATTGGGAGGGGGAGTCGCAAAAGTATCCTGACAGCCGGTAGCCCCCCGGTACCGGCTTGCGACAGTATGCCTAATACATGTTTAAATCTCATAAATGTTTTAAAAATGCACATAGTAACTTGAAATCATTACAAACTGGTTCATATATCTCATCTCTAATGAGTGTTATACGTGTAGTGGAATGCATAGAAGACTGCTTCCTCACACAAATGTTGGATGTGCCAACCAGGAATGGGGCACAGCTGGACTTAACTACTCAGTAACCAAGAAAACCTGTTCTGTAATATCTTGGTTAGTGACAGACTTGGCTGCAGTGACCACAATATTGTGGAGTTTGGGATACTGCTGAGCACAATTCCAGGACAAAGGTTTTAGATTTTAGAAGAGCAAAATTCAGCTCTCTCCAGGCTCAGTTGGAAAGGATCCCATGGGGAGCTTCCGTGGAGGGTAAAGGGGCTAGTGAGTGCTGGGAGTTTTTCAAGAACACTCTCCTAGATATGCAAAACCGGTTCATCCCCTCTAAAGGCAAGGGAAGTAGGCGGAGCAAGAGACCCCCATGGCTTAACTGTGAGCTTCTGTGTCTGCTCAGTACCAAAAGGGAAATGTACCAGAGGTGGAAAAGTGGAACATTACTCGTTGCAAATTGCAAGGGCATTGCCAGAGCATGCAGAGATGCAGTTCGGAAAGCAAAAGTTCATCTTGAGCTGACATTGGCCAAAGATGTCCAAAACTTCAAGAAAGGGTTCTTCAGATATGTTAACCCCAAGCAGAAACAGAGGAATAATATTGGCCCACTATTAAACAGAAGAGGTGAACTAGTCACCAACCATGCTGAAAAAGCAGAGGTCCTCAACACCTTCTTCACCTTTGTCTTTACCAGTGCTGTTGGGTCCCAGGCCATAGGAACAAAAATCCAGGTTGATACACCAACCTGGCGACAGTGAAGGAAGAGGTGGTGTGCCAACTATTGCAGGAGCTTGACCCATACAAATCAATGGGTCTGGATGCCATCCACCCTAGGGTGTTGAGGGAGCTGGCTCATGTTGTTGCAAAGCTGCTCTCCATAATCTTTGAGAAGTCGTGGAGATCAGGAGACGTCCCTGAAGACTGGAGGAAAACTAACATCACCTCCATCTTTAAGAAGGGTTCAAAGGAGGACCCAGGTAATTACAGACCCATTAGTCTCACTTCAATCCTTGGAAAGGTCATGGAGCAAATCCTCCTGGGGACTGTCACAAATCAACTGAAGCATGTGATTGGGAAAAGCCAACATGGATTTACCAGGGGCAAATCGTGCTTGACAAACCTGATGATGAACCTTGAGGTCCCTTACAACCTGGCATTCTGTGATTCTTTGATTCTATGATTATGGATTTTACTGTAAGGATTAACTATTCTGTCCTGTTTCTAGGAAATTTTGTGGATTTCTTCTGATTGGTTATGCCCTAAATCAAGAGATCCTACTGCATTAAGAGAAACACTGACCTTACAAGATCACCTCTAGCTCAAAAAGTGAAGCTCTTAGGATGTCGGTATGCCATAAGGAAGAGTCATAGCATTATATCTATATTGGGCAGCAAAATGTAATACACTACGGCTTTCCATTTTAACCCTAAAATTAAAACTGTCATCACAATATTGTTCAAGATTTATAAAAGTTATATAGTTCAAAACATAAAGGTTTAATTCAATTAATGCAAAGTAATAATAAATTTATCTTTGATATTTCATTTTTGCACCCCTGTAACGTACTAATTTATTTGGTTAATTATTAAATATATAATAACAACAACAGTAATGTTGTTATGTCTTGCAGTAACTTGAGCTGAGAAAGTGAATGTCTAAATTGCAGACTATAGCTCTTTTTACGAGGAGTTTATAAATATCTGGAAAATTTTGGGATAGTCAAAACTAAATCTAAGAATGGGGGAGGGGTGTTGGTCCAAGCCCTAGCATTATAACATTTAGTATCTAGCATTTACCTCTAGTGTTCTAAACACAGCAGGAAAAACAACACATACTACTACAAATTACTTCCAGCCATTTTGATCTTACTCTTTCAAAAGCCTATAACTCAGAGACTTCTAATTATGTTTTATGAATTGCCTATTTTCTAACTGACAGCATTATACAATAGACCCTTTGATACAGTTCCATAGAAGTAACTGAACATCTAGCCATTGTATTTACCAACTGTTAAATGTGAAATCACAAAGGAAGATTATTGTACCCATATTCATGGAGGAAGAAGAGTTTAGTTCAGAAAATAATCTTGATTGCAGAAATACTTAGGCAAATTAAATACGTTTCTGTTTTTCAATAATTTAGAAATTCCTTTTTATTTTACTTGACTTCTGAATTTCAGTTGTTGAATACCAGAAAAAAATTATGCTTAGAAGTTTTGAGGAAAAGTAAGTTCTACTGAAAATTTATACAAACCAAGGAAAAAAACAATATTTTATGAAGAAAAAAAAAATTCCTATATTTTGAAATGAGTTATCACAAGGAAAGGAGAATGGTGGTGTGAGGGGCAGAGACCTGGCAGCAGACACAAGATCCCTGATTCTTAATCATAATCATAATGAATAACAGCTTTGAAATAGACAGCTGACATCTGAAATTGCTGCTGCTGTTTTCTGCTAATATCACAAACTTAGTGTTTTACTCTCAGTAGCAGTAAAACTCAGTCACTGAGAGGGGCCTGTTACATTTTGTATAGTTAATCTCAATCCATTAATACACATGAATGTCCCTTCCCTTTAGGGATTAGTTTTCTTTATGCCTGCTGATCAAAGTAGGAGTAGGTGATCAGTGACAAAAGCAATGGGTGAAGGAAATTTACCCGGGAAATTTTGTTAAAGAGCTCCATTCTAGAAGAACAATTACCGCGGATTATAATCTAGACATCTCTAAGATTTGGAGAGCTGAATGTTTAAAGTCTCACCTCTTTGTGTGGAGACGATTTTGCCTGGGGATTTGAGTAGCAAATTTTCATAGTGAGACATCTCCTAGCATAGTTTTCTCAAACCTGGTTTCTGCACTACCTGTAACGGGGGGGGGGCAGGGTATTGCTTTATAAATTAAGGTTGCAATAAAGCCTTGTGCTCAGAAGTTGTCTGGGGTGTTACAGAATGTACAGAATTATAGACCAGACTAGATTAAATTGACCTTTTGAGTTTTTAGTAATTACCTTTAAAGACCTGTCTGGTCAAGGGTTTTAACTTCTCTTTTGATTCCCACCTTTTGTAATTGCTATACAAGATTTTGAGAGCTACATTCAATTGGTTACTTAACCTCACTTTTTCACAAAAGTTTCAGCAAATTGCATACTGCCATTGCAACAAATCTTGCCCTGGCCATAAGCAGGCACTAGCTGATAAAGGCACTGTCTGTGATGAGCTGATTCTTTGGAAACATATCATTAGTTAAACGGGGTGCATATAGCAAGGCTCGATAAATTCTGGAGCGAATAGGACCCACGTGGGTTCCCCTTTTGACTGGGGCTGGCTTCCGAGAATAACTTTCTGACAAGGAGCAGGGATGGGGAAAGGGGGCTGACGGCAGATCACCTTCCCCAGCCTCGGCCAAGAGCTCCCTTCCCAGCCGCCCGCATAAAATCTCAGCTCACCAATGCGTCAGGGCAGAGCGCGCAAAAATTCCTGTGCCACTAGTTCCCGATATGCTAATATTACTTGTCCTGGGAGGGGAAATAAAAACAAGTTATACTGCAATTGTGCGCACACAGGAAGGCAGGCAGGCAGGCAGGCATACTCAGCCGCCCTCCGCGCACACCGCCCAGCTCCGCGGTCTTCCGAGCCCGGTCAGGGCGCGCACCCGCGCGGGGAGAACTCCTTTGCTGCCTTTAGTTCAGTGCAAGTTTGTTTTTTCTGCTGAAGACCAACAGCTGCAGAGTAAATGAAGCAGATATTGCTTATCTCCTCTAGGTACGACCGGCGCAGGGGCTGCGAAAGCAGTGGCTGGCGGCCCCCTGGCCTTGCTGTGTACCGTGGAAAGCCCGCGCCTTCACCCGGCACCTTCGCGAAAGTCCCGGCGGGTGTATGAGTGCGCGGTATATCGCTGCTCTGACTGAGGGAAATTCTACTTGCGTTGAACAGAAGATAAAAATCCAACAAATAAAATACAGTAAGGAATGAGAAAGCTGCCCTCTCCTCCGCTCTGGGAGTTTTGTTTCACATTTCTGTTTCATGTCTTCCTCTCCCATCATCAGTCAGTTGCTTCGTTGTCTCCACAACTGCGTTTGGTTCCGGACAGTGATCCCTTTCGCCTTGGTTTAATTTTCCCGCTGTGAAATTATCTAAATGCTTTTGTTGCCATTCCTGACTCCTCGGATCCCCCCTTTTACCTGAGGGAGTAAATCCTTGTCGCCAAGGGCTCCTCTCCGCGCTTCCGGCGCAGCCATGCCAGGGCGCGGCAGGGGCACTCTGCGAGCCCCGCCGGCAGCCGCGCTTCTTCGCACACTGTCTGCCCTGCTCCAGGCAAGCACTTATGTCAGCAGTCAACTGAGAAATGCTAGCATGACTTCCAAGTTTCTTCCTTTTTTATACTTCTTAGCTTTGAATTCTTGCTGCGCCAGCAAGACTTTGTGGGATTTCCGTGAACCTCATCCCACTGCGCCCACTTCGTGCCCGTCTTGTTCTTATTTTTACATTTCTCGATGTTTTTCTGAAGTTTTTGGCAACTCTTAAGAACCAAAATTTCTTCTTTAATTAACGCTTTAGACTTATTTAGATTTATTTTTTTCCACAGAATATGAATATTGCTGAGTGCTTTTTTGGTGTTTTTTTTCTCCCCTGCGTTATCTGTATTGCTTTACTGTTCCTTTTCTTTCCTCTGCCTTTTCTGATATTTATCCATTCCACGCATTTATTTCTGTCTTACGAAGCTCCAACACTTAAAACAGTGGGTAAAAAGATGTCAATATGTGCTATTTGTACAAAGTTTGATGTTTTGACTGTCACAAGTCAGTTGAAGCATGTGACTGGGAAAGCCAACATGGATTTACCAGGGGCAAATCATGCTTGACAAACCCGAGCACCTTCTATTACAAAGTAACCTGCTCTGTTGTTGCAGGGCGAGTGGTGGATATTGTCTATCTGGACTTTTCCAAGGCTTTTGATATGGTCCCACATAACCTCCTCCGGGAGAAACTGACTCATTACTTCCTTGACAAGTGGTCTGTGCGGTGGGTGGGGAACTGGCTGACAGACCGTATCCAGAGGATGATAGTAAATAGTTCCCCCTGAGACTGGTAACTGGTCACAAGTGGGGTCCCCCAGGCATCGATATTGGTCCCAATGCTGTTTAACATCTTCCCAAGTGACCTGGATGTTGGGATGAAGAGCACCTCGATGAAGTCTTCTGACAACATCAAGATGAGTGGAAAGTTTGACACTACAGAAGGGAGGGCCACCCTTCAGGATGACCTGGACAGGCTGGAGGAGTGGGCTAGCAGGAACCTTATGAAGGTCAATGGGAAGAAGTGTAAAGTCTTGCACCTGGGAACACATAACCCAGGAGCACAGTTCAGACTGGGATCCACCTGGCTGGAGAGCAGCCCTGTGGAAAGGGCTCCTCAATCAGATGACGACAATGACCTTGCCCAGTCTTTCTCTATGAAAGAACTGCGCCTCATGAGAAAGGACTTCACCCGCACTGATGGTGAGGGAATTCTTCCTTGGTTGCTCCGAAGCTATGATAGTGGTGCTGAAACTTATAATGTGGATGAGAGAGAAGCCAAACAGTTGGGATCCCTGGTCAGAGATGCTCGTATTGATAGAGCACTTGGTAGTAAGATGGGAACTACCACTCTGTGGGACCGACTTCTTTCTGCTGTGAGAGAGAGATACCCCCACAAGGGTGACATCGAATGATGCCAAAGCAGAACACCCACTCTTGAGAAAGCCATCACATACTTGAGAGAGATAGCTGTGCGAGAGGTGGTCTATGATAAAGATGGACTTACAAATCCTGATGATGTCCTGTGCGACACACAAATGTTCCGGAGGTTTGCACAGGCTGTACCAGCAGCACATGCCCATATATTCTCCTTCAGGGGGTGCTTTGAAGATTACGCAAGACCAACTGTGCGTGAGGTGGCTTTCAAAGCACGAGAGTATGGAGACATCATCTCTGACTCCCATCAGTTCCACACCTCAGCCATTGAACAAATGACTGACAGAAAGAATAAGATGCCAAACAGATGGGAAGGTAAACTCCAGATTCTTCCTAGAGACAACTGGTCACGTGTTGCAGTCATTAAGAAGAGATGTCCTGCTACGAGACAGCAGTGAGAGAGACAGGACCCACTGTGACGCCACCTGTGGTCTCTCTTGAAAAATTATTTTAAAGAGGACATGAGAGTCTGGGACAAGAAACCCACTGATATTCTCCAGTTAAGTGTGCAAGAGCTACTAAACAGAACAAAGGCAGGAGATGGTTCTTCCAAGAAGAAGGCTGCACCAGTCACCACCCAGGATGGTTCATCGAACTCTAATGCTCAACCTTAGAGGTGCCCTGCCTCAGGCCAGGGGAAGAAGAGGGACAACTGAGTTTACTGGACTGTGTGGATTCGGTGGCCTGGCACATCAGAACCACAAAGAAATAAAGCCTTGGTGGACACTGGTGCACAGTGCACACTAATGCCATCGAATCATAAAGGGACAGACTCCATCACTATCTCTGGAGTGACAGGAGGATCTCAACAACTGACTGTTGTGGAGGCCGATGTGATCCTCACTGGTAAGGAGTGGCAAATGCACCCTATAGTGACTGGTCGAGATGCTCCGTGCATCCTTGGCATAGACTATCTCAGGAAAGGATACTTCCGTGACCCGAAAGGGTACCGGTGGGCCTTTGGTATAGCAGCTGTAGAGACTGAGGACACTGAACAGCTGCATACTTTGCTTGGCCTTTCTGATGACCCTTCTGTAGCGGGGTTGCTGAAGGTTGAAGACCAACAGGTCTTCAATTGCCATTTCAACAGTGCATAGACAACAATATTGCACCAACAGAGACTCTGTGATTCCCATTCATAAGCTGATCTGGCAACTGGAAAGCCAGGGAGTGATCAGCAGTACTCACTCGCCCTTCAACAGTCCTATTTGGCCAGTGTGAAAGCCTGATGGTGAGTGGAGGCTGACAATGGACTATTGTGGCCTGAATGAGGTTACACCACCAGTCGGTGCTGCTGTGCCGGACATGCTAAAGCTTCAGTATGAGCTGGAGTCGAAAGCTGCCAGGTGGTACGCCACTCTTGACATTGCTCATGCCTTTTTCTCTATTCCTCTGTCACCAGAGTGCAGGCCACAGTTTCCTTTCACCTGGAGGGGAGTCCAGTACACCTGGAATCAACTGCCCCAGGGGTGGAAACACAGCTCAACCATTTGCCATGGACTGATCCATGCTGCACTGGAAAAGGGTGGAGCTCCAGAACACCTGCAGTACATTGATGACATCATTGTGTGGAGTGACACACCAGAAGAAGTTTTTGAGAAAGGTAAAAAGATCATCCAAATTCTTCTGGATGCTGGTTTTGCTGTAAAAATAAGCAAAGTCAAGGGACCTTCACAAGAGATCCAATTCCTGGGAATCAAGTGGCAAGATGGTCGTCGCCAGACCCCAATGGATGTGATTAACAAAATAACAGCTATAGCCCCACCATCTACTAAAAAGGACACTCAAACCTTTTTAGGGACTGTTGGTTTCTGGAGAATGCATATTCCATGTTACAGTGAAATTGTGAAACCTCTCTATGAGGTGACCTGAAAGAAGAGTGACTTTAAATAGGGTCCTGACCAACAGAAAGCTTTTGAGCAGATCAGAAAGGAGATGGTGCAGGCAATGGCCCTTGGACCAGTTCGAACAGGGCCAGACATCAAGAATGTGCTCTACACCGCAGCCAGACACAACGATCCCAACTGGAGCCTCTGGCAGAAAGCACCAGGGGAGGCTCGACGTCGACCCTTGGGATTCTGGAGCCGGAGCTACAGAGGTTCCGAGGCCAACTACACAACAACTGAGAAGGAGATACTTGCAGCATATGAAGGAGTTAGAGCCGCTTCAGAAGTGATCGGCACTGAAGTGCAGCTCCTCCTGGCTCCCAGATTACCAGTGCTGAGATTCATGTTCCAGAATAACCTTTCTCCTGTCCATCATGCCACCGATGTGACTTGGAGTAAATGGACTGCTTTAATCACCCAGCGAGCTCGAATACGGAGACCAGGTATTGTTGAAGCAATTGCAAACTGGCCAGAAGGCACACACTTTGGAATGCCACCACAAGAAGTGGTGAGACGGGCTCGAGAAGCTCCACCATATGATCACCTACCAGAGACTGAGAAACAATTTGCTCTTTTCACCGATGGCTCCTGTTGTCTTGTAGGGAACCGCCGCAAGTGGAAAGCTGCCGTGTGGAGTCCTACATGACTGGTTGCTCGAGTAGCTGAAGGAGAAGGTGAATCAAGTCAGTTTGCAGAGGTCAAAGCCATCCAGCTGGCTTTGGACATTGCTGAGCGAGAGGGGTGGCCAAGACTCTGTCTCTACACTGACTTGTGGATGGCAGCAAATGCCTTGTGGGGTTGGCTAAAGCAGTGGCAGCAGAACAACTGGCAGCGAAAGGGTAAACCTATTTGGGTTGCTGACCTGTGGAAGGACATTGCAGCTTGGATAGAGAAACTGGTGGTAAAAGTGCGTCATGTAGATGCACATGTGCCTCTGAATCGAGCCACTGAGGAACATCGACACAACCAACGAGCAGATGAGGCTGCTCAAGTGTTCCAAGTAGACTTAGACTGGGAACACAAGGGTGAGCTCTTTCTGGCTCGATGGGCCCATGACACTTTAGGTCATCAGGGCAGAGATGCAACATACAAATGGGCTCGTGACCGAGGGGTGGACTTAACCATGGACACTATTGCACAGGTGATCCATGACTGTGAGACATGCACTGCAATTAAGCAGGTAAAATGGTTGAAACCTCTGTGGTATGAGGGGAGGTGGTCAAAGTACAGGTTTGGAGAGGCCTGGCAAATTGACTACATCACACTGCCTCAGAGCCGCCAGGATAAGCGCTATGTGCTTACAATGGTGGAAACAAGTACAGGATGGTTGGAGACATATCCTGTGCCTCATGCCACAGCCAGGAATACTATCCTGGGCCTTGAGAAGCAAATTTTGTGGAGACATGGTACTCCAGAGAGAATTGAATCAGACAATGGGACTCATTTCAAAAACAGTCTTGTCAGTGACTGGGCTAAAGAGCATGGTATTGAGTGGATCTACCATATCCCATACTATGAATAAGCCTCAGGGAAAACTGAAAGTTATAATGGTTTGTTGAAAGCTACCCTGAAGGCAATGGGTGGTGGAATTTTCAAAAACTGGGACAAAATTTTGGCAAAGGCCACCTGGTTAGTTAATACCAGGGGCTCCATCTATTGGGCTGGTCCTGCTCAGTCAGACCTTCTGCATACGGCAGATGGGGATAAAGCCACTGTGGTATGTGAGAGAAACCTGCTGGGTAAAAGTGTCTGGGTTTATCCTGCTTTTACCTCTGCAAACTGACTTGATTCACCTTCTCCTTCAGCTACATGAGCAACCAGTCGTGTAGGACTCCACACGGCAGCTTTCCACTTCCGGCGGTTCCCTACAAGACAACAGGAGCCATCGGTGAAAAGAGCAAATTGTTTCTCAGTCTCTGGTAGGTGATCATATGGTGGAGCTTCTCGAGCCCGTCTCACCACTTCTTGTGGTGGCATTCCAAAGTGTGTGCCTTCTGGCCAGTTTGTAATTGCTTCAACAATACCTGGACGATTAGGTTTCCCTATTCGAGCTCGCTGGGTGATTAAGCAGTCCATTTACTCCAAGTCACATTGGTGGCATGATGGACAGGAGAAAGGTTACTCTACAGTCCAGTAAACTCTGTTGTCCATCTCCTCCTCCTGGCTGGAGGCAGGGCACCTCTAAGGTTGAGTATTTGACGTTGAAGCACCACCCTGGTTGGTGACTGGTGCAGCCTTCTTCTTGGAAGAACCATCTCCTGCCTTTGTTCTGTTTAGTAGCTCTTGCACATGTATCAGGAGAATATCAGTGGGTCTCTTGTCCCAGACTCTCATGTCCTCTTTAAAATAATTCTGCAAGAGAGACCACGGGTGGCGTTTAAGTGGATTTCGTCTCTCTTGCTGCTGTCTCGTAGCAGGACATCTCTTCTTAATGTCTGCAACACGTGACCAGTTGTCTCTAGGGAGAATCTGGAGTTTACTTCCCCATCTGTTTGGCATCTGTGGGAAACTGTTCTTCCCCACATAAGTCTAAACAAAATGTCTTTTAAGCCAGCGAAGGCCTCTCCTGATTATCCCCAGCTAAGGGACTAAAACAGATTTGCTTCTCAAGGACAACTGAACCCAAAACAACAGATGTGGTCCGGGACAGAAAGGATGGGCGACAAGCCATCCTGTGCCCCTGGTAGTCACTGCCCTAACGTGGGGCTCATGGACACTCATTGGCTCTGGACAGTGACACTGACTGGACCGGTGGGTCACAGGGGTATCAAAGGCGGCGAGTGCAGCAGGTGGGCCCTTCCCTCCTCCCTGAGGCTCGGTCGGACGCTTTCTGCGTGGGACACCCCCCTGCTGCGGACACTGGTGCTGGGACCCTGCCTGCCTGCCTGGCTGCCCCGGGTCCAGCCTGAGCCTCAGCGCCGAGCGTGCCGGGGTCCCGAGCCAGAGCCCCTTCCCCGTGTTCCTGCCGCTGGAGGGGAAACTAACGGCCGCTGCACCCGCTGCCGAGAGGCTGCCCCTCCGACACCACGGACCTGCCGTCCTGCCTTCCGGCCACCGAGCTACGCTGGACAAGCCGCCGGAGGGTAACATCACCTCACATCACCTCACACACACACACACATTCCCTTCCTCATACTTGCACACACAGCGCGACCTCTTAAGGAGGACCGGCGTCGGGTTTCCTTCCCTCCTCCCTCCTCCCTTTGGTCCTTAATCCTCTCCCTTAAAAGCACCTTTGCATTGCCTCCCTAAAGGACACTTGCTCACCACATACATATTGATATCCCTGGTAGCCATTCACACCTGCATTGTCCCTAAACATCATCCCTCGGTTTGTGTTAACCCTTAATAAACCTATTAGTTTGTGGAGTAAATCGTGGCTTTAGAGGCAATTTCTGAGCGTGGTGGGGTGGGGGTGCTTTCTACCTACCACCCGGAAATACGGTCCCGCGGCGGCCGTTGCTCCGTGAGAGGCAGCGCCTCGTGTGACCCTCGGGCTCATTCACAAACCCCTCCACATTGAGAGGGGGAGTCGCAAAAGTATCCTGACAGCCGGTAGCCCCCCGGTACCGGCTCGCGACAGCATCTTATTCTTTCTGTCAGTCATTTGTTCAATGGCTGAGGTGTGGAACTGATGGGAGTCAGAGATTATATCTCCATACTGTCATGCTTTGAAAGCCACCTCACGCACAGTTGGTCTTGCGTAATCATCAAAGCATCCCATGAAGGAGAATATATGGGCATGTGCTGCTGGCACAGCCTGTGCAAACCTCCGGAACATTTGTGTGTCACACAGAACATCATCAGGATTTGTAAGTCCATCTTGATCATAGATAACTTCTTGCACAGCTATCTCTCTCAAGTATGTGATGGCTTTCTCAAGAGTGGGTGTTCTGCTCCGGCGCCATTCGATGTCACCCTTGTGGGGGTATCTCTCTCTCACAGCAGAAAGAAGTCGGTCCCACAGAGTGGTAGTTTCCATCTTAGTACTAAGTGCTCTGTCAATACCAGCATCTCTGGCCAGGGATCCCAACTGCTTGGCTTCTCTCTCATCCACGTTGTAGGTTTCACCACCACTATCAAAGCATCGGAGCAACCAAGGAAGAATTCCCTCATTGTCAGTGGGGGTGACGTCCTTTCTCATGAGGTGCAGTTCTTTCACAGAGAAAGGCTGGACAAGGTCATCGTCGTCATCTGATTGAGGAGGGCCTACTGTGCCTTTGTCTGTTTGTGAGTGGTCTGATTTTTTATCTGTTTGAGAGGTACCTGCTCCATCAACTGATTTAGAGTCCTCTCCTTCCTCAGTTTCAGCCTGTGTTGCTTTAAGGAACTCTGGATATCTCAGACAGGAGCGGGTGAAAAGGGGGGAGCATTTTGCCTTTGCCTTGCTCCTGGTCACAGGATAAACTAGCCTGATTCGCAAGGGATTGGACTTTATCTTTGTAGAAGCAGTTGTTTTTGTAGCAGTACAAGTGGTGGTATCAGGAGCAGTGGAGTTGGCAGCAGCAGTGGCAGCAGCATTGCCTGTGGGGGAGTGGCAGTGAGTAGAACAGCATCTTGCCCTACGCATCCACAATACATTATAAACATTCAGCAGAAGCATCCCCACTGCAACAATGCTATTCACATCAAGAGTTGGGAGATTCAGCTTGAAAGAGAATGGAGAGGTAAAGTTGAATCAGCTACTGCTGTTATCAACATGAACCGTTCCATTCACTTTAGGAGTTGTACCACTAGGACTTGTACTGTAACTGTACACATACAGTGCCCCCATAAAGATCAGTATCATAACCTCTAAGATCACTAGGCTTTTAATTATACAGTTGATTATGGCTACAGTTCTGTTGATAATCCATAAAACAATCACAAGAGCAGCTACACAGAGCAGAATGCTCTCGGCTGAATACCACATGTACAATTGTATGTTGGGCAAACAGTCCAGTAAATTCACTGCAGAAAGTGTCTGTTCAGTTTTCAATCCTTCAGGAATTTCAGCAGAACTTTTGCCCATTGCTATCTAAGGGATTCCTCCCATCAGAGATGGAATTTTGAGCACTCCCAATTAATCAAAATGTGTAATCTGGGCTTAAAATCAAGCACCACGTTGGGCGCCAATAAATTGTTGTCACTGTTTGACTCAGGTCTGACAACAATGCTCTCGATCCCCTCCCCCCCCCACCCAGGTAGGGAAGGAGAGAGAGAAAAAGAGAGAGACTTGGCTGGATTGAAAACTAAACTACACAGCTTTAATTAAACTCTAATGATATAAGAAAATATATACAATTATATACAGATATGTTCAGGTATGTGCAAGAGCCTCTCGCCTCCCCCCACCCCCAGCAACTCCCACCACACTCCCCTTGAGCTGGAACAGTTCCGAGAAATCCCGGACCTGCTGCTGGAGAAAGCGGAGAGTTACGAGGGTCAGGAGAGCTCGAGCCTAAGGGTCGACGGTGATAGATGGACGGAGTCCTCCCCGGACGCCGGCTATGTACAGAAGAGAAGGGAAGAAGCAGGAAGGAAATTGTTTTCTGTGATCTCTGACCTTCCTCTGAGCTTACATAGATATATGGAATGGAATATCTCTGGCCAGTTTTGCTGTCTGTTTAATTCAGCCTCCCACGGAGGGGTCATAGATCTCCCCATAGTGTCTGAGCTGGCAGAGTAAAGGTGTGACCTTGGAGACCTAGGTGTTATAAAAACATTCTACTGTTATCAGTCTTGGTTGGAACGCTCTGGTGCTAGTTAAAAGAAAGCTTACTGAAGGAAAAAAAAATCAGTAAAAAGGGAAATTGGCTTCATCCCGGCTCAAACCAGGACGGAAGAGGTCACCTACACATTACTATTCTCTCGAGTGAGGGATGAACAAAATAAAAAACCGTTACATTCTAGAAATCTCTCTGAAATTAATCAATACATATTACTGCTTAGACAGACATGGTTGTATAAGTAGTCTAAAATAAAAGCACTCAATTAAAAGAAAATCACAAGTGCTTTCCTTTTTAGAAAGGAAAATACTATATAAAGGAAGGAATATAAATAATTCAGTGAGCCATGTATTTGCTTTACCTGCATTGATATTTTAGTAGGACCTTTATTCTTTTTAAAGGGCACTAATGCTTTTTGTAAAACAGACATTACATTATTAGAATACAATGATGTGAACATCTAAGAATATAAGTAACTTCCATTATATAAGTAGTTCCACAGAAGTAAACAGTGCTTTGAGTGCTTTCCTGTTTGCAATTCTAGCCACTTGGTGCTATTTATTTTATTTTAAAACACTGAGGTTTATGTGAATTGTGTTCACTCTAGAAATACATTATATAAATATTAATTTTTTGGTAATTTATATTGACATTTACAATATACAGTTATAGCACAAATTTTATGAATGCCAGAGAGTAACGTACCTTTTCCAAATATACCAACATTCATCATGAACTGACATCCCTACAAACAACTTCTGTTTCTGTCATGTTCAGTTATTGTATCTGGACTTATTTCTGAAAAAAAATTAGAATCACATAATCACACTGGTTGGAAAAGACCTTTAAGATCATTGAGCTCAACCGTAAACCTAACACTGCCAAGTCCACCACTAAGCCATGTCCCTAAGGATCACATCTACATGCCTTTTAAATACCTCCAGGGATGGTGATTCAACCACTACCCTGGGCAGCCTGTTCCAGTGCTTGAAAACCCTTTTGGTGAAGAAATTTTCCCTAATAACCAATCTAAACCTCCTCTATAACAACTGGAGGCCGTTTTCTCTCTTCTTATCACTTGATACTTAAGAAAAGAGGCTGACACCCACCTCACTACAACCTCCTTTCAGGTAGTTGTAGAGAGTTATAAGCCTTTTTTTCTCAGCCTTCTTTTCTCCAGACTAAACAATCCCAGTTCCCGCAGATGCTCCTCATAGGACTTGTTCTCTAAACCCTTCACCAGCTTTGTTGCCCTTCTTTGGACACCTCAATGTCTTTCTTGTCATGAGGGGCCCAAAACTGAACACAGTATTTGAAGTACGGCCTCAACAATGCCAAGTACGGGGGGACAATCGCTTCCCTAGACCTGCTGGCCACATTATTCCTGATGCAAGCCAGGATGCTGTTGGCCTTCTTGGCCACCTGGGCACACCGTTGGCTCATATTCAGCCAGCTGTCAATCAACACCCCCCTGCCCTTTTCCTCTGGGAAGCTTTCCAGCCACTCTTCCCCCAGCCTGTAGCACTGCATGGGGTTGTTGTGACCCAAGTGCAGGACTTGGCACTTGGCCCTGTTGAATCTCATACAATTGGCCTTGGCTCATCGATCCAGCATGTCCAGGTCCCCCTGTAGAGCCTTCCTACCCTCAAACCGATCAACACCCCCACCCAACTTGATGTAGTCTGCAAAGTTAGTGAGGATGCACTCGATCCGCTCATCCAGATCATCAATAAAAGAATATAAACAGAACTGGCCCCAACACTGAGCTCTGGGGAACACCACTTGTGAACAACCACCAACTGGATTTATTTCCATTCACCACAAATCTTTGGGCCTGGACATCCAGACAGTTTTTTACCCAGCAAAGCATACACCAGTCCAAGCTATGAGCAGCCAGTTTCTCCAGGAGAATGTTGTGGGAAATTGTGTCAAAGCCTTTACTGAAGTCTACGTAAACAAAATCCATAGCCTTTCCCTCATCCACTAAGCGGGTCACCTTGTCATAGCAGGAGATCAGGTTTGTCAAGCAGGACTCGCCTTTCATGAACCCATGGTGACTGGGCCTGATCGCCTAGTTGTCCTGTATGTGCCGTGTGATGGCACTCAAGATTATATGCTCCATAAGCTTCCCCGGCACCAAGGTCAGGCTGTCAGGCCTGTAGTTCCCTGGATCCTCTTTCTGGCCCTTCTTGTAGATGGGGGTCACATTTGCCAATCTTGAGTCTACTGGGACCTCCCCTGTTAGCCAGGACTGCTGGTAAATGATGGAAAGTGGCTTGGTGAGCACTTCCAAAGGATTTTTGCTCTTTGTGTTTCAAAGCTTTGTTTGGTGGTTTAGCTGGCTTGTTAGAATCTGTGACGTGAGGAAATAACTCCATAGACCCGAGAAGCCATAAAGCAGGTATTTATTGCAGCGCTGGGTGCGTGGGGGATCGCTCCTCCAAATACGCACACCAACAGATAAAAGTGATATATATTTATTCACTTAAAGCATACATATGCATTACTTTCCTAAAAGATAGGCAGGATTATAAAGATTAGTTCCTGAAATTCATTATACTATTTAAATAGTTTCCCCAAAATCATTAACATAAAGCTACGCCAATTCCCATATGTGCAGTGCCTCTTGGTGGTCGTGGGCAGGGGTCTCTTGGAGGAAGGCTTGTAGTCTTCTTCGCTGTGCTGGGTCATGTTGTTCCAGTCAGGTCATGTCACGGGCTGGTATCGGGATGCTACTGGCTGTCAGGATGTTTCCGCAACTTCCCACCCCCCAATGTGGAGAGGTTTGTGAATGAGACCGAGGGTCACACATGGCGCTCGCCTCTCACAGAGGAACGGCCACTGTGGGACCGTATCTTAGAGGGTAGATTAGAATACCCTCTCACCACGCTCACAAATTGTTACTGAGACCAATGTTTAGTTTACGAATTAATCGGTTTATTAAGGGTCAACACAAACAAAGGGATCAAGGTTCAGGAGAGGTTGTCTAGGTGTATATCGGAAAAGTGATTCAAAGGTACTATGGTCTTATTAACTGCACACTCCGAGGAGGAGTGTAAAATCAATGGAGTGAAAGGGTAGGAGTTGAGCCCGGCAGGAAAGTTAGTGTGCGTGTGTGTGTGTGTGTGTGTGTGTGTGTGTGTATTTACCCTCCTTCCGTAGCGCGTGGTTCCCGGGATGCTGCTGGCAGGCTCGGCAGGAGATCCGTGGGGGGGCCGGCTTCCCGGTAACCGAGGTGACCACTCCCAGCAGCAGCAGATGCGGCAAACACAGCTCTAGTCCTGAGGCAGGCTGGGCAAGCGCAGGCTGGGCAAGCTCCTACTTCGGTCCGGTTTGGTTTAGGCTGGGCAGGCAGCAAAACTGGGGAGCGGGCAGGACTCAGCGAGTGGGCTTGAATCCCCACAGAGCAGGCAGGGTCCCCGCAGAGCGGGCATGATCCCCGCGGTGCAGGCGCAGGTGGCCCCCCTTCCCTCTCGGCTACTCCGGACGGCGAGGCTGGCGTTCCAGGCAGGTTCTGGTACTGCAGCAGGGTCTCATCCTGGTTAGGCAGAGAACACCGGCCTGCAGATCTTGCCCTCTTTTATAGATCAGAGATCACTGTTCGAGAAAGTACCACTGTTCAAATTAGCCAATTAGCACTGGCCAGGTACGTACTCTGTCAGAGACAGTCTTTAACCTATTGTCCATTTTTCTGGCAGTTATCATAACCCTTATGCTGTTTTCTTGCTGTGGACTTATCTGGTAGAGCAAGGGGCCTGTTCCAGTCCATCCTTGGCTAAATCAGCAAAAAGACGCCACTCTTGCTTTGCTGGCTTGAAAGGCATTTTGTTTAGTCTTATGTGGGGGGAGAGAAGATGGACCGTTCCCCACACTTATTCTTGTGAGTTGGCTGATGTACCCATCTGAATTCTGCTTCTTGGGCTCTTAGGTGAGACACATCCTAGTTCAACACAATACCTCTAACAAACATTAACCGATTCTATTCTATAGCATCATATAGGCTGACCAAATTTAACCCCTAAGTCTCTAATTCATCTGTCCAGCCAATATCTCTTGCATGAGCCACCATATCGTGTAATAATTCTGCCCACGCAGGAATTGGTCGTCTGGGCTGACCGTGTTGTATCCCCTGATTGTGAAACCAATTTATACAATTTTCACCTCTATGTCATCAAATAACCTTTCAAGTCTGCCAGGGCACCCATTAAAAGAGGTTTTAAGGTATCAGGGTTCACCTCAGCAGTAACTGGGGTGTCTTTGTTGGCATTGTAAGCCCTTGAACAAAAGGACTGCCTGACAAAGGCCTGCATATGGAGGCAACAATAGAGATAACAAGGATAGAGATAACAGTGGAGGGGAGGAGCAGGCAGAGGTCCACTCCAGTTGATCAGTGGCGATGTCTCGATCATGCTTATTCATCCTTGCAAAATGATTGCCTAATCAAAACAGGCCTATAAAAGAAGGAGCTGCAGTGGTGGGCTTCGGGAGCCTCACTGACACCAACTTTCCCCCATTGGCTGGCCCAATGCTGGATCCAGGACTGGTGATTTTCTGTTATCTATCTCTCTAACTTTTCTTCTCCTATTCTTTCTCTCTCTTCCTTCCGAAACAATTTAGTAACTCAAGGCCTAACACAATTTTTCTCAGGTTGTGCCGCTTGACCATATATGTATTGTGACTTTTGTGATCGAAATAATAAGCATTTATGATTGTGTAGCCTGAGATAATAATTGAAGTATCAGTATTCCTTAGATAGTTTGAATTAAACCTAATATTCAAATACAGACCTTGAGTGTTGTTTCGCTTTAATATGATCAAGGGATACCTGATGGTCGAGCATTTCCTTGGACCATGACATTTTAATCACTCTCCCTGGAAGGGCCAGGTCTGAGACAAAGGTTGGATCCAGCCGCACCTAGGCTGCTCTCTGAGAAGGAGCTTAGAAAGCAAGGGAGTCCAACCTGAATCTCCCTGGATTGCCCTAACCAGGGCGTGACAGCTTGATAATGACTTGAAATGTGTACAGTCAAACCTCACAACCAGAGTTAACTTTGCAATTGTATTAACTATATATCAAAGGCTATTGCTCGCTACATGTTCTAATAAAAATACAGTTCTTACTTTAGAAAGCTATTTCCTTATTTCCTTATGCATGTTTTCCTATATTGGGTTTGTATGGCAAGCTTTTGGTAGCAGGGGGGCTACTGGAGTGGCTTCTGTGAGAAGCTACTAGAAGCTTCCACCATGTCTGATAGAGTCAATATAGGTCAGCATCAAAATGAACTCATCACCTGTCAAGGCCAAGCAAATCAGTGGCAGCAGCAGCACCTCTGTGATAACATAAGTAAGAAGGGGAAAAACCTGCTGTGCAACTGCAACTGGAACCTCTTCATCCTGATTGGATGGTCTGTAACAGACCCCTACCATGACATCTGCCTTGCTATCCTTCCCCTTGATTCTTACCCATAAGCATTCAACCCTATCATCATGATCATCATCAAGACCTTACCTAAGGCTTTATACTTTTGTGGTTCTAATGTGCCAGGCCATCAAATCCACACGGTCCAATAAGTTTGGTTGTCCCTCTCCTCCCCCTGGCTGGAGGCACAGCACCACTACTTTTGAGTACATGCAGCAATGTCAGCATATGGGTTAATGGGGCTTTCACTCTCACTACTCATACTTGATGTACAGGGATCCTGCGCCGCCCATATACTCTGATTGGAGATCCACAGACTGGAGACTGGAGCTACCGTCCTTCTGGAAGGACCTCTTCCTGTATTTGCTTTACTTAGCAGCTCACATACTCCTGCCTGTAGTTCAGCAGTGGGTTTCTTATCTCACATTTTCATGTCCTCCCCATAATCATGCAGGGCACTTCGGCCTGTATTCCTTTTCTCTCAATTCAGTCTCATAGGAGGGTGTCTCCTAATGGCTGCAATACAGCCCCTTCCCCTACTGGGGAAGAGCGTGGTCCATTCAGTCTCTTAGTCAAGTCATCCATGGCTGCGACCCAGGTTTGATGGGGAGTAAACACAGCATTTCCATACTGTCATGCTTTACTAACCACATAATGCACATTTGGTGCAATTACATCATCGACTGTCACGGTTTGAAAGAGAATCGGCAATTAAACCAGAGACAATGATGCTCTCCACCCCCTCCCCCTCCCACCCAGGTAGGGAAGGAGACAGAGAATGAGAGAGAGACTATGTGGATTGAAAACTAAACTAGACAGCTTTAATTGAACACTAATGATAAAAGAAAATATGTACAATTATATACAAATGTGTTCAGGAATGTGCAAACCCCTTTTGCCACCCCCAGCAACTCCCACAGCACTCTCCTTAGCTGCAAACAGTCCCAAAAAGTCCCGGAGCCCTGCTGGAGAGAGAGCGTAGAGTTATGAGGGTCAGAGGGATGCACAGCCTAGAGGTCGACGGTGACGGATGGACCGAGTCCTCCCTGGACTCCAGCCATGGATGGAAGAGAAGGGAAGAAGAAGCAGGAAGGAAGTTGTCTTCTGTGATCTCTGACCTTCCTCTGAGCTTACGTAGATATATGGAATGGAATATCTCTGGCCAATTTTGCTGTCTGTCTAATTCAGCCTCATATGGGGGGGTCATAGATCTTCTGGTGGCGTCTGAGACGGCAGAGCAAAGATGTGACCTTGGAGTTCCGGCAATAACATAAACATTCCAGCATTATCAGTCCTAGCTGGAACACTTGCTACTAGTTAAAAGAGAGCTTACTGAAGGAAAAAAAAAATCAGTAAAAGGGAAATTGGCTTCATCCTGGCTCAAACCAAGACATCGACCCATATCATTACTGACATTCTATAAGAAAGTGGTGATGGTACGCTCTGCACAAACTTTTGCAGCACAGGTTTAGGGCATGTGTCCTGTTTTAAATATTAAAGCTGAACCCCAAAAACCAGAGGACAGAATTGCTCTCTATTACCCCCCTCCACCCTCCACAGAAGGGGAATAAGGAAGAGAGACTTAAACTTTGGAAATTGAAACTACAAACAAATTTACTATAACACAAGGTAAAAGGGTAAAACGTGGGGGAAGAACAGGTAAGTATTTATATACAAAACCGATCTCAATGATCACAGGGATATGGGAAAAGCTGGGCCGCTCCAGGAGAGAGGTCCACAGCTCCTAACAGCACTTGATGCAGTTGGATTCTGGAGCGAGCACATGGGAAACTGAAGGAACCAGCAGCAGCCCCAGCAGGGAGAAAGGAGAAGGAAGGGAGAAGGAGTCGGCTTCTGGCTCTCCTGGCTTTTATAGATTGTGACAGGAAGTGGGTGAGAATACTGACCCTTCCAGTCTTTCAGGGTCCTAAGAACCCTCTCTCGCTATAGGTGTCTGACTGTGTGCCAGGGTCTCCAAAACCATAACAGGCATGGTACTTCATCAGGATCTACAATCTGACCATCATCATAAATCACACTTTGCACAGTCCCTTACAGCTGACAAGAGTCACCTCTGTAGGCTGGTAGTTCCAGCATTTTTCCCCATCACCCAATCAATACCTGCATCTCTGGCCTGGGATCCCGACTGCCTGGCTTCTCTCTCATCCAAATCCATGGTATCAGTCCCATAACAGCATTGGAGCAACCGACTGAGAATTGATTCACCTTCACAACAGCCAATATCCCTTCTCAGAGTATGCAAGTCACTTATAGAGTAGGATTGAACAATTACTTCTGGTTCTGAGTCCTCCTCCTCAGATGACTCTGCCTGAGTGTGGTGGTTAAGACACAGACTCCAGGGTGAGAAGCAATGGAATTGTTTATTTTGAGAAAAATGCTCCCTTATATACTTTTACAGTGGGAACTGAGAATAAGCAACCAGGGTACAGAGAGTGTAAACAGCACTCACACCTGCTCCTTGGCACATACACAGACCTTGGGTTCCCAGAATGTAACCAATCACACACCGAACACACGATAAACAGTGTGATTTTTGTCAACATTCACAGTGCGGCTCACAGCAAGCCTTGGCCCTTAGCTGGTCTCATATTGTTTTATCTACTTCTTTACAGATAGAAGAGGCCCTTTTTCTTTTCCCATGGCTCTTCTCCACATTTCCCCCTTTTTTGGTTTTTTCAATAGCCACTCAATATGAGGGCTGGACATGATCTGGTCTTTGGCGTGTTGCAAATGTCAAATGGATGTCCAGATGCAACCATTCGGTGATGCATGCCAGCTGCAGGCTTTGTAGCCTGTCCTCTCCTCCTGGATGGCCCTCTTATAACAAAGGAGGCCATCACTCACATCAAGGTCTGGTATGGCATGTGTCTCCACCGCTCAATGCCTGCTGGGTTGCAGCCAACAGTGGAGCTTAAGGTTCTTCTTGGTGGCAAACCCAGAGGCCAACCCAGTCTTGCCCTTGACTGTGGTAAGAGGCGCTTGGTCAGTCCCAGTCCTTTCACCTGCTTATTAATCCAGAACTTCACCTGCCTCCTAAAGTATCAAGTTACTACTGTGACAAAGTACATACAGGTTTGCATTAATAGTATGACTACAGCAGGGTGCAGCAGCATATTGAAAATCCTGGTGGCTCTGAGAGATGAGCCAAAGAAAATTTCTCACCAGTGGTGTTCTCCCACCCTCTTAATGCATTCCCAATCACAATGCAGATGCAATCTATTAAGCTACTAATTCCCTACACAAAGCTGTACTACAAAATACAGTTTTGGGAAAAAACCCGGTTTGTATACCCTTTACAAGGGGGACAAGGTTCCAACACGTGGGGCCAACACGTGTCACAAGTCATCCTCGCCCAGGATGCATATTTACAGGGGGACGAGGTTCCGACACATGGGGCCAACATGTGTCGCAAGTCATCCTTCCCAGGTTGCATAACACGAGGCCAAACATGCATGTGCAACCAATTTGGTCTTGGGGTCTGTGATGCCCCTTTATCTGTATCAGCCTCAGACATCAACACTAACCTGATCCTATACAACAGATTCTACTAAAGCATCAGAAGCAACTGATACACTGACCAATATAATAACTGCTGATATTATGAAGAGATTAACCATAAAGGAAGTTGGAAGGGACCTTAAAGATCAAGTTCCAACTCCCCTGCATGGGCAGGGACACCTCCCACTAGAACAGGCTGCTCAGAGCCCCATCCAGCCTGTCCTTGAACACCTCCAGGGATGGAGCCCCCACAACATCTCTGGGCAGCCTGTTCCAGTGTCTCACCACCCTAACACTGAAGAATTTACGCCTGATCTCTAACCTAAATCTCTCTTCTTTCAGTTTAAAACTGTTACCCTTTGTCCTCTCACTGCAAGCCCCTGTAAAAAGACCCTCCCCAGCTGTAGGCTGTAGGCCCCCTTCAGGTACTGGAAGGCCACTATGAGGTCCTTCTCTTCTTCAGGGTGAACAACCCCAACTCCCTCAGCCTGTCCTCATAAGAAAGGTGCTCCAGCCCTCAGATCATTTTTGTGGCCCTTCTCAGGTCCACATCTTTCCTGTGCTGGGGGCACCAGAGCTGGACACAGTATTGTAGGTGAGGTCTCATCAGGGCAGAGTAGAGGGGCAGAATCACCTCTCTCAATCTGCTGGCCACACTTCTTTTGATACAGCCCAGGATGGAGTTGGCCTTCTGGGCTGCAATTGCACATTGGTGGCTCATGTACCCCCAGGTCCTTTTCCACAGGGCTGCTCTCGAATGTGACCTCCCCCAACCTGTATTCATGTCTTGGGTTACCTTGGCCCAGGTGTAGGACCCTGCACTTGGCCTTTTTCAACCTCATGAGGTTCACCTGGGCCCACTTCTCTAGCTTGTCCAGGTCCCTCTGAATGGCATCCCGTCCCTCTGGCATATCAACTGCACCACTCAGCTTGGTGTCATCAGCAGACTTGCTAAAGATGCTCTCAATGCCACCGTCAATATCCTTAATGAAGTTATTAAACAACATTGGGCCCAGCACTGACCCCTGAGGGACACCACTTGTCACTGTTTTCCATCTGGACTTAGAGCCATTGACCACTACCCTCTGGATGTGACCATCCAGCCAATTCCTTATCCACTGAACAGTCCACCCATCAAACCCATATCTCTCCAATTTAGAGAAAAGGATGCTGTGGGGGACAATGTCAAAGGGCTTGCAGAAGTCCAGCTAGATGACATCTACTGCTTTTCCCTGGTCGACTGATATGGTCACTTGGTTGTAGAAAGCCACTAGGTTGGTCAGGCAGCATTTGCCCGTGGTAAAGTCATGCTGGCTGTCTTGGATCACCTCTTTGTCCTCCACGTGCCTTAGCATGTCTTCTAGGAGGGTCTGTTCCACGATCTTCCCAGGCACAGAGGTGAGAGTATGCACAGAGGTGCATACCCTCTCCCCCAAGTTATTAACTCTACTGGACCATTCCATTCAGGATTCCCTGGTTCACGATACCAGACTTTGGGCCTAGCAGCAAAATTTGGAGTGTGCCCAAACTGATGCTCAGCTGCCGATATCAGCAGACGTGTGCCAGAACAATTCAAAAAATTAAGTACATATGTGGCTTTATCTAAACGCTCCTGTGGTGAAAGGGCATTCCCCCTTTTTTGTTTTAACAACAGAGCTTTCAAGGTGCTGTGGGTATGTTCAATAATAGCCTGGCCCGTTGGGGAGTGGGGAATGCCTGTTACATGGGACACCCCCCATTGCTGTAAAAAATATTGCATGGGTCGAGAGACATAGGCAGGACCGTTGTCCATCTTGATTTTATGAGGCACCCCTAAAACTGCAAGACAATGAAGCCAATGCTTTCGGACATCCCGAGATTTTCCTCCAGTGGCCGCAGTAGCAGCCACAAACCCAGAAAAGGTGTCTACTGTAACATGAACATATTTCTGATGACCGAAAGAGGGAAAATGCATGACATCAGTTTGCCACAGTTCATTGGCCTGTAATCCCCTAGGGTTCACACCTTCAGTAAGAGACACTGGAGTTAGCTGTTGACAATTGGCACAGGCCCGTACAATGTCCTTAGCCTGTTCCATAGTAAGGCCAAACATTTTGCAAAGGGAACTAGCATTCTGATGGAAGAAACTGTGAGACAGACGTGCTCGCTCAAAGGCTTGAGAGGTTGAAATTGCCATAGTGAGACTGTCTGCAACACAATTACCCTCTACTATCGGTCCAGGCAGAGTAGTATGAGATCGAATATGCAGGATAAAATAAGGATGTTTGCAGCTCTTCAGGGTCTTTGCTAACTGTACAAATAAGTCAAACAACTGGTGATTGTGAACCTCCTTAAGGAAAGAGTTAGCTATCCTTTGTACAATACCCACCACATATAAAGAATCTGCAACAATATTTGAAGGCTCTGAGGGAAAAAGGGAAAAGGCATGGAGCACGACAGACAGTTCTACCACTTGAGTGGAACCTTCCACTGTAATTATTGATGATTGCCAGTCCTTACCTGTTTCCAGTCACCAAACCACCACAGCCTTGTGTGATCACGCTGAGCCATCAACAAACACCATACGGGCACCTTCCGGTGGTATCACAGACATCAATATACGAGGCTGCAAAGGCAAATCTGACAAAGAATGAAGAAACTTGTGCCATGGGAGAGAAAATTTGGAAATGTTTAAATAATCAGCAAGGGCAGCTTGCAATGACAGTGACCCATGTAACAACATGTCAAAGACCTCCTTAGTGAATGGGAAATAAATACAATCAGGATCCTTTCCTGACAGTTGAATTCTCAACCTGCCTTGGGAAATCACACTGACAACCACATCCAATGTAGTAGTCACTTTTGGTAAAAGCATGCGACAGAAACATCCATTCCAGGACAAAGAGATTCATGTCTGTCTCTCTCCATGGTCCAATCAGTCCATACGGTTGGAAAGAACTATAAATCACAGAGAGATGGGCAAAGCAGACTGCAACCCATGTGCATGAGAAGATGCGATTTTGTCAGCCACATGGTCTAAAGCTTGTTTTGCCTCAGCTGTGAGGCGCCGAGATGACATTAAGTCAGCCTCACCTTTTAAGAGTGAAAAAGGTGGAGCTAATTCCTCTGTAGTGATTCCCTATAACGGTCTAATCCAATTGATGGTCCCTAACAACTTCTGCAGATCAGGTAAAGTATTAATGGAGGTAGCAATACAGAGATGTTGAGGGAAAACTGTACCTGCATACAGCTGCCAACCCAAATATTTCCAGGAGAGCTTCCTCTAGGATTTTTTTCAGGTGCTGTTTGCAAACCACAAGTTGCCAGAGAGTGTTTCAGCTGAGTCAGTGCCTGTAACAAATCTGCTTGCTGTTTAGCAGCTAACAGTATATCCTCCATATAATGATAAATTGTTACTTGTGGAAATTCTGCTCTAATGGGAGAAATGGCATTGTCCACCACCATCTGACATATGGTGGGGCTGTTCATCATTCCTTGCGGTAGTACCACCCACTGGTATCTTTGCATGGGCCCTTGGTTGTTAATGGAAGGCACTGAAAAGGCAAAATGCGCAGTCATCAGGATGCAACAATATGGTAAAAAAAAGCAATCCTTAAGATCAATCACATATAAAGGCCAATCTGCGGGAATCATAGAAGAATTTGGAATTCCGGGTTGTAAGGCCCCCACTGGCTGCATGACAGCATTCACTGCCCTAAGATCTTGTAACAAACGCCATTTTCTAGATGTTTTTTTCGGTATCCCAAATATCTGTGGGTTACCAGTACTCCCAAAAACCCCTTGTCCTCGCTTGCGATCAGCAGCAGCGGGAACAGAGAATGGCAATAATAAAAGCTGCACCACTAACTGACCAGAGGGGATATACGTACAAGGTGGCTGTTGAAAAAGGCCCGCGGCGGCGGCTGGGCGGACGGTGCCAGCGCTCGAGAGGGCAAGGGCGGGAGGCGGGTGCGGAGCGGCTTTCTGCAGCCGCCGGTCCCTTTCTCAGGCCCTGGGCGCGGGACGCCTGCTGTGTCTTTTCTGACCGATCCCCCCGAACGGACATTCTTTTCTAAGGTGACCCTCCTTGCCACATTCAAAACACTTCAGAACGTCTCTGCCCACCGTAAACTGCCGAGCAAGAGCTGCAGCCAACACAGATGCTTTATTTTTCTCTGAGCCCATTTTTTGACAAGGTCTTAATAGCTCATCTATTGACTTAACAGAGTGCCTAATCGGGGTAATTGCCTTCTGACAGAATGCATTTGCATTTTCAAAGGCCAGATGAAACAACACACGAGCCGCCTCCTCATTGTTTACCTGCCCTGAGATAGCCGTTTGAAGTAGACCTATAAAAGAAACATAGGGCTCCTGCGGCCCCTATCTGATAGCGGCAAAAGAAGATTCCCGCCGTCCTGCTTCGGGTACTCTACATAAGGCTTTTAAGGTTAGGTCCGCAGCCTGCTGAAATGCTGCTCGCGGCATCTCTGCTTGCGCCTGCGGGGTAGCTCTCGCGTTCTGTCCTAACAGTTCATTCTCGCCGATTCCCGAACCAGATGCAATGACCTGCACCGTAACCAATTCATGGTATTCAGCCCACCAGACGGTATATTGAGTTGCTGATAGAATCATACGCAGCAGGGCTTTCCAATCTGCTGGTGCTATAATATAACTATCACCAATAGCTGAAATAAGATTTATGGTAAAATGATTCTACAAGCCATAATAGCAGACTGCCTTCCTGACCTCCTTTACAACCTCATAGGAAAGCGCTACATGCTCCAGGGGTTGACCATCCCTAATCACGACCAGCACGGCAGTTAACAAAGCAACATCACCATTCTTTAAAGCATCTCGACGACACTGATCAAACATCTGACTGCGAACTGGAAAGGCCTTAGGTGCCACCACCGGAACTGTAAAACTTTTCTCCAGCACTAATCCTGACTATTGCCTCTTTCAAAGGCAAAAACTCTGTTCGGGTGCCATTTGTAGTGGTTAAGACACGGAATCCAGGGTGAGAAGCAATGGAATCGTTTATTATGAGAAAAATGCTCCCTTATATACTTTTACAGTGGGAACTGAGAATAAGCAACCGGGGTACAGAGAGTGTAAACAGCACTCACACCTGCTCCTTGGCACATACACAGACTTTGGGGCTGTGACACACCCTCTCCATGGAGCTGCAGTTCTGTCCTGGTTTGAGCCAGGATGAAGCCAATTTTCCTTTTATTGATTTTTTTTCCTTCAGTAAGCTCTCTTTTAACTAGCAGCAAGTGTTCCAGCTAGTGGACTGATAACACCGGAATGTTTATGTTATTGCCAGGACTCCAAGGTCGTGTCTTTGCTCTGCCGTATCAGATGCCACCAGAAGATCTATGACCCCCCCATATGAGGCTGAATTAGACAGACAGCAAAATTGGCCAGAGATATTCCATTCCATATATCTACGTAAGCTCAGAGGAAGGTCAGAGATCACAGAAGACAACTTCCTTCCTGCTTCTTCTTCCCTTCTCTTCCGTCCATGGCTGGCGTCCGGGGAGGACTTCGTCCATCACCGCCGACCCTTAGGCTCGAGCTCTCCTGACCCTCATAACTCTCCGCTTTCTCCAGCAGCAGTCCAGGATTTTTTGGGACTGTTCACAGCTAAGGAGAGTGCTGTGGGAGTTGCTGGGGGTGGGGGGAGGCAAAAGGGGTTTGCACATTCCTGAACACATTTGTATATAATTGTATATATTTTCTTTTATCATTGGTGTTTAATTAAAGCTGTGTAGTTTAGTTTTCAATCCACATAGTCTCTCTCTCATTTTCTGTCTCCTTCCCTACCTGGGTGGGAGGGGGAGGGGATCGAGAGCATCGTTGTCTCTGGATTAATTGCCGATCCTGAGTCAAACCTTGACAACAATTTATTGGTGCCCAAACTTGGGGCTCGATTTTAAGCCCAAACTATAAATTCACACTAATTGGGAGTGTTCAAAATTCCGTCTCTGATGGGAGGAATCACTCAGATAGCAATGGGCAACAGTTCTGCTGAATTTCATGAAGAATTGAAAACTGAACAGAGACTTGCTGCAATGAATCTACTGGACCTTTTGCCCAACATGCAATTGTACATGTGGCATGCAGCCGAGCGCATACTGCTCTGTGTAGCTGCTCTTGTTATTATTTCATGTGAGTGAAACTGTGTGTGAGGTGGCTTTCAAAGCACGACAGTATGGAGACACAATCTCTTTTTCCCATCAGTTCCACACCTCAGCCATTGAGCAAATGACTGAGTGAAGGAATAAGATGCCAAACAGATGGGGAGGTAAACCACAGAATTTCCCTAGAGACAACTGGTCACATGTTGCAGCCATTAAGAAGAGATGTCCTGCTACGAGACAGCAGCAAGAGAGACGAAATCCACTTAAACGCCACCCGTGGTCTCTCTTGCAGAATTATTTTAAAGAGGACATGAGAGTCTGGGACAAGAGACCCACTGATATTCTCCTGATACATGTGCAAGAGCTACTAAACAGAACAAAGGCAGGAGATGGTTCTTCCAAGAAGAAGGCTGCACCAGTCACCAACCAGGGTGGTGCTTCAACGTCAAATACTCAACCTTAGAGGTGCCCTGCCTCGAGCCAGGGGGAGGAGAGGGACAACCGAGTTTACTGGACTGTGTGGATTTGGTGGCCTGGCACATCAGAACCACAAAGGTATAAAGCTTTGGTGGACACTGGTGCACAGTGCACACTAATGCCATCGAATCATAAAGGGACAGAATCCATCATGATTGCTGGAGTGCTAAGAATCTCAAGAACTGACTGTTGTGCAGGCCGATGTGATCCTCACTGGTAAGGAGTGGCAAATGCACCCTATAGTGACTGGTCGAGATGCTCCGTGCATCCTTGGCATAGACTGTCTCCAAAGAGGATATTTCCATGACCCGAAAGGGTATCGGAGGGCCTTTTGTATAGCAGCTTTAGAGACCGATTACACATACTGCATACTTTGCATACTTTGCCTGTGTACTTTGCCTGGCCTTTCAGATGACCCTTCTCTAGTGGGGTTACTGAAGGCTGAAGACCAACAGGCGCCAATTGCCACTTCAATGGTGCAGAGACAGCAATATTGCACCAACACAGACTCTGTGACTCCCATTCATAAGCTGATCTGGCAATTAGAAACCCAATGAGTGATCAGCAGGACTATCTCACCCTTCAACAGTCCTATCTGGCCGGTGCAAAAGCCTGATGGTGAGTGGAGGCTGACAGTGGACTATTGTGGCCTGAATGAGGTTACACCACCGCTCAGTGCTTCTGTGCCAGACATGCTAGAACTTCAGTAGGAGCTGAAGACAAAAGCAGCCAGGTGGTATGCCACTATTGACATTGCTCATGCCTTTTTCTCTATTCCTCTGTCACCAGAGTGCAGTCCACAGTTTGCTTTCACCTGGAGGGGAGTCCAGTACACCTGGAATCGACTGCCCCAGGGGTGGAAACAGAGCTCAACCATTTGCCATGGACTGATCCACACTGCTCTGGAGAAGGGTGGAGTTCCAGAAGAAGAAGAATTCCAGAAGAATTCCTGGGAACTGGATTTCTCATGAAGGTCCCTTGACCTTGCTTCTTTTTACAGCAAAACCGGCATTCAGAAGAATTTGGATGATTTTTTTACCTTTCTCGAAGACTTCTTCTGATGTGCCACTGTCGCAGTCCAAACCTGGTTTTGAGTCAAAGCCACCTTATCTCAGGGCACAATCACCCTGTTTGTTTATCAGGATTTTCTGGCACCAAATTATATATTCAGGATAGCCTTCTTGATTATTTCAGTGGGTCCATCCCTGGCTTGGGGCCGGCTTGCTTCCACTAGATATATAATCGATTAATAAGCTCCTCTCGGAAGCACAGAGATTATGTGTTTAAAATACCACTTTACTGTAACAGTTTTCCAAGTGTGTGTGTGGGGGAAACTGGATATGTAAATATACCTGATTGGTAAAGAGAAAGAAAGACTATTATATTTGGGGGTAGACAGAGAGAGTGCCTGATGCCTTTCCTGTATAAGGTTGATGAAAGTGCGAGTGAGTAAGGGGCCAATTACACACCCGGGGGATAATGCATTAGAGATGAAAGATCTGAATGGTAATGTTCAGCTCACGTCCTCCTGGAGCTGGGTTGGGGGTGAGGTGAGTTGTGGCAGCGGTGGCAGATACGGCGTAGGTGGTAGCTGTGGCACCAGCGGCAGGGACAGCAGGGGCAGTGAGGCTGCAGCAGCTGCTTTCTTCATCCTTCTGGTGCCTCTGGCTGGCAGTTGAGCTACCATTTGCCTGGGCACACAGAGGACTGCTCTTTTTGGAGTTTGGGCACGGCACAGGTGGCAGGGCCACTCACCGCTATCGCCCTTAAGAGTTTCTTCGGCAACCTCAGGAGCACTGGAGAGGCGAGGAGTCTGACGAGCTGTTTTCCTCACTGGACCCAGGTCTGGTGGCAAAGTCGGCCTGTGGTGGTCTCAGTGAGGGCTGCTTTCAACTCTGCTCCTTTTATTTGGTTTTCCTTCTCCTCTCTCTTTTGTCTTCTTTTCTTCTCTCTTCTGTCTTCTTTTCTTCTCCCTCCTTTGGACCAGAAGCAGCAGACAATGAACATGGTAACGACCCACAATGATCCTCTTTACTGGCCTAGCATTCATTGCTTTACAAGTCTTAGGCCGCTGCTCCCAGATGAAGTCCCAGCCTCGGCCCCTACCCCACAGTATTGCCACTGTTTTCTCCTTTATTTTTATTTTATTTTTTCTGTTATGTCTCTCTATTACAGTCAATTTAAGTGAGAGACATACTTTTTTGGAGGCCAGTTCTCCACAGTCACCCCACGTGATGATGTTGTTGATGTACTGCAGGTGTTCTGGAGCTCCACCCTTCTCCAGTACAGCATGAATCAGTCCATGGCAAATGGTTGAGCTGTGTTTAGTGATCAGCAGGACTCACCCTTCAACAGTCCTATATGGCCAGTGTGGAAGCTTGATGGAGAGTGGAGGCTAAGAGCAGACTTTTAAATGCCACCAGAAAAAGTGGTGAAAGTGGTGAAACCAGCTGAAGAAGCCCCACTGTACAACCAGCTACCAGAGAATGAGAAACAGAATGCTCTTCTCAATGATGGATCCTGCCGTGTTGTAGGAAGACACCAAAAGTGGAAAGCTACTTTGTGGAGTCCTACACAACTAGTTCCAGAAGTAGCTGAAGGTGATGGTGAATCGAGTCGATTTGCAGAGGTAAAAGCCATCCAGCTGGCTTTGGATGTTGCTGAACAAGAAAGGTGGCTAGGACTATCTCTATACTGTCTCATGAATGGCAGCCAATGCCTTGTGTGGTTGGCTAAAGCAGTGGCAGCAGAACAACTGGCAGCGAAAAAGTAAACCTCTTTGGGTTGCCAAATTGTGGAAAGACATAGCCACCCGGATAGGGAAACTGTAAAGGTACATCACATAGATGCCCACGTACAATTAAGTCAAGCCACTGAGGCACATCAAAACAACCACCAAGTAGATGAGGCTGCTCAAGTGTTCAAATAGATTTGTACTGGGAACATAAAGGTGAACTATTCTTAGCTTGGTGACACTTGAGGTCATAGAATCATAGAATCATAGAATGCATTGGGTTGTAAGGGACCTCTAAAGGTCATCTAGTCCAACCCCCTCTACAATAAGCAGGGACATCTCCAACTAGACCAGACTGCTCAGAGCCCCATCAAGCCTGACCTTGAATGTCTCCAGGGATGGGGCATCCACCACCTTTCTAGGCAACTCGTTCCAGTGATCCACCACCCTCATATTAAAGAACTTTTTCCTAATGTCCAACCTAAATGTCAAGGAAGGGATGGAACATGCTGATGGGCTCATGAACAATGGGTGGACTTAACAATTGATGCTATTGCACAGCTTATCCATGACTGTGAAACATGTGCCACAATCAAGCAAGCTAAATGGTTGAAACCTTTGTGGTATAGGGGGAGATGGCTGAAATACAGGTATGGGGAAGCCTGGCAAATTGAATATATCACACTGCCTCAAACCCACCAGGGAAAGTGCTACGTGCTTACAATGGTGGATGTGAGTACCAGGTGGCTGGAAACATATCCTGTGCCTCATGCCACAGCCTGGAAAACCATCTTGGGCCTAGAGAGGCAAGTCTTGTGGCGACATGGTACTCCAGAAAGAACTGAATCAAACAATGGGACCCATTTAAAAAACAGTCTTATATGGTATTGAATGGATATACCATATTCCCTATCATGCACCAGCCTTGGGTAAAACTGAACAGTACAATGGACTGTTAAAAATTACCCTAAAGGCAATGGGTAGTGGAACCTTTAAAAATTGGGACAAGCACTTGGTGCAAGCCACCTGGTTAGCTAACACAGTGCATATATTGCCTGTAAACAGGCTGCATGTGTAATAGCAGTTGACAAATCATTGACTGAATTAATAGGTATAATAGATGGTTCTCCCCCGTCCCTTGCATCTATTCCTCCAGCCCAATAGGCAACTCGACTAGTGATAGAATGAGAACGGTCGTTGAGGTTGGGACTGAGATTTAACAGGACTGCTGGACCTCAAAACCCACTGGCTTCAGTATTATCTAGCATTACTTGATCTCCTCTGGTAAGGCACACTCTCCATAAATACTGAGTTACTGTTTTTCCTGGTGTAATGGTTTGACTCAGGGCCAGCAATTAAACCAGCAACAATAATGCTCTCGATCCCCTCCCTCTCCCACCAGGTAGGGAAAGGAGAGAGAATACAGAGAGAGAGACTTTCTGGATTGAAAACTAAACTAGGCAGCTTTAAATAAATACTAAGGATAAAATAAATATGTACAATTATATACAATTGTGTTCAGGAATGTGCAAAAACTTATTGCCTCCCCCCATGCCCAGCAACTCCCACGGCAATCTCCTTAGCTGTGAGCAGTTCCGAAATGTCCTGGACTGCTGCTGGAGATAGCGGCAGAGCAGACAGGAGCTGAGCGTTATGTTATCAGGGTCAGGAATGCACGAGCCTAGGGATCAATGGTGATGGATAGACAGAGTCCTCCTCTGACACCAGCCATGAACGGAAGAGAAGGGAGGAAGAAGCAGGAAGGGGCTTGACTTCCATGATCTCTGACCTTATACTGAACTTACATAGATATATGAAATGTAATACTTTGGTCAATTTTGCTGTCCGTCTAATCCACTCCTCCCTATGGGAGGGTTGCAGATATGACTCATGCTTTTCTAGCATCTGAAGCCATAGATTCAAAGTGTCCTTGACATCTCAGCAGTAACACAAACATTCCAGTGTTATCAGTCCACTAGCTGGAAAACTTGCTGCTAGTTTAAAGAGAGCTCACTGAAAAAAAATCAGTAAAAAGAAAATTGGCTTCATTCCAGTTCAAACCAGGATATCTGGCCGTTGTCCGTGTCTATCCTGTAATTTTGACATCTGCAGAGGATCCCAAGGAACAGTTTTAGTTGCAGTTGTCCTCTGACCTCCTTGCAGCCCTTCTGATACCTCAGTTTTAATTATGGGTCTCATTTTTAGTTCTGATTCCTCCTCCTCTTCTGGATCCAAAAGTTTGATTGTTACAGGGGAAGAGGCAGTGGGAGTGGCGACTGGCATTAGAGAAGCAGCAAGAGCAGTGCCTGCAGTGGGGGCAGCAGTAACGCTTGCCGCAGCAGGAACAGTGCCTGTTACAGGAGCGGCAGTAGCCACAACAGCATTTGCTGCAGCAGAGAGGGAGACAGCAACAGGAGGAACAGTTTCAGTAAAGCCTTCAGTAACAGCACTCACTGAGGAAGCAGGGGTATTGGTCTCTGCTGTTTCAGAAGAGGCAGGAGCTGGCAGAGAAAGCCATTCATCTTCCTTGTAATCCTCCTCCTCTGGATCTGAACTCTCCCAAATATCACTGCCCCAGTCCTCTGGTGATGTTATTAATTTTTGGACTTTCTTAACTTCTGGAGGGTTATGGGCTCTCAGCATCACTAATTCCACATTCTTCTCCAATTGTTTATACCTTACTTTAAAGTCTTTCAGTTCTCGTTTTGATTGCTCATTTTGCAAACTTTGAAACATTGCTGTTTGTTTCAAATTATTAACTATTTTGAGAGCTTGTTTTTTCCATCGGCACACAGCTTTCAACCCCCTTCCTAACACATTACATATGACACCTTTTCCCTTTGCATCCTTTAATGAGCCTCTGTTCTTATCTATTCTGGTTAAAATGTTCTCCCAATTACACTAATTGGCTTCTGACCAAGGGTCGTTAGGTTCAATCCGTATATTGTGCCTCTTTGGAAATTCTGTTAAGCCCGTCACTTGTTTTTCAACACTGCCATCACAATCCTGAGAGGATCCTGTGGCATCTTACAGCACCTTGCAGGACCCCACAGGACCTTACGAGATCCTGTCGACTATGTCAACTGTCCTGAATGGAGTGAGACAGCAGACAAGATGTAAATGCATAAAACAAGATTTATTGCAAACAGCACTGGGATCTTAACGATCAAACTAAAAAAGGCACAAGCACAGCCGGATTGTATTGGAGTTTAGGGTAGCAGAATAGAACATTAAAGTAATAATGCAAAAAGGTATCTTAAGAATAAAATGCACAACTAATAGTCAGTGAGTCGATAGTCGCGGCAGCGCGGAGCGGAAAGCGGCATCGGCACCGGCAGCGGTGAGAGCTGTTCCTTTTAATTACTGAGAGATTTGAGAAGGGGCCGGGCTTCCTGGAGACGGTGAAGCCAGGGCAGAGTGGGGAAACCCGAGACTGAGCGGGAATCCTGTGAGGAACCGGAAGGCTGACGTGGTGGGGGGGTGTCTGAGAACCGCGGCAAAATTTAAAAGCGGCCATCTCGGCAGCTCCCTCAGAACACGCGGCAGCGCGGAGCGGAGAGCGGCAGCAAGCCATCGCAGGGAAAGGCGCGAGGGCACGCAAGGAGCAGAGAACAGTGGTTGCTTTCTCTAGCTAGACAGGCAGATCAGCTAGACAGATCATGGTCACAAACACGACCAAAAGCCGCAGTGAGAAAGAAAGTAGGTACTCAGACTGAGCTTTCGTGCAGACATGCGGCCGTGCAGGATTCTGGCTGCAGTGAATGCCTGAGCCTGGCACTTGTACTGGAGGGAGCCAGTGACACCGCTTGTGTGCGGTGTGAGCAAATAAATGATCTGCTCAGGCAGGTGGTTGAACTGAGGGAGGAGGTAGAAAGGTTAAGAAGCATCAGAGAATGCGAAAGCGAAATATGTTGGTGGAACCACACCCTAAGGCAAGGGCAGAAGGAAGAAGTTCTCGAACAAGTGATGGATCCCCTCCCCTCCTATCATCAGACAGAAGGAGAGAACTCACGGGACAGGGAGGTATGGAGGGAGGTCCGTCCTCAGAGAGGTAAGTGAAAACCCTCACAATCCTTTCCACCCTCCCAATTGCCCTTGAAAAATAGGTATGAGGCCTTGGAACTTCAGGGCCAGGCAAATGAAGATGGAGGGGTAGATCTATTTAGTGAGTCACCTAGGGCTTGTCACTTACCCCCACACCTTAGGACTTCTTCAGCTAAGAAGAAAAGGAGAGTAATTGTGGTGGGTGACTCCCTTCTGAAGGGAACAGAAGGGCCCATTTGTCGACCAGACCCATCCCACAGGGAGGTCTGCTGCCTCCCTGGGGCTCAGATTAGTGATGTTAAAAGGAAACTCTGATCTGGTGCATCCCTCTGAATACTAGCCATTGCTGTTTTTTCAGGTTGTCAGTGATGAAATTATTACAAGGAGTCCAAGTGCAATGAAGAGAGACCTCAGAGCCCTGGGATGGTTGGTTAGGGGGTCTGGAGTGCAAGTAGTGTTTGCCTCCATACCTGTTGCAAGAAAGGGTGAAGAGATAAACAGGAGGAGTCTGCAGATCAATGCATAGCTATGTGACTGGTGCCATAGGCAGGGCTTTGGGTTTTTTGACCACAAGCTGCTATATGAGACACTTGGCCTGCTGGTGGCAGGTGGGATGCACCTGTTCCAGAGGGGCAAAAGTCTTTTGGAGCAGGAGTTAGCAGGGCTCATTGACAGGGCTTTAAACTAGATATGAAGGGGGAAGGGGAGATAAGTGGGCCTGTTAGGGACAAGCCCAAGAGAAACATGCCAGGGCTTGAAGGATGGTGGACTAGGGAGGATTCTCAATCTGCTGTTTCATTTGAGGGAAAGGATCGATGTTTAGAAATCGTGGAAGCACCTGAGAAGGGTCTGGTAGGAAATGGGGCCCACAGTGGAAAAAAGGTGTTGGAATCATTAGCTCATCTGAAGTGCATCTATACCAATGCACACAGTATGAGCAACAAACAGGGGGAGCTTGAAGCCATGATACACCAGGAAAACTATGACATAGTGGCTATCACAGAAACATGGTGGGATGCATCGCACGACTGGAGTGCCACAATCGATGGCTACAAGCTCTTCAGGAGGGATAGAAAAGGAAGGAGAGGGAGTGGAGTGGCCTTGTGTGTAAGAGAATGTTATGAGAGCTTGGAAATCAAACATAGTCATGATGAGGTTGAGAGTGTTTGGATTAGGTTAAGGGCCAATAAAGCTGATATGACTGTGGGAGTCTTCTATAGACCTCCCAACCAAAGCAGTGAGGTGGATGAAGCTTTCTATAAGCAGTTGGGAGGAATCTCCCAGTCACTTGCCATTGTTCTTGTGGGGGACTTTAACCTCCCAGACATCTGCTGGGAATACAACACAGCAGAGAGGGAACATTCCAAGAGGTTCCTGGAATGTGTGGAGGATAACTTCCTCACACAGCTGATAAGTGAGCTGACCAGGGAAGGTGCCCTCCTGGACCTGCTTCTTGTGAACAGGGAAGATTTTGTGGGGGAAGTAAAAGTTGGAGGCTGTTTAGGGCACAGTGATCAAGAGATAATTGAGTTTTTGATCCTTGGAGAAACAAGGAGAGGGGTTATTAAAACTAACACTTTAGACTTCTGGAGGGCAAACTTTGACTTGTTCGGAAGACTGATTGACAAAGTCCCTTGGGAGGCTGCCTTGAAGGATAAAGGAGTCCAGGAAGGCTGGACATAATTCAAGGAAGAAGTTTTAAAGGCACAGGAGCAGGCTGTCCCCATGTGCCGAAAAACCAGTAAGCGGGGTAGGAGACCAGCCTGGCTAAACAGGGACCTTTTGCTGGACCTTAAGAACAAAAAGAGGGTCTATGACCTTTGGAAGAGGGGACAGGTCACTCATGAAGTCTATGTTGCCGTTTGAGTCAGGTTCAACAACAATGCTCTTGATCCCTTCCCACCCAGGTAGGGAAGAAGAGAGAGAAAAAGAGAGAGACTTGGCTGGATTGAAAACTAAACTACACAGCTTTAATTAAATGCTAATGATAAAATAAAATATATACAATTATATACAAATGTTCAGATATGTGCAAAAGCCTTTTGCCTCCCCCCACCCCCAGCAACGCCCACAGCACTCCTCTGAGCTGTGAACAGTCCTGAAGAATTCCGGACTGCTGCTGGAGAAGAGCAGAGAGTTATGAGGGTCAGGAGAGCTTGAGCCTAAGGGTCGATGGTGATGGATGGATGGATGGACGAAGTCTTCCCGGGACGCCGGCCATGGACGGAAGAGAAGGGAAGAAGAAGCAGGAAGGAAGTTGTCTTCTGTGATCTCTGACCTTCCTCTGAGCTTACGTAGATATATGGAATGGAATATCTCTGGCCAATTTTGCTGTCTAATTCAGCCTCCTACGGGGGCGGTGTCATAGATCTCCCCGTAGTGTCTGAGCCAGCAGAGTGAAGGTGCGACCTTGAAGACCCAGCAGTTAGAAAAGCATTCCGCTGTTATCAGTCTTACTTTGAATGCTCTGTTGCTAGTTAAAAGAAAGCTTATTGAAGGAAAAAAAAAAATCAGTAAAAGGAAAATTGGCTTCATCCTGGCTCAAACCAGGACGGTCTATAAAGATGAAGTGAACCTATGCAGGGTGAAAATTAGGAGAGCCAAAGCACAGCTAGAGCTCAAACTAGCTACAGCTGTTAGGGATAATAAAAAAATGTTTCTATAAGTTCATTAACAACAAAAGGAGGATTAGGGAAAATCTCCATTCTTTATTGGATGCCAAGGGAACCTTAGTAACAAAGGATAAGGAAAAGGCTGAGGTGCTCAACACCTACTTTGCCTCAGTCTTTAGCAGTGCAACTAACTGCTCCATGGATGCAGAATGAGGTCATCACAATTAAAGAGGAAGTGGTCAGAGACCTGCTACACCACTTAGACACACACAGGTCTATGAGACTGGATGGGTTACATCCAAGGGTGCTGAAAGAATTGGCAGACATGATCGCCAAGCCACTTTCCATTATTTACCTGAAGTCCTGGCTAACTGGGGAGGTCCCAATGGACTGGAAGGTAGCAAATGTAACACCCATCTATAAGAAAGGCAGAAAGGAGGATCCAGGAAACTATAGACCTGTCAGTCTGACCTCAGTACCAGGGAAGGTCATGGAGCAGATCATCTTGAGTGTCATTAGAAGACATATTGAGGACAACCAGGGGATCAGGAGCAGTCAGCATGGGTTTATGAAAGGCAGGTCCTACCTGACGAACCTCATCTCCTTCTATGACCTGATGACCCAACTATTGGATGAAGGAAAGGCTGTGGATATTGTCTATCTGGACCTCCAGAAAGCATTTGACACAGTTCCCCATAGAACTCTCATAAAAAAACTGGCTGCTCATGGCCTGGATGAGCATACGATACGTTGGATCAAGCACTGGCTGGATAGTCGGGCCCAAAGAATGGTGATCAATGGAGTCTTGACGATCTTGGTAAGGACGCAGAGTGTATTATCAATAAGTTCGCAGATGACACCAAGCTAGGCGGGAGTGTTGATCTGCATGAGGATAGGGAGGCTCTACAGAGAGACTTGGATAGATTGGATCGTTGGGCTAATGTTAATGGTCTGGGCTTCAACAAGGCCAAGTGTCAGGTCCTACACTTGGGCCACAACAACCCCAGGCAACGCTCCAGGCTTGGGGAAGTGTGGCTGGAGAGCAGCTTGACAGAAAAGGACCTGGGAGTTATAATTGACAAGCAGCTGAATATGAGCCAGCAGTGTGGCCAGGTGGCCAAGAAAGCCAATGGCATCCTGGCTTGTATTAGAAATAGTGTGACCAGCAGAAGTAGAGAGGTGATTGTCCCCCTGTATTCAGCACTGGTGAGGCCACACCTGGAGTGTTGTGCCCAGTTTTGGGCACCTCAATTCAAGAGAGATATCGAGGTGCTGGAGCGAGTACAGAGAAGGGCAGCGAAGCTGGTGAAGGGCCTAGAGAAAAAATCTTATGAAGAACGCTTGAAGGAGCTGGGAATATTTAGTTTGAGGAAGAGGAGGCTGAGGGGAGACCTCATCAGTCTCTACAACTACCTGAAAGGTCATTGTAGAGAGGTGCTGGTCTCTTTTCACAGGTAATCAGTGACAGAACAAGAGGGAATGGCTTCAAGCTGCAACAGGGTAGGTTTAGATTGGACATTAGGAAAAATGTCTTCACAGAAAGAGTGGTTAGACACTGGAATAGGCTGCCCAGGGAGGTGGTTGAGTCACCATCCCTGGATGTGTTTAAGGGTCATTTGGATATGGTGTTGGTGGATATGGGTTAGGGGAGAACTTTGTAGAGTAGGGATGATGGTTGGACTTGGTGATTCCAAGGGTCTTTTCCAACCTGAATAGTTCTATGATTTTATGATAAGGGTTAACCATTTAAATGCTAGCAACTTACTTATTAATAGGTGTTATACAAGATCTAGAACAATTATTAAAATAATACCTGGCCAGGTGATAATACAATAAGTGAACTTATAAAAGATTGTTTAATGTCAAGTTAACTAATAAAGACAATAAGGGAGTTGATATCTCTCACCCTCATGGCTACAGCTGGGTGTCGCTTTGTCTTGGTCCTCAACTCTGGACAAATAATCCCTCTAGCAGGCATCCCCACTGGTCCAGCATACCTCCTGGAAAGTGTATGCAAGTCTCCTCGATCAAAGATGAGACCAGGCTTTTATAGAATAAAGTGGATTGACTGCTGTCATTTAACTGTTTAGCTGTACCTCCAAAATTTCTCATTGGAGAATAAAAGGAAAACCGTGGGAAAAGCCAAGAAGGCCCTTTTCTCACCAAGCAAACTCTTTTGTTTATCTGTTTGTTCTTACTTTATCTCTGTTTTGGGCCTAGTTGTGGCTAGGCTGGGCTCTGTGTTCTTCAACACAGGAGCAGCTGAAGTTATAGACATCAACTTGGCTCTCTGTACTTTCAAGGTTGTTACCAGTTGAGAGCTTGCTAGGCTCTTTCCTTTCCCATGGGAATCTTTCCACTCCAGGCTAGGGCCTGTAAAACTGAGAGAGAGAAATTGAATCATAAAGGGAAACTGAGGCAGGCACACTGAGCGATGGAGTGTCCTGCTATAGTTGCCTGCCCCTTCTTCCAAATGCCATGAACTCTCCTTTTTTTCCCGAGTTCCAGCCAAAGCTCACTGTTCAGCTGGGCCAGTCTTCTTTCCACCGGTTCATCTTTCAGCACATAAAGACAGCTTGCTCCTGACATGTTAAGACTTCCTTCTTAAAGAATGTCCAGCCTTCCTGGGCCCCTTTGCCTTCATTTCATGATCGCTATGCCCAAGACAGCCTCCGTCCATCACATCACCCACAAATCCTCTGTTCGCAAGCAGCAGGTCCAGCATGGCTCACTCACCAACCGTGTCAGGAAGTTATCTTCCGCACACTCCAGGAACCTCCTAAACTGTTTCCTCTCTGCTGTGTTGTATTTCCAGCAGATATCTGGTAAGTTGAAGACCCCCATGAAAACAAGGGCTAGTGATTGTGAGACTTCTCCCAGCTGCTTATAGAATATTTCATCTGCCTCTTCATCCTGGTTGAGTTGTCTGTAACAGACTCCCACCATGATATCTGCCTTGTTGGCCTTCCCCTTGATTCTTACCCATAAACAATTGACCCTTTCATCACCATCAAGCTCTAAACAGTCAAACCACTCCCTAACATACAGGGCCACTCCACTGCTTCTCCTGCCTTGCCTGTCTGAAGACTTTGTAGCCATCCATTGCAGCACTCCATTTTTGCAAGTCATCCCACCGTGTTTCTATGATTGAAACTATATAATAGTTTCCCAGCTGCACAACAGCTTCCAGCTCCTCCTGTTTCTTGCCCATGCTGCATTCATTGGTGTAGATGTACTTCAGTTGAGCATGGATCTCCATCCCCTGCCTCCACTGAAACAGCAGACCAAAGGACCTCACTAGCACACCATCCCTCAAACATTGTCATGCCACTACCAAGCTTATCTCTAGCAGGCCTGTTTTTACCCCTTTCCCCTTCAAATCTAGTTTAAAGTTCTTTGAATGAGCCCTGCTAACTCCTGTGCAAAAAATCCTTTTTCCCCTTTCGTCACAGGTGCACCCCAACTGTCACCAGCAGGCCTGGTGTCATGTAAACCGAGCCTGATAAAAAACCTCCAAATTTTGCCAGTGACACCAGACTCAGAGCCAGGCACTGATCATCTGGTTCTTCTGGTTTCTTTCCTCATAATTCCTTGCAACTGGAGAGATAGGGGAGAATACTACTTGTGCTCTTGATCCCTTAATCAGTCATCCCAAGGCCCTGAAGTGTCTCTTGATTGCCCTCAGACTTCTTGTAGCAACTTTATCACTGTCTACCCAAGAAATCAATAATGGATAATAATCTGAGGGCCATACTAGGATAGGAAGTTTTCCCTTCACGTATTCAACCTGGGCCCCAGGGAGGCAGCAGACTTCCCAAAGAAGTCTGCATATTGGGCCTTCCGTTCCCCTCAGGAGAGAGTCTTCTATGAAAATAACCCATCTTTTTTTTTCTTTATGGAAGTGATTTTGAGTCAGGATATAGGCCAACGTAACCTCGGCACTACCTCCAAGCTAGATGAACCTTTGTCCTTGTTATTGTTTGATTCTACATGGTTATTGTTCATTTACATACAAAACAATTGCTTACTCACAAATTCAAAAATCCATGTGAGGATTCACATGGCAGTTTAATGGCCCATTCTTGCCAAAACTGTGTGAGTAGCTTCTGTGAAAGTCAAGACAACTTGCTTAGAACAATGAACATTACCTGGGACTGCGAGCTCAGGGCTGATGTGACCCAAACTAAGTCAGCTCTCGCTAGCTGAGAACACCTCATACTGGAGATAAAACAATAGGAGGCTTGCTGAAGCATATAACCTCAGTGTGTGATCAGATTCCCCTCATTAGTTATGCACCTTGTCCCTTTATTTAATTGGTTACACTATTTAGTTACTATGTGTGTGTCTTAAACTTATTGGTGGTTACTCATGAGTAACACCTCTTTGGAGGAAAGGGAAAAGGAAGGAAAGACTAAACTAGAAGCAATGGGGGAAGAGAATGCCAACAGGAGAGTTGAAGGAAGCATGGCATCACCCGAGGGTGACAATGCTAGTGGGAACATTTACACTGCTCCTGGGAGCACTGAGGTCTCAGGAGAGCATCTGAAATTTGTGTGTATGCTTCTATGAGAATGCTTGTATGAGCACACCTTCTATGGAAAGTGTACAGGAGTCTCTCTGATCAAAGATCAGACCAGGCTTTAATAGAATAAAGTGATTGGCTGCTGTCATTTAACTACTTAGCCATACCTCTAAAATCCCCTATTGGAGAACAAAAGGGAAACAGAGAAAAGAACCAAGAAAGCCCTTTTCCTCACAAAGTAAATTCTTTTATTTATCTACCTGTTCTGAGCTTTGTGTTCTTCAACACAGGAGAGCAGCTGGTGACACAGAATCACAGATTAGTCATGGTTGGAAAGGACCTCTGAGATCACAGAGTCTGGCCAAAAAAACCCCAACAACAAACACAAAAAACCACCACAAAACAAACAAACAAAACAAAAAAACCCACACCCCAAAAACCCCACAAACACACAAACTACAATCTCGGCCACTAAAGCATGCCCTGAAGTTCCTCATCTACACATTTCTTGAATACATCCAAAGATGGTGACTCCACCACCTCCTTGGGCAGGCTGTTCCAGTGCCTGATCAGTCTTTCAGTAAATAAATTCTTCCTAATGTAGAATCTAAACCTCCCCTGCTGCAACTTCAGACCATTTCCTCTAGTCCTGTCATTATTCACTTGGGAGAAGAGGCAAACACCCACCTCCCTGCAACCTCCTTTCAGGTAGATGTAGAGGGCAATGAGGTCTCCCCTCAGCCTCCTCTTCTCCAAACTAAATATCCCTAGTTCCCTCAGCCTCTCCTCATATGACTTGTTCTCTAGACCCTTCACCAGCTTGTTGCCCTTCTCTGGACATGCTCCACCATCTCAATGTCCTTCCTGTAGTGAGAGTCCCAGAACTGAACACAGTACTCAAGGTGCGGTCTCACCAGTCAGAGTACAGGAGCATGATCACCTCCCTACTCCTGCTAGCTGTGATATTCCTGATGCAGGCTAGGATGCCATTGAGCTTCTTGGCCACCTAGGCACACTGCTGGCTCATGTTAAGCCGGCTGTCCACCAGCACCCTCAGGCCTTTTTCTGCTGGGCAGCTCTCCAGCCACTCTTCCCCAAGCCTGTAGTGATGCATGGGGTTGTTGTGACCAAAATGCAGGACCCAGCACTTGGCTTTATTAAACCTCATACAATTGGCCTTGGCCCATCAATCCAGCCTGTCCAGGTCCCTCTGCAGCCCCTTTCTACCCTCAAGCAGATCAACACTCCCACCCAATTTGATGTCATCTGCAAACTTACTGAGGGTGAACTCAATCCCCTCATCCAGATCATTGATAAAGATGTTTGTACTGGTTTGAGCCAGGATTAAGCCAGTTTTCCTTTTGCTGATTGTTTTTTTCCTTCACTAAGCTCTCTTTTAACTAGTAGCAGTGTTCCAACTAAAGCTGATAAGAGAGGAATGTTTTTCTAACTGCTGGGTCTTCAAGGTCGCACCTTCACTCTGCTGGCTCAGACACTACGGGGAGATCTATGACCCCCCCCACATAGGGGAGGCTGAGTTAGACAGACAGCAAAACTGGCCAGAGATATTCCATTCCATATATCTACGTAAGCTCAGAGGAAGGTCAGAGATCACAGAAGACAACTTCCTTCCTGCTTCTTCTTCCCTTTTCTTTCATCCATGGCCGGCATCCAGGGAGGACTCCATCCATCCATCACTGTCAATCCCTAGGCTGTGCATCTCCTGACCCTCATAACTCCCCACTTTCTCCAGCAGCGGTCCAGGATTTTTTTGGGACTGTTTGCAGCTAAGGAGAGTGCTGTGGGAATGGCTAGGGGTGGGGGGAGGCAATAGGGGTTTTGTACATTTCCTGAACACATTTGTATATAATTGTATATATCTTCCTATATCATTAGCGTTTAGTTAAAGCTGTGTAGTTTAGTTTTCAATCCAGCCAAGTCTCTTTTTCTCTCTCCTTCTCTTCCTGGGTGGGAGTGGGAGGGGATCAAGAGCATTGTTGTTGAACCTGAGTCAAACAGTGACAATGTTGAACAAGATAGGCCCCAAAACTGAGCCCTGAGGGACACCACTGCCGCCAACTGGATTTGACCCTGTTTCCCACAACTCTTTGGCCCCAGCCATCTAGCCAGTTTTTTACCCAGTGAAGAGTACACTTGTCTATGCCTTGATTCACCAGCTTCTCCTGGAGAATGCTATGGGAGATGGTATCAAAGACCTAACCAAAGTACAGGTAGACAACATTCACAGCCTTCCTCTCATCCAAAAGGCAGGTCACATAGTCATAGAAAGAGATCAGGTTGGTTCTAGCAAGACCTCCCTTTCATAAACCCATGCTGGCTGGCCCTGATCCCCTGACTATCCTGCACTTGCCATGTGAGCTCATTCAAGATGAGCCTCTCCATGATCTTTCCCAGTACTGAGGTCAGGCTGACAGGCCTATAGTTCCCTGGATCCTCCTTCTGGCCCTTCTTGAAGATGGGTGTCACATTAACTACCTTCCAGTTGTCCAGGAGCACCCCTGTTGAACAGGATTGTTGATAAATGATGGAGAGAAGCTTAGTGAGCTCCTCTACCACTCCCTCAGCCCTCTTGGGTGAATCCCATCCAGCCCCATAGACTTATGCATGTCCAGGTGCAGAAGCAGATCATTAACTGCTTTATCCTGGATTATGGGGGAGTTGTTCTGCTCTCCATCACAGACATCAGCGTAGCCTTGTATTTGTACTTTGAAGATTGTTACCAGTTCAAAGTTTGTTATGCCCTTTCCTTTCCCTTGGGAACTCTCCAACTCCAGGCTAAGGGCAATGAAACTGAGAGACAGAGAGAACTTGAATCACAAAGGGAAACTGAGGCAGGCACACTGAGGTAGAGCACCCTGCTATACCATGGTTTGTATATGCAGGGAGAAGACACAAAAGGCCAAAATTCAATTAGAGTTGAAACTGGCCAGTGTGTTTCAGATGACAGGAAGGGCATTTTTAAGTATGTTAATAGCAAGAGGTGGTCTAAAGAAAACATTGGACCAATACTTGTTGAAGATGGTCACCTGACTAATAGGGATGAAGAAAAAGCAGAGACATTCAATGCTTTCTTTGCCTCAGTCTTTAATAATACTCATAGCCCTTGGGCTGCCCAGTGCCCTGAGTTGGAGGACCACAACTGCAGTAAGAGTGACTTTCTATTTGTGGACACTGAAATTGTAAAGGAATAACTGTATCAGTTGAATGTTGATAAGTCCATGGGGCTTGATGAGATTCATCCCAGAGTACTGAAGGAACCAGTGGATGTTATGGCAGGACCCTTTTTGATCATCTACTAAAGATTTTGGGAGTCTGAGGAGGTCCTCGCTGACTGGAAGCTAGCCAATGTTTTTAATCTTCAAAAAGGACATGAGGGAAAACCCAGGAAATGACAGACCTGTTAGTCTAGCCTCGGTTTCCTGGAAAAATTATGAAGTTTATACTGAGTACTACTGAAAGGCATTTAAAGGACAATGCAATAGTCAAGCACAATCAACATGGGTTCACAAAGGGAAATTCCTGTTTAACTAATTGTATATCCTTCTAGGATAGGGTCATCCACCTAGTGGGTGAAGGGAAGGTGGTGGATGTAGTTTTTCTGGATTTTAGTAAGGCTTTTGATACTGTCCCTCACAGCATCCTTCTGGACCAGTTGTCCAACTGTGGGATGAGTGGGTACACGGTGCACTGGGTGAAGAACTGGCTGCACACCAGGGCTCGAAGGGTTGTAGTGAATGGGGCTACACCTGGCTGGTGACTAATCACTAGTGGTGTTTCTCAGGGCTCAATTCTATGGCCAGTTCCATTCAATATATTTATTAATGATCTGAAAGCAGGAGTTGAATACACCATTAGCAAGTTTGCTGATGATGACAAACTGGGAGGTGCTGTTAACTCTCTCAAGGGACAAGAAGCCTTGCAGAGGGATCTAGGTAGGTTGGAGCACTGGGCAATCATCAATGGCATGAAATTTAACAAGAACAAATGCTGGATTCTGCACCTAGGACAGAGTAATGACAGGTGCAAGTATAAATTGGGAGAGGTGAGGCTGGAGAGCAGAGATCTGGGGATGCCAGTTGATAGGAGGCTCAACATGAGTCAGCAGTGTGCCAAGAGGGAAAACTACATTCTGGGGTGCATAAAACACAGTATAACCAGCTGATAAAGAGGGGTGATTATCCCACTGTATTCAGCATTGGTGCGGGCTCACCTTGAATACTGTCTGCAGTTCTGGGTTCCACAATTTAAAAAGGATGTTAAGATCCTTGAATGTGTCCAGAGGAGGGCAACAAAGTTGATGAAAGGGCTGGAAGGCATGGCCTATGAGGAGCGGCTGAGGACTCTATGTTTGTCTTGTTTGTAGAGAAGGAGCCTGAGGGGTGAGCTCATTGCTCTCTACAGCATCCTGAGGAGGGGGAAGTGGAGAGGGAGGTGCTGATCTCTTCTCCCTGGAATCCAGTGACAGGATACATGGGAATGGTTCAAAGCTGTGTCAGGGGAGGTTCAGACTTGACATAAGGAAGCATTTCTTTACCAAGAGAGTTGTCTAACACTAGAAGAGGCTTCCTAGAGAGGTGGTCAATGCCCCATCCATGTCAGTGTTTAAGAGGCGTTTGGATAAAGCCCTTAATAACATGCTTTAGCTTTTAGTCAGCCCTGAAGTGTTCAGGCAGTTGGACTAGATAATCACTGTAGATCCCTTCCAACTGAAAATATTCTATTCTATTCTATTCTATTCTATCTGGTAATGGTACTAAAAATGGTAAAATTAAAATAGAACATACATTCACTGAGATCCCAGGGACAGAGTCCTTTTGAAGGAGGTCTTAATTTTGCAGTTCATGTACATCATAAACACTTTTTACTCTTCTTGCCACATAAACAGGAGTGTGTCAATATATATAATTAAATATACTAAGATCCAAGTTTTGATAAATATAAAATGAAAATATCATTTTAGCCTAGTAGGGACATATTTTTTTTTAAATTATGAGCGTTCATATAACAATATATATTATTATACAGTTTAAATGTTTAAGCATTTTGTTTCTATAGCAGAATACACTTGAAAATAAGCTGAACATCACAATCAATCCTCAAGTCATCTTTGCACAAAATTTAACAGAGCAAAGCAGAAAAAAATATATATAAAAGTAAACTTCCTATTTAAAAATAATCTATTTCTCTGCACAAAATACAGTGTATGTTCTTCCGCATTTTTTGTCTTCTAACAATTACCTTAATCTACCTTCATTAAGCATACATCTAAGATTTTAAATATGCAACTTTATTACTGTTCTTTCATATACAGGTTCTACACACACTTTGCAGCATGGTAAACACATCATTCAGTTAAGGTTCTCTTGTTTTATTTAGAGTATTAAGATTTAAAATATACTCTACCAGTGTCCTATGTTTGACAGATAGATAAATGTAGCATAAACAAAGACAAGCATTACATTAGAGCTACATACAACACACCTTTTCTACAGCAATTAAAATAATTGTAGCATTATGTCTTTCAAAGTTCCTAGCCACTCTCTGGTACATATGTATATATGTCTGTGCAAGAAAGTATTGAGAATTGCTTCTGATGTTTCACTTCTTTTCAAATATACTTAGCTTTGAAAACATAAATTTTTCTGGTATTTAAATAGAAATCTTTCTTTGTACACATATACCTATCTATATGTGCATACAAGTATGCACATACTTAGATTTACTAATATAAACATTTAGTAATCTCAAGACTCCAAATTGTCTACTGATATAAATTTAACAAAAATAGTTTTATGCATATTTTTCCCAAAATCATTGCTTCAGTGATACACATTCAAACAAGCAAGCTTACACCAGGTTTAAGCATGTCTTTATATTTAACATGTTAATGCGAGGCCAAATCCTGAATTCTTACTGAGGATTTAGTTCTACAAGATACTTTAATCAGATTTTCATCTTTTAACCCTATTCAGGCTAATCTTTCACTGCAGACAGTGTAGCTTATAGACTTAAAGACTGGCACCTTAATTCTTCAAACTCTCTAATCACAAAATTCCCATTAGATTCAACAGAAATTTGATATGCAAAAGATTTTTAGATTTGGACCCTGTTTAAGTTAATCTTGCTAAAAAAGAATTGGAGGACCAGCTTGTGAGCCCCATGCTCACACAGCATTTTACCCCAGAAGAAGCACTGCTGAAATCAATAGAACTACTCATGAGGGAAAGTATTATTCAAGAAGAGCTCATAGTTTGATCTTAGAGTAATTTAGAACCATCAAATGTCAACATTTGTCCTGAAGAACAGATGTCAGTGTCTGACTCGGGTTCGACAACAATGCTCTCAATCCCCTCCCCCTCCCACCCAGGTAGGGAAGGAGAGAGAGAAAAAGAGAGAGCCTTGGCTGGATTGAAAACTAAACTACACAGCTTTAATTAAACACTAATGATATAAGAAAATATATACAATTATATACAGATATGTTCAGGTATGTGCAAGAGCCTCTCACCTCCCCGCATCCCCAGCAACTCCCACCACACTCCCCTGAGCTGGAAACAGTCCTGAGAAATCCTGGAGCTGCTGCAGCGGAGAGTTATGAGGGTCAGGAAAGCTCAAGCCTAAGGGTCGATGGTGCTGGATGGATGGAGTCCTCCCCGGACGCCAGCCATGGACGGAAGAGAAGGGAAGAAGAAGCAGGAAGGAAGTTGTCTTCTGTGATCTCTGACCTTCCTCTGAGCTTACGTAGATATATGGAATGGAATATCTCTGGCCAATTTTGCTGTCTGTCTAACTCAGCCTCCTACGTGGGGGGTCATCGATCTCCCCGTAGTGTCTGAGCCGGCAGAGTGAAGGTGCGACCTTGAAGACCCAGCAGTTAGAAAAACATTCCAATGTCTTATCAGCCTAGCTAGAACAGAATGTTGCTAGTTAAAAGAAAGCTCACTGAAGAAAAAAAATCAGTAAAAAGGGAAATTGGCTTCATCCTGGCTCAAACCAGGACAACAGATTAGCTTCAATAACAATGTATAAAGTTCCACATTATTATTTTCCAAAAGCATGCATTAAATTACATATGTGGTACAAAATAATTAATATCAACATTTTTGAAACATATGTTTATGGACTGACAGTTGCCATTAACAGAATTGTTAAAATGGAATTTTTGCAAAACAATTTGCTGGGTTATAGTTATGTGGTCATGGCAAGATGTATGAAAAATATTTATAAAAACAACACTTTGTGGGGACAAATGAATGCAAGTGTTAACATGGCCCAATCTTCTCCTTTGTATTTGTTTCTTCATAAAGCTATAACTATGCTTTTGCCTTTGCATTGAAGATTTGATGAGAAGATGTCATGACAGGCTCTCAATGCAGCTGGCACTGCTGAGGCCAAAAGCCTGAGTCTGTTGTAGTGAGTTCATGAGAGATTCATTCAGAGCACAGTTTGCCTGTCAGTTTCCCATCTACCTCAGAGCACTAATCTCCATCCCTGAATCCCCTTAATGAGAAGTGGAGTACAATACCAGTATTGTTGTTTCTATTTGGGATCTTGTGGAAAGAATAATTGCTGTTTACCCAAGCATTTGTACTATCCAAACTATGTCAATAATTGCTTCTAAAGCCTCTGATTAACTCTCCTCTCTGCTTCAGCACCAAGAGCTATTGAGCTAGACATAGGACAACTTTTCTATCTCTCAAAGTTTTAGTTTACTGAAGTCTCATCATTTACTGAATATTGGATAGGCATGATATTTGGCACAGAAACAACAATGCACCTTAATTCACACTTATCTATATCATGTAAACAAATGAGAAATTTGTGCTTTGGCCTGATGCTGGAAATGCAACCAAAAAAGCTAGTTCTGAAAGGTACTCCTCTGATTTCTCATTCCTGCTTTTCTTTACAACTGTCGGTAATAACATGAACTTTCTAATTAGCACTGGCATGTCTCAGCAATTTATTCTTATTAATTTTTAATGGCTGAATATATAGCACAAAAATACTAATGAATTGTAAGCATAATAAGGAAAGTGCTACAGATTTGTTTAGTTTTTGTAAACCAAGCAAACTTAAACTGTTGCTGAGTCTGTCTCTAGGATGCTGGTAATGTTGTCTGTCAAATAATTTGGTCTTTCCTCACCCTCCTCCCTTCATATCCCTCCATGCAGTGTGCTGCTAGCACTACGCAAAACACCATAATGAATATGCATAATTATGGAGAGTCATTGTAATTTTCCAGGGTTATCTGATGTGACATTTATAGGACAGCAGCATCCATCAATTTAAATGAGTGTGACAAATATACTTTTTATTTCTATTGTATTTTTAATATTTCCTTGGTCTTTCCTGGGAGTAGTGTAAACTGGCAGGAAATTGAATAAAATATTTTAAAAATAACTTACTTTACTAGCATACTATTTTTTAAAGCTTCAGGTTTTTTATATACATCTGATAAGTGCATGCATGTAAGATAGTCTGTTTAAGATTAATTATTTACATGAAATTAATAAAAGTATTTTTGTAGATATTTTACATATTATTATGTTACCTACAGATAACAATGAAGGGTAAAATATCTTTTATATTAGACTGATTTCTGAAAATTAGTTTGATCGAATTACTTCAATAATTTGATCATCCATATGAAGCTTCTTTTCTCATTTTTATTGTAAGTGCAGACTTTTGAAACAATTACACTAAATTGACTCTTGGTAACTATGGCATACTGAAATTATGTTCTCGATCTGTTGCACATCCTAGAGATTTGGATATGGTTTTTATTAAATAAATTGTGATCTCACCTAAGAATTTCCTTTTTGTAATTATTACTAATAATGACTATTAAATATGATAATTTTTGTTCTGTATATTTTAAGCAGCTAGCACATCAGCTAGACCTTCAAATTCATGATATGATTGCATTTGAAATCAATAAATTTACTTGCAGATGAAGGCATAATGCATTGGAAGACCTCAAAATATCAGCATATATCCACCATATATTAGCATGCAACAGTAAGATTAAGAAGTCTAGGTTTTTTTAAAAAAAAAACAAATAAAATTGCCTGCTACACTGCAAATTCAGTATTACTGGATACTGTTACAGAGTTAATTAATTTGCAAAAAATGTGCTATTTAGGCTTCCGAGTTTTATATTTTAAATGATAAAAATTATAACCTATGAGAACATCCATGAAGACCAAATGTATGTCTTTACATGTTGGATTTTTTTCAGAAAACATGGATATCCAAATACATACATGTAGGAATGATATCTGTTTGCTTTGAACATGTATTTTGTATTCAGAAGTCATAGGAGTGTCTAACATTTGTCCTGTTCTGCTCTGTGTTCATAAAGAATCCAAACCTGAACACAAACTCATTGTGATTTCGCACTAGTGAACTGAGAATTGTCCCCTTGAAGATGCTCAGTGCCTTACAGACATTGAACCAAAACAAGCATTAGGACACAGTTCTTGGGCACATGTAAATTGTCACAATCCACCTGAATGAAATATACTAGGAAAATTTACATCAACTAGGGATTTGTCCCTATATGTTTTAAGTACATTTTTAATTATAGTTTATCCTAATTCTTGAATCAGCCATTAAAGTGAGCCTGCATTAGTTCTCCATTTCCAGTTTTCAGACTAAGCTAAGTTTTAAAAGTTGTTCAACAAAGACTAGAGATTTCAAAGTAATGCTTAAGTGGATATGCTTAGTAAGGCCCTGATCCTGCAAGACACTAAACAGCTCACAGAAGGTACCGACATCCTGTCAAAATTATTGGAAGAGCTATCTGGACAGCAGCACCTTGAAAATTTGTAATATATTCCTTTAAATTAGTGACAAGTCAAAGCATTGTACTAGCTCTCAGTAAAAGAGAAGGCTTAGATTATTTAAAAAATTGTATTTTATTAGATTATCAGGTTTTATCAGCACCAGCTATCAAAAATTAAATGCTAAGCATCACCAAATTTTTTTATGAACCTATTAGATTATGAAAATTAACTAGTGCTATGTTATAAATTCACTTCATGCAAACTCACATGTAACAGTTGCTCGTATTTTTCATACTGCTTGAAAAATACTACTTGATGCATATAGTAGGTAGAAAAATACATCTGTTTACATAAAGATAGGTATAAAAATCTTTATTATGTATTTATTTATAGCTTTTGTCAAAAGACTATTTTAATTAATTTTAAAAAACATGATCTATATTTTTTATTTATGGAAAGCAAACTTCTGGAAAAAGATAGACACATTTTACAAAGGCCACATCGTAAGTGTGTTAGATATTTTTCTTTTGAATTGTTGAGGAGCAAAAAATAATACTTTGATGGAAAATATGTGTTCAGTAATCATATAAGATAAAGTAATAAGAAATACAGGAAAGAGATTTATTTACTGTTAATGCTAAGCCAGCCTTTATCTTAGAAGATTTTTCATCTATGAATGGAAAATAAACTTTCCTTCAAGAAGGCTGTGAACTAAATAATAAATGTCAATAATAAATCCTGTATGAAAATCAGTTTAGTTTAATCCTGGATGTTCTTCACCATGCAAATAGATATCAGAGGTTTCTCCTGGTCTGCTGTTATATGCCAATTTACAGACATTGGCACACTACATGTGTATATGCCGGCGGCGAGGGAAGCAAGCAGTCCAGAATCAATGTGATTGATAAAGCAAGCTTCGATTTATTGAATACACAGTGTTACTTTTATACCCTTTTCCAAACCTACATGTAGTGAATTCATTGGATAGTAACCACGCATAGTGAATTCATTGGATAGTAACTACTTGTAGTGATTTCACTGGACGGCAACTACTTGCAGTGATTTTACTGGATAGTAACACACATCTGAGTTCCAGGGTTCTTCCTTGTTTTCTATCATTCTACTTCTCTACCTTGTCCTTGAGTTAGTTTAAGCTAACAGAGATTGTTTATACTTGTGTTAGGCTAAAAAAAGAGATTGCTTGTACAGCTGCTGTTTGTGCTACACTCTCAAGGCCTCTCGAGGAGATAGCAGGGGCCCATGGCCCTGCTGCTCAAGCCATTCTGCAACAATTCCCCCTTTTTCTTTTTGTACAAGCAATATCTTATCAGACAATCTCGTTACATTTTTCATAATACAATGGTAAGCTATCTTGATTACAATCACAATAAGCAATAGCATAGTGACCCAACGCAATCCCTCTTTAATGATTGATACCAGCCAAGGAGAAATTCCTCCAAATATGGATGTCAGGCAGGAGTCAAATGGACTGTTACTGTATTCCTTAAACTGACTCTGGTCATAAGAGGGCATCCCTATTAAGCATGTACAAAATGGGTCAGCAGCTGATGCAAGAGATAAACAAAAAGCTGATTGTCCAGATGGTAATATGGACATATTTCAGTCGTCCAAACTCAAAGGCGTGACAAATGCGTGTCAAATGCGTGACATCCATCTGCCATACTCCATCCGGGCCTAGGCCCCAAGGGTTCACCCCAACGCCAAGACCTGGAGCATGATGGCTGCAGGTACGACATGCCTTCACGATTCCTCTTGCTCCTTCCATCGTGATGTTGAACTGCTTGTGTAGACCTCGAGCATTTTGATGAAATGTCGCATGGGCCTCTCGAGCCTTGGTCAATTCATTAGTGGGCACCATCACTGACACTAACTGATCTGCCCGTGCATTGCCTTCATGATCAACCGCTGATGGAAGGCCTGGAGGTGGGGGAGGTGGAGGCACCGTGGCACCAGGAAGTACAAATAGTCCTTTTAATCCACTGGACGAACGTCCTAACAATAGTGCCCCATGTGTCTGTCCCTTAATCATCACCGGTCCTTTAACTCCAGTAGGAATCTTTTGAGGTTTGTTATCAATGAGAGTCACATCTATTGCGGTTGCCAAGTCCAAGCCGAGGCTTCTGGATGTTGCAGGCTGTAATTTGTCGGTAGTTTGCAATTATTGTAGCAAGATGGAGCTGTTGCTACATGAACTGCTGTTGGTGTCCGCGCGCCGCAGTTCCTGGCGGTCTGCCTGAAGACCGATTTTGCGGAAGAGACGCAAGGGCTGCTAAGACTTGGCTCTGGGCTTGCACTAAATTGTTCCCTAAATCTTTCACAGCTTCTACCAACATTGCTTGCAGTCCGACCGGCACCTTACTCATCCGCTCTAACATTTCCTCTACGGAAGCATCCCCAGGCAGCGTCACAATAATAGCCCTAGTAGCGGCATTACAGTTCTCCATAATACACTGCCGTAGTAATGCTCCCTTCATCCACTCCTGCGCATCTGAACGATCAATTGCATCGGTAACTCTATCCACAAAGCTAGCAAACGACTCTTCCCTGCCCTGTTTAATAGACATATAGGACGGGGTGGGTGGTGCTGTCTTAACCACTGATATAGCTACGCGGGCTAACCGCATTGATTCCCTTAATACTGCCGGACCTAGTTGTACCTGCATATCTACAGTAGCAAAAGGACCCACGCCCATCAAATGTTCCACCGTAACACCATGCAATGGGTCCTGCTGACCGCGGGGGGTGTTAACTACCCTGTCACAAAGTCTATTCCAATGCGCTTGCCACAACATTAATTGCGACTGCGTCATAATCATTCTCACAAGTGTCTTAACATCTTCTGGGCAAAGAATTCCACTGCCCCAAATATAATTCAACATTTGTCTGGTAGGTTCACTGTGTAACCCAGATTCATTAACCGTAGCACGTAACTGTGACAACAGCTTCCAATCAAGAGGACTATACTCTCCTCTTGCCCCTTGATCTGTGACTTCAAAGAACACCGGAAAGGCACAAGAGTCCTGCATAACACTTAACAAGTCATGATCACCCTCCTCAATAGCTGTTCGCGAGATCTCCTGCCAGTTTAAAAGCAACACTCCCGCGGAACTTTTTCTGAGCTTCTCTTCCCGATTACTATCACTTTTCACTACCAGCTCGTTCTTATGATTTTCTGCTGTCTCTCGTTTCAACTCCTCCTCGGCATTCTCTGGCAGTCTGCCTTCTCCATTATGTTCTTCTAACTGCGGAGCCGATGGCCCCCTCCCCCAGAAGCACTAGCAATCAAAGGCTTCACTGACACCGGACACCCTGTCGGGGGGGGAGGCACATAATCAACCCCTAACTGGAGCTTGCCTGCCTCTTTCTCCGTACCTACTCCTCTCAAGAGACTGGAAGCAACTGCTGTAATTTTTTCTTCTGTCTGATACTGTTTAAGACAATTTATCACTGCCCGCCACGGCTTCAGTAACTTTTTTGCACCCTTATCACCATCTATCACCTTATTCCATAACAAATCACCATACTCTCGCCACGCCTCAACCTGAAACAACGCACCTGGATCCTTAAAACAACCTTGATCTTTCCCAAAAGCTACCAAGCCCGTTAACTCCTTTTTAAGGTCAATATCCTTTACTGTCGGTGACAACAAGGAATGGGGGTCCCTGTTCGGGCGCCACTTGCCGGCGGCGAGGGAAGCAAGCAGTCCAGAATCAATGTGATTGATAAAGCAAGCTTCGATTTATTGAATACACAGTGTTACTTTTATACCCTTTTCCAAACCTACATGTAGTGAATTCATTGGATAGTAACCACGCATAGTGAATTCATTGGATAGTAACTACTTGTAGTGATTTCACTGGACGGCAACTACTTGCAGTGATTTTACTGGATAGTAACACACATCTGAGTTCCAGGGTTCTTCCTTGTTTTCTATCATTCTACTTCTCTACCTTGTCCTTGAGTTAGTTTAAGCTAACAGAGATTGTTTATACTTGTGTTAGGCTAAAAAAAGAGATTGCTTGTACAGCTGTTGTTTGTGCTACACTCTCAAGGCCTCTCGAGGAGATAGCAGGGGCCCATGGCCCTGCTGCTCAAGCCATTCTGCAACATGTATATATTTTCCTCCTGCCCCTCCCCCTCTGTCTGAAGACTTGGTCTCAGTTGCCTGCCTTCCACAGAAAACCACAAACCAAGGAAACATAACAGTAATAATGCCCTGTAAAATAACTTTACATGTTTGATGCAGAAAAAGCCATAAAAGCTTACAAAACACATTGAAAACAAAAGCTACTCAGGCTCTGCAGTACATATATTGTAGATTTAAGGGATCTGGAATGTGGTGATTCTATTGTAAACAACACACAGCCTTCATCATCTTTGTTAAGACAATTCAGTTATTCTTTGTTAAAGCTGCAGTATTTGTCAAATAATAAAAAAAAGTTTTTCCATAAAATAACAAACACAAAGACAATTGAAATTAAAAAAGGGCATTGCTAGTTATGGGCTTGGCTTTATTTTGTGTCTTTAAAGTAGTAATATTTTAAAATATGCCATCTTTAAAAGATAAGTTGGAACTATTAATATTAATTTACCAATAATAAGGTGCACTATATAAATAATTTAATGCTGCCATTTTATGATTGGCACTTGCCACGTTAAGCATGAGTTGTGCAAACACTGCTGTATAATGAAAATATTGTTTAAGTAAACATTTTTCCCTTAACTTGAAAGCTACAAAAACTTTTTTTTTCCCTTTTTTTTGGTAAAAAGTACTAGAATCAAATATGAACTATTGATTAAATATTAACCAGTTCTTTGACTCTGTCCTGATTTGAGCCAGGATGAAGCTACTTTTCCGATTCTGAGTCAAATGGTGACAGACTCTACTTGCAATATAGACAGCAATAGGATACAGGGAGATGTAGCATACTTAAGCTATTAGACGTGCAGGAATGTAATTATGCTTTATTGTGTCTGCCTGTCCCCACCTCTCTTTCTCTCCCCCTTTCACCTCTCCCTTCCTCCACCCTCCCTCCTTTGCTCTCTTTCACGTGGGCACACACAGACACACTCTCTCTCTCCCCTTTTCCCCCCTTCTCTGCAGAGCTGGCAATACTGCATCTCACCAATATCTCGCCTTACAGTTTACAGCCATAGAAGTGTGCTGGTAAAATGCATAGTCTTAGTATTCCTGATTCTTGATATCCATGCATTTATTTACAAGTCCTTGAGTTCTATTTTTGTCCTGTTTCTATGGTTTTATTACTGGCATGCCTATTCTTGTGGGCATTTCAAATAAGAAGCAAGATATAACCAGCAAATATTTGAATAATGCAGTCTGTATTCAATAATTTAGCTGAGTTTTTTAAAAGACAATTTCAAAACATTTATGGACTTATGGATATATGAACATTATTTTGATTGTTTTTTTATTACTTCAACTACTTAAGGTTCTGTTTGCATAAAATGGCTGCAATAAAAAGAATTTACATACACATATATGCTTGTATGTATATAAATGCATTTGGAATTAAAAAGTTCATAAATCCTTACTAATTGTGCTGATTAAATTACATACTCTGACATTGGCAGTGTTAAGATTTTACTGAAAGAGATAAAATACTAAAGAAGATAAGATATAACAAGATATTCCTCATAAATTCACTATAAGTAAGATGCAATTGTTCTTAACATAGGCATGCACTTTATATTATTAAATGAGACTAATAATGTTGAAAAATATAGTGAATTTTCAAACAGAAACCAAACAATTCACATCAAGATTATTCTGTCTGGGGTTTGGACTTTTATTTTTTAAGTGCAGTGTTTTTGCAAGACTACCTCAGTAGTAAAGCAAGGATATTTTACATTCATTTTGGGGAGGGGGGGCATGCAGTAATATATATATGTAATTGATAAGGTGTCCCCTCAGCTTCTTCATCTCCAGGCTAATGAGTCCCAGCTCTTTCAGCCTTTCCTCATAAGAGAGATGCTCCAATCCTCCTATCATCTTGATCACCCTCCTCTGGACTCTTTCCAGTAGCTCCCTGTCTCTTGAACTGTGGAGCCCGGAACTGGATGCAGTATTCCAGCTGTGGTCCCACCAGGGCAGAGTAGAGGGGGAGAATGACCTCCCTCGACCTACTGGCCACACTCTTGTTTATGCAACCTAGGATCCCACTGGCCTTGGCAGCAAGGGCACACTGCTGGCTCATGGATAATTTACTGTCTACCAGGACTCCCAGACCTTTCTCCTCTGAACTGCTTTCCAGCAGATCCACCCCTAACCTCTATTGGTGCTTGGGGTTCTTTCTTCCCAGGTTCAGGACCCTACGCTCTTATTTAACCTCACGAGGTTCTTCTCTGCCCAATTCTCCAGCCTGTCCAGGTCATGCTGAATAGCAGCATACACCTCTGGAGTGTCAGCCATGCCTCCCAAGTTTGTATCATCAACAAACTTGCTGAGAATACACTCTGTACCCTCGTCCAAATCATTCATGAACAAGCTGAACAAGACTGGACTGAGTATTGATCCCTGGGGGACACCACTGGTTACTGGCCTCCAACTCGACCCTGATCAGCTGATCACCACCCTCTGAGATCTGTCACACAGCCAGCTCTCAATCCACCTCACTCTCCAGTCATCAAGCCCACTCTTCATGAGTTTCCTAACAAGGAAGTTATGGGAGACAGTATCAAAAGCCTTGCTGAAGTCAAGGTAGATAACAAACACTGCTCTCCCCTCATCTAGCCAGCCAGTAATGACGTCTGTCACCGTTTGACTCAGGTTCGACAACAATGCTCTCAATTCCCTCCCACTCCCACCTAGGTAGGAATGGAGAGAGAGAAAAATACTTTATTGGATTGAAAACTAAAGTACACAGCTTCAATTAAACACTAACGATAAAAGAAAATATATACAATTATATACAAATGTGTTCAGGAAATGTACAAAACCCCTATTGCCTCCTCCCACCCCCAGCAATGCCCACAGCACTCTCCTTAGCTGCAAACAGTCCTGAAAAGTTCCAGACTGCTGCCAAAGAGAGAGCAGAGTTATGAGGGTCAGGAGATGCACAACCTAGGGGTCGACGGTGATGGATGGACGGAGTCCTCCCCGAACACCAGCCATGGACGGAAGAGAAGGGAAGAAGAAGCAGGAAGGAAGTTGTCTTCTGTGATCTCTGACCTTCCTCTGAGCTTATGTAGATCTATGGAATGGAATATCTCTGGCCAATTTTGCTGTCTGTTTAACTCAGCCTCCCCTATGGGGAGGGGGTCATAGATTTCCCCGTAGTGTCTGAGCCGGCAGAGTGAAGGTGCAACCTTAAAGACCCAGCAGTTAGAAAAACATTCCACTGTTATCAGCTTTAGTTGGAACACTCTGGTGCTAGTTAAACGAAAGCTTACTGAAGGAAAAAAAAATCAGTAAAAGGAAAATTGGCTTCATCCTGGCTCAAACCAGGACATTCCACCCCTTATTCCATACCATATATTACATATAGGCTCTATATTTTACCGGTTGTCAAATTAAGGATTCTCCCCCAGAGTCAGATTACCTTGAGGTACATAGTGTACTTCACCCTCCTCCATCATCACACACCAGGTATGTCCTGGTCCCTGAGCAAAAGCAACACCCCGGATAGGTTTACCTTTGCCTGAAGCAGGATAGACCCAAACACTTATAGTCAATAGGTTTCTTTCACATACCACAGGCACTTTATCCCCATCTGCAATATGTAAAAGGTCTGACTGAGCAGGACCAACCCGATTGATGGATCCCCTGGTATTAACTAAACAGGTCACCTTCGGGAAATTTTTGTCCCAGTTTTTTAAAGTTCCACCACCCATTGCCTTCAGGGTAACTTTCAACAGACCATTGTACCTTTCAACTTTCCCTGAGGCTTGTGCATAGCATGGGATATGGTATATCCACTCAATACCATGCACTTTGGCCCAGTGTCCTGGTTTGAGTCAGGATAAAGCCAGTTTTTCTTTTGCTGATTCTTTTTTTTCTTTTCAGTGAGCTTTCTTCAACTAGCAACTGCGTGTTCTGCTAGGTTGATAAGACACTGGAATGTTTTTTATAATTGCTGGGCCCTCAAGGTCGTGCCTTTGCTCTGCCGGCTCAGACACTGTGGGGGGATTTGTGGCCCCCCCCGTGGGAGGCTGGGTTAGACAAACAGCAAAACTGACCAGATATTCCATCCCATATATCTACGTAGGCTTGGGGGGAGGTCGGAGATGACAGAAGAAAACTTCCTTCCTTCCTGCTTTGCTCTCTCGCTGCTTCGCTTCGCCTCTGTGTCTCCCTTCCTTCTTCTCTCTCTCTCTCTCTCTTCCGTTCACGGCCGGCGTCTGGGAAAACACCATCTGCCCATCATCGTCGACCCGTCGACCTCAAGCCCTCCTGACCCTCGTAACTCTCTGCCTTTCTCCAGGAGCAGCTTCGGGATTCCTCGAAATTGTCTCGTCTGAGGGAAGTGCTGTGGGAGTTGCTGGGGGTGGGGGGAGGTGAGAGGCTTCTACCCACACCTTTGTATAATCACATATATATACATATATATCCTCTCATATCACCCATTAGTATTCTAATTAAAGCTGCACGGTTCAGTTTTCAATCTAGCCAAGTCTCTCTCTTTTTTTCTCTCTCTCCTTCCCTGTCTGGGTGGGAGGGGGAGGGGATCGAGAGCATTGTTGTCAAAATGAGTCAAACGGTGACAACAATTAATTCCATCCCTTATTCCATACCATACATTACGTACAGGCTCTATACCTTACCAATTGTTAAATCAAGGATTCTCTCCCAAAGTTAAATTACCCTGAGGTACATATTGTACCTCACCATCCTCCATAATTACACACCAAGTATGTCCAGGTCCCTGAGCAAAAGCAATACCTTGGACAGGTTTACCTTTGCCTGAAGCAGGATAGACCCAGACACTTTTACCCAACAAGTTTCTTTCACATACCACAGGGACTTTAATCCCCATCTGTAGTATGCAAAAGGTCTGATTGAGCAGCCCCAGCCCGCTTTTTTTTATCCCAGTTTTTGAAAGTTCCACCCCCCATTGCCTTTAGGGTAGCTTTCAACACACCATTATACCTTTCAGCTTTCCCTGAGACTTGTGCATAGGATGGGATATGGTATATCCACTCAATACCATGCTCTTTAGCCCAATCAGTAACAAGACTATTTTTGAAATGAGTCCCATTATCTGACTCAATTCTCTCTGGAGTACCATGTCTCCACAAAATTTGCCTTTCAAGACCCAAGATAGTATTCCTGGCTGTGGCATGAGGCACAGGATATGCCTCCAACCATCCTGTATTGTTTCCACCATTGTAAGCACATAGTGCTTACCCTGGCGGCCCTGAGGCAGTGTGATGTAGTCAATTTGCCAGGCCTTCCCAAACCTGTGCTTTGACCACCTCCCCTCATACCACAAAGGTTTCAACCGTCTTGCCTACTTAATTGCAGCACACGCCTCACAATCGTGGATCACCTGCGCAATAGTATTCATGGTTAAGTCCACCCCTCGGTCAAGAGCCCATTTATATGTTGCGTCTCTGCCCTGATGACCTGAAGAGTCATGGGCCCATCGAGCTAGAAAGAGCTCACCCTTGTGTTCCCAGTCTAAGTCTATTTGGAACACTTGGGCAGCGTCATCTGCTCGTTGGTTGTGTTGATGTTCCTCAGTGGCTCGACTCAGAGGTACGTGGGCATCTACATGACGTACTTTTACCACCAATTTCTCTATTCGAGCTGCAATGTCCTTCCACAGGTCAGCAACCCAAAGAGGTTTACCCTTTCTCTGCCAGTTGTTTTGCTGCCACTGCTTTAGCCAACCCCACAAGGCATTTGCTGCCATCCACGAGTCAGTGTAGAGATAGAGTCTCAGCCACCCCTCTCGCTCAGCAATATCCAAGGCCAGCTGGATGGCTTTTACCTCTGGAAACTGACTTGATTCACCTTCTCCTTTAGGTACTTGAGCAACCAGTCGTGTAGGACTCCACACGGCAGCTTTCCACTTCCGGCGGTTCCCTACAAGACAACAGGAGCCATCGGTGAAAAGAGCAAATTGTTTCTCAGTCTCTGGTAGGTGATCATATGGTGGAGCTTCTTGAGCCCGTCTCACCACTTCTTGTGGTGGCATTCCAAAGTGTGTGCCTTCTGGCCAGTTTGTAATTGCTTCCACAATACCTGGACTGTTAGGTTTCCCTGTTCGAGCTCGCTGGGTGATTAAAGCAGTCCGTTTACTTCAAGTCACATCGGTGGCATGATGGATAGGAGCAAGGTTATTCTGGAACATGAATCTTAGCACTGGTAATCTGGGGGCCAGGGGAAGCTGCGCTTCAGTGCCAGTCACTTCTGAAGCAGCTCTAACTCCTTCATATGCTGCAAGTATCTCCTTCACAGTTGTTGTATAGTTGGCCTCGCAACCTCTGTAGCTCTGTGTCGCAAGCCGGTACTGGGGGGCTACCGGCTGTCAGGATGCTTTTGCGACTCCCCCTCTCAATGTGGAGGGGCTTGTGAATGAGCCCGAGGGTCACACGCGGCGCTGCCTGTCACAGAGGAACGGCCACCGTGGGACCGTATTTCAGGGTGGTAGCTAGAAAGCACCCCCCCCTCCACCACGCTCAGAAATTGCCTCTAAAGCCAAGATTTACTCCACAAACTAATAGGTTTATTAAGGGTTAACACAAACCGAGGGATGATGTTTAGGGACAATGCAGGTGTGAATGGCTGCCAGGGATATCAATATGTATGTAGTGAGCAAGTGTCCTTTAGGGAGGCAATGCAAAGGTGCTTTTAAGGGAGAGGATTAAGGACCAAAGGGAGGAGGGGAGGAGGGAAGGCAACCCAAGCCGCAGGTCCTCCCTAAGAGGTCACGCTGTGTATGCAAGTATGAGGAAAGGAATGTGTGTATGTGTGTGTGTGTGTGAGGTGATGTTACCCTCCGGTGACTTGTCCAGCGTGGGTCAGTGGCCAGAAGGCAGGACAGGAGGTCCGTGTTGTCGGAGGGGCAGCCTCTCGACAGCGGGTGCAGCGGCCGCTGGTTTCCTCTCAACCGGCAGCAACACGGGGAGGGGGCTCCGGCCCCGACCCCAGGGCTCGGGACCCCGGCACTCTAGGCGCTGAGGCTCAGGCTGGACCCGGGGGCAGGCAGGCAGACAGGCAGGCAGGCAGGGTCCCAGCAACAGTGTCCGCAGCAGGGGGGTGTCCCACGCAGAAAGCGTCCGACCGAGCCTCAGGGAGGAGGGAAGGGCCCACCTGCTGCACTCGCCGCCTTTGATACCCCTGTGACCCACCGGTCCAGTCAGTGTCACTGTCCAGAGCCAATGAGTATCCATGAGCCCCACGTTAGGGCGGTGACTGCCAGGGGCACAGGATGGCTTGTCGCCCATCCTTTCTGTCCCGGGCCACAGCTGTTGTTTTGGGTTCAGTTGTCCTTGAGAAGCAAGTCTGTTTTAGTTCGTTAACTGGGGATAATCAGGAGAGGCCTTCGCTGGCTTAAAAGACATTTTGTTTAGACTTATGTGGGGAAGAAAAGAACAGTTTCCCACACCCTGGCTCCAGAATCCCAAGGGTCGACCTCGAGTCTCCCCTGATGCTTTCTGCCAGAGGCTCCAGGTAGGACCATTTTGTCCAGCTGCAGTGTAGAGCACATTCGTGATGTCTGGCCCCGTTCGAACTGGTCCAAGGGCCATTGCCTGCACAATCTCTTTTTTAATCTGCTCAAAAGCTTTCTGTTGGTCAGGACCCCATTTAAAATCATTCTTCTTTCAGGTCACCTCATAGAGGGGTTTCACAATTTCACTGTAACATGGAATATGCATTCTCCAGAAACCAACAGTCCCTAAAAAGGTTTCAGTGACCTTTCTACTTGATGGCGGGGCCATAGCTGTTGTTTTATTAATCACATCCATTGGGATCTGGCGACGACCATCTTGCCACTTGATTCCCAGGAATTTGATTTCTCGCGAAGGTCCCTTGACCTTACTTCTTTTTACAGCAAAACCAGCATCCAGAAGAATTTGGATGATATTTTTACCTTTCTCAAAAACTTCTTCTGGTGTGTCACCCCACACAATGATGTCATCAATGTAGTGCAGGTGTTCTGGAGCTCCACCCTTCTCCAGTGCAGCATGGATCAGTCCATGACAAATGGTTGAGCTGTGTTTCCACCCCTGGGGCAGTCAATTCCAGGTGTATTGGACTCCCCTCCAGGTGAAAGCAAACTGTGGCCTGCACTCTGGTACTATAGGAATAGAGAAGAATGCATGTGCAATGTCAATAATGGCATACCACCTGGCTGCTTTCGACTCCAGCTCATACTGAAGTTCTAGCATGTCTGGTACAGCAGCACTGAGCGATGGTGTCACTTCATTCAGGCCACGATAGTCCACTGTCAGCCTCCACTCGCCATCAGTCTTTCGCACTGGCCAGATAGGACTGTTGAAGGATGAGTGAGTCCTGCTGATCACACCTTGGCTTTCCAGTTGCCGGATCAGCTTGTGAATAGGGACCACCGAATCTCTGTTGGTGCGATACTGCCGTCTATGCACCGTTGAAGTGGCAACTGGCACCTGTTGATCCTCGACCTTCAGCAACCCCACTACAGAAGGGTCATCTGAAAGGCCAGACAAAGTATGCAGCTGTTCAGTGTCCTCAGTCTCTACAGCCGCTATACCAAAGGCCCACTGGTACCCTTTTGTGTCACGGAAGTATTCTTTCCCAAAATAATCTATGCCAAGGATGCACGGAGCATCTGGGCCAGTCACTATAGGGTGCATCTGCCACTCCTCACCAGTAAGGCTCATGTCAGCCTCCACAACAGTCAGCTGTTGAGAACCTCCTGTCACTCCAGAGATAGTGACGGAGTCTGTTCCCTCATGATTCGACGGCACCAGTGTGCACTGTGCACCCGTGTCCACCAAAGCTCTATATCTTTGTGGTTCTGATGTGCCAGGCCATCGAATCCACACAGTCCAATAAACTCGGTTATCCCTCTCCTCCTCCTGGCCGGAGGCAGGGCATCTCTAGGGCTGAGCATTAGAACTCGATGAACCATCCTGATTATTGACTGATGCAACCTTCCTCTTGGAAGAACCATCTCCTGGTTTTGTTCTGTTTAGTAGCTCTTGCACATGCAGCTGGAGAATATCAGTGGGTTTCTTGTCCCAGACTCTCATGTCCTCTTTAAAATAATTTTTCAAGAGAGACCACAGGTGGCGTCGCAGTGAGTCCTGTCTTCCTCGCTGCTGTCTCGTAGCAGGACGTCTCTTATTAATGACTGCAACACGTGGCCCGTCGTCTCTAGGGAGAATCTGGGGTTTACTTCCCCATCCATTTGGCATCCTATTCTTTCTGTCAGTCACATTTTCAATGGCTGAGGTTTGGAACTGAAGGGAATCAGAGATGATGTCTCCATACTCTCGTGCTTTGAAAGCCACCTCATGCACAGTTGGTCTTACGCCATCATCAAAGCATCCCATGAAGGAGAATATATGGGCATGTGCTGCTGGTACAGCCTGAGCAAATCTCCGGAACATCTGTGTGTCACACTCAACATCATCAGGATTTGTAAGTCCATCTTTATCATAGATAACTTCTCGCACAGCTATCTCTCTCAAGTATGTGATGGCTTTCTCAAGAGTGGGTGTTCTGCTCCGGCGCCATTCGATGTCACCTTTGTGGGGGTATCTCTCTCTCACAGCTGAAAGAAGTCGGTCCCACAGGGTGGTAATTCCCGTCTTACTACTAAGTGCTCTGTCAATACCAGCATCTCTGGCCAGGGATCCCAACTGCTTGGCTTCTTTCTCGTCCACGTTGTGGGTTTCAGCACCACTATCAAAGCATCAGAGCAACCATGGAAGAATTCCCTCACCCTCAATGCGGGTAAAGTCCTTTTTCATGAGGCACAGTTCTTTCATAGAGTAAGGCTGGACAAGGTCATCGTCGTCATCTGATTGAGGAGGGTGTCCTGGTTTGAGCCAGGATTAAGCCAATTTTTCTTTTCACTGATTTTTTTTTCCTTCAGTAAGCTTTCTTGTAACTAGCAACTGTGTGTTCTGTTAGGCTGATAAGACAGTGGAATGTTTTTCTAACTACTGAGGTTTCAAGGTTACACCTTCACTCCGCCGGCTTAGACACTATGGGGAGATCTCTGACCTCCCCCCGTGGGAGGCTGAGTTAGACAGACAGCAAAATTGGCCAAAGATATTCCATTCCATATATCTACGTAAGCTCAAAGGAAGGTCAGAGATCATAGAAGACAGCTTCCTTCTTCTTCTCGCCTTCTCTTCCGTCCATGGCCGGCGTCCAGGGAGGACTCTGTTCATCCATCACCGCCGACCCTTAGGCTCGAGCTCCCCTGACCCTCATAACTCTCTGCTTTCTCCAGCAGCAGCTCCGGGATTCCTCGGGACTCTTCCCAGTTCAGGGGAGTGCTGTGGGAGTTGCTGGGGGTGGGGGGAGGCGAGAGGCTTTTGCCCATATCTGAATATATCTGTATATAATTGTATATATTTTCTTGTATGATTCATTAGTGTTTTAATTAAAGCTGTGTAGTTTAGTTTTCAATCCAGCCAAGTCTCTCTCTTTTTCTCTCTCTCCTTCCCTACCTGGGTGGGGGGGTGCGGGGATCGAGAGCATTGTTGTCGGACCTGAGTCAAACGGTGACAGAGGGCCTGCTGTCTCTTTATCTGTTTGAGAGTGGTCTGTTTTTTTATCTGTCTGAGAGGCACTCGCTCCATCAACTGATTTAGAATCCCCTTCTTCCTCACCCTCACCTTCTACTGCTTTAAGGAACTCTGGATATCTCAGATGGGAGCGGGTGAAAAGGGTGGAGCATTTTGCCTTTGCCTTGCTCCTGGTCACAGGATCAACTAGCCTGATTTGCGATGGATCGGATTCTATCTCTGTAGGAGCAGTTGTTTTTGTAGCAGTAGGAGTGGTGGTATTGGCAGCAGTGGTGTTGGCAGCAGCAGTGGCAGCAACATTGCCTGTGGGGGAGTGGCAGTGAGTAGAACAGCATCTGGCCCTACGCATCCTACTGTGACAATGCTATTCAGATCAAATGCTGGGAGATTCAGCTTGAAAGAAAATAGAGGTTTAAAGTTGGACCAGCTAGGACTTGTACTGTGGCTGTACATATACAGTGCCCCCATAAAGAACAGTATCATAATCCCTAAAATGACCAAGCCAGTGATTATACGGTTGATAATGGCTACAGTTCTATCAATAAACCATAAAACGATCACAAGAGCAGCCACAAAAAGCAGAATGCTCTCGGCTGCATACCACATGTACAGCTGCAGGCTTGAAAGAAAATCCAGTAGATTCATTGCAGCAAATGTCTGTTCAGTTTTCAATCCATCAGGAAATTCAGCAAAATTGCTTGCCATTGCTATCTGAGGGATTTCTCCCATCAGTGATGGAATTTGTAATCTGGGCTTAAAATTCGAGCCCCACGTTGGGCTCCAATAAATTGTTGTCACCGTTTGACTCAGTTTGACAACAATGCTCTCGATCCCCTCCCCCTCTCACCCAGGTAGGGAAGGAGAGAGAGAAAAAAAAGAGAGAGACTTGGCTAGATTGAAAACTGAATCGTGCAGCTTTAATTAGAATACTAATGGGTGATATGAGAGGATATATATGTGATTATACAAAGGTGTGGGTAGAAGCCTCTCGCCTCCCCCCACCCCCAGCAACTCCCACAGCACTCCCCTCAGACGAGACAATTTTGAGGAATCCCGAAGCTGCTCCTGGAGAAAGGCAGAGAGTTACGAGGGTCAGGAGGGCTTGAGGTCGATGGGTCGACGATGATGGGCAGATGGTGTTTTCTCAGATGCCGGCCATGAACGGAAGAAAGAGAGAGAGAGAGAGAGAGAGAGAAGAAGGAAAGGAGACACAGAGGAGAAGCGAAGCAGGAAGGAAGGAAGTTTTCTTCTGTCATCTCTGACCTCCCCCCGAGCCTACGTAGATATATGGGATGGAATATCTCTGGTCAGTTTTGCTGTTCGTCTAACCCAGCCTCCCACGGGGAAGGCCACAGATCCCCCCGCAGTGTCTGAGCCGGCAGAGCAAAGGCACGACCTTGAGGGCCCAGCAATTATAAAAACATTCCAGTGTCTTATTCCAGTGTCTTAGCAGAACACGCAGTTGCTAGTTGAGGAAAGCTCACTGAAAAGAAAAAAAAGAATCAGCAAAAGAAAAACTGGCTTCATCCTGGCTCAAACCAGGACACCCAGTGAGTCACAAGATTGTTTTTGAAATGAGTCCCATTATCTGACTCTGGAATACCGTGTCTCCACACGATTTGCTTCTCAAAGCCCAAGATAGTATTCCTGGCTGTGGCATGAGGCACAGGATATGTTTCCAACCATCCTGTACTTGTTTCCACCATTGTAAACACAAAGCACTTACCCTGGTGGGTCTGAGGCAGTGTGATATAGTCAATTTTCCAGGCCTCCTCTTACCTGTACTTTGACCACCTCCCCTCATACGACAAAGGTTTAAACTGTTTAGCCTGGTTAACTGCAGCACGTTTCACAGTCATGGATAACCTGCACAAGAGCATCCATGGTTAAGTCCACCCCTCAGTTACGAGCCCATTTGTATGTTGCATATCTGCCCTGATGACCTCAAGAGTCATGGGCCCATTGAGCCAGAAAGAGCTCACCCTTGTGTTCCCAGTCTAAGTCTATTTGGAACACCTGAGCATCCTCATCTGCTCGTTGGTTGTGTCAATGTTCCTCAGTGACTCGACTCAGAGGTACGTGTGCATCTACATGACGCACTTTTGCCACCAGTTTCTCTATCCGAGCTGCAATGTCCTTCCACAGCTCAGCAACCCAAAGAGGTTTACCTTTTCGCTGCCAGTTGTTCTGCTGCCACTGCTTTAGCCAACCCCACAAGGCATTTCCTGCCATCCACGAGTCAGTGTAGAGATAGAGTCTCAGCAACCCTTCTCGCTCGGCAAAGCTATCTGGATGGCTTTTAGCTCTGCAAACTGACTCGATTCACCTTCTCCTTCAGCTGCTTGTGCAACTAGTTGTGTAGGCCACTACAAGGCAGCTTTCCGCTTCCAGCTGTTCCCTACAAGATGACAAGAGCCATTGGTGAAAAGAGCAAAATATTTCTCAGTCTCTGGTAGATGATCATATGGTGGAGCTTCTTGAGCCTGTCTCACCACTTCTTGTGGTGGCATTCCAAAGTGGGTGCCTTCTGGCCAGTTTGTAATTGCTTCTACAATATCTGGACGATTAGGTCTTCCTATTTGAGCTCGCTGGGTGATTAAAGCAGTCCATTTACTCCAAGCCACATCGGTGGCATGATGGACAGGAGAAATGTTACTCTGGAACATGAATCTCAGCACTGGTAATCTGGGCGCCAGGAGGAGCTGCGCTTCAGTGCCAATCACTTCCGAAGCAGCTCTAACTCCTTCATATGCTGCAAGTATCTCCTTCTCAGTTGTCGTGTAGCTGGCCTCAGAACCTCTGTAGCTCCAGAATCCCAAGGGTCGACCTTGAGTCTCCCCTGGTGCTTTCTGCCAGAGGCTCCAGGTAGGACCATTGTGTCCAGCTGCGGTGTAGAGCACATGCAATATGCATTCTCCACAAAATAACTTCCTAAAAAGGTTTGTGTGTCCTCTTTAGTAGGTGGTGGGGCCATAGCTGTAATTTTGTTCATCATATCCATTGGGATTTGGCGACATCCATCTTGCCACTTAATTCCCAGGAAGTGGATCTCTCATGAAGGTCCCTTGACTTTGTTTATTTTTACAGCAAAACCAGCATCCAGAAGAATTTGGATGATATTTTTACTTTTCTTGAAGACTCCTTCTGGTGTATCACCCCACACAATGATGTCGTCGATATACTGCAGGTGTTCTGGAGCTCCCCCCTTTTCCAGTGCAGCGTGGATCAGTCCATGACAAATGGTTGAGCTGTGTTTCGACCCCTGGGGCAGTCGATTCCAGATGTACTGGACTCCCCTCCAGGTGAAAGCAAACTGTGGCCTGCACTCTGGTACTATAGGAATAGAGAAGAATGCATGTGCAATGTCAATAATGGCATACCACCTGGCTGCTTTCGACTCCAGCTCATACTGAAGTTCTAGCATGTCCGGCACAGCAGCACTGAGCGGCGGTGCAACCTCATTCAGGCCACGATAGTCCACTGTCAGCCTCCACTCGCCATCAGGCTTTCGCACTGGCCAGATAGGACTGTTGAAAGGTGAGTGAGTCCTGCTGATCACTCCTTGGCTCTCCAATTGCCGGATCAGCTTATGAATGGGGATCACAGAGTCTCTGTTGGTGCAATATTGCTGTCTATACATCATTGAAGTGGCAGTTGGTGCCTGCTGGTCTTCAGCCTTCAGCAACCCCACTAGAGAAGGGTCATCTGAAAGGCCAGGCAAAGCATGCAGCTGTTCAGTGTCCTCAGTCTCTACAGCTGCTATACCAAAGGCCCACCGGTACCCTTTTGGGTCACAGAAATATCCTTTCCTGAGATAGTCTATGCCAAGGATGCACGGAGCATCTCGACCAGTCGCTATAGGGTGCATTTGCCACTCCTTACCAGTGAGGATCACATTGGCCTCCACAACAGTCAGTTGTTGAGATCCTCCCGTCACTCCAGAAATAGTGATGGAGTCTGTCCCTTTATGATTCGATGGCATTAGGGTGCACTGTGCACCAGTGTCCACCAAAGCTTTATTTCTTTGTGGTTCTGATGTGCCAGGCCACCAAAACCACACAGTCCAGTAAACTCGGTTGTCCTTCTCCTCCCCTTGGCTGGAGGCAGGGCACCTCTAATATTGAGCATTAGAGTTTGGTGCACCATCCTGGTTGGTGACTAGTGCAGCCTTTTTCTTGGAAGAACCATCTCCTGCCTTTGTTCTGTTTAGTAGCTCTTGCACACTTAACTGGAGAATATCAGTGGGTTTCTTGTCCCAGACTCTCATGTCCTCTTTAAAATAATTTTTCAAGAGAGACCACAGGTGGTGTTAAAGTGGATCCCGTCTCTCTTGCTGCTGTCTCGTAGCAGGACGTCTCTTCTTAATGGCTGCAACATGTGACCAATTGTCTCTACGGAGATTCTGGGGTTTACCTCCCCATCTGTTTGGCATCTTATTCTTTCTGTCAGTCGTTTGTTCAATGGCTGAAGTGTGGAACTGATGGGAATCAGAGATCATGTCTCCATACTGTCGTGCTTTGAAAGCCACCTCACCCACAGTTGTTCTTGCGTCATTATCAAAGCATTCCGTGATAAATATATGGGCATGTGCTGCTGGTACAGCCTGCGCAAACCTCTGGAACATCTGTGTGTCACAGCATTGCCTGTGGGGGATTGGTAGTGAGTGGAACAACACCTCACCCTACGTATCCACAATACATTATAAACATTCAGCAGACGCATTCCTACTGCAAGAATGCCATTCAGATCAAGAGCTGGGACACTCAGCTTGAAAGAAAATGGAAAGGTAAAATTGAACTTGCTACTGCGATTGCCAACATGGACCATTCCGTTCACTTTACGAGTGATTTGGGCTCGATTTTAAGCCCAAATTACACATTTTCATCAATTGGGAGTGTCCAAAATTCCATCTCTGATGGGAGGAATCCCTCAGATAGCAATGAGCAATAATTCTGCTGAGTGTCCTGACGGATTGAAAACTGAACAGACACTTACTGCAATGAATCTACTGGATCTTTTTCCAAACCTGCAATTGTACATGTGGTTTGCAGCCGAGGGCATTCTGCACTTTGTAGCTGCTCTTGTGATTCTTTTGTGGTTTACTGACAGAACTGTAGCCATAATCAACCGTATCATTACCAGCCTAGTGATCCTAGGGATGATGATACTGTTCTCTATGGGGTCACTGTATGTGTACAGTTACACTGCTAGTCCTACTGGTACAACTCCTAAAGTGAATGGAACGGTCCATGTTGGTAACAGCAATAGCTGGTTCAATTTTACCTCTCCATATTCTCTCAAGCTGAATCTCCCAGCTCTTGATGTGAATAGCATGGTTGCAGTGGGGATGTTTTTGCTGAATGTTTATAATATATTGTGGATGCGTAGGGCCAGATGCTGTTCTGCTCACTGCCATTCCCCCACAGGCAATGTTGCTGCCACTGATGCTGCCAACACCACTGCTGCCAATACCACCACTCCTACTGCTACAAAAACAACTGCTCCTACAAAGATAAAGTCCAATCCCTCACAAGTCAAGCTAGTTGACCCTGTGACTAGGAGCAAGGCAAAGACAAAAACAGAGGCTGACAGTGAGGAAGGGAAGGATTCTAAATCAGATGATGGAGCAGGTACCTCTCCAGAGGCTGGCAGTGAGGAAGAAGAGGATTCTAATACAGTTGATGGAGCGGGTGCCTCTCAGACAGATAAAAAAACAGGCCACTCTCAGACAGATAAAAAACCAGGCCACTCTCAAACAGATAAAAGAACAGCAGGTCCTCCTCAATCAGATGACGACGGTGACCTCGCCCAGCCTTTCTCTATGAAAGAACTGCGCCTCATGAGAAAGGACTTCACCCGCATTGATGGTGAGGGAATCCTTCCTTGGCTGCTCCGATGCTTTGATAGTGGTGCTGAAACCTACAATGTGGATGAGAGAGAAGCCAAGCAGTTGGGATCCCTGGCCAGAGATGCTGGTATTGACAGAGCACTTAGTAGTAAGACAGGAACTACTACCCTGTGGGACCGACTTCTTTCAGCTGTGAGAGAGAGATACCCCCACAAGGGTGACATCGGATGGCGCCGAAGCAGAACACCCACTCTCGAGAAAGCCATCACCTACTTGAGAGAGATTGCTGTGCGAGAAGTGATCTATAATAAAGATGGAATCACAGATCCTGATGATGTTGAGTGTGACCCACAAATGTTCCGGAAGTTTGTTCAGGCTGTACCAGCAGCGCATGCCCATATATTCTCCTTCATGGGATGTTTTGAAGGTTATGAAAGACCAACTGTACGTGAGATAACTTTTAAAGCACGAGAGTATGGAGACATCCTCTCTGATTCCCTTTACTTCCACACCTCAGCCATTGAAAAAATGACTGACAGGAAGAATAAGATGCCAAACGGATGGGGAAGTAAACTCCAGATTCTTCCTAGAGACAACTGGTCACGTGTTGCAGCCATTAAGAAGAGATGCCCTGCTACGAGACAGCAGCAAGAGAGACGGGATCCACTTTAACACCACCTGTGGTCTCTCTTGAAAAATTATTTTAAAGAGGACATGAGATGCACACGTGCCTCTGAGTCGAGCCACTGAGGAACATCGACACAACCAACGAGCAGATGAGGCTGCTCAAGTGTTCCAAGTAGACTTAGACTGGGAACACAAGGGTGAGCTTTTTCTGGCTCGGTGGGCCCATGATGCTTCAGGTCATCAGGGCAGAGATGCAACATACAAATGGGCTCGTGACCGAGGGGTGGACTTAACCATGGACACTATTGCACAGGTGATCCATGACTGTGAGACGTGCTGCAATTAAGCAGGCAAAACGGTTGAAACCTTTGTGGTATGAGGGGAGGTGGTCAAAGTACAGATTTGGAGAGGCCTGGCAAATTGACTACATCACACTTCCTCAGAGCCGCCAGGGTAAGCGCTATGTGCTTACAATGGTGGAAACAAGTACAGGATGGTTGGAGACATATCCTGTGCCTCATGCCACAGCCAGGAATACTATTCTGGGTCTTGAGAAGCAAATTTTGTGGAGACATGGTACTCCAGAGAGAATTGAGTCAGATAATGGGACTCATTTCAAAAACAGTCTTGTCACTGACTGGGTTAAAGAGCATGGTATTGAATGGATCTACCATATCCCATACTATGCACAGGCCTCAGGGAAAGTTGAAAGGTACAATGGTCTGTTGAAGGCTACCCTAAAGGCAATGGGTGGTGGAACTTTCAAAAACTGGGATAAAAATTTGGCAAAGGCCACCTGGTTAGTTAATACCAGGGGATCCATCAATCGGGCTGGTCCTGCCCAGTCAGACCTTTTGCATACTGCAGATGGGGATAAAGTCCCTGTGGTATGTGAAAGAAACCTGCTGGGTAAAAGTGTTTGGGTCTATCCGTTCCGTTCACTTTACGAGTTGTGCTGTAACTGTACACACAGTGCCCCCATAAAGATCAGTATCATAACCTCTAAGATCGCTAGGCTTTTAATTATATGGTTGATTATGGCTACAGTTCTGTCGATAATCCATAAAACAATCACAAGAGCAGCTACACAGAGCAAAATGCGCTCGGCTGAATACCACATGTACAATTGTATGTTGGGCAAAAGGTCCAGTAAATTCACTGCAGAAAGTGTCTGTTCAGTTTTCAATCCTTCAGGAATTTCAGCAGAACTTTTGCCCATTGCTATCTAAGGGATTCCTCCCATCAGAGATGAAATTTTGAACACTCCAAATTAGTGAAAATTTATAATCTGGGCTTAAAATCGAGCTCCACATTCGGCGCCAATAAATTGTTGTCACCGTTTGACTCAGGTTGGGCAACAATGTTCTCGATCCCCTCCCTCTCCCACCCAGGTAGGGAAGGAGAGAGAGAAAAAGAGAGACTTGGCTGGATTGAAAACTAAACTACACAGATTTAATTAAACACTAATGATAAAATAAAATATATACAATTGTATACAAATATGTTCAGGTATGTGCAAAAGCCTCTCGCGTGCCCCCACCCCCAGCAACTCCCCCAGCACTCTCCTTAGCTGTGAAGAGTCCCAAAAAATCCTGGACTGCTGCTGGAGAAGAGCAGAGAGTTATGAGGGTCAGGAGAGCTCGAGCCCAGGGGTCGACGGTGATGCATGGACGGAGTCCTCCCTCGACGCCGGCCATGGATGGAAGAGAAGGGGAGAAGACCCAGCAGTTAGAAAAACATTCCACTGTCTTATCACCCTTAGTTAGAACACACTGTGACTAGTTAAAAGAAAGCTTACTGAAGGAAAAAGAATCAGTAAAAGTGGCTTCATCCTGGCTCATACCAGAACATTTGTCCTTTTCCTTTTCCTTGGTGACAACGTTCCCCTACTGCATCCAATAAAGGATGGAGATTCTCCTTGGTTCTGTTTTTGTTGTTAAAGTATTTGTAAAACATTTTTTATTATCTCTTATGACAGTGGCCAGATTGAGCTCCAGCTGGGCTTTTGCCTTCCTTATTTTCTCTCTTCATGACCTAATGAGATCCCTGTACTCATCCTGAGATGCTTTCCCCTTCTTCCAAAGGAGGTAAACTCTCCTTTTTTTTCCTTTTTCCTACTAACAAAAAGCTCCCTTTTCTTTGAGCATGTGTAGTAAAATTTTTAAGCACTGTCACTTTAACAGAAGCAAAGAACTACTTAATGTATAGGAGTGATAGAATGTAATTAGAGATAATTTTACATGGTTCTGTGCATAAAAGTAGCACTTAAGTTTTGGGAAGCTGAGCTAGTTTAGTGGAATACCACCTAGCTCCCTTTTCTGCACAGAACTGGATATTAAAGCAAATATTTCAACTCTGTGTTTGGATCGGCTTGTTGCACACCAGGTGACAGACTACCCCTGCTTTCGGGAGAACACTGGGAGGGTGAGGGGAGTAATAGAGAGCAATTCTGTTCTCTGTGTTTTGGTTTGCCCTGACCACTAAACCAAGACAAGGAGGAACTTCAGGTGTACTCTGCATGACACCCTATGGTTCCTCCTGTGTGACCAGGGGGAGTATATGTGGAAGTGGGATGATGCGTCCACCTCAAAGCTATACACCTGCGTATGTGAACTGTGGGGGAAGACATCTGCTAAGGCTGCCACTAGTTGCTACTGAGATATTGGAAGGCAAGCAGCAATCTCCCAGATGTAGAAGGACTGAGAATGCCTCTCCTCCTGATATTAGTGATGGAACTTCTGATACTGCAGGATTCAGATAGTAAATACACTGGCCAGGAAAAAAGAAAAGGAACAATAGGATTTCCTAGACTCTTTGGATTTGGTGGTCTGGCACATCCAATCCACAAGGAGTATAAGGCTCTTTTGGACACTGGTACACAGTATACTCTAATGCCATCAAGGTACAAGGGAGCAGAACCCATCTGGATTTTGGGAGTGACAGGAATATCCCAGTATTTGTTTCTGTTGGAAGCTGAGGTGAGCCTAACAAGTGACAAGTTGCAGAAGCATCATAGTGTGACCAGCCCAGAGGCCCCATGTATCCTTGGCATAGACTACCTCAGGGGAGGGTACTTCAAGGAACCAAATGGGTATTTCTAGGCCTTTGGTATAGCCACCATGGATACAGATAAGATTAAACAGCTGTCTACTTTGCCCAGCCTCTTGAGGGATCCCTCTGTTGTGGGGTTGCTGCACATTGAAGAACAGCAGGTTCCACTTGCTACCAGGAGAGTGCAGCAGCAGCAAAAATGCACCAGCCAAGACTCCCTGGGTCCCATCCATAAGTTGATACATTGGCCGGAGAGCCAAAGAGCGATCAGCAAGACTCACTAACCCTTGAGTAGTCCCATATGGCCAGTATGAAAGTCCAACAGAGGGTGAAGGTCAACAGTAGACTACTGCGGTCTGAACAAGGTCACACTGTTGTGGAGTGCTACCATACTGGACATGCTAGAACTCCAATATGAACTGGAGTTGAAGGTGGTTTTGCCATTAAAAACAAAACAAAAAAGTCAAAGGACCTGCACAGGAAATCCAGTTCTTGAGAATAAAATGGCAAGAGGGATGTTCTCACATCCCTATGGATGTGATCAATAAAATAACAACTATGTCCCCACCAGGTAGCAAAAAAGAAACACAAGCCTTCTTAAGCATTGTGGACTTCTGGAAAATGCATGTTCTGGGTTAGAGTTGGTGTGTGAGCCTTCTCCATCAAGTGACCTGAAAGAAAAACTATATTAACTGGGGCTCAAATCATCAGCAGGCCTTTGAACACATTGAACAGGACACAGCTCATGTAGTAGCATTTGGTCCAGTCCAGACAGGGCCAGCTGTAAGAAATATGCTCTGCAGAGCTATCCACACTGCACAGCAGGGACAACCAGGGAGGAGCGGCACAGCCCTGTGTCATCTGTCGATCTGTGGAGAGTTGTCCCTGCAGAGGGCTGTCCTGGCGTAGAGATGTCCCGGCAGAGAGTTGTCTCCAGAGGAGAGTTGTCTTGGTGGAAAGTTGTCCCAGAGGAGAGTTGTCCCGGCGAAGAGTTGTCCCTTCCTGCTTGCCGTAACATCTACTAGCTTCTCCAGTACTCTGGGATGAATCCCATCAGACCCCATGGACTTATGAATATTCAGCTGGTACAATTGGTCCCTTACAATTTCAGTGTCCTTTTGGTATTAACATACTGTCTGACACAACACTGGCCAGTTTAAACTCTGAGTTTTGGCCTTTCATGTCTTCTCCCAGCACATGCAAAGCATGGCTCTGTAATCTTCCTGTGATCATACAATTTCTTTTTTTCTCTTGAGTTCCAACAGGGTTTCCCTATTCAGACAAGCTGATCTTCTGCCCTGCTTGCTTGACTTGCGGCACAGTGGGATTGCCTGCTCCTGTGCTTTTAAGGGGTGATTCTTAAAAAGTAACCAACTCTCATGGACCCAAGATCCATGAGATTGGCAGGGGACATTGATAACTAGCTCTCTGAGTAGCATAAAGTTTGCTTTCTTGAAAGCCAAAGAAGCAACTCTGCTGACCTTTTTTCTCATTGTACCAAAAATTAAAATAAAAATTAAACTCAACTATTTCTTGAACACTGTGGCCAAGATATCCACTGACCATCACATCTCCCATGAGTCCTTCTCTATTCAAAACCAGCAAGTCTAGGAGGGCATCTGTCCTGGTTTGAGCCAGGATAGAACTAATTTTCTTTTTAGTAGTTTTACTTTTCAGTGAAGTCTCTTCTAAGTAACTGCACTTGCTGAAATTAATGGCATGTTTCTCAGTCAGTGTTTGCTTCTAGGACTGAAAACGCTCAATGTTTATAGTTACTGCTGGAGAATGGTATGCAGAACCAAGGCCACTGCTTGGTTCTGAAAAACATGCTCCAGAAACAAAAGGGAGGAAACAGGTCAAACTTGCAACCCTTCTGCAGGGATGAGCAGACCAGACAGGTGACCAAAATTGACAAAGTATTCCATCCCATACACGTCATATTTGGTATAAATGAGGGACCACAAGGGTCAAGCTGTCTTCATCAATGGCCTACGTCCTGGGAGGACTTTGTCCGTTCATCAACCTTTGATACTGATTTGTGCATTCCTGAATCCATGTGTTCCTGTGTCAAGGTTTAACACTGGGTCTGCAATTAAACCAATGACAATAATGCTCTCTATCCCCTCCCCTTCCCACCCAAATAGGGAAAGGAGAGAGAGAATAAGGAGAGAGGCTTCTGGATTGCAAACTAGACAGCTTTAATGAAATACTAGTGATAAAAGAAAATGTCTACAAATATATACAAATATGTTCAGGAGCTTACAAAACCCCTATTGCCCCCACCCCCAGCAACTCTCATGGCTCTCCCCTGAGCCGTGATCAGTCCTGAGAAAGTTCCAGATGGCTTCTGGAGCTAGCAGCAAGGCAGACAGGAGCTAAGGGTAGAGATACAAGGGTCAGGAACGCACAGACGTAGGGATCTAGGGAGATGGATAGATGGAATCCTTCTCGAATGCCAGCCATGGACGAAAGAGAGCTTGACTCCTGTGATCTCTGAATTTATACTGAATATGATGTGTATGGGATGGAATACTCTGTTTGGCCAATTTTAGTCCCCTGTCTAGTCCACTCCTCCCTATGAGAGGATTGTAGATGTGACCCTTCTGCTTCTTTACTGTCCAAAGCAGAAGATGTGATAAGCGGAGCAAAGTGGCCTTGGTCTCTCAGCAGTAACTATGAACATTTGAGCATTATCGGTCCACTAGCTGGAAAACCTGGTGTTAATTTCAGCAAGTGTGCAGCTTAGAAGAGAGTCCACTGAAAACAAAAAAAAAATCAGTAGAAAGAAAATTGGCTTAATCCTGGCTCAAATCAGGACATCCTGCATCCAGCTCCAGTCTGCCACTGACTCCAGAAGTTGAGTCTGGGACTTTTCCAGGGACTGCCCTGCAGCCTCAGTGGTGATGTGAACATTACTGGAGGGGGCATGACAGTGGTTTTGTATATATTTTATATATTTGTACATATTTCATTAATTTCCTTTTTATCACGATTGTTTCATTAAAGCTGTGTAGTTTAGTTTCCAACGCCTAAGTCTCTCTGCCTTATTCTCTCTCCTTTCCTATAGGGAAAGAAAGAGGGGTTAATACAAAGCATCCTTCATACTCAGCTCACTGAGTACTTTTGAGAAGATATCTTCCACAAACTTCAAGAATTTCATATAATCATAGCAGGGTTAGGGTTGGAAGGGACCTTAAAGATCATCTATTTCCAACCACCCTGAATGGGCAGGGGCACCTCCCACTAGATCAGGTTCTCAAAGTCCCATCTAACCTGGCCTTGAACACTTCCAGGAATGGGACATCCACAACTTCCTTGGGCAACATGTTCTAGTGTCTCATCACCCTCACACTAAAGAATTTTTTCCTAATATCTAAACTAAATCTACCCTCTTCCAGCTTGAAACCACCCCTGCCACTACATGCCCTTGTAAAAAGTCCCTCCCCAGCTTCCTGTAGGCCTCCTTCAGGTACCGGAAGGCTGTTATGAGGTCTCCCCAGAGCTTTCTCTTCTCCAGGCTGAGTAACCCAAACTCTCTCAGCCTGTCCTCGTAGGAGAGATGCTTCAGCCCTTGGATCATCTTCGTGGCCCTTCTCTGGACTTTCTCCATGTCCTTCTTATGTTGGGGGCTCCAGAATTGGACACAGGACTCCAGGTGGGGTCTCATGAGAGCCAAGTAAAGGGGAAGAATCACCTCCCTGGCCCTGCCAGCCATGCTTCTTTTGATGCAGGACACAGTTGGCTTTCTGGGCTGCAAGTGCACATTGCTGGTTCATGGTGAGCTTCTTGTTCACCATCACTCCCAAGTCCTTCTCCTCAGGTCTGTTTTTGATCCATTTTCCACCCAGCCTGTATCTGTGCTTTGGATTACCCCAAAACAGGTGTAGGACCTTGCACTTAGCTTGATTGAACTTCATGCAATGTCACAGGCCCACCTCTCAAGTCTGACAAGGTCCCTCTGGATGGTATCCCTCCCCTCCAGTGCATCAACTACACCATACAGCTTGGTGTCATCAGCAAACTTGCTGAGGATGCATTCAATTCCACTGTCCATGTCACTCACAAAGATGTTAAACAGCACCAGTCCTAATACTGACCCCTGAGGAACGCCATTCATCACTGATCTCCATTTGGACATGGAACCGTTGACCACAAGTCTTTGAGTGTGACCAGCCAGCCAATTCCTTATCCATCGAGTGGTCCATCCATCAAATCCATGTCTCTCCATTTGAAAGACAAGGTTGTTGTGCAGGACACTGTGAAATGCTTTGCACAAGTCCAGGTAGATGACATCAGTTGCTCTTCCCTTATCTACCAGCACTGTAGCCCCATCATAGAAGGCGACCAAATTTGTTAGGCAGGATTTCCCCTCAGTGAAGCCATGTTGGCTGTCACAAATCACCTCCTTATTATCCATGTACCTTAGAATATTTTCCAGGAGGATATGTTCCATGATCTTGCTGGGCACAGAGGTGAGACTGACTGGCCTGTAGTTCCCTGTGTCTTCTTTTTCTCCCCTTTTTAAAAATGGGGGTTATGGTTCCCCTTTTTCAGTCAGTGGGATCTTCACCACACTGCCACAGTTTCTCAAATATGATGGAAAATGGCGCTGCAACTTCTCCTGCCAGTTCCCTCAGGAATGGACTTCTGCACCTTCAGGTTCTTTAGATGGTCTTGAACCTGAACTACCCCTACCGTGGTGGTTTTTCATTCTTCCAGTCCCTGCCTTTGCCTTCTCTGACTTGGGTGGTTTGGCTTGAGCACTTGCTGGTGAAGACTGAGGCAAAAAAGTCATTAAGTACCTCAGCCTTCTCCATATCCTGGGTAACCACGTCTCCTGTTTCCTTCTGGAGAGGGCCCACGTTTTCCTTAGTCTTCCTTTTATCTCCAACATACCTATAGAAGCCCTTGATGTCCCAGGCCAGGTTTAACTCTATCTGGGTTTTAGCTTTCCTAACCTGAACCCTAACTGCTGGGAAAATTTATTTGTATTCCTCCCAGGCTACTTGTCCTTGATTCCATACTCGGTAGGCTTCCCTTTTATGTTTGAGTTTGACCAGAAGTTCCTTGTTCATCCATGCAGGTCTCCTGGTGTTTTTTGCCTGCCTTTTTGCATTGCTCCTGAGTTTGGAGGAGGTAATCCTTGAATATTAACCAGCTTTTTTGGGCTCCTCTTTCCTCCAAGGCTTTATCCCATGGTACCCTACAGAGGTCAAAATCTACTCTCCTGAATTCCAGGGTAGTGAGCTTGCTGTGCACCCTCCTCACTGTCCTGAGGATCTTCAATTCCACCATTTCATGGTCACTGCAGCCAAGGCTGCCCTCGAGCTTCACATTCCCTACCAGTCCCTCCTTGTTGGGGAGAACAAGGTCCAGCATAGCACATCTCCTTGTTGGCTCCTCTATCACTTGGAGAGGGAAGTTATCATCAACACATTACAGGAACCTCCTGGATTGTTTATGCCCTCCTGTGATGTCCCTCCAACAGATGATTGAAATTTTCCAGACTTGCTTGTCACAGCAATATAGTAGTCCCAGTTGATGCCTGGGATGTTGCAGTCTCCCATAAGAACAAGGGCTACTGATGCAGAGATTTCTCCTAATTGCCTATAGAATAACTTATCCGTGCTAACATCTTGACTAGGTGATCAATAGTAGACACCCACTATGACAGCTGCTTTATTTTCCATCCCCCTAATTCTCATCCAGGGGCTTTCAAGACATCATACCTAACTGTAAGGGCTGTAAAACCAAATCTCTCCCTTACTATAGCGTGACACTGTCACCTTTTGACTCGGGTTCGACAACAATGCTCTCGATCCCCTCCCCCTCCCACCCAGGTAGGGAAGGAGAGAGAGAAAAAGAGAGAGACTTGGCTGGATTGAAAACTAAACTACACAGATTTAATTAAACACTAATGATATAAGAAAATATATACAATTATATACAAATATGTTCAGGTATGTGCAAAAGCCTCTCGCCTCCCCCCACCCCCAGCATCTCCCCTAGCACTCTCCTTAGCTGCAAACAGTCCCAAAAAATCCTGGACTGCTGCTGGAGAAGAGCAGAGAGTTATGAGGGTCAGGAGAGCTCGAGCCCAGGGGTCGACGGTGATGGATGGATGGAGTCCTCCCCAGACGGTGGCCATGGACGGAAGAGAAGGGAAGAAGAAGCAGGAAGGAAGTTGTCTTCTGTGATCTCTGACCTTCCTCTGAGCTTACGTAGATATATGGAATGGAATATCTCTGGCCAATTTTGCTGTCTGTCTAACTCAGCCTCCCTTATGGGGGTGTCATAGATCATCCTGGCTCAAACCAGGACAACATTATGCTCAGGTCACAGACTATCCAATACATTTTCATTAGCCACTACCCCCCTTCCTTCCCATCCTTTGATATATACACATATAATTCCCTTCATCTATGGGTTATCCTTCTAAAATGTCCATAAAATGCTGATAAAATGTCCATGAAATGTTCACTGAGTTAATTTAGTCTACAACTTTGTGCTCCATCTGTTATCGTGGTCACTCAAGACAGGAGAGGTGGTGTGTTGCATAGACCTATGGAGTTACTTGGCACCAAAGACAACTCAGGTTGGGTCACTGCTGTACTTACAGTGCTTGCGGCCCTTCTGATACCTCAGTTTTAATTATAGGTCTCGTTTTTAGTTCTAATTCCTCCCTGGGAACCAAAAGTTCAGTTATTCCAGGGGCAGAGGTAGTGATAACACCAACCGGCATTAGAGAAGCAGTAGGAGCAATGCCCGCAGTGGGACAGCAGTAACGCTTGCCTCAGTAGGGACAGTGCCTGTTACAGGAGTGACAGTAGCCACAACAGCACTTGCTGCAGCAGAGAGGGAGGCAGCAACAGTACTAGGGTAGGAAGTTTTCCCTTCACATCTTCAATCTGGGCCCCAGAGAGGCAGTGGACTTCACTAAGAAGTGGGTCTGGTCTGCATATTGGGCCTTCCATTCCCTTTAGAAGGGAGTCTCCTATGATAATGACCTTTTATTTATGGAAGCAGTTTTGATGCAGGGTGTAGGCTGACTTAACCTTGGTGACACCTCCTGGCTAGATGAACCATTGTCCTTGTTATTGTTCAGTTCCACTTTCAGAGTCTCATACATGTTATGTAATGGCACCTGGAAAGGTGGGGTAATCATAGAGCAGATGCATCTGCTGCATCTGCAGGAATTTCTTGCCATTGTCCACTATCCCTTAAGTCACCATGTTCAGCCAGGTGGAGAGAAGATAGAGAATCCTCTGTATCATGTGTCCTGCTTGCCTGTTGGGCATGTTTCAGGGAAGGTAGGGTGCAATACCAGTAGTCTATCTCTCTCTTGCTCTCTCCGATAGTCCTTAAGATCAAAATTTTTATAATATAGTCAATATTCAAATAATATTTAACTTGCAATAAAAATAATATTTATGTTGCAATATCTCTTCAAGTCATGTAGAAAATAATACTTTTAATTTCCCTTATTTTTCTATCCTCCAAACAGGAAAAAGCAATTGATGTTTCATCTACATGGTAAAAAACTAAATTTGTAGTTTTGCTGCATGGTAAACTACGTATACCAGGGCATATGGTGAGGTCTCTGCACTTGTTATAATAGAATTGCTTCAAGCTAAAGTTTTTAGCTGCAGTATTTAAGGTTTGGCACAGTTTAATGCTGGGCCAGCAATTAAATGAATGACAGGTGCTCTCTATGAACTTATCTCCCTGCCCCTATTGGGAAAAGGAAAGAAAATAAGAGAGAGACGAAGGGCTTGGAAACTAAACTACACAGCTTTAACGAAACAATAGTGATAAAAAGGAAAATAATGAAATACGGACAAATATATACACATAAACACAAAAGCACTATTGTGCACCCCCCCAATAATGCTCATGTCACCACGGAGGTGCAGGGCAGGCCCTGAGAAAGTCCCAGACAGGGCTCCTGGAGTCAGTGGCAGATGGAAGCTGGATGCAGAAATGCACGGACTTAGGAACTCATGGATCGGGATCAAAGGCAAATGAAAAGATGGAGTCTTCTCAGGATGCTGGCCGTGGACAAAGAGAGCTTGACCCTTGCAATCCCTCAGATTTATACTCAGTATGACGCGTATGGGATAGAATATTTCATTTGGTCAATTTTGGTCACCTATCTGTTCCTCTCCTCCCCACAGGAGAGTCACAGGTGTGACCCCTTTCCTCCCTTTTGTTTCTGGAGCATAAGATGTTTTTTTCAAAACCATAGAATCATAGAATGGTTTGGGTTGGAAGGGACCTAGAAGATCATCTAGTTCCAACCCCCCGGCAAGTGCAGGGACACCTTTCACTAGACCAGGTTGCACAAAGCTCTGTCCAACCTGGCCTTGAACACCTCCAGGGAGGGGGCATCCACAACATCCCTGGGCAATCTGTTTCAATGCCTCACCACCTTAACAGTAAAGAATTTCTTCCTAACGTCTAACCTAAATCTCCCCTCTTCCAGTTTAAAAACCTTACCTCTTGTCCTATCACTACACACTCTGGTAAAAAGTCCCTCCCCAGCTTTCCTGTAGGCCTCCTTCAGATACTGGAAGGCCACTATAAGGTCTCCCCAAAGCCTTCTCTTCTCCAGGCTGAACAGCCCCAACTCTCCCAGCCTGTCTTCATAGGAGAGGTGCTCCAGCTATTGGATCATCTCCATGGCCCTCCTCTGGACTTGCTCCAAGAGCTCTATGTCCTTCCTGTGCTGAGGGTTCCAGAATTGGAACACAGTATTCATTAAGGTTGGAAATGGCCTTGGTGACAGTGACCATGTGTTGCAAGCCGGTACTGGGGGCTACTGGCTGTCAGGATGCTTTTGCGACTCCCCCTCTCGATGTGGAGGGGCTTTTGAATAAGACTGAGGGTCACACGTGGCACTCACCTCTCACAGAGGAACGGCCACTGCGGGACCATATTTCAGGGTGGTAGTTAGAAAGCACCCCCCCCTCCACCACACTCAGAAATTGCCTCTAAAACCAAGGTTTACTCCACAAATTAATCGGTTTATTAAGGGTTAACACAAACTGAGGGATGATGTTTAGGGAAAATGCAAATGTGAATGGCTACCAGGGATATATATATATATATATGTGTGTGTGTGTGTGTATACAGTAAGGAAGTGTCCTTTAGGGAGGTAATGCAAAAGGTCCTGTGCTTTTAAGGGAGAGAGTTAAAGACCAAAGGGAGGAGGGAAGGAAGGAAGGAAGGAAGGAAGGAAGGAAGGAAGGAAGGAAGGAAGGAAGGAAGGAAGGAAGGAAGGAAGGAAGGAAGGAAGGAAGGAAGGAAGGAAGGAAGGAAGGAAGGAAGGAAGGCCGACGTCAGTCCTCCTTAAGAGGTCGCGCTGTGTGTGCGGGTATGAGGAGAGGAATGTGTGTGTGTGCGGTGATGTTACCCTCTGGCGGCTTGTCCCCAACGGCTCCTTTACCAGCGGCAGCGGCGGTCGGTGGCCCCGTCTCGGAAGGCAGGACGGCAGGTCCGTGGTATCGGAGGGGCGGCCTCTTGGCAGCGGTTTCCCCTCAACTGGCGGCAACACGGGAAGGGGGCTCCGGCCCCGACCCCAGGGCTTGGGACCCCGGCACGCTTAGCGCAGAGGCCCAGGCTGGACCCGGGGGCAGGCAGGCAGACAGGCAGGCAGGCAGGGTCCCAGCAACAGTGTCCGCAGCAGGGGGGGTGTCCCACGCAGAAAGCGTCCGAATGGGCCTCAGGGAGGAGAGAAGGGCCCACCTGCTGCACTCGCCACCTTTTACACCCTGGTGACCCACCTGTCCAGTCAGTGTCACTGTCCGGAGCCAATGAGCGTCCATGAGCCCCAAGTTAGGTGACTACCAGGGGCACAGGATGGCTTGTCGCTCATCCTTTCTGTCCCAGACCACATCCAATCTTCCTCCTCTCCTTTGCACCCTATCAGTGTCTTGCATTATATTTACATTTGCACACCCCTGCTCTGTTTATAAAGTAACAGCACATATAAACCACTCACTCACTGTCCTCATTCCCTTTTTGAGTGAGAGTGCGTACTACCCGTGGGGAGGGGTTTCGACAGGTATCAAGTAAAGCCAGCTACTCGAACCCCTTTGCTTTGTTTTTGAACTTTTACAGATGGATAGGAGTCCTCCCTGGATGCTGACCATGAATGGAAGAGAAGGGAAGAAGGAAGGAGCTTGACTTCTGTGATCCCTGGATTTATACCGAGAGCTACGTATATATATATGTATAGAATATCTCTGGTTGATTTTGCTGTCTGTCTACTCCACTTCTCCCTATGGGAGGGTTGCAGATATGACTCTTCTGCTCCTTTGGTAATCTGAGGCCACATATTCAACAAGCAGAGCAAATTGTCCTTGATGTCTCGGCAGTATCTATAAAGCTTCCAGCATTATCAGTGTACAAGCTGGAAAATTTGCTGCTAGCTAAAAGTGAGCTCATTGAAGAAAAAAAAAAAATCAGTGAAAAGAAAATTGGCTTCATCCTGGCTCAAACCAGGACAAAACATAAACCCCATTTTCAAAAAGGGAAGGAAAGAAGACCCAGGGAACTATAGGCCAGTTAGTCTCACCTCTGTGTCCAACAACATCATGGAGCAGATCCTCCTGAAGGCTCCACTAGGGCACGGAAAACATGGAGGTGGTTGGTAGCAACCAACATGGCTTCACCAAGGGCAAAGTCATGCCTGACAAATTTGCTGGCCTGTCCTGGTTTGAGCCAGGATGAAGCCAGTTTTTCTTTTGCTGATTCTTTTTTTTCATTTCAGTGAGCTTTCTTCAACTAGCAACTGCGTGTTCTGCTAGGTTGATAAGACACTGGAATGTTTTTATAATTGCTGGGCCCTCAAGGTCGTGCCTTTGCTCTGCCGGCTCAGACACTGCGGGGAGAACTGTGGCCCCCCCCGTGGGAGGCTGGGTTAGATGGACAGCAAATTGGGCCAGAGGTATTCCATTCCATATATCTACGTAGGCTCGGGGGAAGGTCAGAGATGACAGAAGAAAACTTCCTTCCTTCCTGCTTCGCTCTCTCGCCGCTTCGCTTCGCCTCTCTGTCTGCCTTCCTTCTTCTCTCTCTCTCTCTTTCTTCCGTTTGTGGCTGGTGTCTGGGAAAACACCATCTGCCCATCATCGTCGACCCATCGACCTCAAGCCCTCCTGACCCTCGTAACTCTCTGCCTTTCTCCAGGAGCAGCTTCGGGATTCCTCAAAATTGTCTCGTCTGAGGGGAGTGCTGTGGGAGTTGCTGGGGGTGGGGGGAGGCGAGAGGCTTCTACCCACACCTTTGTATAATCACATATATATCCTCTCATATCACCCATTAGTATTCTAATTAAAGCTGCACGGTTCAGTTTTCAATCTAGCCAAGTCTCTCTCTTTTTTTTCTCTCTCTCCTTCCCTACCTGGGTGGGAGGGGGAGGGGATCGAGAGCATTGTTGTCAAACTGAGTCAAACGTTGACATGGCCTTTTATGATGGAGTCACAGCATTGGTGGACAAGGGAAGAGCAACCGACATCATCTATCCAGACTTGTGCAAAATGTTTAACACTGTCCTGCATGACATCCTGGTCTCAAATGGATAGACCACTCAGTGGATAAGGAATTGGCTGGATGGTTGCACTCAGAGAGTAGTGATCAATGGCTTGATGTCTAAATGGAGAACAGTGATGAGTGGCATTCCTCAGGGTTCAGTACTGGGACCAGTGTTGTTTAACATCTTTGTCAGCAATGTGGACAGTGGAATTGAGTGCAACTTCAGCAAGTTTGCTGACGACACCAAGCTGTGTGGTGTGGTTGACACTCAGGAGGGAAGGGATGCCATCCAGAGGGACCTTGACAAGCTTGAGAGGTGGGCCCATACCAACCTCATGAAGTTCATCAAGGCCAAGTACAAGGTCCTGCACCTGGATCAGGGAAATCCCAAGCACAATTACAGGCTGGGCAGAGAATGGAATTAGAACAGCCCTGAGGAGAAGGACTTGGGGGTGTTGGTCGATGAAAAGCTCAACATGAGCTGGCAATGTGCACTTGCAGCCCAGAAAGCCAACTGTATCCTGGGCTGCATCAAAAGAGGTGTGACCAGGAGGTCGAAGGAGGTGATTCTCCCCCTCTACTCGGCTCTTGTAGGACCCCACCTGGAGTACTGTGGGGTCCTGGGGGTCCTGGTAGACAGAAGGATGACCATAAGCCAGCAATACGCTCTTGTGGCCAAGAAGGCAAATGGCCTCCTGGGATATATTAGAAAGGTTGTGGTTAGTAGGTCGAGAGAGGTACTCCTCCCCTTCTACTCTGCCCTGGTGAGGATGCATCTGGAGTATTGTGTCCAGTTCTGGGCCTCTCAGTTCAAGACACCTGTAATAGGCCTGTAAAGCATAGGTGCAGATCAGTGTTCTAGTACTCTAAACTTCTGATATCTGTAATTATATTTTATCTGCGTTTGAATGACTTTTCTTATACAGCTGGTGAATATATGAAAACATATTAAGAATGCAAATTCTCTTGATAGTTCTGCTATTTTTTTACGTAGACTAAATACGTTTTTTATCACAAACCTAACAAAAGACTGAAAAAAACTGTACTTCTCTAGGTGAGCCTAGCTGATCCTTGGAATTTTATGGGGATTGCTTCCTTCAGTTCTCTAGGTGATCCTGCTCTGCCAGGGGGTAGCACTAGATAATCTTTCAAGGTCCCTTCCAACCCCTAACATTCTGGTCTTCTGTGATTCTTTGATTCGGTTCTGGAGCCCTTGTAACCATTTGACTCGGATTCATCAACACCAGCCTAGTGATCCAAGGGGTTATGATACTGATCTTTATGGGGGCACTGTATGTGTACAGTTACAGTACAAATCCTAAAGTGAACGGAACGGTCCATGTTGGTAATGCCAGTAGCAGGTTCAGTTTTACCTCTCCATTTTCTTTCAAGCTGAATCGCCCAGCTCTTGATCTGAACAGCATTGTTGCAGTAGGGATGCTTTGGCTGAATGTTTATAATGTAGTGTGGATGCATAGGGCGAGGTGTTGCTCCACTCACTGCCAATCCCCCACAGGCAATGCTGCTGCCACTGTTGCTGCTGCCACCTGTGATGCTGCCAACACCACTCCTGCTGATGCCACCACTCGTACTGCTACAAAAACAGCTGCCTCTGCAAGTGCTGCTACAAAAACAACTGCTTCTGCAAAGATAAAGTCCACTCCCTTTCGAATCAAATTAGTTAATCCTGTGACCAGGAGCAAGGCAAAGGCGAAATGCTCCTCCTTTTTTACCAGCTCCCATCTGAGACATCCAGAGTTTCTTCAGGCAACGATAGAGACCGAAACTGAGGAAGCAGACGATTCTAAATAAGATGATGGAGCAGGTACTTCACAAACAGATAAAAAATCTGGCCACTTTCAAGCAGATAAAAGAGCAGGCCCTCCTCAATCAGATGACAACAATGACATTGTCCAGCCTTTCTCTATGAAGGAACTGCGCCTCATGAGAAAGGACTTCGCCCACACTGATGGTGAGGGAATTCTTCCTTGGCTGCTCTGATGCTTTGATAGTGGAGCTGAAACCTATAACGTGGATGAGAGAGAAGCCAAGCAGATGGGATCCCTGGACAGAGATGCTGGTATTGATAGAGCACTTGGTAGTAAGATGGGAACTACCACTCTGTGGGACCGACTTCTTTCAGCTGTGAGAGAGAGATACCCCCACAAGGGTGACATCGAATGACACCAAAGCATGCACATCCACTCTTGAGAAAGCCATCACATACTTGAGAGAAATAGCTGTGCGAGAGGTGATCTATGATAAAGATGGACTTAGAAATCCTGATGATGTTCACTGCAACACACAAATGTTCCTCAGGTTTGCGCAGGCTGTACCAGCAGCACATGCCCATATATTCTCCTTCACGGGGTGCTTTGATGATGATGCAAGGCCAACTGTGTGTGAGGCGGCTTTCAAAGCACGAGAGTATGGAGACATAATCTCTGATTCTCATCAGTTCCACACCTCAGCCATTGAACAAATGACTGACAGAAAGAATAAGATGCCAAACAGATGGGGAGGTAAACCCCAGAATCTCCCTAGAGACAATTGGTCACATGTTGCAGCCATTAAGAAGAGACGTCCTGCTACGAGACAGCAGCAAGAGAGACAAGATCCACTTTGATGCCACCTGTGGTCTCTCTTGCGTAATTGTTTTAAAGAGGACATGAGTGTCTGGGACAAGTTACCCACTGATATTCTCCAGTTATGCGTGCAAGAGCTACTAAACAGAACAAAGGCAGGAGGTGATTCTTCCAAGAAGAAGGCTGCACCAGTCATCACCCAGGATGGTGCATCAAACTCTAATGCTTAACATTAGAGGTGCCCTGCCTCCCGCCAGGGGGAGGAGAGGGGCAACCAAGTTTACTGGACTGTGTGGGTTCGGAGGCCTGGCACATTAGAACCACAAAGGTATAAAGCCCTGGTGGACACTGGTTCACACTGCACCCTAATGCCATCGAATCATAAAGGAACAGACTCCGTCACAATTTCTGGAGTGACAGGAGGATCTCAACAACTGACTGTTGTGGAGGCCAGTGTGAGCCTCACTGGTAAGGAGTGGCAAATGCACCCTGTAGTGACTGGCCCAGATGCTCCGTGCATCCTTGACATAGACTATCTCAGGAAAGGATATTTCTGTGACCCGAAAGGGTACCGGTGGGCCTTTGGTATAGCAGCTGTAGAGATGGAGGACACTGAACAGCTGCATGCTTTGCCTGGCCTTTCAGATGACCCTTCTCTAGTGGGGTTGCTGAAGGCTGAAGACCAACAGGTGTCGATTGCCACTTCAATGATGTATAGACAGCAATATTGCACCAACAGAGACTTTGTGACTGCCATTCATAAGCTGATACGGACTATGGTGGCCTGAATGAGGTTACACCACCGCTCAGTGCTGCTGTGCCGGACATACTAGAACTTCAGTATGAGCTGGAGTAGAAAGCAGCCAGGTGGTATGCCACTATTGACATTGCTCATGGCTTTTTCTCTATTCCTCTAGTACCAGAGTGTAGGCCACAGTTTGCTTTCACCTGGAGGGGAGTCCAGTACACCTGGAATCAACTGCCCCAGGGGTGGAAGCACAGCTCAACCATTTGCCATGGACTGATCCATGCTGCACTGGAGAAGGGTGGAGCTCCAGAACACCTGCAGTATATCGACAACATTATTGTGTGGGGTGACACACCAGAAGAAGTTTTTGAGAAAGGTAAAAAGATAATCCAAATTCTTCTGGAAGCTGGTTTTGCTATAAAAAGAAGCAAGGTCAAAGGACCTTCACAAGAGAGCCAGTTCCTGGGAATCAGGTGGCAAGATGGACATCGCCAGATCCCAATGAACGTAATTTAGAAAATAACAGCTATGGCCTCACCATCTACCAGAAAGGACATTCAAACCTTTTTAGGGACTGTTGGTTTCTGGAGAATGCATATTCCATGTTACAGTGAAATTGTGAAACCTCTGTGTGAGGTGACATGAAAGAAGAGTGACTTTTAATGGGGTCCTGACCAACAGAAAGCTTTTGAGCAGATCAGAAAGGAGATGGTGCAGGCAATGGCCCTTGGACCGGTTCAAACAGGGCCAGACATCAAGAATGTGCTCTACACCGCAGCCGGACACAACGGTCCCAACTGGAGCCTCTGGCAGAAAGCACCAGGGGAGACTCGAGGTTGACCCTTGGGATTCTGAACCTACAGAGGTTCTGAGGCCAACTACACAATAATTGAGAAGGAGATACTTGCAGCATATGAAGGAGTTAGAGCCACTTCGGAAGGGATTGGTGATAATTTCCTTTTCTAAGTAATTGAGGAACCAACAAGGAGAGGTGCTGTGTTGGGTCTTGTCCTCACCAACGAAGGGCTGGTGAGGGATGTTAAGCTCAAGGGTAGCCTAGCTTGTAGTGGCCACAAAATTGTGGAGTTCAAGATCCTTAGGGCAGCAAGGAGGGCTCATAACAAGCTTACTACCCTTGACTTCAGAAGGGCAGATTTCAGCCTCTGCAGGCATCTGCTCAAGAGAGTGTCTTGGGATAACATCCTGGAGGGAAGAGGGGCCCATGAAAGCTGGATGATATTTAAGGATCACCTTCTCCAGGCCCAAGAGTGATGCATCCCAACTAAGAGGAAGTCAAGGAGGAACTTCTGTGGATGAGTAAGCAGCTCCTAGAAAAGCTCAAACTTAAGAAGGAAGCATACAGGGGGTGGAAGCTAAGGCAGGTATCCTGGCAGGATTACAGAGAAGTTGTCCAAGCAGGTAGGGATCAGGTTAGGAGAGCCAAATCCCAGATAGAATTAAATCTTGCCAGGGGTGCAAAGAAAAATAAGAAAGGCTTCTATAGGTATGTTGGGGAGAAAAGGACATCCAAGGAGAGTGTAGGCCCTCTCCTGAAGAGAACGGGAGAGACAGCAACACAGAATATTGAGAAAGCTGTGGTCCTCAACAACTTCTTTGCTTCAGTCTTCTATGGCAAGTGCTCCAACCTCAACACAAAGACCACAACAGGTGAAAGCAGGGACTGGGAGAGTGAATTACCCTCCGCCATAGGTGTAGAGCAGGTTTGTGACCATCTAAAGAACCTGAAGGTGCACAAATCTATGGGACCTGATGGAGTCCATCCACGGATCCTGAGGGAGCTGGCGGATGCAGTTGCTAAGCCTCTGTCCATCATATTTGAGAGGTCATGGCAGTCTGATGAGGTTCCCAGCCCACTGAAAAAAAGTAACATAGCCTCTATTTTTAAAAAGGGGAAAAAGGAACACCTGGGGAACTACAGGCTGGTCAGTCTCACCTCTGTGCCCAGCAAGACTATGAAGCAGAGCCTCCTGGAAAATCTTGTAAGGCACATGGAAAATAAGGAGTTGATTGGTGACAGCCAACATGGCCCCATTAAGGGCAAATCATGCCTGACCAATCTGGTGGCCTTCTACAACAAGGCTACAGAGATGGTGGATGGTGGCAAAAGCAACTGACATCATCTACCTGGACTTGTGCAAGGCGTTTGGCACTGTCCCACATGACATCCTGATCTCCAAACTGACAAGGCATGAATTTGACAGATGGACCACTCGGTGGATAAGAGATTGGCTGGATGGCTGCACCCAGAGAGTTGTGGTCAATGGCTCAATTTCCAAATGGAGGCAGGTGAGGAGTGGTGTCCCTCAGGAGTCAGTATTGGGACCAGTGCTGTTTAATATCTTTGTTGGAGACATGGACAGTGGGATTGAGTGTATCCTCAGCAAATTTGCTGATACCAAGCTGTGTGGTGTGGTTGACACCCAAGAGGGAAGGGACATGATCCAGAGGGACCTTGACAGGCTGGAGAGGTGGGCTAGTGCCAACCTCATGAAGTTCAACAGGGCCAAGTGCAGGGTCCTGCACCTGGGTCAACACAACCCCAGGCACAAATACAGGCTGGGGGAAGAATGGGTGGAGAGCAGTCCTGAGGAGAAGGACCTGGGGGTAGTAGTTGATAAGAAGCTCGACATGGGCCACCAGTATGCACTTGCAGCCCAGAGAGCCAGCTGCATCCTGGGCTGCATCAAAAGCAGTGTAGCCAGCAGGGCCAGGGAGGTGATTCTGCCCCTCTACTCTGCTCTGGTCAGACCCCACCTGGAATACTACGTACAGTTCTGGTGCCCTCAGCACAAGGAAGACCTGTTGGAGAGGGTCCAGAGTGGGGTCACCAAGATGATCAAAGGCCTGGAGCACCTCTGCTATGAAGGCAGGCTGAGAGAATTGGGGCTGTTCAGCCTAGAGAAGAGAAGGCTCTGGGGAGACCTTATAATGGCCTTCCAGTACTTGAAAGGGGCCTACAGGAAAGCTGGGGAGGGGCTTTTGTGATAGGACAAGGGGTAATGGTTTTAAACTGTGAGAAGGGAGATTTAGGTTAGATATTAGGAAGAAATTCTTCCCTATAAGGGTGGTGAGGAACTGGAATGGGTTGCCCAGGGAGGTTGTTGATGCCCCATCCCTGGAGGTTTTTAAGGCCAGGTTGGAAAAAGTTTTGTGCAACCTGGTCTAGTGGTAGGGTTCCCTGCTCATGGCAGGGGGGTTGGAACTTGATGATCTTTAAGGTCCCTTCCAACCTTAATGATTCTATGATTCTATGATCATCTTCGTGGCTCTCCTCTGGACACACTCGAGGAGTTCTATGTCCTTCTTATGTTGGGGACTCCAGAATTGGATACAGTACTCCAGGTGGGGTCTCACCAGAGCAGAGTAGAGGGGGAGAATCATCTCTCTCAACCAGCTGGCTGTGCTTCTTTTGATGCAGCCCAGGATATGGTTGGCTTTCTGGGCTGCAAGTGCACATTGACAGCTCATGTTAAAATCAATGGGTCCTGATGGAATGCACACGCAGCTGTGGAGGGAGCTGGTGGAGGTCATTGCTAGGCCACTCTCCATCATCTTTGGTAACTTGTGGGCAACAGAAGTTCCTGAGGACTGGAGGATAGCAAATGTCACTCCAGTCTGCAAAAAGGGCAAGAAGGAGGACCCGGGTAACTATAGACCGGTCAGCCTCACCTCCATCCCTGGAAAGGTGATGGAACAACTTGTCCTTGGCACTATCTCTAGGCATATCAAGGATGAGGGAGTCATTAAGAGCAGTCAACATGGTTTTACCAAGGGGAAGTCATGTTTGACCCACCTTATAGCCTTCTATGAGGATGTAACTAGGTGGATAAATTATGCAAGTGCAGTAGATGTGGTCTATCTTTATTTCAGTAAAGCATTTTACACCATCTCCCACAGTATCCTTGTAGCTAAAATGAGGAAGTGTGGTCTGGATGATTGGGTAGTGAGGCAGATTGTGAACTGGTTGAAAGGAAGAAGTCAGGGAGTTGTGGTCAATGGGACAGAATCTAGTTGGAGGTGGGTGACTAGTAGAGTCCCTCAGGGGTTGGTACTGGGACCAGCACTATTCAATATTTTCATAAATGACCTGGATGAGGGAACAGAGTGTGCCCTCAGCAAGTTTGCTGATGACACAAAACTGGGAGGAGTGGCTGACACACCAGAGGGTTGTGCTGCCTGTCACCGTTTGACTCGGTTTGACAACAATGCTCTCGATCCCCTCCCCTTCCCACCCAGGTAGGGAAGGAGAGAGAGAAAAAAGAGAGAGACTTGGCTAGATTGAAAACTGAACCGCACAGCTTTAATTAGAATACTAATGGGTGATATGAGAGAATATATATGTGATTATACAGAGGTGTGGGCAAAAGCCTCTCGCCTCCCCCCACCCCCAGCAACTCCCACAGCACTCCCCTCAGACGAGACAATTTCGAGGAATCCCGGAGCTGCTGCTGGAGAAAGGCAGAGAGTTACGAGGGTCAGGAGGGCTTGAGGTCGATGGGTCGACGATGATGGACAGATGGTGTCCTCCCCGGACGCTGGCCATGAACGGAAGAGAGAGAGAGAGAAGAAGGAAGGAAGGAAGTTGTCTTCTGTCATCTCCGACCTTCCCCCGAGCCTACGTAGATATATGGAATGGAATACCTCTGGCCCAATTTGCTGTCCATCTAACCCAGCCTCCCACGGGGGGGCCACAGATCTCCCCGCAGTGTCTGAGCCGGCAGAGCAAAGGCACGACCTTGAGGGCCCAGCAATTATAAAAACATTCCAGTGTCTTATCAACCTAGCAGAACATGCAGTTGCTAGTTGAAGAAAGCTCACTGAAAAAAAAAAATCAGCAAAAGAAAAACTGGCTTCATCCTGGCTCAAACCAGGACACTGCCATTCAACAAGACCTAGACAGGCTGGAGAGTTGGGTGGCGAGAAACTTAATGAAATACAACAAGGGCAAGTGCAGAGTCTTGCATCTGGGAAAGAACAACCCCATGTACCAGTACAGGTTGGGGGCTGACCTGCTGGAGAGCAGTGTAGAGGAAAGGAATCTGGGGGTCCTGGTGGACAGAAGGATGACCATGAGTCAGCAATGTGTCCTTGTAGCCAAGAAGGCCAATGGCATCCTGGGATGTACTAGAAAGGGTGTGATTAGTAGGTCAAGAGAGGTTCTCCTCCCCCTCTATTCTGCCTTGCTGAGTCCATATCTGGAATATTGTGTCCAGTTCTGGGCCCCTCAGTTCAAGAAGGACAGGGAAGTGCTTGAAAGAGTCCAGCGCAGAGCCACAAAGATGATTAAGGGAGTGGAACATCTCCCTTATGAGGAAAGGCTGCAGGAGCTGGGTCTCTTTAACTTGGAGGAGACTGAGGGGCAACCTCATCAATGTTTACAAATATGTAAAGGGCGAGTGTCAGGAGGACGGAGCCAGGCTCTTCTCAGTGATGTTCAGTGATAGGACAAGGGGCAATGGGTGCAAACTGGAGCGTAGGAGGTTCCACGTAAACATGAGGAAAAACTTCTTTACTGTGAGAGTGACAGAGCACTGGAACAGGCTGCCCAGAGAGGTTGTGGAGTCTTCTTCACTGGAGACATTCAAGACCCGCCTGGATGCATTCCTGTGTGATGTACTCTAGGTGACCCTGCTCTGTCAGGGGGGTTGGACTAGATGATCTTTCGAGGTCCCTTCCAACCCCTAAGATTCTGTGATTAACCCTTGTCCTATCACTACAGGCCCTACTAAAAAGACTGTCTGTGTCTTTCTTATAAGCCCCCTTTAAGTATTGAAAGGCCAGAATAAGGTTTCCCCAGAGCCTTCTCTTCTCCAGGCTGAACAACCTCAACTGTCTCAACCTTTCTTCATAGGAGGGGTGTTCCAGCCCTCTGATAATTTCTGTGGCTCTCCTCCAGATCTGCTCCAATAGATTCATGGCTTTCTTGTACTGAGAACTCCAGATCTGGACACTGGGGGAGTCTCACAAGAGCAGAGTACAGAATCGCCTCTCTCCACCTGCTAGCCATGCTTTTTTTGATGCAGTTCAGGGTCTGGTTGGCTTTCTGGGCTGCAAGCACACATCGTTGTCTTGTGTCCAGCTTTTCATCCACCAGTCCCTCCAAGTCCTTCTCCACAGGGCTGCTCTCAGTCCATTCAACCCCCCGTCTGTACTGATATTGCAGATTGCTCTGACCCAGGTGCAGGACCTTGCATTTGGCATTGTTGATCCTCATGAGATTTGCATGGGTCCATTCCTCAAGCCTGTCCAGGTCCCTCTGGATGACATCCCTTCCGTCCCGTGAGTCAACTGCACCACTCAGCTTGATATCATCAGTGAATTCCTTTATGGAAGTAGCAAAATAGACTGATATTCACTGTAAAATTTCCTTACCTAATATTTATTTGACATTTTCTTTTGTCTTTAGAAGTGTTTTTCCAAATGAAAAAATTAATCCTATTGACCTGGATTATGCTCATTCTGGTGTCAGTCAAGCATAATTTCCTCAAAGTATAGTTATACCATAATGAACCTGATGAAAGGAGGACTGAGTCAGTGCTCAAAGTATTTTTTTCTTTCTATATGTGGAAAGGACATTTGTTGAAAACTAGTAACTTCACATCAGTGAACAATAAAAAAAGCCAAAATATTTCCAAATGGGCTGTCAATGGCAGTAATTCTGCACAGAAAAAATGATCCATTCCAGTTTCAGTTGCAAGTTTCTCATAGGAATTAGCATTAATGAATAAAACCAGCTTACTGTTGTTGCTCTCCAGTCTTTGACTTAGCTTACTAGCATTGCTTTTCTGATCTCACCCCTCAGTGCTATTGTCACCATTTGACTCAGGTTCGACAACAATGCTCTCGATCCCCTCCCCCTCCCACCCAGGTAGGGAAAAAGAGAGAAAAAGAGACTTGGCTGGATTGAAAACTAAACTACACAGCTTCAACTAAACACTAATGATATAAGAAATATATACAATGATATACAAATATGTTCAGGTATGTGCAAAAGCCTCTCGCCTGCCCTCACCCCCAGCAACTCCCACAGCACTCTCCTTAGCTGCAAACAGTCCCGAAGAATTCTGGACTGCTGCTGGAGAAAGCGGAGAGTTACGAGGGTCAGGAGAGCTCGAGCCTAAGGGTCGACGGTGATGGATGAACAGAGTCCTCCCCGGACACCAGCCATGGACGGAAGAGAAGGGAAGAAGCAGGAAGGAAGTTGTCTTCTGTGATCTCTGACCTTCCTCTGAGCTTACGTAGATCTATGGAATGGAATATCTCTGGCCAATTTTGCTGTCTGTCTAACTCAGCCTCCCCTATGGGGGGGGGGGGGGGTCATAGATCTCCCCGTAAGTGTCTGAGCTGGCAGAGTGAAGACGTGACCTTGAAGACCCAGCAGTTAGAAAAACATTCCAGCGTTTGTTATCATCCCAAGCTGGAACACTCTGCTACTAGTTAAAAGAAAGCTTAGTGAAGGAAAAAAAAACAGTAAAAGGAAAATTGCCTTCATCCTGGCTCAAACCAGGACAGGTTCCTAGAACAGAACCTGAAAGAGTCTCTTCTGCTAAGCATCAGCAATAATGCATACAATTAAAAAACCCTAAAACTTTAAAGTTGTCAACAGTTATCTGCTACAAGATTACCAAAAAAAGGTCAAATAATTTTCAACCTGCAAATTGTTCAAGTTAAATATTAAAAATTACTTAATTCTGAGCCTATTTTGAGACAGTACAAGCCACTTGTCTATACCAGGCATAGCTCAAAATGTCTGGTTGTGTTTATTGATTACTATACTGTAGGAAACAAAATTTAATAAGCCACCACAGTTGTTATTCCTATTGCATAAATATTTTTTATCTTTACACAAACTTAGCTATTAATACAGTGATAGCTTTCTTTTTTTCTTATCAGGCACTACCAGCATTAGTATGACAAAGCAAGTCAGTTCAGACTACTTGATTGTGTGCTGTAACAGATTTATTCAGTTTCTTAGATTGTCCAATAAGAAAATAATCCATTATTTTGATTATGGATCTTGCTAATTACTGGGTAAACCCTTGTCACCGTTTGACTCAGGTCTGACAACAATGCTCTCGATCCCCTCCCCCTCCCACCCAGGTAGGGAAGGAGAGAGAGAAAAAGAGAGAGACTTGGCTGGATTGAAAACTAAACTACACAGCTTTAATTAAACACTAATGATGATATAAGAAAATATATACAATTATATACAGATATGTTCAGGTATGTGCAAGAGCCTTTCGCCTCCCCCCAACCCAGCAACTCCCACCACACTCCCCTGAGCTGGAAAAGTCCCGAGAAATCCCGGAGCTGTTGCTGGAGAAAGCAGAGAGTGATGAGGGTCAGGAGAGCTTGAGCCTGGGGATCGACGGTGATGGATGGACGGAGTCCTCCCCGGATGCCCGCCATGGACGGAAGAGAAGGGAAGAAGAAGAAGCAGGAAGGAAGTTGTCTTCTGTGATCTCTGACCTTCCTCTGAGCTTACGTAGATATATGGAATGGAATATCTCTGGCCAATTTTGCTGTCTGTCTAACTCAGCCTCCTACAGGGGGGTCATATATCTCCCCATAGTGTCTGAGCCAGCAGAGTGAAGGTGCGACCTTGAAGACCCAGCAGTTAGACAAACATTCCAATGTCTTATCAGCCTAGCTAGAACAGAATGTTGCTAGTTAAAAGAAAGCTTACTGAAGGAAAAAAAATCAGTAAAAAGGAAAATTGGCTTCATCCTGGCTCAAACCAGGACAACCCATCAAATAATTCTCCTTCTATATTAAAAATTAACTCAAAGAGTATTTCAGCAATCCTTCCATTAAAGACTGTGCTATTAGAATAGTAAACTGTTCCAAACCCATTTGCCTCTTCCCTCCCTATCTGCCCCCTCCCCCTTTTTTCATCTGTAAGAACAAAATTATCTAAAGTCCTTTGTAAACTGCTTGGTTTGGCTGTGTACTGTTGAAAGGTAAAATAAAATTATACCAGTGAGTCTTTTATCTCTTAAAAAAGTGTTTTTCTAAAGGATTTGATAATGCAATTAAAATGCCTAATTTTGAACAACACAAAATGTGTCTATTACAAATGTAAAAATGCTACAATATTGTCTAATTGCAGTTTAAATTTCAGAAGGTTGATTTTATTACTGTTAATTATCTTTCTTCCAACAATAGGTAAGAGTAATTAGCAGGCTATAGCAAAAAGAAAAATAATCTGTATTACATTTAAAGTCAGATACAGACTTCTTAGTCAAAAAAGGGGAGGGAATTAGAAAGCTTGGTTTATGATATAACTTACATCAATGTGTCAAGACCATCAGGGCTGTTCTTAACTCTCTTCTTCCTTCATCTTCAAAAGGCCAAACATTGTTTTTGCAATATTGCTGCAGCTAAACATTTCCTTTATTAATGATTATCCTTACCTGTTGTGGCGAACGGCCCGTCTCCCCCACATAAGACTACATAAAAATGCCTTTTGAGCCAGCAGGCACTATAGGCAAAATGGCTGCTGCTCCCTGCCTTCTTGCTGACTGTTCAAGGACATACACAAGGGCAAACCTGCCTGTTTGACCAACAGATCTAAAGGTGGGAAAACGGATACAAAGTTGCAAACTGCACCTGGCAGTCCCCACCTAGGCTCTGGACCCATGGATACCGAACTCCGATTGGCTAAGGCCTATATGCAAATGAGAGAATGCAATGCAGCACCAACATGGACAGTGGACCTTGGACTATAAAAGGTAGTGCCTGCTTATGGCTCTTGCTGGTTCTTTGCCGCTTGCTGGGAGCCAGTTGGAAGATTTGCAGTGGGAAGATTTGCAATCACCAGAGAGACGCTGCTTGCCATTAGCTACCTGTGTGTTGGAAGTTTACTTGTTGTGGTTGGTTGCTGTTGGGGATTTCACTGCTTGATTGAAGAAAAGTCTGTCTGAAACTTAGCCTTGGATTACAAGGAGCTTGCTGGGAGACATGCTGCCCACAAACGTTGGACAAGCTATGTGAGGACAACGAGGAGATCATCGTATAAACCCTCTCACGCCTGACTGTCTCAGGAACAGAATAAGGCTGTGTACCCTACTCTCCTTGCTCCTCTCCTTATTGGCAGTCCTGGTCCCTCCAACTTACAGTCAAGCACATCGTGACCTCTAAAAGAGGATTTTTTGTTGGGCTTGTCCTCCTCCTTCTTATTCCCTTGATCCTTGCACCCCTCCTCAGGAGTGTACATTGTTATTTAATAAGGGCATATTACTTTTGAATTATTTCCCTGATATATCCCTCAAATTACCTTTCCTGAACCCTTGTCCCTTAATTTGGCTTTTCCCCTAGTAAACCAGTTAATTGGTAAATTTAAATATTGGTGTCAGTAATAGTTTGTGAGCTTGGTGAGGGTGGTATCTTAGTTTCCACTCTAAAATATAGTCCAGCAGTGGCTGTTTCTCTGTGTGAGGCAACTGCCATGTGCAACCCTTGGTCCCTTTAAATCAAACCCCTCAATAAGAGAGGAAATCGCGGAAACATCCTGACTTCCGGCCACCTGCTACTGATGACGGACCGCGACATATAAAATTGGTGTCAGAAGTGGGACAGAGGGAAAATTAGAGCCTAACTCACCATGCTCTCAATTGCTGAATTAACAACTGAATTGATTGCTGCCAAAATGTTTGCAACTACAGTTGCCGACATCGCTTGTGCAGGAAGCATTCAGGCTCAGGCAAGGCCATCCTCTCCTTTTAAGGAGGAACTACATAAATGCCCGTTTGTGTGTCCCTTCTGGGAGCAGCTTAAAAATCATAAGTTGTGGGAAACTGTTCTTTTCTTCCCCACATAAGTCTAAACAAAATGCCTTTTAAGCCAGCAAAGGCCCCTCCTGATTATCCCCAGCTAACAAACTAAAACAGACTTGCTTCTCAAGGACAACTGAACCCAAAACAACAGCTGTGGCCCGGGACAGAAAGGATGAGCGACAAGCCATCCTGTGCCCCTGATAGTCACCACCCTAACTTGGGGCTCATGGATGCTCATTGTCTCTGGACAGACACTGACTGGACAGGTGGGTCACGGGGGTATCAAAGGTGGCGAGTGCAGCAGGTGGGCCCTTCTCTCCTCCCTGAGGCCTGTTCAGACGCTTTCTGCGTGGGACACCCCCCCTTGCTACAGAGCCTGGTGCTGGGACTCTGCTGCCTGCCTGCTTGCCTGCCTGCCCCTGGTTGAGCCTGGGCCTTAGCGCTGATCATGCTGGGGTCCTGAGCCCTGTGGTGGGGGCCAGAGTCCCCCCTGTTTTGCTGCCTCTTGCCGGGGAAACCAACAGCCGCTGCACCCGCTGCCGAGCTGCAAGAGGCTGCCCCTCCGAAAACACAGACTTCGGACCCTGCCGTCGCTGCCTGGCGAGAAGGGAGGGCCACCAACCGCCGCTGCTGCTAGGAAAGAAGCCGTCGGGGACAAGCCGCCGGAAGGTAACATCACCCCCCACACCTCTCCTCATACTTGCACACACAGCGCGACCTCTTAAGGAGGACTGACGTCGGGCTTCCTCCCTCCTCCCTTTGGTCCTCAACCCTCTCCCTTAAAAGCAAAGGACCTTTTGCATTACCTCCCTAAAGGACACTTTCTTACTGCATATATATATATATCCCTGGTAGCCATTTACATTTATATTTTCCCTAAACATCATCCTTCAGTTTGTGTTAACTCTTAATAAACCAATTAATTCATGAAGTAAACATTGGTCTTAGAAGCAATTCGTGAGCGTGGGGGGGGGGGGGGGCATTCTAACTACCGCTTTAAAATACGGTCCCGCAGTGGCCGTTCCTTTGTGAGAGGAGAGGGCCACGTGTGAGCCCTTGGTCTTATTCAAAAACCCCTCCACATGGGGGGGAGAATTCGCAAAAGCATCCTGACAGCCGGTAGCCCCCCAATATCGGCTCGTGACACACACCACAGAAGTGCGCACACGAGTTCGAAATACACCACTGACAAAGAGGAGCAAGCTCCACCCCACCCATCCCACGAGCAAATAGCCAGGAAAAATGTGCGTTTCCATCTCAATACGGGAAAATGCCGCCCTTCTATTTTAAAATCAAAGTGTCAGCCACAAACGCAGCAAGCACCCGCGCAGCCACACCCCCCCTCTCCAGCCGAGAACAAACCGGAGGGAGAGATAAAAGCACTGCACACAGACCTCCCCAAAATGACTAATCTTGTTAATACCTTCATAGTATCTGGCACTAAAAAAAATAACAAACTGGGAGAAGGCTTAACCGACTTTCTGCAATTGTAGAAGGCACGTCGACTCACTCATCCTCTTGCCCTAACAGCTCTGACAGCTCTGAGGATGAGAGGAAAGTGTGGCACAAACGCTTACGCCCTGTGATGCGCACTGACTTTTCCTTTGATCGAGATTCGGGGAGAAGACGTGTAGTTTACAAGGAAACCTCTTACTCCCCCCTGGAGCTAGCACAGTTAAAGAAACAGTATAGCAAGCTTCCCTCAGAGACTGAATATGTTATTAGGGTGTCTACCGCCAGAGGTGATGGCATTCAGCTTACTGAGAAAGAGGCATCAGGGTATTGGGGGCCAGGAGCTCTACTCACAACTGGCAATCATACTAATCCCTGGACCCTGACCCAAAGAATCACCTTTAATGTTGGTCTAATTGATCCTATTTCAAGGGGAGAAACCCATGTGGAGATGTTTCCAGACTCATGGAAAATATCCACAAGGCCAGTGTAATACAAATGATTCATGATCATGTTCTGGTGCCTCACCAGGACAGCCCCTTAATGCTAAGAGTAAATCCAGAAAGGATGGATATCCTCATCAGGGGGCTGCCTGGAGAGATAAAGAATTTAGCCATCCAGATTAAGGGCAAAGTTGAAAGCTCTCTAGTTAGTGGTGAATACACTTGGGCTGACCTGGCTAAGGCACTAACTGTGTATGGCCACAAGTATGGGGTGCTGGAATTTGATTATTCCAAGAAGCCTTCTTCTGTTAGACAGGTCCTTCAATCTCCTGTAATCAACAAGGAACCTTCTTATGCCACCATGGCTGCCATGCCACCCTGGAGCCCTCCTTAGCAGTGATGAGAGTTACTAATCACCTCAAAATCTTAATAGACAACTGGCCTACAATGTCTAATTCAGGGGAGAGATGCAACAATTTGGGAAACTAAATGGCCCGCCTTCTGCCAATAAAAATAAACCAAAAAGATGGCAGAGGGAGGAGAAAGGACAGGATCCCAATGCAGTCAATTCAACTGATCCCTTGAATGGGCAGTGGGAAGCCATTCTTGAAAACAAAAATGATTGGCAGGAAAATTATAACCAATCAGGCCCTAAAATTTCTAGTCCTCCAAAAGATTGGCAAAATGCGCTGAGATTAGTCCAAAATAAGAACTGGGACTTGGAGCTTACCTGTGCTGTTGGGCCAAAATGGTTGCATGAGGCAAAGTTTACAAGAAGAGATATTATCTTTTATTAGTCTGAGAACCTTAGGAAGAATTCATGAAAATGAAAGTTTCCTTCTTTTTTCAACATGTCAATTTGTTTAATAAAAGCTATTATCTCTATTATAAACCTGTTTAGAGGCTTTTGAAAATTATACTGATTTTCCAAAATATTGGTTATTGCAATTCTGTGGAGAACTGGCCTCCAAAAAAGTATGTCTCTCACTGAAATTGACTGTAATAGAGAGACGTAAGAGAAAAAATAAAATAAAAATAAAGGAGAAAACGGTGGCAATACTGCGGGGTAGGAGCCGCGGCTGGGACTTCATCAGGAGCTGCAGGTAGGCAGCGGCATAAGACTGCAAAGCATTGAATACTGATAACGACGATCGTTTGTGGGTTGTTACCGCGCCCGTTGCCCGCTGCTGCTGGTACAAAGGAGAGAGAAGAAGACAAAAGAGAGAGGAGAAGAGAAATCAAATAAAAGGAGCCGAGCTGAAAGCAACCCTTGCTGAAACCACCACAGCCCATGACTTTGCCACCAAACCCAGGTCCAGTGAGGAAAACAGCTCGTCAGACACCTCCCTTCTCCAGCACTCCTGAGATCATCGGAAGGAAGCTCTTAAGGGCGATAGCAGTGAGTGGCCCTGCCACTCGTGCCGTGCCCAAACTCCAAAAAGAGCCGTCCCCTGTGTGCCCAGGCAAAGGGTAGCTCGGCTACCAGCCAGAGGCACCAGAAGGACGAATAAAGCAGCTGCTGCAGCCTCGCCGCCCCTGCTGTCCCTGCGGCTGGTGCCACCTACGCTGTATCTACCACCGCTGCCATAACTCGTCTCACACACACACACACACACCCCGCCCCCCGACTCCAGGAGGACGTGAGCATTCAGACGCGTTCTCCCCCCGGGTGTGTAATTGGCCCCTTACTCACACGCACCTCGTCGACCCTATATGGGAAAGGCTTCGGGCTCTCTGTCTACCTCAAACTATTGAAACAAAAATTTCAGAGCTTCCAAACCCCCTCGCTTTCTAACACTCCTCACCGAAGTGGGAGGCTAGGTGCGGCTGGGTAAGGATTCCGAGATCAAGACCCAATAACAACAAACAAGCTGTTATTGAGCAGGCATTCTTTATTGCAGCGCTGGGAAGCACTGGGGATATCTCCACCATGAGTGCTCCAACGAGTCAGTGAAACACCCCGACTAATATACACCAAAAACATGCATATTCAATTCCATGTCAATGAGTTCCCAGAATTCTTTTACATAGTCATTTTATTTCCTGGAATTGGCTATCTTTGCAATTATGCATGCTCAAGGGTCTCCTGTGGGGGTCTTTGTTGATTCTAGTCCTTTCTCGTCTTTGTCCTGGTCTCTCGTCCTGGTCCTGTCTCCAGTCTCCCGCTGGGAGATTGCCCAGGTGGGTCAGAGTCCACATAAATGTTGTCTGTAGGGCCACAGGTTCTTAGAAGACTTGATGTTATCACAACCTACAGGATGCTTGGCATAGTTGACTGATAGTTTCACAAAGCACCTTGTTTTAAAAGCAACCCTTAGTATAGCAAATTCATTATTTTAGTAAATTTTGATTAGGCTATATTTCTATTGAATTTACTAACGAATATCCTATGAGGTATCACTATAGTAGTCTTGTTTTCTTTCTCTTTGCCAACCGGGTACATTTACATATCCAGTTTCCCCCCCACACACACACACTTTGAAAACTTTTACAGTAAAGTGGTATTTTAAACACATGATCTGTGTGTGTGTGTGCGTTTCCAAGAGGAGCTTATCCATCAGTTACATATCCAGTGGAAGCAAGCCAGCCCCAAGCCAGGGACGGACCCACTGAAATAATTAAGAAGGCTATCCTGAATATATAATTTGGTGTCAGAAAACCCTGACAAACAAACAGGGCAATTGTGCCCTGAGATAAGGCGGCTTCGACCCAAAAAAAGTTAAAAGAGAGCTTTCTGAAGGAAAAAAAAATCAGTAAAAGGAAAATTGGCTTCATCCTGGCTCAAACCAGTACACCTAGTCCTGCTGGCCACACTATTTGTGATGCAAGCCAGGATGCTCGTGGCCTTCTTGGCCACCTGGGCACACTGCTGGCTCATATTCAGTCAGCTGTCGACCAATACTCCTAGGTCCTTTTCCTCTGGTAGGCTTTCCAGCCACTCTTCCATAAGCCTATAGTGTTGCATGGGGTTGTAATGAGCCAGGTGTGGGACCTGGCACTTGGCCCTGTTGAATCTCATACAATTGGCATCGGCCCATCGATCCAACAAGGAAGTTGTCTTCTGTGATCTCTGACCTTCCCCTGAGCTTATGTAGATATATGGAATGGAATATCTCTGGCCAATTTTGCTGTCTGTCTAATTCAGCCTCCTACAGGGGGGGTCATAGATCTCCAGGTAGTGCCTGAGCCAGCAGAGTAAAGACGTGACCTTGGAGTCCCAGCAGCAAAATAAACAATCCAGTGCTATCAGTCCTAGCTGGACCACTTACTGCTAGTTAAAAGAGAGCTTACTGAAGGAAAAAATAAATCAGTAAAAGGAAAAGTGGCTTTTAAATTCTTTAAAAATAAGCACGCAGGTTAAATACTGGAACAAAGATTATATGTATTATATTTTTATTCAGCCATTAGAATAAGAGATTTTTAATGTATTTGTGTGTATGCCTGAGGTGGGTGGATGGGGTGAAGTTTGCCAATGTGAAGATTATACAGAAATGAACCATTGTCCACATACAGTTTTATTTCATGGCAACAACATAGTGGACCTTGGGTCAGATGCGTGAAACTATTTCTCAAAGAAGATGCATACATAATTGAGGTCCTATGAAGGGGTCTCAGTTGAAGTTGCCAGGCTACATTAATTTCAAAAGCAGAGCCATTTGATATCAAATTAAAATTAACTCTGTCAGCACTGAACTCTTAGTTTAAAGCATAGATTTTCAAATAGTACTTACTGTCTAAGAAAGGAAAAATTGTGCCTGCTAACTGACAACATTATTTCACAAAAGACAGAAATCTTACCCATATTTAGGCCTGTAGAGAAATAATCTAGAAAGATTAATTTCTGAAGGTTTTCTTGATGCCTTGTTCTCTCTAAGGAACCACAGTGTTTTTTTTCTTTTCCTGTTCTTTTATTTCCCTTAAAAAAAACACCCAACAATTTCAGCTTTAATTTGGAAATAAATTAATTATTTGTTGGTGTTTTTCTGCAAGCATGCCACAGCTGCTTTCACCAAATATTTTGGTTTTATGAGGTTACATACAAATTAGAGACTCATAAGGTATTTATATTTGACCCAAATATTTATATACATGGCCTACAACTATTTGGTTTGATTTGTACTGATAATCCTTATAACTGCAGTGTGGCTTCCTTTACATTCAAGAATGACTAATGAGATACATGATGTCTGGATTGCACTAATTATTATTATATTATATTTATTATTTACTTTTTGTCCCAAGGAGCTCACACAGCTATGTGGATATCTTTTAAAAGCAATCCATATCACTTTATTATGCAGTATCTTAAGCAGCAAGGAGCAAACAATAAAAAAAAAAACACCCAATGTTGTTTATTTACTGGTGTAAGTCATGTATGATACCTGTGTATACATGACAGCACTGTAACAAGTCAGAGCAGGACTATAGACTAGATCTTTTCTTGTAACTGCAATATGAGATTAAGAGCAATGGAGAGTGGAGACATGCTGCCGCTGAGTGCTGCCATGCTAGACATGCTAAAACTTCAATACGAATTGGAGTCAAAGGCAGCCAAGCGGTACACCACAACTGATATCACTGATGCATTTTTCTCAGTCTCTTTGGCAGCAAAGTACAGGACACAATTTGCTTTTACTTGGAGGGGTATCCAGTACGCTTGGAATCAACTGCCCCAGGGGTGGAAACACAGCCCTACCATTTGCCATGGACTAATCCAGATTGCACTTGAAGGGGGGTAAGTTCTGGAGCACCTGCATTACATTAATGGCATCATCGTATGGGGCAATACAGCTTTGGAGAATGTACTGGATTTGGCTGGGACAGAGTTAATTTTCTTTATAGTAGCTAGCATGGCGCTATGTTTTGGATTTGTGCTGAGGACAGTGTTGATAATGCAGAGATGTTTTAGTTATTGCTGAGCAGTGCTTACACAGAGTCAAGGCCTTTTCTGCTTCTCACCCCACCTGCAAGTAGGATGAGGATGCACAAGAAGTTGGGAGGGGACACAGCCAAGACAGCTGACCCCAACTGACCAAAGGGATATTTCATACCATATGACATCATGCTCAGCATATAACCTGGTGAAACTAGAAGGAAGGGGGGATGTTTGGAGTGATGGCATTTGTTGTCCAGAGTAATAGTTATGTGTGATGGAGCCCTGCTTTCCTGGAGATGTCTGTGTGAGAGACCAGCCCTCAGGACCTATTGTGGGAAGTGGTGTCCAAACAACATTGTAAGCCCTCAACCAAAAAAAAATACTGCCTGACAAAACGACTGCCTAAGGCCTGCATATGAAGATAACAGTGGAAGAGCAGAGGGGATGGAGGTCCATTCCAGTTGCTCACTGGTGATATGTCTCAACCACGCTTACTCATCCTTGTGAAACAATTGCCTAAGTGCAACAGGCCTATAAAAGGAGAAGCTGTGATGGTGGGCTTCTGGCCCAATGCTGGATCCAGATTTGGTGATTTTGTGTTATCCCTCTCTCTAACTTTTCTCCTCCTATACACCCTCTCTCTCTCTCTCTCTTTCTCTCTCCTTTCCTTTCCTTTCCTTTCCTTTCCTTTCCTTTCCTTTCCTTTCCTTTCCTTTCCTTTCCTTTCCTTTCCTTTCCTTTCCTTTCCTTTCCTTTCCTTTCCTTTCCTTTCCTTTCCTTTCCTTTCCTTTCCTTTCCTTTCCTTTCCTTTCCTTTCCTTTCCTTTCATCACTAAGTAATGCAAGGCCTACCACAATTTTTCTCAGGTTGTGCAGCTTGAACATATATGTATTGTGAAGCCTTTGCAACCACGCAGCCTGCGATAATAATTGAAGTATCAGTATTCCTTCTATAGTTTAATTAAAACCTAATATTCAAATACAAACCTTGAGGGTCATTTACCTTAATATGATCAAGGGGTATCGGACAGTTGAGCATTTCCTCAGACCATAACATGTTAATCACTCTCCCTGGGAGGGCCAGGTCTGAGACTAAAGTTGTATCCAGCCGCACCTAAGCTCCTCTCTGAGAAGGAGTTTAGAAAGCAAAGGGGCCCAATATGAATCTCCCTGGGTTGCCTTTCCCAGGTCGTGACAGGTTGAATATCTACCTGCTGATGGGAAGTAGTGAATTGAATTCCTTGTTTTGCTTTGCTTGTGTGCACGGCTTTTGCTTTACCTATTAAACTGTATTTATCTCAACCTGATGTCAGTTATTAATTGAAATAAGTAAAATTTGGGTGGAAAAAATCACATAAAAGAGAACATAACGGACACACAAAGTAAAAACAGGGCCTAGATAACAGCGAAACAGTAAGAATTAGACAAAACCAGATTCCAATTAGAGAAAAACACGCCCCAAGTAGTCAACAGGCCGGCCTTGAGACAGGCCTGCAAGACACCTGCAAGACAGATGAAAGGGATAGAAAGCAGTACTCCCCACAGCTTATCTTGGTTACAGCCTTGAACACTGGGGGAAAACACATTGAGTAATTGGAGTCACCGTATTAATAGATTAATGAGACATTAGCATACTAAAATTCACACTCACAGGCTAGAGGGACCTCTACTAACAACAAGCCCCTTACTCTTTGAGCATGCGTAGTGAAATTCTTGAGCATTGCCAGTTTAAATGGAAGTGAGGAATTAATTGACCAATCCTGTGTGCAAACGAAAGAGTAATGTTAGAGATAAAATTCTTTCTCACATTTTTGGGTATTAAAGTAGCACTTGTGTTTTGGGAAACTGAGCTTGCTTTGTGGAATACCACCCTGCTCCCTTTTCTGCGCAGAACTGGATATTAAAGCAAATATCTCGACTTTGTGTGTGGATTGGCTTCTTGCACACCAGGTAATAGACCCCGCTTTTGGGACAACAAATGCACAAGTTTTCTCACTTTTACCTTTACGATTCTCTTCCCCATCCCACCAGGGTAGAGTGAGTGAGTGGCTCTGTGGTGCTCAGTTGCCAGCTAGGGATAAACCATGAGAATATGTTAGATTCATATGCTTGAAATGCAAATGATATGCATGTGGTGGAATTTCATTACCTTACCATTGCTTTGACAAAGGTTGTGGTGTTTTATGATTTAAAAAAGCACCTTGAAAAATTAAAGCAAATTAATTCTGCAAAAAGAAATCAACACAATAGAGATTCTTAGCTAAGGATAGACTCCGGAACAATATTTATCTTCCTCTAACATCTTAATAAAGAAAACGGCCACATTCTAGCATAAGTTTATTAGCATTAAAGATTTAAATGAGGAAAGATTTTGATCAAATACATCACATTTCCTCCAAGTGTACTGTGTTTTCCAGATTTATTAGTATTTAATCTAATGTCTGAAGTACAAAGTTAATATAGGATAAAGAAAGTTTTCTATTTTAACATGAAGCCTCTTACTGGAAACTGTCAGTTGATTCACTAAAATTAGAGATTAAAACGTCCTGAAACAATCAGTAAGCCTTAGCTGAGACCAGCCCTTCATTAGAAAATTAGTATTTGGATGTGACAGCTATGGAAATTATACAGATAACAGCCTTGGAATCTCATGGAGTATCTTCTTATTTGCTTTCAGAATAACAGCAAAATAAAATGCAAAACTAGGGATGATGAGAACAAATAAATGATCTCTGTGGGTTTTCTCTCATTTTCTATCCCTTTCTCAACACACTGTGAATTGGTCTCCTCTACACAAACACAAGCTGCTTCTGCAGATATGTTTTTCAGTTAGAATAGAGACATAGGTTTGGGTGTCCTCTTGTTGACTTATTTTGATCATCATATTTTAGAGTGGAAAGGTGTTGTTTACATGCATTTTGTTTAGGTGTATGTCTACGTTATAAACATAAAGAGAGCTGTGAATATGAGGAGATTAAATATAATTGTTCTCATTGCTTTCTTGGTTAACATTTGTTTAGTTTGTGAGGTCAGGTGGAGCATTGTGCTAAAAGCACCCGTCTAAGTGATGATATTTTGCACTTTCAACAGAGAAAGGAATGTAAGATAAGTGTCTCGCAGTCTGAATAAATGTTACTCTCAAATAGTTTACTAAAAAGAAGGGGACTCTAGTCCCACAGTTATTGGTTTAAAAGAAAGTGGCAGCTTTCACTTCATTTTTTAGGACTGTTGGGTTAAGTTGGCGATGCTTTGGGAATACTTAGCAGACCAGCTTCCTTAAGCAGAGAAGTGCCAAGTCCATGGATGCCAGGCAGGCATATGAGATAAATGGTGATCTTCCCAGATCTGACAGGACTGAAGCACTTACACAGAACATAAGGCTAACTTAACTGTGTGGCATCTATGGAGTACAGGTGTTAGATGAATAATATTTTTCAGGATTCCAGCTTTGATACTGATGTCTAACATCTATCCAAATGACAGTGCAGAATTCTACTTTGAGCAAACTTTCTCCTTTTTTAGGTCAGGCTTCATAGGCCATCACTGTTCTGCTTTCCTCAAAATATTTCTATAAAGCTGCTGTACATATATCATAGAATCATGGAATGATTTGGGTTGGAAGGGACCTAGAAGATCATCTAGTTCTAACCCCCCTGCATGGGCAGGGACACCTTCCATTAGACCAGGTTGCTGAAAGCCCCATCCACCCTGGCCTTGAACACTTCCAGGGAGGGGGCATCCACAACCTCCCTGGGCAACATGTTCCAGTGTCTCACCATCCTCACAGTAAAGAATTTCCTCCTAACGTCTAACCTAAATCTCCCCTCTTCCAGTTTAAAACCATTACCCCTTGCCCTCTTGCTACATGCCCTTGTAAAGAGTCATAGAATCATAGAATCATAGGGGTTAGAAGGGACCTCTGAAGATCATCAAGTCCAAACCCCCCTGCTGCAGCAGGAACACCTAGGGCAGATCACACAGGAATGCATCCAGACAGGTCTTGAAAGTCTCCAGAGGCAGAGACTCCACAACCTCCCTGGGCAGCCTGTTCCAGTGCTCTGTCACCCTCACAGTAAAGAAGTTTTTCCTCATGTTGAGGTGGAACTTCCTGTGTTGTAGCTTGGTGTCATTTCCCCTTGTCCTATCACAGGGCACCACTGAAAAGAGATTGGCCCATTCTTGACATCCACCCTTCAGATATTTGTAGACATTAATAAGGCCCCCTCTTAGTCTTCTCTTCTCAAGACTGAACAGCCCCAGGTCTCTAAGCCTTTCCTCGTATGACAGATGTTCCAGTCCCCTAATCATCCTTGCAGCTCTCTGTTGGACTCTTTCCAGCATATCCCTATCCCTCTTGAACTGGGGAGCCCAGAACTGGACACAATACTCCAGATGTGGTCTTACAGGGGCAGAGTAGAGGGGGAGGAGAACCTCCCTTGACCTGCTGGCCACACTGTTCTTAATACATCCCAAGATACTATTGGCTCTCTTGGCCATGAGGGCACATTGCTGTCCCATAGATAACTTGTTGTCCACCAGGACCCCAAGGTCCTTCTCCATGGGGCTGCTTTTGAGCATGTCAACCCCTAATCTATACTGGTGCATGGTGTTTTTTTTCTCCCCAGGTGCAGGACTCTACACTTATTCTTGTTGAACCCCATTAGGGTCCTCTTTGCCCAGCTCTCCAGTCTGTCTAGATCTCGCTGAATGGCTGCACAGCCTTCAGGTGTATCAGCCAATCCTCCCAGCTTCATATCATCAGCAAACTTGCTGAGCATACGCTCCATCCCCTCATCCAGGTCATTGATGAAAATGTTGAACAAGACTGGGCCCAGTACTGACCCCTGGGGAACACCACTAGTCACAGGTCTCCAACTGGACTCTGCACCATTGATTGCAACCCTTTGGTCTCTATTGTTTAGCCAGTTCCCGATCCATCTCACTGTCCGCTCTTCTAACTCACACTTCCTGAGCTTATCCACAAGGATGTTATGGGAGACAGTGTCAAAAGCCTTGCTAAAGTTGAGGAAGACAACATCAGCTATTCTCCCTGCAGCTATCCATTTTGTCACATCATCATAGAAGGCTATCAGATTAGTCAAACATGATTTCCCCTTGGTGAATCCATGCTGGCTACTCCTTATAATCTTCTTTTCTTCCACGTGCTTAGAGATGACCCCCAGAATGAGCTGCTCCATCATCTTTCCAGGGATGGAGGTGAGGCTGAGGTCCTGTTTCTTGCCCTTCTTGAAGACTGAAGTGACATTAGCTATCCTCCAGTCCTCAGGCACCTCTCCCATTTTCCAGGATTTTTCAAGAATGATGGAGAGCAGTCTAGTGATGACTTCTGCCAGCTCCCTCAGCACACATGGGTGCATCCCATCTGGGCCCATGGATTTTAAGATGTCCAGTTTCCTTAACTGATCTTTAACTCAATCTTCTTCAATCAAGGTGAAGTCTTCCTCACTCCTGACTTCTTCTGTGGTCTGGAAGGCTTGGAAATCCTGAGGGTCAGCCTTAGTGGTAAAGACCAAGGCAAAGAGGGCATTAAGTAACTCCGCCTTCTCCATATCCTCCATCACCAGGGCACCCACTTCATTCATTAGTGAGCCCACATTTCCTCTGGTCTTCCTTTTCCCTCCAATGTACTTGAAGAAGCCTTTCTTGTTGTCCTTGACTTCCCTTGCTAGTTTTAATTCTAAGGAGGCCTTAGCTTTCCTTGTTGCATCCCTTCACTCTCTGACCACATTCTTGTATTCATCCCAAATGGTCAACCCCTTCTTCCATGATCTATAAACTTCTTTCTTCCACTTAAGTTTGTTCAGAAGTTCCCTGCTCAACCATGCAGGTCTCCTGGCTTTCTTACTTGATTTTTTACTCTTTGGGACACTTCGATCTTGAGCTTGGAGGAGGTGGTGCTTGAATATTAACCAACTCTCTTGGACTCCCTTTCCTTCCCCCTATCCTATTGGATTTCTCCAAGCAGTTCCTTTAAAAGGCCAAAGTTAGCTCTTCTGAAATCCAGGGTTTTGACCCTGCTAGATGCTTGGTAAGTCCTTGGTAAGTCTTTCTTTTAGGCTCCATTTCTTGTAGGGCCCCTTCTCTGAAATGTCAGAGAAAACTCCTAAAATAAACCAAAAATAAAAAAACAGTCAAAGCAGAGTTGTCTATCTACACTACAACACGGGAACATAATGGGATGGGGCAGGTACTGATCTCTTCACTCCTGTGACCAATGACAGGACTCGGGGAAATGGCAGAAAGCTGAATCAGAGGAGGTTTAGGTTAGATATCAGGAAAAGGTTTTTCACCCAGAGGGTGGTCAAACACTGGAACAAGCTCCCCAGGGAAGTGGTCACAGCACCAAATCTGACTGAGTTCAAGAAGTGTTTGGATGATGCTCTCAGGCACATGGTGTGATTCTTGGGGTGCCCTACACAGGGACAGGAGTTGGACTTGATGATCCTGATGGGCCCCTTCCAACTCAGCATATTCTATGATTCTATAAGAATGAGATCTACTTATGACAGTTTTGGTCTAGCTGACATACATTAGAATGTAAATATTTCATACAAAAACATTGGTTTCACAGACTAGTATTTTCACTATTCACTTATCTCTGATGATCAAACCTTTTTTGCAATAAGACCAATCTGACGATACTGTTGTGATATTTCAATTGTTGATGCTGATTGACCAGAATTTAGTTACATGAAAGAGACTGAGAGTGATTTCTTTGATTTTTACAGCTTGTGTTTCATTTTTACAGTGTTTCTTTTTTGGGGGACTACAGAGAAGAAAGCTACACCTGTTGCCACTTAGAGGCAGATAAGGAAAATTACAACCTGTGAGTGTTCTAACTAGAGACAATAACAATTCATCTTCTTACTTGCCAATTCAGTAAGATCCCTTATTAGAATTCATTCAGTCTGTGTAAAATGCAGATTGTTCCTTTGAGCACAAGTCTCATTTTGGATTTGCTAGCTTGGAATGTAGAGATTATTTAAACATTCAGAAATGGTCAGAAGTAGATTGACCAGGGTGATAATCAACCCTTGCAGGGTTTGTTTCCTAGTTCTTTAGATCTAATATAAGAAAATGTATCTTTTGGCTCTGATGGATTTGGGAGTGATTCTGGTTAAACAAGAATATGAAGCTCACACATTTTAGAACACCATCAGGTTTGAGAAAAGACAGCTGAAAGAGGCAGAGATTGCAAACTAAACTGGCAGCAACTTTCATTGAATGGATATGACTTTCAGGTAGTTGTAGAGCCTGATAAGGTCTCCCCTCAGCTTCCTTTTATCCAGACTAAAAAATCCCAGTTCCCTCAGCTGCTCCTCATAACACTTGTTTTCTAGACCTGTCATGGTTTGACTCGGGATCAGCAATTAAACCAGCGACAATAATGCTCTCGATCCCCTCCCACCCAGGTAGGGAAGGAAAGAGAGAATGAAAGAGAAAGACTTTCCAGATTGAAAAGTAAACTAGATAGTTTTAATTAAATACTAGCGACAAAAGAAAAGATGTACAATTATATACAAGTATGTGCAGGAATGTGCAAAACCCCATTGCCTCTCCCCACCCCCAGCAACTCCCACGGCACTCTCCTTAGTTGTGAGCAGTTCCGAAATGTCCCAGACCACTGCCAGAGACAGCAACAGAGCAGACAGGAGCTGAGGGTAGAGTTGTGAGGGTCAGGAACACACGAGCCTAGGGATCAATGGTGATGGATAGATGGAGTCCTCCCTGGACGCCGGCCATGAACAGAAGAGAAGGGGAGAAGAAGAAGGAAGGAAGTTGATTTCTGTGATCTCTGACTTTACACCGAGCTTGTGTAGATATATGAAATGGAATACTTAGGTCAATTTTGCTGTCCGTCTAGTCCACTTCTCCCTACGGTAGGGCTGCAGATACGACTCTTCTGCTCCTGTAGCATCTGAGGAGGCAGAGCAAAGCAACCTTGGTGTCTCGGCAGTAACATAAATGTTCCAGTGTTATCAGTCCACTAGCTGGAAAACTTGCTGCTAGTTAAGAGAGCTTACTGAAGGAAAAAAAAATCAGTAAAAAGAAAATTTGCTTCATCCTGGCTCAAACCAGGACAGATCCTTCACCAGCTTTGTTGCCCTTCTTTGGACATGCTCCAGCACCTCAATGTCCTCCTTGTAGTGGGGGGCCCAAAACTGAACACAGTATTCAAGGTGCGGCCTCACCAGTGGCAAGTACAGGGGTACAATAACTTCCCTAGTCCTGCTGGCCATACTATTTCTTATGCAGGCCAGGATGCCATTGGCCTTCTTGGCCACCTGATCACATTGCTGGCTCATATTCAGCAGTATTGGTCAGTCAACCAATACTCCTAGGTCCTTTTCCTCTGGTAGGCTTTCCAGCCACTCTTCCCTAGGCCTGTAGTGTTGCATGGGGTTGTGCAGGACCCGACACTTGGCCTTGTTGAATCTCATACAACTGACCCTGTCCCCTTGATCCAGCCTGTCCAGGTCCCTCTGTAGAGCCTTCCTACTCTCAAACAGATCAGCACCCCCACCCAACTTGGTGTAGTCTGCAAAGTTACTGAGGGTGCACTCGATCCCCTCATCCAGATCATCAGTAAAGATATTAAACAGAACTGGCCCCAACACTGAGCTCTGGGGAACACCACTTGTGACCAGCCGCCAAATGGATTTAACTCCATTCACCCCAACTCTTTGGGCCTGCTCATCCAGCTAGTTTTTTGCCCAGCGAAGCGTACACCCATCCAAGCCATGAGCAGCCAGTTTCTCCAAGAGAATACTTTCTAGCAAGTGACTATGATGGAATCTACTTTCTTAGTTTTGTTTTCCACTTAACAGGCACATGTAGATTTTGTTATTCAGTACAGTGTGGAGTTACAATGGATTAGCATTTTGGAGTATTGTTTCTTTCCTATAGCTGAGTTGGGATATTTTTAAAGCTTTTATGGAATGGATAAATTGCCCAGAATTTTTTTATGCACCCTATAGATATCTATTATTTTATTTTCAGCAATGTTTATCAAACAATACTTCATTGCTTAGCAAGCTTAACTGCAGAAAGGGTTGATCTTATCAGTTATATTTATTAAACCTGAAATCAAAATCCTTTAATGTGCTTGTACAACAATAACAAACAATAGTCTGTGAACATTTGCAAATTATAGTAGTTTGAAATGCTTGGCAACTGGGCATATCTTGCCTGAGTTGGACAACTTTACTTTTCAGGGTGCTACAACAGTCAAACAGTTCAGAGCCACTGGCCTCAGAGCAATTATAACAATCAACTGTCCAGCAGACATTCTACTGTAAATTGAATTTTACTATCAATAAAAAGGAAAATATTTTCTTGAAACAACATCATGGCATTATATTAAAAGCAAATACCTTAAAGAATAAATTACACCCTTACTTGCAACATATTGCTACATATAGGCACACATAAATACTGAGCAGTTTAAGGGATCTGTTGTGGGTTAACCCCAGTTGGCAGATAAGGACCCCACAGTTGCTTGCTCATTTCCCTCCCACCCCTAGTGGGATGGGGGAAGAGAAAAGGAAGAAGAAAAGCAAGAATACTTGAGGGTAAAGATAAAACAAATAATTGTTTAATAAGCAAAGGATACATGGAACAAAACAAAACAAGTGACTCAAAGGCAATCACCACCTCCTGTGGGTAGACTGATGCTCAGCCAGTTCCCAAACAAAAGATGGATAACCTCCCAACCCCCTCCCCCCTCTTTTCCCTTTTATTACTGAGCATGGCATTATATGGTATGGGATACCTCTTTGGTTAGTTCAGGTCATCTGTTCAGTTTTGTCCCCTCCCAGTCTATTGTGCACCCCCAATCTATTCACTGGGGGGCAGAGTGAGAAACAGAGGTGGCCTTGATGCTGTGCAAACATTGTTCAGCAAAATCTCTAACATTAGTGTGTTATCAGTATTGTTTTGATCACAAATCTAAAACACAGCACTATACGAGCTGATGTGAAGAAAATTAACTATTCTAGCCAGACCCAGTACAAGATTAAAATCCATTTGCAGGAGTGGGGAAAAGTTCAGCTATGCTATACATAGAATGTTGTAAATTTTCTTCATGTTGTCTAAAAGCAACATAGGACAGTAGGTGTGCCAAAGACAAAGTAGGTTACAAACTTACTTTTTTGGTTCATTATATATCTTTTTATATATAGTTAATAAACAAGAAATTTAGTAAGTAGTGCATATTTTTATCTATTAAAAAACATTCTATTGGATAAATTCTTTTAAAAGACCTTGTAGAGTCTCCAAATTAATAATTATCTCAAAACAGCTGCCCTGACAAACTGGACATTGTGCTTGGATGGTGTCCTCATTCGATAAGCCACCTGGACCCTGTTCTCAGGTCCAGGAGCCCCTCCTTTGGCAGTCACCCTGATAAACTGGACACTGTCCTTATTCAATAAGGAACAGTGGCCAGCAAGAGAAGCCCTGTGGAGGCACAGTGCCACCTTTTGAAAGACCACTTTCCTATTTAAGGACAGAGCGCATGCATGAAAATAAGGGTCATTGCTCAGTCAACCTGGATGGGGAGGGGCAAGTGACTACCTGGACCCCCATGCCCCACCAACTCATTTCCAGAACTTTCTCAGACCCAACACTGAGTCTGCATAAAGTAGGCCGACCCTCATCCAGGAGAGGTGGGGCCAGGTAGCATAAAAGAGGCAGGCTCAAAATGCTTGGGGCACACACCTGCCATCCAAGGACCACAACGTCATGCTGAAATCATTGCTGGATCCAAGGACGGTGATATCTTTTCTATCCCAAGAGGGACCTGCTGTTGGCCAAAGCTGAGCTAATCAGCAACATTGGTAGCGCTTCTGTGATAACATATTTAAGAAGGGAGAAAAAACTGCGCAACTGCAGCTAGAAGAGAGAAGTGAGAATATGTGAGAGAAGCAATTATGCAGGCACCAAGATCAGTGGAGGAGGGGGAAGAGGTGCTCCAGAGTGGACAAAAACTAGCATTTCTACCCAGGCTGTGATGAATAATCCTAGCTGGAGCAAGCTACTGTTGCTATAATGTATTATAGAATAATTTTTAATTTATTAAAAGAGGAAAAGATTAAGGATTGTTTCCACTAACCTTAACCACTTTATTGGCATTAAATAATATTAAGTTGCCATTCTTTTCTCATATTTGACAATTTATTCTGGTTGTTTATTCTGATTTGCCTTGGCCTCCTGCCAAATGTCAAGAGTCAGTTCTAAACTCCATTTTTCCTATTAAAAAAATTAAGATAAATAATTACATTTAGAAAGATATGGATTTGATGGGTGGACTGTTCAGTGCATAAGGAATTGACTGGATGGTCTCATCCAGAGAGTAGTGGTCAATGGCTCCATGTCCAGATGGAAAACAGTGACAAGTGGTGTCCCTCAGGGGTCCATACCAGGACCAGTGTTAATATCTTCATTAACAATATTGACAGTGGCACTGAGAGCACCCTCAGCAAGTTTGCTGATGACACCAAGCCGGATGGTGCAGTCAATGTGCCAGAGGGACAGGATGCCATTCAGAGGGACCTGGAAAAGCTGGAGAAGTGAGCCCAGGTGCACCTCATAAGGTTCAACAAGGCCAAGTGCAGGGTGCTGCACCTGGGCTGGGGCAACCAGAGATATCAATGGCTGGGGGAAGACATGCTAGAGAGCAGCCCTGTGGAAAAAGACCTTGGGGTGCTAGTAGATGAAAAGCTGGACATGAGCCACCAATGTGCAATTGCAGCCCAGGCCATCCTGGGCTGCATCAGAAGTGTGGCTAGCAGATCAAGGGAGGTGATTCAGAGTTGGATGCAGTATTCCAGGTGAGATCTTACACTCTTACATGAGCAGAGTAGAGGGGGAGTGTTGCAATCTGCAACCTATTATATCTCCTTTTTGGAGTGAATTTAACTTATCAGGATCTGCTGAGAGGTCCGCACGCAGCGCTCGCCTCTCACAGAGGAGCAGTGAACTTCAGCACTGACTTTTCGGGTGAGACACTTGTTCAATGCTCACTAGTGTTTCCAATAACAGCAGCCAATCCCCAATTAGAATTTACGAATACACGGTTTATTGAGGGGAAAAAATAAGACAATTTGGGGCAGGAGACTCAAAGAGGGTAATTAAAAGACATAGATCTGTAAAATATCTTTAAAACACCAAATATCAAGAACTTACATATGCTCTGATACTTATATATATAGGTAAACCTTATTTACACACCCAGATTAATTATTATTATCACACAGAGGGGAAGAGGAAAGAGGGATATGGCCGATGCTTGTCCCATATAGGGTCACGGTTTGTGTGCAAGTGAGACAGGAACACCTTAGGGAGAGAATTATACCCAGAATACAATCCCTTACTTTGTTCCTGAGATGGTCTAGGTGCTTTTATAGTAGCTGTGGGTGACTTCCTCTGCAACCCAGTCTTAGAACTACGGGTGGCAGGAAGAAGTCTCACTGCACGTGCTCAGCAGCAGGCAGGCTGGCAGGAACCGCAGGCAAGCCGGGAGCCGGGACTGCAAAAGCCACGGACGAGCCGGGTTTGCAGGGATTAGCCGGGACTGCAGGTGAAGCGGGAGCCGGGCTGCAAAAAGCCGCGGGTGAGGCGGGGCGAGCCGGGTTTGCAGGGATTAGCAGGTAAACAGGAGCAGAGAACCTCTGGCTGGCAGGCACCCCCAAGGCGCAGGTCACCCCCCAAGAGCAAGCAGCAGCTTCAGTGTCAGTCCAAAAACACACCCCCCCCAAGCAGCACGCACGCTGTCTCTTTTATGGGTCTCCTTTGCTCCCAATTGGTCAGTCTCTTGTTTCTGGGGCTTCTCAGCCAATCAGGCAGGGACTTTTTCCCGCCACTGCTGTTACCAGGCAGACTTGCGGTTTGCAACATTGTTGCCGTTTTCCCGCCACTGACCCTCTCTAGCTAGCAGCTAGCTACTTCCCCCTCATGGCGTCTGAGTTGTTGTTTTCTGGCAGAGGAGGCAGGCAGGAGAGGGTTTAAGCTGCCACGTGGAGCAGCCATCTTTAAGCCAGTTATGACTGCTGACCTAAAGGGCATATTATATTCATGTGAGGAAAGGTCTGGTCCTTCACAGGGAGAATCACTTCCCTCGACCATCTCTCACGCATGTCAACCACACCACTCAGCTTAGTGTCATCTGTAAACTTGCTGACAGTGCACTCAATCCCACTGCCTATGTCACTGATGAAGATATTAAACAGCACTGGTCCCAATATGGACCCCCGAGGGACACCACTCGTGACTGATCTCCATCCAGACATCAAGCCATTGACCACTACCCTCTGGATGCAACCATCCAACCAATTCCTCATCCACCAAACAGTCCACCCATCAAATCCATACCTCTCCAATTTAGAGAGAAGAATGTTGTGGGGGAGAGTGTCAAAGGCCTTGCAGAAATCCAGATAGATGACATCCACTGCTTTTCTCTTGTCCACTGATGTAGTCACTCCATTGTAGAAAGCCACTAGGTTGGTCAGGCAAGATGTGCCCTTGGTGAAGCCATGCTGGCTGTCTCAAACCACCTCCCTATCCTCCATGTGCCTTATCAGAGCTTCTAGGACAATCTGTTCCATGTTCTTCCCAGGTACAGAGGTAAGGCTGACAGTTCAGTAGTCTCAGGATCCTCTTTTTTACCCTTTTTAAAAATGGGTGTAATGTTTCCCTTTTCCTAGTCACCAGGGACTTCACTTGACTGCCATGACTTTTCAAACATCGTGGAGAGTGGCTTGGCAACTACATCAGCCAGTTCCCTCAGGACTCTGGGATGCATCTTTTCAGGTCCTACAGACTTATGTATGGCGTGACCCCAGGTCATGTCTTGCAGTCCATACACTTAAGAGGTGTGTGAAGAGAGGTTGCATATATTGATATCGATATAATGAGTCTTTATGAAACTTCTTGAAAGACTGAAAACTGGGGTTTGGTTTATTTTTGTATCAAAGTTGCTTGAATATCCTGTATTACCAAAATGTGTTGGATGCTATTTTATTTAGAGTAAAACTGAGTTGGACCATGCATACTTTGGAATACTAAGACCATTACAAACTATTTTTAAATGTGTCTGTAGCATGTACTAATATCATAGAATCATAGAATGGTTAAGGTTGGAAGGGACCTTAAAGATTATCTATTTCCAACCCCCCCTACTATGAGCAGGGACACCTCACACTAGACCAGACTACACAAGGCCTCATCCAACCTGGCCTTAAACACCTCCAGGGAGGGGGCATCAACCACCTCCTTAGGCAACCTATTCCAGCACCTTACTACCCTCATGGTGAGGAATTTCTTCCTGATGTCTAACCTAAATCTACCCTCTTGCAGTTTAAAACCATTACCCCTTGTCCTATCACTACCCTTTCTGGTGAAAAGCCCCTCCTCAGCTTTCCTGTAGGCCCCCTTCAGGTACTGGAAGGCCACCATGGCTGTGGTTCTTATGTACCAGGCATTTGTTCTCTTTTTTTTGTCTCTTGTCCCAGATTCTCATGTCCTCTTTAAAATAATTACTCAAGAGAGACCACAGGTGGCGTCACAGTGGGACCTGTCTCTCTCGCTGGTTTCTCGTAGCAGGACATCCCCTCTTAATGGCTGCAACACGTGACCAGTTGTCTCTAGGGAGATTCTGGGGTTTACCTCCCCATCTGTTTGGCATCTTATTCTTTCTGTCAGTCATTTGTTAAATGGCTTATGTGTGGAATCAATGGGAATCAGAGATCATGTCTCCATACTGTCGTGCTCTGAAAGTCTCCCTGGAGCCTTCTCTTCTCCAGGCTGAACAGCCCCAACTCTCTCAGCCTGTCATCACAGCGGAGGTGCTCCAGCCTCCACTGGGACACTGAACCGTTGACCACAACTCTCTGGGTGCGGCCATCCAGCCAATTACTTATCCACTGAGTGGTCCATCTGTCAAATCCATGTTTTGTCAGTTTGGAGACCAGAATGTCGTGTGGGAAAGTGTCAAATGCCTTGCACAAATCCAGGACGATGATGTCAGTTGCTCTGCCACCATCCACCATCTCTTGTCATAGAAGGCCACCAAATTGGTCAGGCATGATTTGCCCTTAGTGAAGCCATGTTGGCTGTCACCAATCAACTCCTTATTTTCCATGTGCCTTACAAGATTTTCCAGGAGGATCTGCTGCATAGTCTTGCTGGGCACAGAGGTGAGACTGACCAGTCTGTAGTTCCCCAGGTGTTCCTTTTTCCCCTTTTTAAAAACAGAGGCTATGTTACCTTTTTTCAATCGGCCGGGAACCTCACCAGACTGCCATGACATCTCAAATATGATGGACAGAGGCTTAGCAATTGCATCTGCCAGCTCCCTCAGGATCCGTGGATGGACTCCATCAGGTCCCATAGACTTGTGCACCTTCAGGTTCTTTAGATGGTCACGAACCTGTTCTTCTCCTACAGTGGGGGGTACTTGGTTCTCCCAGTCCCTGCTTTCACCTGCTGTGGTGTTTGTGATGAGGCTGGAGCACTTGCCAGAGAAGACTGATGCAAAGAAGTCATTGAGAACCTCAGCCTTCTTAATATCCTGCATAGCTAGGTCTCCCATTTCCTTCAGGAGAGGGCCTACATTTTCCTTGGATGTCCTTTTATCCCCAACATACCTATAGAAGCTTTTCTTATTGTTCTTTGCATCCCTGGTGAGATTTAATTCTATCTGGGATTTGGCTCTCCTAACCTGATCCCTAGCTGCTCGGACAACCTCTCTGTAATCCCCCCAGGGTACCTGCCCTAGATTCCACCCTCTGTATGCTTCCTTCTTAAGTTTGAGCTTTTCTAGGAGCTGCTTGCTTATCCTCGCCAGCCTCCTGGAGTTTTTACCTGACTTTCTCTTAGTTGGGTCTGCCCTCCTGAAGTCAAGGGTAGTAAGCTTACTGTGAGCTCTCCTTGCTGCCCTAAGGATCTTGAACTCCACCATTTCGTGGTCACTACAACCAAGGCTGCCCTTGAGCTTAGCATCCCTCACCAGCCCTTCCTTGTTGGTGAGAACAAGGTTCAGCATAGCACCTCTCCTTGTTGGTTCCTCCATTACTCTGAAAGGAAGTTGTCATCAACACACTCTAGGAACCTCCTGGACTGTTTGTGCTTTGCAGAGTTGTCCCTCCAACAGATATCAGGGTGGTTGAAGTCCCCCATGAGTACCACGGTTTGCAAACGTGAAGCTGCTCCTATCTGTCTGTAGAGTGTTTCATCTATACTGTCCTCCTGGTCAGGTGGCCTGTAGCAGACCCCCACTGTAATATCTCCTGTGCCTGCCTTCCCTTTAATCTTAACCCATAAGTTCTCAGTTGGCTCTTCATCCATCCCCAGGGAGAGCTCCATGCACTCCAGCTGGTCTTTGACATAGAGAGCGACACTCTCACCTCGTCTCCCCTGCCTGTCCTTCCTAAAGAGTTTATAACCTCCATTCTGATGCTCCAGTCATAGGAGCCATCCCATCAGGTCTCTGTGACACCAATGAGATCATAGCCCTGCAGGCACGCATGCATCTCTAACTCCTCCTGTTTATTCCCCATGTTGCATGCATTTGCATAGAGGCATTTAAGCTGGGCCTCCAGTGAAATGAACTGACCAGCTGGAGGGGCTGGGATTTCATTATGCTGCGCTCCAGATGCTCCCCTGCTGACTTGCACCCCTTCTATAGGCTCTGGGCATCTATTACCGATGCCAGCATCACATTGAAATTGATAGGCATGGGATGAATGGAGGTTCCCTCCCTCAGCCACATCAGTTTAAAGCCCTCTTTATCAGCTTGGCTAGCCTATGGCTGAGGATGCTCTTCCTCTTTTCTGACAGGTGGATCCCATCAACCCCCAGCAGATCAGGTTTGTCAAAGCTGGTCCCACGATCCAGATAGCCAAACCCCTGGCTGTAGCACCAGTCATGTAGCCAGCTGTTGATTTGCTGGATCTGATTGGCCCTATCTATCCCCTTCCCTTTGACCCATAGGATTGATGAAAATGCTACCCATGCCCCAGAGTTCTTAATTGCTGCTCCGAGGGCCCAGTAATCATTTTTAATATTCTTCATACTGCTGGTGGCTGCATCAGTGGTACCCACATGAAACACCAAGAGCGGGTGTCAGTTGGGTGTACGAGGCTAGGGAGCCTCTCAGTGGACATCCCTGATGCGAGCATCTGGTAGACAGCAAACCTCTCTAGAGAGCTGGTCTGCTCTGCAAATGGGTGCCTCTGTGCCTCTGAGAAGAGAATCACCTACTACTATCACCCGTCTCTTTTTCTTGGAACAGATTGAGCCACCTTATTCTGCTCCAACACCAGTGTAGGCTGGTTATTTTCCTCTTCTGTTGTTTGCAGAGGGGTGAACTGGTTCTTCAAGGGCACCTTGGGCTTTGAGGGAGGTACCTTCCTCTTGCTTGTTCCTTTAGTTCTTCTTCCTACCATCTTCCACTTCCCCACTTCAGTGGCTCCCCTCCTTTCTGTGTGCACTGGTGGGGGAGTATTTGGCTGACTGGGCACAGACTGTGAGTCCTCAGCAGTGAGCGCATGGATCGCACTATCCAGCTCATTCTCAGCCTCCCTGATACTCTGCAGCCTCCTCACTGTCCTGCAACTCAGCTATCTGTTGCAGGAAGTCATTCACCTGCTCAAAGCTTTTGCAGGCAAGCTTCCCCCTCACCTCAGGCACAAGAGAATGGTCCAGGCAGCTTCCACAGCCTGGGGTCTGCACAGCAGTGTCACACCTCAGGAGCTTTGTTTGAGTGGACACACTGGCCACTCCTAAGGTGAAGAGTGCAGATCCCCCAGGCAGAGCTGCAGCCCTAGCCTTCCTCCTCGTAACCACATTCTGCCCCCTGCATGCCCTGTCTGCGTGAACTGCCCTAAACAAGGTATAGTAACAGTATCATAGAATCATAGAATCTTAGGGGTTGGAAGGGACCTCGAAAGATCATCTAGTCCAACCCCCCCTGCTAGAGCAGGGTCACCTAGAGCACATCACACAAGAACGCATCCAGGTGGGTTTTGAATGTCTCCAGTGAAGGAGACTCCACAACCTCTCTGGGCAGCCTGTTCCAGTGCTCTGTCACTCTCACAGTAAAAAAATTTTTTCGTATATTCACCTTGAACCTCCTATGCTCCAATTTCCACCCATTACCCCTTGTCCTATCACTGGTCATCACTGAGAAAAGCCTAACTCCATCTCCCTGACACTCACCCCTTACATAGTTGTAAACATTAATGAGGTCACCCCTCAGTCTCCTTTTCTCCAAGCTAAAGAGACCCAGCTCCCTCAGCCTCTCCTCATAAGGGAGATGTTCTACTCCTTTAATCATCTTTGTAGCTCTGCGCTGGACTCTCTCAAGCAGATCCCTGTCCTTCTTGAACTGAGGGGCCCAGAACTGGACACAATACTCCAGATGCGGCCTCACCAATGCAGAATAAAGAGGTAGGAGAACCTCTCTTGACCTACTAACCACACCCTTTCTAATGCACCCCAGGATGCCGTTGGCCTTCTTGGCCACAAGGGCACATTGCTGGCTCATGGTCATCCTCCTGTCTACCAGGATTCCCAGGTCCCTTTCTCCTACACTGCTCTCCAGCAGGTCAGCCCCCAACCTGTACTGGTGCATGGTGTTTTTCTTCCCCAAATGCAGAACTCTACACTTCCCCTTGTTGAACTTCATCATGTTTCTCCCCGCCCAACTCTCCAGCCTGTCTAAGTCCCTCTGAATGGCAGCACAGCCTTCTGGTGTGTCAGCCACTCCTCCCAGCTTAGTGTCATCAGCAAACTTGCTGAGGGTACATTCTATACCCTCATCCAGGTCGTTGATGAAGATGTTGAACAACACCGGTCCCAGTACCGACCCCTGAGGGACTCCACTGGTCACACACCTCCAACCAGATTCTGCCCCATTGACTACAACTCTCTGACTCCTTCCTTTCAACCAGTTCTTGATCCATCTCACTACCTGATCTCCAAACCCATACCTGATCAACTTATCTACAAGGATGCTGTGGGAGACAGTGTCAAATGCTTTACTGAAATCAAGGTATACCACATCTACCACTCTACCATCATCTATCCACCTAGTAATTTCCTCATAGAAGGCTATGAGGTTAGTCAAACATGATTTACCCTTGATAAAATCATGCTGACTGCTCCTGATGACCCCCATATCCTTGATATGCCTGGAGATAGTGACAAGAACAAGTTGTTCCATCACCTTTCCAGGGATGGAGGTGAGGCTGACCGGTCTATAGTTACCCGGGTCCTCCTTCTTGCCCTTCTTGTAGACTGGTGTGACATTTGCTATCCTCCAGTCCTCAGGCACCTCTCCTGTTACCCATGACTTACCAAAGATGATGGAGAGTGGCCTAGCAATGACCTCCGCCAGCTCCCTCAGCACCCTTGGGTGCATTCCATCCGGACCCATCGATTTATGGATGTCCAGATTACTCAACTGATCCCTAACCCAATCCTCATCTACCATGGCAAACTCCTCCTCTATCTTGACTTCTGGGGCTATATGAATCTGGGGCTCATGGGGAAATCCTGCAGTAAAGACAGAGGCAAAGAAGGCGTTCAGCACCTCTGCCTTCTTTATATCCTCTGTCACCAGGGCTCCCACCTCATTCATCAGAGGGCCAATATTGCCTCTAGTGTTAGATTTGTTAGCTATGTATTTGAAAAAGCCCTTTCTATTATCCTTAACCTGACTTGCAAGGTTAAGTTCCAAAGAGGCCTTAGCTTTCCTAATTGCCTCCCTACATCCTCTGACAACAGACCTATATTCCTCCCAAGGAATGTCACTATAATGTCACTAGATGTAAGAATGGAAGATTGTAACTTCTATTAAATTCAGTGGTAGTGGAGGATTTGTAGCATCTTTCAGAATTAAATCACTGGAAAAAAACCAATTACAGCAACCTAATGAACACATTTTTGAAGAAGATATTCTGTCCTGATCTGTTTTGAGTAAGGATAGGCTGAAATATTGCTTGCAGCTGTGATTTGTTTTTTTCTTTTCTGATGCATGTTGAGTCAATAGGGACAACCAAAATTTGTTGCTTTACAGTTTTGTTTATGTGCATCCTCTGAAGTAATTAAACATGTATCACATGTGAAAAACATATATAATGACACTATATTTTCAGAACTTTTACATCATGGATATACTTTGTCCAAGACTATCAGAAGCCTTATGTGGGGAACGGTCCATCTTCTCTCTCCCCACATAAGACTAAACAAAATGCCTTTCAAGCCAGCAAAACAAGAGTGGTGTCTTTTTGCTGATTTAGCCAAGGATGGACTGGAATAGACCCCCTGCTCTACCAGATAAGTCCACAGTAAGTAAAGAGCATAAGGGTTGTGATAACTGGCAGCAAAATGGACAAAAGGTTAAAGACTGCCTCTGACAGAGTACGTACCTGACCAATGCTAATTGGCTAATTTGAACAGTGATACCTAATTTGAACAGTGATCTCTGATCTATAAAAAGAGGGCAAGGTTTGCAGGCTGCTGCTGCACTCTGTCTGGAACCTGGAGGGGACCCTGCTGCAGTACCAGAAGCCGCCTGGAACTCCGCAACCGCTGCCCAGAGAAGCCGAGAGGGGAGGGAGGGGCTGCCCGTAACCGCTCCGTGGGGAGCCAGCCCGCTCCCCGAGGGATCGCCGCTCGCTGGAGCCTGCCTGTCTCGAGCCTGCCTGTCTCAAGCCTGCCCGAGCTTAATACTGGAGCCAAACAGGGGCCAGAGCCTGCCGCGGCTCACGGAGGAGCCACGCCCACATGCCTGCCTGCCTGCCGGGTCGCTGCTGGGAGTTCGCCCGTGCTGCCGGGAAGCTGCTCCCCCCACGAACCTGCTACTGAGCCCTGCCAGCCGGAAAAGAAGCCGCATACCAGGAGCCACGTGCCACGGGAGGGTAAACAAAGCCACACACACACCCTCTCCCTTAAATTCCCTGCCGGGCTCAACTCCTACCCTTTTACTCCATGGATTCCACACCTCTCCCTCGGAGTGTACATTTAATAAGACCATAGTACTTTTGAATTATTTCCCTGACATATCTCTAGCCTACCTCTCCTGAACCTTGCTCCCTCAGTTTGTGTTAACCCTTAATAAACCGGTTAATTTGTAAACTAAACATTGGTCTCAGTAACAATTTGTGGGCATGGTGAGGACGGTATTTCTAGTCTCAGCTCTAAGATTCGGTCCAGCAGTGATCCATCCTCTGTGAGAGGCGAGCGCTGCGTGTGCCTGCAGTCCCTTTAAAAAGCCCTCCACATTGGGGGAGGAAGCTGCAAAAACATCCTGACAGCCAGTAGCCTGTACAAAGGCTCCTCCCTGAGACACCTAGAGTTTCTTCAAGCAATGATAGAGACCAAAATTGAGGAAGCAGACAATTCTGAATCAATTGATGGAGCAGGTACCTCTCAAACAGCTAAAACATCAGGCCCTCCTCAATCAGATGATGATGATGACCTTGTCCAGCTTTTCTCTATGAAGGAACAGTGCCTCAGGAAATTGTCAAAACAACTCACAAAACTTAACAATGTTATCAAAGCAACAGGTTACAGTTAGCAAAACTTGTCAAAGCAACGGGTTATAAAAATTCAACAAAGTTAGAGACTATTTTACCCTTATGTGCCGACACCAAGGTGAGTGGTGCGGTTGACACACCAGAGGGACCTTGACAGGCTGGAGAGGTGGGCCCATGCCAACCTCATGAAGTTCAACAAGGCCAAGCGCAAGGTCCTGCACCTGGGTTGGGGCAATCCCAGACACAAATACAGGCTGGGGGGAGAAGGGATAGAGAACAGCCCTGAGGAGAAGGACTTGGCAGTGTTAGTTGATGAGAATATCAACATGAGCTGGCAATGTGCACTTGCAGCCAACCGCATCCTGGGCTGCATCAAAAGAAGCATGGCCAGCAGATCGAGGGAGGTGATTCTCCCCCTTTACTTGGCTCTCATGAGACAAATAAATTCTCAGCACAATGCGGCGGAGCCAGGGACCGGGACACCATGATGGTCACAAGTATCAGCCTCTATTAATAGGTTACATCGCATTCTTATACCTTTTTCTCCTGTCCATGCGCCTTACGCTTCCTTCCCATTGGTTAACAGCTTCTGTTCACACGTTCTATCTTACTTTGTGAAAGGTTACAAGTTTCTTACATTTTCTTACAAGAATGTCAACACACATCCGTATCTCTCTCTCATACCTTCTTTTCCCACAAACTTGTTTTTCTCTAACTGCCAAGGGCACAGCTGTAGTTTGTCAAGATCAAGGCTGCCTGCGGCCCATAGCTGATGCCCACAATTCTCCCTTTTTGTTTTTCAACAACAAGGGCTGTGTTTACCATCCTCTGCAGGGCCCTTTGCAGAGTAGACGGCAAACACAGCACTACCAACAAAATGACAGTGATGACACATAATCTTGACAATCCTGTTTGCAACAAGCTTTTAACCCATCCCGATATGTTTCAACCTCCCAACCATTTATTCAGTCCAAAAAATCCGTTATCTTCCGCGATCCTTTTGGTGGTGTCACTCAGTTCCTGGATGCTCTTGTGGATTGGCTTTAAGTTGTCTTTCAAGTCCACATCCCATCAAAGCTTCACATCTGTGTCCATAAGCTAACAATAGGAAATCAATAGCAGCACAATTCTATAAAACAACATGGCAAACACTATTCATATTAGTTACTAAGACACTCAATAATTCGAAAATCTCATTAGCTCCTTTTACCACAAAACACACTAACATTCAATTCTATCAAAGCGTTTGCATTTGCATCTACGTTTGCATTTGTGTTTGCTTTTGCGGCCACAAGCTGAAGCAAAAATGAACTAACAGCAAAGCGCTTTCTAGCATTCCACAAATCTACTGTGTTAATACAATTTTCCTTTTTACCTATAGTGATGGGTATAATTTAATTTAATTTTCGTGCTGAAAGATACTCAATCTGGGCTATTGAAGTACAAAATTTTGTTTGATTCATGGCATGTAACAATGATACCCAAATATCTTTACTGTTCCGTGGCATCAGGTGAGGTACCATTAATTCTGTCGTCCCGATGGTCAGCGTCCAGGACAGGGCGTACACACCGAGCAGGTACCCAGCGAATCCCAGTATCTGTGGAAACACAAGCATAACCTCGCCCCCAAGTAACAAGGTTCCAGGGGCCTTCCCAGACTCGAGTCTGAAGGTTGCGAACCCAAACAGGGGCACGCGATCACACTAGGTCCCTGTCAGAATGCAAAGAAGAAAAATGAGTTATAAGAATAGGTACTGTGCTAGAAGGAGGAATAGTGAAATGATTCATAGTATATACTGCTTTCCACACTCGCGCTTGTGGAGTTTCACCCATCATTCCCCCTTTTTGTTTTTCAAGCAACGCCTTGAGGGACTGATGTGTGCACTCAACAATAGCTTGACCTGTGGGAGAATGAGGAATGCCTGTAATATGCTGAACACCCTATAATTGCAAAAACTGTCAAGTCTGGCTAGCAGTATAGCTGAAGCCCAACAAGCTTGGGTTTCAGCCCCACTACCAAAGCGTTGGAGCAACCAAGGAAGAAGTCCCTCACCGTCAATGCAGGTGAAGTCCCTTCGCATGAGAATCATAGAATCATCAAATTTTTAAGGTTGGAAGGGACCTTAAAGATCATCAAGTTCCAACCCCCCTGCTATGAGATCAGGTTGCACAAAACCTTGTCCAACCTGGCCTTAAAAAACTCCAGGGATGGGGCATCAACAACCTCCCTGGGCAACCCATTCCAGTTCCTCACCACCCTTATAGTGAAGAATTTTTTTCTAATATCTAACCTAAAACTCCCCTCTCTCAGTTTAAAACCATTACCCCTTGTCCTATCACTATCTTCTCTGACGAAAAGCCCCTCCTCAGCTTTCCTGTAGGCTCCTTTCAAGTACTGGAAGGCTGCTATAAGGTCTCCTCGGAGCTTTCTCTTTTCTAGGCTGAACAGCCTCAGCTCTCTCAGTCTGCCTTCATAGCAGAGGTGCTCCAGGCCTTTGATCATCTTGGTGGCCCTTCTCTGGACCCTTTCCAACAGGTCTATATCTTTCTTGTGCTGTGGGCATCAGCTATGGGCCACAGGCAGCCTTGATCTCGACAAACTACAGCTGTGCCCTTGGCAGTTAGAGAAAAACAAGTTTGTGGGAAAAGAAGGTATGAGAGAGATACAGATGTGTGTTGACATTCTTGTAAGAAAATTTAAGAAACTTGTAACCTATCACAAAGTAAGATAGAATGCATGAACAGAAGCTGTTAACCAATGGGAAGGAAGCGTAAGGTGTGTGGACAGGAGAAAAAGGTATAAGAATGGGATGTAACCTATTAATAGAGGCTGATACTTGTGACCATCATGGCATCCCAGTCCCTGGCTCCGCCACAAGTGGTGACCCCGATGTGATCGGCAACCTGAGAGCAGCCCCGATGTGATAAGGATCGGCGACTGCGGACCTGAAAACAGTGCCGACATGATAAGAACTGGTGACTGCAGACCTGAGAGCAGCCCAGACATGACAGTGAGAACCTAGTCCGGACACAGAAGAAATACACACCTTTGGGAGGCAAAAGTGAGCAGCTGGGAACATAAATATGGGGGTGAAGATGTTGGCAGAAGAGAGGTCTATATTAACCATTCTGCTAAGAATATTGGAAAAGAGGGGCATAAAATATGATGAACATGCATTACGTACTTTGCTTGTCTGGTGCAAGAAAAATGGTATCAGGCTGATGCCCAAACAGCCTTTTTCATAGAGACACGGGAGGAGGCGGGGCGTGCGCTTTGGGATGCAGCTACAAAGGGGAACGAAGTGGCCACAAAGTCGTTAACAACTTGGCGGCTTGTGCTGGAGTCGTTAAAACAGCTTAAGGCGGCCCGGGAAGCTGCAGCCGCGGCGCCGGAGGCGCCAGCACTGCCAGCCCCGGTGCAAGTGAACTCTAAACCGGCTCCCACGGCCCCTGCATGCATGGACGTGCCACTCCCACCCCCTCCACCTCCTGAAGTGTGCTCGTTGCCCCCGTTACCCCCGAGACAGACGATGAGTTTAAGGAAGCAGCAGTAAGGGAACCTGTGAGTTCGTGTTTAATAGATTTATCAGCCCCCGGAGAGAATGGGGAAGTGAAGTGTTTGCCCTCCACCCAACCTCTTCAGAACTCGCTGATTATACAGCCTGTGATCCCAGCTCTTGGGGGGAACGACGGGGTGCAGTGTCGGCCCCCCGCCCACCCCCCACAGAACTCGTTAACTGTACAGCCTGTGATTCCAGCCCCTGGAGTGAATGACGGAGTGACGTGTTTGCCCTCTGCCCCTCCCCTTCAGAATTTACTGACTATACAGCCAGTTTCTGTAGCAATTCAAGGCGCAGACCCAGGCAAATTTTGGAAGAAAGTGTATGAGCAAGCTAAAAAGGCAGGAGAAGTGGAACTGGCTGATGATATTTTGGCTTGCCCTGCTATTCGTGGTGTTAGAAATGAAATCAAGCATAAATTTGGAGCTTCAAAGAAAAAAAAGGAATTAAGAATATTGTTTGTATCACAGATGTCCACAAATAAAAACACAGAAGTCAAAATGTGCAAATAAAATCCTTACTTTAGGAAAGTAATATACAGAAAACATTTGTAATTTGACCATATTTACAATTGTGTGTTATCTTTTTTTACTCTTTTGTTCTTTTATTTAAAGAACACTTTATTTCAAGACCTTTAGATATACATAGGAGTGAAACACGATTTCAAACATTTTGAAGAAATATTATATTGGCTAACTAACGAATATGACTCTCAAAGCAGAATTATAGCTATTTATATTACACATTGAGAGTTCACATATACTGCAATTCATGTCAATGGAAAAAGCAGCAATGTCTCACACCTGGACAATAGCTGGAGCACATGTTCCACTTCTCCCTGCGTGCAAGGGCAGGTTGCGCCTCCAGGGCTGTAACACTCCACCAGGGTCAGTGGATTAAAAGGAGCGTCGGGGAAAGTCGGGGTTAGGGATGCTGTCCTGTGGCTGCTTAGAGGCTGGGCCGGAGGGGGGCAGGCCCTGGGAAAGGGGTGGGTGCTAGACACGGGTCATCTCCCGCGCCGCTCGGCGCGGCGTGGCGCAGTGCCCTCCAGGCTGAGGGAGCGAGACTGGGGGAGGCGCTCCGCAGCTGCCCCGCTCACACTTGAATAAAAGAGACCTTTTATTTTGGAAGAGGGCGAGATCTGTGAATATCTTAGTAAGATATGAGGCATATTGAAAACTATATTAAACTAGCCTGATTAACAATTTATCCATGAACAGGGAAGCTTTGGAATATCTCTATAGGCAGGACTGAGGGCTATTCATGCCAGCAGCTAAGAGGTCAAAAGGTTTCTGAAGTTCACAGGCTCAGAGCCTTTGTTATGCTAACAGACAATTTCAAATCAGCTGTCTGCTGGAGTGTGAAATATAAATGATTCCTTGGGAGCTTGCAATAAGTTGTTGCTCTTGTTTGATAAATACCAGGACAAGCTGCTAATTTTTAGCAGGCCCTTTCTGCAGCATCACAAGTCCTAAATGAGTGCCTTTGTAGTTCAAATAGTCTTTTTAAAGAACCTGTCCTACCATAATAGCCCAAATGTGTTTGGTTTTGACTACATAATGAAAATCAGTTCTCTGAACTTAACTTTTTCTGTGCTGGAGGTGTTTGGGAAGGGTGGGAGAATTTTGGCACTCAGGAGGCTCAGGGCATTAATACAATAGTCAGGGAGTTACTGAGAGCCAAAGGCTCAGCCCCTCACTCCTCTGAAAAAAGAACCCTGGACAAGATTTACGTGTCTCCGCAGACTCTAAAGCCTCCCTTTTCAGTGAAGCTTTGAGACAGAGGGCATACGATAGCCGCTCCATTTGTGAAATGCTACAATCCCATAGCCCCAGTGGTTTTTGTGAGCTTCCTGCAGAAGCCACATGTATCTCAGGCAGGAGGGTGAATTACCTGAGAAGAATCTGGCTTTGCCACCTATAGCTGAGGGCAAGGACATGAGGGAGCTGAACTAAAATAGTTCATAAGGTCTCAAATTTGCAGTCTGGACACAAAGAGATATAATTCTGTAGAGCATCATAGATAATACCATTAAGAGCGGGAAAATTAGTTTTATACACAAGGAAATCAATTAGAGGTTGTGATCTGCTCTTAATCAGGAAAGAAGAAAGCCTCCTTTATGAATATGTATGGTAGCTGACAAGGAAAAGGCAGGTGCACAAGGTTACTGTGGAGGTACCATAGACAGCGGAGTGCAGTGCGAGACCCAGTGCTGTCATGGTGCTGCCTACCCACGCTGGTGGAGGGGAAAGGAGCGCTTCCACCTCCGCAGAGCTCCACTTATGCCAGGGCGTCCCTGGGATGGAGCAATTTTTTCTCATTGCATAACAACAGTAGATAAAAAATTACATGTGAGACTAATTTGGTTACACTAGAAATAAAAATATTCCCTCCACCCCAACCAACAAAGGCACACATGTACATATTTTTTTCAGGGTTAAGTTTTTTATTAAAAGAGTATTTTTTTTGCCATAGACAACACAAAGAGCAGTGCTTTCATAGGTTACCCCACCCCTCCCTTCTTCCCGGGCCCAAATTACTTTGTTCCCAGTTTCTCTCCCTCCTTCCCCCCAGCGGCACAGGGGGACAGAGGTTTAGTCAGTTCATGGGCTGGTGGTTCTTGCCCTGCCTCCTCAGGAAGAAGGATTCCTTACAGTCCTTCCCTGCTTCCCCACAGGGTCCCTCCCATGGGAGAGAGTCCTCCACGAACCTCTCCTTCATGAGTCCTTCCCACTAGGTCTGGAGCAAGCTGCTCCAGTGAGGGCTTCCCACAGAGTCACGGGCTGCTTCGGGAACTCTCCTCGCGCCGGAGTCTTCCAAAGCTGCGCAACCAGAGTCCACAGGCAGCAAAACTTCTGGCCATAAAATCCAAGTTCAGTGGCCAAGGTCACCCCTCCTGGCACCTTCAGGGAATGTTCCACCACGTTCCTCCACGAGTGCAGGGGGACAGCCTGCCATCTCGCCATGGGTTGCAGGGAAACTTCTGCTAGGGCACCTTCTTCCCCTTCTTCTTCACCAACCACCAGCACCGCTCTCCTCCAGCACAGCTCTTCTCACCCTAAGTGCTTCTCTGCTTGGGTGTTATATGAGTTATTTCCTATGTTAGTCACTGAGGCGCATCTATTGTCCCTCTAATGGCTCCTTGGCTGGTTTTGGGACAGGGGGAGTTTCTCAGCTTCTTACCGGAGCCACTCCTGTGGCCTTTCCCACGCCACCAAAAAACCCACCAAAACAAACCAGAACAAATAGTAAGCCGTGTAATTATTAAGTTATATAGTAAACAGAATTTGTAGTGGAAAAATCTTTTTTTGAGATTATCTTTATACAATAGTTTTAGTACAAAGTTAGGAATTGCATGAAATATTCCTTTTGTTGAAATATGATTAACATATTGAAATAGAATCGACATTTACAGGAACTAATGCTCGTAAGCTTTGTCCTGGTTTGAGCCAGGATGAAGCCAATTTTCCTTTTGCTGATTTTTTTTCCCTCAGCCAGCTTTCTTTTAACTAGCAACAGTCTGTTCTAAGAAAGGCTGATAAGACAGTGGAATGTTTTTCTAACTGCTGGGTCTTCAAGGTCACATCTTTACTCTGCCAGCTCAGACACTACGGGGAGATCTATGACACACCCCACCCCGTAGGAGGCTGAGTTAGACAAACAGCAAAACTGGCCAGAGATATTCCATTCCATATATCTACGTAAGCTCAGAGGAAGGTCAGAGATCACAGAAGATAACTTCCTTCCTTCTTCGTCTTCCCTTTCTCTTCTGTCCATGGCTGGCGTCCGGGGAGGACTCCGTCCATCCATCACCATCAACCCTTAGGCTCGAGCTCTCCTGATCCTCATCACTCTCTGCTTTCTCCAGCAGCAGCTCCGGAATTTCGTGGGACTTTTCCAGCTGAGGGGAGTGCTGTGGGAGTTGCTGGGGGTAGGGTTAGGCGAGGGGCTTTTGCACATACCTGAACATATCTGTATATAATTGTATATATTTTCTTATATCATTAGTGTTTAATTAAAGCTGTGTAGTTTAGTTTTAAATCAAGCCAAGTCTCTTTTTCTCTCTCTCCTTCCCTACCTGGGTGGGAGGGGGAGGGGATCGAGAGCATTGTTGTCCAACCTGAGTCAAACAGTGACAGTTTACAATAATAAAATAGAAAAGACTTGATACATCATAGGATATTCGCTAGTAAATTCAATAGAAATATAGCCAAATAAAAAATTACTACAATAATGAATTTGCTATACTAAGGGTTACTTTTAAAACTCTGTGCTTTGTGAAACTATCAGTCAATTATGCCAAGCATCCTGCAGGTTGTGATAACATCAAGTCTTCTAAGAACCTGTGGGGCCTACAGACAACACTTATGTGGATTCTGACCCACCTGGGCAATCTCCCAGCAGGAGAATGGAGACAGGACCAGGAGACTGGAGACAGGACCAAGACAACAAAGGACTAGAATCAACAAAGACCCCCACAGGAGACCCTCGAGCATGCATAATTGCAAAGATAGCCAATTCCAGGAAATAAAATGACTATGTAAAAGAATTCTGGGAACTCATTGACATGGAACTGAATATGCATGTTTTTGGTGTATATTAGTCGGGGTGTTTCACTAACTCGTTGGAGCACTCATGGTGGAGAATCCCCAGTGCTGCCCAGCGCTGCAATAAAGAATGCCTGCTCAATAACAGCTTGTTTGTTGTTATTAGGTCTTGATCTTGGAATCCTTACCCAGCCGCACCTAGCCTCCCACTTCGGTGCGGAGTGTTAGAAAGCAAGGGGGTTTGGAAGCTCCGAATTTTTGTTTCAGACTTATTTTTCCTTTTTTTTTCCTCCAAAAAATTGTTCACTTACAGTTTATGGGACAAAACACTGCTCTGTTATCCCTCCTCTCATCTTCAAAACATTTGCATGCATAAATCACATTTTAACTCTATGGTAGAGGGATGTTTCACCAAAGTTAAACTGCTTAGGTTAGAATCTAGCAGTTTCCCTCTGCACCTCACAAGGTTGTTGAATTTATCAAAATCAGGGATCTATTTTCCCATCTCTCATGCATATGGGTACTGAAATTCTCAATTATGCTTTGAAAAACATTGCAAAAAATTGAATAAATTATAATTAGAAGCAAAAGCATGCATTTTAAAAACTAAAGCTCCCATTGTAGAACAGAAAATGAATGAGCCTTTAATGGAATGCAATGCTCAGAATAGTAAAATATTTGTTATTTGATGATGCATTCAGCATGCTGATTAAGGCTGCTTGTTTTTTTACTAAACGTTAAATGAATGAAAAAGGTTAGTCCTGGTTCTGTTTGGGGGCCTTTCGTGAAGCAAATGGACATTCAGAACAGATTGTCAGTAAGGTGAGTGTGTTGTTTGAATATCGTGACAAAATATTTTAAAACATTTTAAATCCACGTTAATCTTGTGCATAGTGAACTCTGTTTAAAGATACAATGGGCCTAAAAAGGCCATCCATAAATCTCTGTTTCTCTCTAGGAACACAGATATATTATAATTGTTAATTTTTTAGTATTACCTTTATAATGCATATTTGGATGTAAATGTAGGCAGATTACAGAATTTGGAGAGTAAATCTTTAAGAGGAAATAAAAACTATTTAAAGGAAAAAATAACTATCCACTGACTAGATTAGCAGTATAATTAAAGCTCTTCTAAATCTACCTGCAATATTTATGCACTTAAAATTATGTATTTTTAGTGTCAAAGCCTGGGGTTTTTTATGAAGGGAAATCCAAGCATCTTTACTCTGGTAGAGATTCCTTTTTATTTGAGTGGACTCAATGAAAAGCAACAAAACAAAACTCCAGTGGCATTAACACCACAAAATGGAGGATGCTCATTGTTCCTTTATGTATGTTAACTGTAAATATTTATTCTATTGAATCATTAAACAGATCTTGGATTGCACAGATCAATCTACATATTGACTGAGTCTGGGTCACTTTTAATACGATGTTTATCATTTTGGTCACCTGTGTGCTTTGATTTACAGATTTATGAGAGACAGAAAAGCAAATTTATTAATTATTGCAGGCTTGAACCTTTGCATTTAATTTTAACGACTATAGAGTTCCTCTTGTGTAAATCCCAATTGGTTAAATCATCCTGTCATTCACTCACAATGATCAGACACCTTTTAAATTAGATAAATAAGTATCTGTGCATTTTAACTATTCTTGTTTATTACCCAAGAGGTTAAAAGCCTTTGACTGGCATTTGACTTCTGACCTCATATAAATGTTATCTTATCAATTCTTCCTTGTTAACTTGTATTGAGTGCTTGTCTGATGGCTTTTAGATAAAGAGGTTTTATTATCTTTCCTAATGCAACAACCATTTGTTTTGTCTGTAGTCTCAGCCCACATAGTAATCTTGTAACCTAACAATTTTGCTGAATAGACTAAATTCCAAATTATTTCTAGTTTATATGAAACCTTATTTCTGTCTAAACTTCCTACATTTAATCTAATGTTTTGTAATATACTTTTTTGGTTTTACTAAGCTTCAAATTAATTATTATAAACCCAATGTTGAACATTGCTTTTATTTTATGCTATAGTTTTTAATAATGTACATATCAGGCCAAAAAGAGAGGAGTTAATAAGATAATACAAATAAATATTTTTCTTGCTCAAATCTCAAAAGAATATGCAAAGAAAGCATAGATATGTTTTAAATATTCTGATCTATTATTTGCACTGTTTTCCCATCAGCTAAAATTATGTAGTTGTTACATGCATCTATCGGACCTGGGGGTCCTGGTAGACAGGAGGATGACCATGAGCCAGCAATGTGCCCTTGTGGCTAAGAAGGCCAATGGCATCCTGGGGTGCATTAGAAAGGGTGTGGTTAGTCGGTCAAGAGAGGTTCTCCTCCCCCTCTATTCTGCATTGGTGAGGCCGCATCTGGAGTATTGTGTCCAGTTCTGGGCCCCTCAGTTCAAGAAGGACAGGGAAATGCTTGAAAGAGTCCAGTGCAGAGCCACAAAGATGATTAAGGGAGTGGATCATCTCCCTTATGAGGAAAGGCTGAGGGAGCTGGGTCTCTCTAGCTTGGAGAAAAGGAGACTGAGGGGTGACCTCATCAATGTTTACAACTATGTAAGGGGTGAGTGTCAGGGAGATGGAGTTAGGCTTTTCTCAGTGTTGACCAGTGATAGGACAAGGGGTAATGGGATCAAATTGGAGCATAGGAGGTTCAAGGTGAATATACGAAAAAAATTTTTTTACTGTGAGAGTGACAGAGCACTGGAACAGGCTGCCCAGAGAGGTTGTGGAGTCTCCTTCACTGGAGACATTCAAAACCCACCTGGATGCGTTCTTGTGTGATGTGCTCTAGGTGACCCTGCTCTAGCAGGGGGGGTTGGACTAGATGATCTTTCGAGGTCCCTTCCAACCCCTAAGATTCTATGATTCTATGATTCTATGATTCTATGATTCTATGATTCTATGATTCTGCCTTTCATATTTAATTGTTCTCTTCTATCTTAAATTTGTTTCATATCTTACTGCCTTTCTCATGCACCCAAACTTGTAGATATTAGCATGATGACTAACTGTCGTGGGCCAGTATTGGGGGGCTACCAGCTGTCAGGATGTTTCCACGACTTCCCCCCCCCAATGTGGAGAGGTTTGTGAATGAGACCGAGGGTCACATGTGGCGTTCGCCTCTCACAGAGGAACGGCCACTGCAGGACCGTATCTTAGAGGGTAGATTAGAATACCCTCCCACCACATTCACAAATTGCTACTGAAACCAATGTTTAGTTTACGAATTAATCGGTTTATTAAGGGTCAACACAAATTAAGGGATCAAGGTTCAGGAGAGGTTGTCTAGGTGTATATTGGAAAAGGGATTCAAAGGTACTATGGTCTTATTAAAGGCACACTCCGAGGAGGAGTGTAAAATCAATGGAGTGAAAGGGTAGGAGTTGAGCCCGGCAGGAAAGTTAGAGTGTTTGTGTGTGTGTGTGTGTGTATTTACCCTCCTTCCGTAGCGGGTGGTTCCCGGGATGCGGCTGGTAGGCTCGGCAGGAGATCCGTGGGGGAGCCGGCTTCCCGGTAGCCAGGGCGACCCCTCCCAGCAGCAGCAGCTGCGGCAAGCACGGCTTTAGTCCCGAAGTGGGTGGCGAAGGCAGGCTGGGCAAGCTCCTACTTTGGTCCGGTTTGGTTTAGGCTGGGCAGGCAGGGTCCCCGGGGAGCGGGCACGGTCCCCGCGGAGCGTGCACAGGCGGCCCCCCCCTTTCCCTCTCGGCTCCTCCGGACAGCGAGGCTGGCGTTCCAGGCAGGTTCAGGTACTGCAGCAGGGTCTCGTTCCGGTCAGGCAGAGAGCACCGGCCTACGGATCTTGCCCTCTTTTATAGATCAGAAATCACTGTTCGAGAAAGTACCACTGTTCAAATTAGCCAATTAGCACTGGCCAAGTACGTGCTCTGTTATAGGCAGTTTTTAACCTATTGTCCATTTTTCTGCCAGTTATCCTAACCCTTATGCTGTTTTTCTTGCTGTGGAGTTATCTGGTAGAGCAAGAGGCCTGTTCCATTCTGTCCTTGGCACCACTCTTGTTTTGCTGGCTTGAAAGGCATTTTGTTTAGTCTTATGTGGGGAGAGAGAAGATGGACCGTTCCCCACATCTCACCCTGTGGCTTTTAAGGCAGCAATTATGTAGTGTCCTTACTGTCCATTAGTATATATGTGTGGACCAGGCTCTTATCCAAACCCTTTCCTCACATTAGATCTCTCCCCTCCTCGGGTGTAAAAGCAAATGTAAATATAAAATTACTAATAAAATATAATAATCCATAATAACAAACAAGGGAACAATTCCCAAACATAATATACAATGATATATGTCACCATTTGACTCAGGCCCAACAACAACGCTCCCGATCCCCCCCACCTCCCACCCAGGTAGGGAAGGAGAGAGAGAAAAGAAAAGAGCCCCTGCTGGACCAAAGACCAAACCACACAACTTCAATCAAACACCAATAATACAAGAAAGTATGTACAACCATATACAAAGGTGTTCAGACGCGTACAAAAGCTTCTTATTTCGTCCCCCCCTCCCCCCAGCTGCAAACAGTTCTAAAGAATTCCAGACTGATGATGGAGAAAAGCGGAGAGTGATGAGGGTCAAGAGAGCTCGAGCCTGGGGGTCGAGGGTGATGGATGGACGGAGTCCTCCCTGGACGTCGGCCAAGGACGAAAGAGAAGGGAAGAAGAGCAGGAATTTTGCTATCTGTCTAGCTCAGCCTCCTACAGGGGATCATAGATCTCCCCATAGTGTCTGAGCCGGCAGAGTAAAGATACGACCTTGAGGAACCACAGTTAGAAAAACAAACAAACAAACAAAACAAAACAAAACAAAAATTCCTTTCTTATCAACCTTATTTAAAACAGTAAAAGGAAAAGGATAATTGCAGTTATTAAAACATACACCCAATTTTTAATTCTGTCAAAAGGAACAAATCATTTAGAAAATCCCCAAATTTGAACCAAGTTCTTATTATTTCAGTGAGTTCTGTACTCAAAGGTTAGTATAGAAGGAGCCAATGTTGTAGAGCACCTTGTTTAGGCCATGGGGTGATCAGTCCCACAGCGGTCACAAAGTAACTCCTCCGGAGTCCAGTAGCAGGTTGATCAGGCCTGGTACTGTCACCGGGATGTCTCTGGCTCTTTAGGCTGTCATAATTTGCAATGTATTAACTAACATCACTAGACACAGGCACACAGAAATGACTGATTTCTCCCAAAAGAAAACACTGATTTACTCAACATGAATTATCCAATTTGTACTGATTTTATGTTGTCATTTAAATCAGATGCAACCCATGTATGTGAATTCACCGGTGTCTGTAAAGTAAGCTTGACTTTACCAATATTTGGCAGGTTTGCCAAAACAGTCTGTCCGGGGTGGAGAGGAGTTTTGGACTTGTTGTAAAGTCTTCTGTGCTGGCCATCATCCTGAGTAGGTGATGTAGGGAAAAAGGCATTTAAACGAGGGCACCCGTTCACCCCCCACCTGTTGTTTATAGTAGAGACTGCATATCTCAACCTCTCATCCCATCTGAAATCCTGTGGGCAAATGAGACTTTTAATTAACCCGTTAGTACGTTCTACTATCCCGTTACCTTGTGGGTAGTATGGGACATGAAATGTCCATTTGATACCTTCCCTTTTAGCCCATTGCTGTACCAGGTGTGAGGTGATATGAGTTCCATTATCAGATTGAATACTTGTGGGTTTAGGAAGAACCCCAAATACCTTTTCCAGAAAATGAACTGTGTTTTCCCCATTTGCTTTAGAGACAGATTCAGCACAGGTTAATCCTGATACTGCCTCCACAATCACAATGATGTATTGTTTGTTTCCTGATTTGCAGGAGGGACCGATATAGTCCACCTGCCATGTGGACCACAAGGGTTTTCCTTCCCTGATATGCAAATGATCAGAGATTAGTGGATGTTCCCCGAGTCTGATTTTGCAAAGATCACATGAAGAAATGACTGTTTTGCACTGCTCACGGGTGACAGGCCACCCATGGGCTTGTGCCTCTTTGTATAGATCAAAGATTCCTGAATGGCCTCTTTTACAGTGGAGCCATTCAAGCAATCTTTTCCATTCCTGACTTTCTCCTTCTGTGATAGCTGATCAGATTTCCTTCACATCAATTCTAGCTAGCTCATCAACATAGTTATTCCACTTACTAGCTTCATTTTTCAAATTAGTCTGGTGAGAAGGAATCCACCCTACATGAAAATGAGGGTTCTCTTTGGCAATCTTCAGTATTTGTTGCCATTTTTCTTTATGCCAAACTGGCACCCCGTTAATTTCCCAATTATTCTGTTCCCAGAAAGTTATCCACTCCACACAGCCCTTGAAGACTGCAAAGGAATCTGTGTAAATGTACACAGATCCTTGGAGGCTTTTTCTTTTACAAAAACATTGAGAACAGCATCCAGCTCCCCCACTTGGGCACTGCCCTTATCATGATTTATTATTTGTTCGCCTGTGAAAGGTTTAATTGCAGCAGATTTAAACAACCAGGTTTTCCCTTCTCTTCGAGATGAAGTATCTGTAAACCAAGCATTAACCATTTCACTCTTGTATTCCAGGGCCTCTTTAATAGGACTGGGAGTTTTCATGGTTAAATTTTTCTCATCTGTCGATCCAATTTGTTCCTGAATCTTCAATTGTTTGTCCGGACCTTCTTCAAGCTTGAAAAGGCCAGAATAGTACTCAATTTGGCCATACCACTTCCTGATTGCACCTTTTTGGGATATTCCTTCTGGAGGGGCCTTTCCAGACAGTACTTGGTTAACTACTTTGAAAGGGCCTTGAAGAATTACCCTTTGTTTTTTTAATGATTTTGCTGACTTCTTTCAGTGCTGTACACACTGTTAACAATCCCTTCTCCAGAATGGAATATCGCTTTTCTGAATCCTTAAATGATTGAGAGTAGAAGTCAATTGGTCGAGTACTCCCGTTAGGCCCTTGTTGCCAAAAGTGATAGGATAAGGCACTGGTTGAGAATCCCCATTCTATTATTATTGGATCTTCTGGGTGGAGTGTTGCCTTCGGAAAGGCAAGGCGACCTGGTTCAGGAACGGCACGGCGACCAACCCCTGGTCGCTCGGTCCATATGCACACAGACACCAATGTGGTGGATGGCAAATGGCGTTTATTGCCATGCGGCATGGCATTATATAGCTTGAGTAACGTCACATCCGTTTTGCTTACATCACAGTCTATACGCTATTGGCTGTCCCGGGGTGGGGGGAGGGCCCTGTCTTTCCATACAGCACGAGATCTTCCGGCCGCCAGACCCTGGCTACATTTCCCCCCCTCCCTATGCATAATTAAATTGGCTAAATATAACAGTTCTAAAAAACTACAGGTATAAAAATCCTAGATATAAAACATCCTGTTCCTATCTTAAACTTTATAACAATCTTAAAAAATTTAAACATACAACAATCTCAAAAATATATACTGTAAACTTGAATAGAAAAATACAAGGCATGTTGAACTGGAGGTAGTTTGGGGGTAACAGGGTATAAAAATATTCCTAGAGCAATTGTTGATGCTCTACCAACATGATGTTAACTGTATCTAACCGGCTCCTGACAAATGACACGAGTCTGTTCAGTATGCAGGGTCCATAGATTAATGCTATCATGATCATTGTGATCGGTCCCATCAAGGTAGATATCAAGGTGTTCAGCCATGGTGAATGGTTGAACCATGCTGCAAACCAATCTTGTTGTGCCTCTTGTTGCCGGGGTGTGCAGGTTACGAGGACGTCTGGTGATCCGGTTCTGTGGATAAAAACTTACAGTTTTCATTAGTTTAGGTCAGGCTTAATAGACTTAAGCGGACACCACTTGACTTTCCCATCTTTTTTGACTGCAGCATACCCTCACCCTGTAAGGACTAGCCTCCACCCCTGTTCCCATTCCCCTAGCTCATTTCTAATTATAACCAACAGGCCTTCTTCTAGCGCTCGAGCGGCCCAATGTTTTTGTGTAGGGCTATTCATCTCTTCCCCCCTAGGAAATTGATTCAGTGCTAAAAGAGTGGTCGCTAGCAGGCGTGCTTGGTCTCCTGAGGGGATGACATTGACAAAACCCTCTGTCTTTGCCAGCACCTCTAATTTAGTTTTCAGGGTTTGATTTGCTCTTTCGACTATGGCTTGTCCTGTGCTATTGTATGGAATGCCATGTATTAGGGTGATACCCCATTTCAGAGCAAATGCCTGGACTGATTTGGAAACAAAATTTGGGCCATTGTCTGTTTTGATCTGACTAGGGATACCAAGCCATGCCATGACCGTTAGCCAATGCTGGATGGTCGCTTTGGAGTCAGTTTTGGGGTGTTGTGTGGCTACGATCATTCCGCTATAGGTGTCCACAGTTACTGCTAGCCACGCTCGAGGTTTCAGCAACTGACAGAGTGTAAAGTCTGTCTGCCACACTTCAGAGGCCTTGAGACCTCTGGGGTTGACTCCACTGGACCACAGTGGTGCTTTCTGACAGTGAGGACATGTAGCAACTACGTGTTTCGCATCGGTGACAGAAATCCCGCATTTCTTCGCTAGCGCTTTGGCCCCGATGTGAAGAGACTCATGTAACTGCCGGGCATCCCTTAGCGCCCACACTCCTTTTGCAGCGGCGTCTGCTTTGTCATTGCCAGTTTGGAAAAACCCTTTGACCGGGTTATGGCTGTTGACGTGGATGACCGATATGGTGCCCTCTCGAGAAGAGAGTGCTTCTTCCAGCGTTAGGGCTACTGCTGATGTTGACACGCCGGGTCCTGACATGGCTAAGCAAAGCTTGGCCACGAACATCGAATCGGTCACTATGTTAAGGTGTTCCGTTGGAAACAGTCCACATGCCAGCACTATGGCCATCGCTTCTAGCTGCTGAACTGAAAGCGCACAATCGGTCATTTTGATGCAGTGCCATTCTTCTCCTGATTGCCACACTGCCGCCGCGGTTGAGGTTGTTGAGGATGCATCTGTGAAGACTGTTGGTCCCTGTTGGGGCCGGTCCATGATCTTCTGTGGGATGTCAATGTTGACGATTTCCAGCATTTGAGTCCAGGGGGGCTTTGCAGCGTACCGAACTTCTCCACCAAATCCGACAAGGGCTATAGCTAAATACTCTGACATGGTCACTGATTGTATTGGGAGCTGTTTGCGGAAGGGTAGGAATATCCTGGCAGGTTCGATGCCTAGGTGTCTTAGGGCGAGCTTTCTGCCTTTCATGATGAGATTGCCAAGGCACTCGACTCCTGGAGAGAATGCACGTGATGGCTTTCCTAGGACTATCCATTGTATTGGCTGGGCTTTTTCAGGTGGCCCCTGGGCCAGTGTCCCTACTCCCCCTCCCTTTGTGAAATGTACGTACAGGTCGAGTGGAACACCTGGGTTCCACCTGGCGAGCGTGCTTGATGATACCCGTTGCTCGATGAAATCGAGGGAGTTCATTGCTTCTGTCGTCAGAGTTTTTTGTTCCCATGGGTTCTTTCCTTTTAGAAGATCATGCAGGGGGGCCATGATTTCAGGGGGTATCAGGACAATATTGCGGAGCCATTGCAAGGACCCCACTAATTGTTGCATGTCGTGGAGTGTTCTGATGTCCCGACGGATTTTAATTTGGGGGGGTGTTACATAAGAACTGGTGATCCCTACTCCCAGAAAGGTTACACATGGTCCTCTTTTGACTTTTGCGCTCGCAATTTCGAACCCGTTTGTTTTTAAAGTTTCCGAAACTGCTGATACCAGATGGTCCGCCTGACTTCCTGACGGCGCGGCGATCAAGATATCGTCCATGTACTGAATGATAGTCGCTGTCAGGTCACTGCGCCGAACTGGTGCCAGCACCCGATCCACTGCAATCTGGCAGATGGTAGGTGAGTTGATCATTCCCTGAGGCAGCACTTTCCACTGGAAGCGCAGGTTAGGGCGTTGGCTGTTTGGGAACACGACAGAAAAAGCAAACCGCTTCTTGTCCTCTTCATGCAGGGGTATTGAAAAGAAACAGTCCTTAATATCAAGGACGGCACAAGGTTGTCCTTCTGGTATCATGGAGTTCATAGGTAATAACGTTTGGACAGGACCCATTGGTTGTATCCTCTTATTTACTTCTCGCAGGTCATGAAGGAGACGAAACCCTTCACCAGACCGTTTGGGGATTACGAAAACTGGGGTGTTCCATGGGCTGGTGGAAGGCTCTATGTGACCTCGTTGTAGTTCTCGGTCAACTAGTTCAAGAAGAGCGTCCATTCGAGGCTTTGGTAGGGGCCACTGCTCGACCCACACTGGGTCGGACGATTTCCACATCTGTCTGATTGGTGGAAGTGGGTGTGCGGCAGTGGCCCTCACGGTAAATTTGTCACCCTGGCTTTCAAAAGGGCTAGAGCGTCCCTTCCCAACAGGGGTGGGACTCCAGGCATGACATATGGGAAGAGGGTGATGGTTTTTTCTGGTCCTTTTTCCGTGTGAAGCGTGATCGCTACTAATTGAGCGCTCTTTCGAGCCTGGGTTAGTCCTCCGACTCCGCCCACCATGGGGGCATTCTCCAATTTCCAGTGCTGGGGCCAGTTTGTTTCGGGAATGACTGTAACATCTGCTCCAGTGTCAACCAAAAAGGGAACACTAATGGTGATATCATTTAAGGTATTGCAGAGGGAACAGATCCCCCAAACCACTGGCGGGCTATCACATTTCACTGCCAGGGCCACCCTGGGGTCTCGCCCCCAAAAGGTGGTCCTTGCTGTTCCTGAGGTAGGGGCAGGTTTGGCTGGATTGTTGGTTGAGCCATAAAGTTGGTTGCTTCTCGAGGGTGCTGCGGGTTCGGATGCATTCCACCCCATCCGCGGTTGGTATGGTTGGGCCGCCTCATGTCCCACGTGGGAGAGGGCTGTGCACGGCCCTGGTGCCCTCTCCCCCTCCCGTTTCCCTGGTTTCTAGATCTGCATTCCCTGGCGAAATGTCCCTTCTTTCCACAAACCCAACAGAGTCCTCTGGGTCGATTTTGGTGCGGGGGGAGCGCTGTTGGTGGGTCCCCCAACCGAGGGCAGTTTGCTACCATATGCCCCGCCTGACCGCATTTAAAACATGCCATCACATTAGCCATCATGGTATTAACAGCCGTCTGAATTGGGGTTAGATGCTCTTCCCTTGCGACGTGCCTAATCATGTCCGCGATACTCGACCTCACTGGCAGTGAACGTAGGATTTCTTTGGTTACTGAGTTACACTGCTGACGTAAACAGTCTGCGACAACCGGGCCTTTTGCTTCCGCGGGCAGGGTTGAGGAGTCGACTGCTGCCTGGAGGCGATCCACAAATTGTGCAAAACTCTCACTTTCCTTTTGCTTAATCGAGGACCACGGCGATGGCTTGACAACAGTTCTGGAAGTTGCGCGAATGGCTTCTCTGGCTGCGTGAGTGGTTGCCATAATTTCATGGACCCGCAGGCCCTGGGCCTGCGCTTGGGGGGTGATCATTGTTGGGTCTTTACCCATCAGCCGCTGCAGTGTGGAGCCGTAGAGTGGGTGGTCTGCCCCGGTCATCTGGGCTAGTTGCCTTGTACAGTGGTCCTCCCATTCTTGTTTAAACACAAACATCCCTGCTCCGTCAAAGATCATTCTACAGGCTTGATTTATATCAAATGGGAGCAGATCATCTCCCCCAAAAAGGCCATCTATGAGGCTGGTGACCATAGCAGAATTGAGTCCTTTGTCCGCAATTGCCTTAATAATTGTATGTATGTCCTTAAGGTTTATTGGTGAAAAGACCCTCTGTCCCCCCTCCGTTAGCCGGACCGGGAATGCTAGTGTGGTTGGTGGGACCAAATCAGCACATGCAATTTTTATTCCCTTCCAGTCGGTGAAAGGGATGTTTTTCCCGCACGGTCCCTTTTTATTTCGGATTTTATTTTTATTATGGATGGGAATATATTTGCTTTTGACTGTATTTATTCCCATTTCCTCTTCCTCTGAAGTTGAATCCGTCGCGAACTCCTCGCTCCAGTCCGTGTCTGACCCGAAGTCAGAGCTCGACTGACTGGCTGCTTCCGGTTGCCAGTGCCCTTTTGTCGGGCTCCGGCCCCGCCCCCTTACGTCACGGGCGGGCGGACTCCGGCCCCGCCCACCTCCTCTGCGAGTGGGCGGTTCCCTCCCTCTTGGCTCACCCCGCCCCCTGCGGGGCGGGCTGTTTGCCCTATAAGGCAGGTGGCTCTGATTGGCTCCGCCCTTTGCTCACGCCCCCCTCCCCCTGCCGCTCGTGCACGCCCATCCATGCCGGCGCCTCCTCCCCGCCCCCGCCACGTGCGCCTTCTCCCCGCTCCCTCCGCTTGCGCTCGGCGCCATCTTGGGGCGCACATGGCGGCCGTTCAGCCCAGAGCTCCTCAGACCCCGGTATCTCCGCGGCGCCCCTGGCCTCCTCGGCCAGCCCGCGCCAAAAGGATACGGCTCGTCTAAGCCTCTCCGTGAGCGGGTCGGGCTCCGGGGACTGTGGGGGGTCCGGAGACCGTGGTGGCTCCGGGGACCGTGGGGCCGCACCGCCCCCCCCGCCGATCGGGGCTGGGGCTGGGCGGGGGGGTCAGAGCGGGCGGAGATTCCAATGTTTTTGTCCTGCCTCCCCCCGGATCCCCGGGCTCGGCCGAATCGTCACCGCCCGGGGGGTGCAAGGTCTGTGTGGCCGCCCCGACTCCCAGTTTCGGGGTGACCTTTAAGCAATTCTTTGCCTCCCTCCAGGTCTCCTGTTCTCGTAGGGCTTTCTCCAGGGTCTGCACGACCCTCCCCCACGATTTCAGGTTTTTCCCACTACCCGAAGACATCGTCTCCTTGGCTAAAGCTTTAGTACATTTGTCCCACACCTCAGGGTGGAGAATATCCACCGGCTGTTCAATGACCCCGGTTTGCAAAAGTCTTGCAACAGCAAGAGTAAAATCTTTGGGCTTACAATCAATCCCCCATTGCTTATGTATTTGTAATACGACCTTCACAAGGGTTTCCATTTCGACCTTCACGAGTGCCTCAATCCTCGTTGGTCCCGGAGCGTCCTCCTCCTTGTTGGTCCGGGGCGTCCGCTGGGCTGGTTTTACCGCTCCGGCCGCCGTTCACCAGATTCCAGGCGATTTCCCGATTCGGGGCGAGATCCCTCGACTCCCGGGTTTCGGCACCACTTGTTGCCTTCGGAAAGGCAAGGCGACCAACCCCTGGTCGCTCGGTCCATCAGCTCACAGACACCAATGTGGTGGATGGCAAAATGGCGTTTATTGCCATGCGGCATGGCATTATATAGCTTGAGTAACGTCACATCCGTTTTGCTTACATCACAGTCTATACGCTATTGGCTGTCCCGGGGTGGGGGGAGGGCCCTGTCTTTCCATACAGCACGAGATCTTCCGGCCGCCAGACCCTGGCTACAGTGGAGAGGTCCCAGAGTTTGGAAAGTCTGTGCTTCCAATAATAATAATTCAAGGGCCTCCTCATGAGATTTATCCCATTCCCAGTGACGATTCTTTTTCAGTAAATCAAAAAGAAGACGTGCTATGACAGATAAATCTGGGATGTGCTTCCTCCAGTACTGGAGGGTTCCTAGTATTTCCTGCAATTCTTTTTTATTAGAGGGCACCTTTATCTCTTTCAGGTGGGACAAAGTATCAGAAGGAATATTCCATGTCCCCCCTTTCTACTTTATTCCCAGAAATTTTGCCTCTTGGGAAGGTGGTTGTCTCTTTTCCTCAGGGATTTCTACATGCAAATCGGTTAGATGCTTGATGATAGCATCATAAACTGCTTTTACCTCCTTCTCACTCTGGCCCCCTATCAGAACATCGTCTGTGTACTGATAGACTTTAACATTGGTGTTATTCTTGATTTCTGGAATGTTTTCCAGTTCACATGCAAGCGCGTGGCGGGCCAGTGTGGGTGAATGTTTTTATCCCTGGGGTAACCTTGTGAAAGTGTACTGCACCCCATCCCAAGTGAAGGCAAAATACTTTTGGTCCTCAGGATCAATAGGGATTTGGAAAAACATATCCTTTACATCCAATGAGGCCAGCACTGGGTGTGCTGCTTCCTGGATTTCTAGCACCAAATCAGCAATGTTAGGTACAGCAGCTGTGAGTGTATCTGTATTGGCGTTTAATTTCCTGTAATCAACAGTCATCCTCCATTTACCATTTGGTTTTCTTACAGGCCAGATTGGGGAGTTAAATGGTGAATGACAGGGCACAATAATGCCCTTTTGTTTTAAGTCAGAAATTACTTCTTTAATACCTTCCTTTGCAGCAATTGGGATAGAATATTGTCTCACATTTGTTATCCTGCTTTGTGGTAGGCGCGGAGCACACTGCAATAATCTTATCTTTGGTGTGGGTGTGCCAAAATTCCAGCAACGGCCTTCTTCATCTCTCCACGCTCGGCCCGTGAGAACATCCATTCCTAACAAATTGTAAGGAATGTCACCCACAATCATTTCAGTCCGAATTGTTTTTTCCTCTCCTGGTAAATTTAAAGTGACTTTAGCTGTTTTTTGTAAAGCAGAGTTACCAAATGTTCCACTTACATATATTGGCTTTAGAGATGATTTAATACCACATTGTTCAGCTACATCGGCTTTCAGCGTGGAAATTTGTGCTCCCATGTCTACCACAAATGTTACAGGATAACGTTTTGGCCCAACAACACAGGTAAGTTCCAAGTCCCCATTTTTATTTTGAACTAACCTTAACACATTTTGCCAATCTTTTGGAGGACTGGAAGTTTTAGGGCCTGATTGATTACTGTTTGTTTGCCAATCATTTTTAGTTTCTGTATTAAGATCCTGTCCCTTTCCCCTCCTCCACTGTCTTTTAGATTTTCTTTTCTTTGCAGAAGGAGGGTTATTTAGTTTCCCGAGCTATTGGATCTTTCTCTTGATCTGTCTCTTGAATTAGACCATGAGTTAGGCCTTCTAGACTGATTGTCTCTTGGATTAGATCTTGAGTTAGGCCTTTTAGACCAATCTTCTATTAGGTCTTTCAGGTGCTGATAAGAATAATTCCGGGACAAAAGCCTCGGTGGGATACCTATACGCCTGGCTTCCTCCTTAAGCAGTAAAAAGGCGCCACTCTTGTTTTGCTGGCTTGAAAGGCATTTTGTTTAGTCTTATGTGGGGGGAGAGAAGATGGACCGTTCCCCACACTAACATATTGAAACAAAAATTCGGAGCTTCCAAACCCCCTTGCTTTCTAACACTCCTCACTGAAGTGGGAGGCTGGGTGCAGCTGGGTAAGGATTCCGAGATCAAAACCAATAACAACAAACAAGCTGTTATTGAGCAGGCATTCTTTATTGCAGCACAGGGCAGCACTGGGGATTCTCCACCATGAGTGCTCCAACGAGTTAGTGAAACACCCCAACTAATATACACCAAAAACATGCATATTCAATTCCATGTCAATGAGTTCCCAGAATTCTTTTACACAGTCATTTTATTTCCTGGAATTGGCTATCTTTGTAATTATGCGTGCTCGAGGGTCTCCTGTGGGGGTCTTTGTTGATCCTAGTCCTTTGTTGTCTTGGTCCTGTCTCCCATCCTGGTCCTGTCTCCAGTCTCCCGCTGGGAGATTGCCCAGGTGGGTCAGAATCAACATGAGTGTTGTCTGTAGGGTCAACAGGGTCTTAGAAGACTTGATGTTATCACAACCTGCAGGATGCTTGGCATAGTTGACTGATAGTTTCACAAAGCACATTGTTTTAAAAGCAACCTTTAGTATAGCAAATTCATTATTGTAGTAATTTTTTATTAGGCTATATTTCTATTGAATTTACTAACGAATATCCTATGATGTATCAATGTGCAGTAGGCATGACTTCAGACATATATGTGCATATAAAATATATATATATAATGTTCTCTTGTATTTATATAAGCCTAAATGTGCTTAATACATTTTATTAGTCTGGGGATGTGTTAGGAGTGTTAGAAATGAAATGTAGTGTTGATTTTGCATTCTAGTGTTAGGAACATAGTGTCGGGTTTGGTTCATATATATATATATACCCTAGTGTTAGGAATATATATTTTGTTTGAGATAAGTGTGATATCTGCACATTCCAATTACACCAGGAGTGGTTTACGGCCCAAGAAACTGAGGGACTTAATTGGGCTCCATCTGGGGGATCTGAACATGGAGAAGGATTTATGGCCCAAGATACGACCAAACAAAGCCACTTCTATCTTGCTCCTAGGAGCAGGATGGCACCAGTAGGTATAGATCATTTTGGGGATTGGGAAGACAACCAAGGGGGCAAGAAAGGTCAAAATTTTACCTTAAAAGGTAAAAAGTAAACTGCTAGAATGGAATGTGTAAACAGGGGCGGGAAACTTATAGGATAATTTGAAGCGTCGGATAGGCTGTAAACCCTGGAGTACCCAGCCAGTGGGGAAACAGGGGAGGGAACTTTGCGTTGGGAATAGGGAATATAAACCGTTATTCACCTTACTATGGGTGTGCCTACTTGCTTAGGTCACCCATTCTTGCAAGAATGTAAATAAACTGTGCTTCCTTGAAGGATCTGTGTGGGCCTGTTCATTGGCACGACAGACGTTTCTCACAGGAGAAAGCAACTGTAGTGCCTCTGATTTGCTAAAGAACATTTTAAATTAATTTTCTTATGGAAATTTTACTCTAATCATAGAGAAAGAATGAAAAGGCAGCCATCTTGTGGGTGACATCTTGCATTTTTTCTCCTTGGTTCTTTTCCATACAGATTCTTTTGCTGTGATATTGCCTTTTACCTTAATCATCCTCAAAGATAATACATGATATGTAAAAAGATCATAATTCCATATACTAGATAATAGTTGTAATTCCCTTTGGCATTTAGGCAGTCACTTTCTACTGGTTAAAAGCAAATAATATCTGCTTTTATATTTACTCAAACATATGGATGAAATAGAATTTTTCCATTGTATGATTTTCTGTTGAAATATATGTTCAAAAAGCAAATATGGAAGCAAAATATTATTATTGTGAATAAGATTATTTTGTCAGCAAGCTAGCATGCAGGTATACCATTCAGGAATGACAAAAAACTGCTGGATGCTCCCTTTTCCAAATTAACTTAATTGCTGATATGTATCGGAAGCCTTATTTACTGTTTATATTATCTCTGGAAAAAAGCTGTCACCGTTTGACTCAGGTCCGACAACAATGCTCTCGCTCCCCTCCCCCTCCCACCCAGGTAGGGAAGGAGAGAGAAAAATAAGAGAGAGACTTGGCTGGATTGAAAACTAAACTACACAGCTTTAATTAAACACTAATGATATCAGAAAATATATTCTGGCAGGCGCGGACCGGGCACGCAGCTGCGGACTCTGGTTTGGTTTGGCTCCCGTGTTAGGCTCGGGCAGCTCAAGCCAGGCAGGCTCCAGCCAGTCAGGCTCCGGCGGGCAACAGTCCCTCGGGAGCAGGCTGGCTCCCCGCGGAGCGGGTACAGGTGGCCCCCCCTTCGGCTTCTTCGGGCAGCGATTGCGGGGCAGCCCCCCGTTCCCTCTCGGCTCCTCCGGACAGCGAAGCTGGCGTTCTAGGCGGGTTCAGGTACTGCAGCAGGGTCTCGGCCCAGTCAGGCAGAGAGCACCGGCCTGCGGATCTTGCCCTCTTTTATAGATCAGAAATCACTGTTCGAGAAAGTATCACTGTTCAAATTAGCCAATTAGCATTGGCCAGGTACGTACTCTGTCAGAGGCAGTCTTTAACCTATTGTCCATTTTTCTGCCAGTTATCATAACCCTTATGCTCTTTTCTTGCTGTGGATTTATCTGGTAGAGCAAGGGGCCTGTTCCAGTCCGTCCTTGGCTAAATCAGCAAAAAGACACCACTCTTGCTTTGCTGGCTTGAAAGGCATTTTCTTTAGTCTTATGTGGGGGAAGAGAAGATGGACCATTCCCCACAGTGGCCTTTGCCAAATTTTTGTCCCAGTTTTTGAAAGTTCCACCACCCATTGCCTTCACAGTACCTTTCAACTTTCCCTGAGGCTTTTGCATAGTACAGCATATGGTATATCCACTCAATATGAACCCGGACAGGTTATAAACAATGAACAAATAAAAAAATAATCTTTTGGGTTACAGAGTACAGAACTTCTTGTCTTAAATGTAAGGGACTATAGGGGAGGGAGGAAAAAGCTCAGATATTTTTCCTCAGCCTTGTATACTAAGCTGCACATAATTGTTTTATTTAATAAGTAAAATGCTAGAAAATGTTGCACCCTAAATTAACATGTATCTTTGGATTGCCAATCATGCTCATTCCAAATTTGGGTCATTTTGCATGAGTGACTCCAATGTAGGGCTGAATTTTCCATGTAGTAACAATTTCAGTGGAATCTTGATTCCCTGTGCTAATCCTGAATTCAGTGATTGTACCAGGTGCAGTTCTGTATGCTCCAGCAGCTGATTTTTCCTCATCTATGCAAATAAGGTAATTCCTACAATCAAAGCTTTTTGAGTCTAAAGCCTGATTACTGAGGGCAGGCTAAAGCACTGCACGGACTTAATTTCAAATCATACTAACTGACAAGGTAACTATAATATCCCTCTGGTTCAAAACCAGCCTTTTGCCAAAAAAAAAAAAAAGAAAAGCAGGGAGATCCATCAGTCTAAGAGTGTATAAAATGTAGGTAGGTCTTTGTGGTTGGTGGTAAAATAAATTAAAAAATAACCCCTGATCTTGAATAAAAGTTTGCACTAGCAATTATTAAAGTAATATTTTAATACTTACGAAGAAGATGGGCAACCAATAATTCCATGTAAAGCATGGACTGTTTCTTTTCTCCAGGACATTTCCTAAGGAGTATTTCAGTGTCCATACATTTCCATGGGCACATCCACAGTTGGAAAAATTTGGCAAAATGCAGGTGCCATCCTTGGGCCAACCTGTCCCTTATACTGTCCCCATCAAGGCCTGGCTTGAGTCCATGCCCCTCACCTGCTCTTTAAAGCTCTTCTCCATTGCCTCCACCCGCAGGATGGGTTGTCTGGCCACAAAGCAGACAGGCCAATTATTATCTCTTTGAGCCAATTGTTATCTCTTCTCCCATCTGACTGTTGTCCTGAAAGTGGGGTCTGTTACCCGGTGAGCAAGAAGCCAATCCACACACAAAGTCAAGATATTTGCTTTAATATCCAGTTCTGCGCAGAAAAGGGAGCAGGGTGGTATTCCACAAAGCAAGCTCAGTTTCCCGAAACTCAAGTGCTACTTTTATACCCAAAAATGTGATAAAGAACTTTAACATTATTCTACCACTCGCACACACGATTGGTCAACCAATCCCTCGCTTCCATTTAAAGTGGCAATGCTCAAAAATTTCAGTACACATGCTCAAAGAGTAAGGGGCTTGTTGTTAGTAGGAGTCCCTCTAGCCTGTGGGTGTGAATTTTAGTATGCTAATGTCTCATTAATCTATTAATACGGTGACTCCAATTACTCAATGTGTTTTCCCACAGTGTTCAAGGCTGTAACCAAGATAAGCTGTGGGGAGTACTCCTTTCCATCCGTTTCACCTGTCTTGCAGGCTTGTCTCAAGGCCAGGCTGTTGACTACTTGGGGAATGTTTTTCTCTAATTGGAATCTGGTTTTGTCCAATTCCCACTGTTTTGCTGTTCTCTAGGCCCTGTTTTTATTCTGCGTGTTCCTTATGTTCTCTTTATTTTTTCCCAAATGTGATTTTTTCTGCCCAAATTTTACTTATTTCAATTAATAACTGACATCACAACCAGCTGGTTTGGCTCCGAAATGGGATGCCTTTCTGCCCATTTCCCTCCAGCTGCTTATACCCAAACACAGCTGTGCACGTGTCCATGCATGCGTGTGTGCACAGGCAGGTGTGTGTGTGCCCTACCTGTGGGTATTATACAGGTTCAGCTCGCACCAGTGCTTGACACAACCCGAATTTAGCAACCCAGGAAGGTTGGTACTGGACCCCCTTGCTTTCTAAACTCCTTCTGCAAGAGAGGAGCCTAGGTGTGGCTGGATCCAATCCTGTATATGTCACAACTCAGACTGGGCAGTCCAGGGAGATTTGGACTGAACCCCCTTGCTTTCTAGACTCCTTCTCAGAGGGGAGCCTAGATGCAGCTGGGTCCAAAATCCTCCTCTCAGACCTCTTTTTTTCCCAGAGAGAGTAAATATAAAATATTACAGTCCAAGAAAAAGCTCGACCATCCAATACCTCTTTATCAGATTAAGGTCTGTTTCTAATAAGTAATGCATTAATTTATTCTACCAGTAGAAGCTAATTTTGAGCAACCTTTCTGTCACGGTTTGACTCAGGATTGACAATTAAACCAGTGACAATAATGCTCTCAATCCTGTCCCCCTCCCACCCAGGTGGGGAAAGGAGAGAGATAATAAGGAAAGAGACTTTTCAGATTGAAAACTAAACTAGACAGCTTTAATGAAATACTAATTATAAAAGAAAATACGTACAATTATATACAAATGTTTTCAGGAATGTGCAAAAGCCTCTTGCCTCCCCCCATCCCCAGCAACTCCCATGGCACTCTCCTTAGCTGTGAGCAGTTCTGAAATGTCCCAGAGGTAAGAGCTGAGGGTAGAGTTATGAGGGTCAGGAACGCATGAGCCTAGGGATCAACAGTGATGGATATACGGAGTCCTTCCCTGGACGCTGGCCATGGACGGAAGAAAAGGGAAGATGCCGGAAGGGGCTTGACTTCTGTGATCCCTGACTTCATACCGAGAGCTATGTAGATATTTTGGGATGGTGTCCTGGTCTGAGCCAGGATGAAGCCAATTTTCTTTTTACTGATTTTTTTTTTTTCCTTCAGTGAGCCCTTTTAACTAGAAGCAAATTTTACAGCTTAGTGGACTGATAACAATGGAATGTTTATGTTACTGCTGAGATGCCAAGGTCACGTTGCTCTACTTGTTGAATCTGCAGCCTCAGATGCTAAAGGAGCAGAAGAGTTGTATCTGGAACCCTCCCGCAGGGAGGAGTGGACTAGACAGACAGCAAAATTGACCAAAGTATTCCATTCCATATATCTACGTAAGCTTGGTGTAAGGTCAGAGATCATGGAAGTCAAGCCCGAGAATTCTAAAGAATGGATCTCAAGTGTTCAAACCCAGATTATTACACCTGGGGACAAAAAATAAGCCTAGATTTAGAAGCATTTTTTGCACCTACCACATTAACAATCCATCATCAATATGTATTACAGAATCTGACTTGGTTGGTTCATGTTTTAAGCAATTGGACTGAGGTTGCATTTAAAGAATTGAGCACACAAGTACAGCAAGTATCTAAGCTAACCTTGTAAAGTTGATTAGCACTGGACATGTTAAAGGAACACGGCATCTGCAGTATGTTAAACGGATGGAGAATGCTGTGTTACTATCCATAATGCCACAACTACCATAGAGGAAGTGAAACAGGTTTGTTGTAATGTGTAATTTGTGAGATGCTTAGCCTAGAAGATAGTAATGCTGAGGTAAGCTCTGTGTAGATAACCACAAGAATGTGGATCTAAAGATAAGGGGACTTAATCACAGGAACAAGATGCCCGGCAAGCAAGAACAGCAATTAATCACGAGAACAGGATGCCCCAGCAAGCAAGACCGCTAAGGACTGAGCCCTTCAGCTGAGTTCACCGAAAGGACACAGTGGTGAAGACGAAGATGATGAAGTAAACAACCACCAGAAGTCTTCAAGACCACCAAGAGCCAAAAGTGCACGTACATGTGTAGGTGGGACAGTATAATAATGATTTATTGAGAAAGTAATGAATATGTAAAAGGACTCTCAGATTTCTAATGAATATGCATGTATGAATTGTATATACCGTGGGAACAAAGCCAGCCTGGTGTGCATGCTCAGAGGAAGGATCACACACACACACAGAGCCGCAATAAAGAATACCTGCTTAAAAGTGACTCATTGCTCTGTTCTTTGTGAGGATTTCTTAGAAACAGAAGCCCGCCTGAAGATGAAGGAAGTCGTCAAGCAGACGGGAGAACTCTTCAAAGCCATGCAGCCAAAGGACTGGATTGGTGAACTTAACCTACTGCCATGGATCACCTTCCTGCTCAAGAAACTGGGCCTGATGGGGTGGTGGGACTGGATTGTTGAAATGGCATTTATGTTGATTGTCATATTAATTGTATTAACAATTGGGTTTTCAATCATTTGAGGTTTAACAGCCCACTTCTTAAGTTTTATTTCCCCATCTTTTCCTTCTGTTGGCTATGTAAAAATCACCACAATGGACAAAGAGTACAGCATGTTTAAGCCACAGGGTGGTGTGAGGGAACAGCCCTCAGGACCTATTCTGGGAAATGGTATGGAAACTCCATTGTAACCCCTTGAACAAAGTCTCATATGTGTCCCAAAAGGCCTGCCTGGGAGGATGGAGACTACAGTGATGGTTTGCATATGGCCTAAGGCCTGCATAGACAATGATTGAGATAACAACAATTGAGATAATACATTGAGACAATATCCAGGAGCAGAGGGGGCCCGAAGTCCACTCTAGCTGCTCAGTCTTATGACTCAATCACACATACTCATTGTTAAGAAATCAGGAAACTGGGCCTATAAAACAGGGGGCTGCAATGGTGGGCTTTAGGAGATTCATCATTACCAACCCCCCCCTGTTGGCTGGACTGACACTGGATCCAGGACTGGTGATTTCCTGTCCTCTCTCTTTTTATTTTCCTTCCCCCTTTTCTTTTCATCCCCCTTTCCCCTTTACTTTATATATATATATATATATATATATATATATATATATATGGATGGTTTTGTTTGAAAGTGTCCTGGTTTGAGGAAGGATTAAGCCAATTTTCTTTTTACTGATTTTTTTTTTCCTTCAGTGAGCTCTCTTTTAACTAGCAGCAAGTTTTCCAGCTAGTGGACTGATTAACACTGGAATGTAGGCATCTTCTGCCACCCAAGTCTTATGACCCAATGGGGTTTTCAGGACAAGACGCACCACTCCCACCATGGAAAGTTCCACTAGGACAGCCTGGCCAGGCCAGTAAGGTGCTGAGCTTGCTGTTAGCTTTTGTCCTGGTTTGAGCGGCTGGGGAGGACTCCATCCATGGATGGAAGAGAAGGGAAAAAGAAGCAGGAAGGAAGTTGTCTTCTGTGATCTCTGACCTTCCTCTGAGCTTGCGTAGATATATGGAATGGAATATCTCTGGCCAATTTTGCTGTCTGCCTAATTGGACCTCCTATGGGGAGGGGTCATAGATCTCCCCGTAGTGTTTGAGCTGGCAGAGTAAAGATGGGACCTTGAAAACCCAGCAGTTAGAAAAGCATTCCAGCTGTTATCAGTCTTAGTTGGAACACTCTGCTACTAGTTTAAAAAAAGCTTACTGAAGGAAAAAAACAGTAAAAGGAAAATTGGCTTCATCTTGGCTCAAACCAGGACAGCTTTGTCCCCAGTATTCGAGTTGGGGGGCCAGTGAAAAAAGCTGTCACACAGGGCCATCCATTCACCTCCCAGCCACTGTTCACTCGGTATTCTGCATCTCACAGTCGCTGGTTCAAGCCTTGTTTGAGGGCCTTGAAAAATCGTTTCAGGATACCATTGGTATTCTCAAGAATGCCATTGGCTTGAGGATAATAGGGAGTGTGGAAAACCCACTGGATTGCCTCATTCTGTGCCCACTCTTGGACCACCCCAGCAGTAAAGTGGCTGCCATTATCTGATTGTAATGATTGAGGTTTGGGCAGACAGCTGAAGCACAATTTCAAACTTTTACAGTGCTGTCTCCTGTAGCTTTTGAGACTGCTTCAGCTAGAGTCAATCCTGAAACAATTTCAAAAATGTACCTTTTCCCCTCAGACACTCAGAAAGGGCCTATGTAGTCTACCTGCCAAACTTCCCAGAGGCCCTTATGATCTCACAAATGGAGAGGAGGATCTTTTAGAGGGTGAGGCTCTTTCAGGCGGATGAAGCATGATCCACATGCAGCGATAATAGTATTACACAATTCCTTCGTGACTGGCCATCCTCTACTGATGGCCTCACAATATAAATCTTTACCCCTGGAATCTCCTCACTTTATATGCAACCATTCCAGTAGGTGTCCCCACTTTTCACCTTCCTCTTCTTTAAGCAAGGTAGCCAGATGCATTAACAAGTCTACCTGGTTGTTCAGGAGGTGGGCTGGGTGGTCTCCTGTTTGGTGTGCCACAACCCAACCCATAAATATTTCCATTCTCCTGGATACATCAAGGATTCCTGCCCACTTCTCCTTTTGCCAAACTGGGACCTGATTAACTTTGCATTGATTTTGCTCCAAGAAAGGGAGCCATTCAGTGCATCCCTTAAAGACAGCATAGGAGTCTATGTAGATATACACCGGACCCTGAAGTTCCTTGCTATTTATCACACTCCACACTGCTACCAGTTCTCCTACTTGGGCACTCCCTTCCCCCTCCTTCACAATTCTATCTCCAGTATCCATATGTAGGGCCACTGCTCAGTGTTTCCATGCCTTCCCTTCTCTCTTGGCAGAAGTGTCAACAAACCAAACATTTTGTAGGTCCGATTTAAATTTGGGTGCTACCTTGATGGGAGATGCTGGAGGTCCCTGGTCCAAGTCCTCCTTAGTAGACTCCTGTACAGGAAGTATTTTAGGGGCACTTTCCTCACTCTTATCAATGTGACAATAATGGTCTAATTGTGCATACCATTTCCTCGTGGTTTCTTGTTGAGTAATGCGCACAGGGGGAGGGGTCCCTGTTGTAATTGCTTTTAAGACCTTAAAGGGTTGTCTTAATATGACTGACTGTTGTTACACAATTCTATCTGCTTTTTGTAAGGCTAGGTTGGCCACAAAAAGGCCCTTTTCCCATAGCAAGTATTGTTTTTCTGCATCTTTAAAACTATGTGAGATAAAGAAAATTGAGCGAGTTTGACTTTCAGGTCCCCGTTGCCACATATGTATTGTTAACTCATGAACTACAAATCCCCATTCAATATGCAAAGGATCAGTAGTGTGTATGGGCCCTAAGGACTGATATAGTCCTGCCTCACAAACTAGGAGATTTAGAGCTTCCTGATGGACCAGTGTCCAGTCCCACTTTGTTCTTTTCTAAGTCAAGTCATATAGTGGGCAAGCTATGATTGAAAAGTCAGGGATATGCTGTCCTGGTTTGAGCCAGGATGAAGCCAATTTTCCTCTTACTGATTTTTAACTAGCAGCAAGTTTTCCAGCTTAGTGGACTGATAATGCTGGAATTATTATGTTACTGCTGAGAAATCAAGGACACTTTGCTCTGTAGCCTCAGATGCTAAAGGAGCAGAAAAGTGGTACCTGCAACCCTTCCGTAGGGTGGAGTGGACTAGATGGACAGCAAAATTGACCAAAGTATTCCATTCCATATATCTACATAAGCTCAGTATAAGGTCAGGGATCATGGAAGTCAAGCCTTGAGATAGCTGAAAAAAGGCACAAGCCTGATTTATTATTCCGTGAGTCCTCTTTTTTACATACAGAAACAGATCTAGCTAATCAGCCAATAGGATGTTTTCATAATACATGATCATGCAGCTTTCGCGTGAAACACTCATGCTTACTAACTTGGTTTTCCAAGTCAGCACATTCACACATACACAGCAGCATTCCAACCATGTTTTTCCACTCACAACAATCATTATTTGTGACATCCTGATAAGGCTGGCTAAGATCCGTGTTATCTTTTCCCAGACTGCTTCCACTTAATCATCCGACATGCTGGGGTCCCTGCTCTCACAGCGGCAACTGCAGCCACGTTTCCCCCTTCTTCGTTTTGCAGAGGGTTTATCACAAGGGCAATAAGGACCTTGGTGTCATTCTTCTGCAGTCCTGTGATCATCTTCCAGAGTAGTCTGAGTACAACAAAAAAAGCCATAAATACAGTAACACCAAAGCCAATAAAAAGCCACATGTGTAAATTTAACCCTGTGAATCAGTTTTTGGGGTTGAGCCATTGAACATTGTCTGATAACTCCTTTAGAACATTCTGTTGGGGTAATTATTGGATTTTGTTTCATTGTCCTTGCAGGCTTTGTGCCAAATCCTGCACCTCCCCATCCACGTTGGCCATGAATGTGCCTTGCAGATGGTGCTTTATCTGTTGCCAGTCACAGGTGGTTTGATTCCAGTGAAGAGGAGTAACACGAGCCCTTTGTGTTGAAATTCCCAATCACATGATAATTGCATACAAGTTGCAAAAGCAGCCTGTCTATCTCCAAGCCAAGTCATAGCTGCTTCTAAAGCATCTAAACAAGCTAAAATTTGCTGATCAATATCCACTTGCATAGTTAATTCATAAGTTACATTGGACAGCAATGTAGCTACTGTGTGAGCTGTCTGCACAGACTCTGCTAATGCAGTTGTGGCTATAGTGGTGGTAGCTGCTATAATTATAGCTGAAATTATAAAAGCGATAAGGTAACTGATAAATCAGATCAAGGTCATGTTTTGTTAAGAGTGCAAATAAAATGCCCTATTTCTGAAGGTGCTTCCCATGACCTTGTCATATTTACAGGTAGCCAAAGTTCTGCTCTCTGTCTCAGTGGATTAATACAGGTCAGGTTAAGATCCATGATATTTTGGTGGGTTACACAGCTAAAATACCATGGTTTGTCTACTGACAAGCTAAAAGTTATTTTGGAATGTGATCTGTAGATTAGATGCTGCCAATAACACATAAGGATGCAAAGTACAAATCATCATGGAATCGGTATTCATGTTAAAAAGACTCATGGAGCCTTTATGTAATATATGGTATGGAATAAGAGGTGGAATGTCCTGGTTTGAGCCAGGATGAAGTCACTTTTACTGATTTTTACTGACCGCTGCCAGAGAGAGCATAGAGTTATGAGGGTTGAAGGATGCACAGCCTAGGGGTCGACAGTGATGGATGGATGGATGGAGTCCTCCCCGGATGCTGGCCATGGATGGAAGAGAAAGGGAGAAGAAACAGGAAGGAAGCTGTCTTCTGTGATCTCTGACCTTCCTCTGAGCTTACATAGACATATGGAATGGAATATCTCTGGCCAATTTTGCTGTCTGTCTAATTCAGCCTCCCCTACGGAGGGGTCATAGATCTCCCGGTAGTGCCTGAGCCGGCAGGGCAAAGACGTGATCTTGGAGCCCTGGCAGCAACAAAAACATTCCAGAGTTTGTTATCAGTGCAAGCTTGAACACATTTTGAAGGAAAAAAAAACAACAGTAAAAGGCAAAGTGGCTTCATCCTGGCTCAAACCAGGACATTTAGCTAGTGTGAAAGCCTGATGGCGAGTGGAGGCTGACAGTGGACTATGGTGGCCTGAATGAGGTTACACCACCGCTCAGTGCTGCTGTGCCAGACATGCTAGAACTTCAGTACGAGCTGGAGTCGAAAGCAGTCAGGCAGTGTTGCCACTATTGACATTGTTCATGCCTTTTTCTCTATTCCTCTGGCACCAGAGTGCAGGCCACAGTTTGCTTTCACCTGGAGGGGAGTCCAGTACACCTGGAATCGACTGCCCCAGGGATAGAAATCCAGCTCAACCATTTGCCATGGACTGATCCACGCTGCACTGGAGAAGGGTAGAGCTCCAGAACACCTGCAGTACATTGATGACATCACTGTGTGGGATGACACACCAGAAAAAGTCTTTGAGAAAGGTAAAAAGATCATCCAAATTCTTCTGGATGCTGGTTTTGCTGTAAAAAGAAGCAAGGTCAAAGGACCTTCACAAGAGAGCCAGTTCCTGGGAATCAGGTGGCAAGATGGACATTGCCAGATCCCAATGGCCCCACCGTCTGCTAAAAAGGTCATTCAAACCTTTTTAGGGACTGTTAGTTTCTGGAGAATGCATATTCCATGTTACAGTGAAATTGTGAAACCTCTCTATGAGGTGACCCGAAAGAAGAGTGACTTTGAATGGGGTCCTGACCAACAGAAAGCTTTTAAGCAGATCAAAAAGGAGATTGTGCAGGCACTGGCCCTTGGACCAGTTCGAACGGGGCCAGACATCAAGAACATGCTTTACACTGCAGCCAGACACAACGGTCCCAACTGGAGCCTCTGGCAGAAAGCACCAGGGGAGGCTCGAGGTCGACCCTTGGGATTCTGGAGCCGGAGCTACAGAGGTTCTGAGGCCAACTACACAACAACTGAGAAGGAGATACTTGCAGCATATGAAGGAGTTAGAGCTGCTTCAGAAGTGATCGGTACTGAAGCACAGCTCCTCCTGGCACCGAGATTACTAGTACTGAGCTTCATGTTCCAGAGTAACTTTTCTCCTTTCCTTCATGCCACCAATGTGACTTGGAGTAAATGGACTGCTTTAATTACCCAGTGATCTCAAACAGGAAGGCCTAATCATCCAGGTATTGTAGAAGCAATTACAAACTAGCCAGAAGGCACACACTGGAATGCCACCACAAGAAGTGGTAAGAGAGGCTCAAGAAGCTCCACCATATGATCATCTACCAGATCACAGTCAAACTGTGACACCAAATACGACTGTTGAAGGGTGAGTGAGTCCTGCTGCTGATCACTCCTTGGCTCTCCAATTGCCAGATCAGCTTATGGATGGGGGTCACAGAGTCTCTGTTGGTGTGATATTGTCAACTATGCACTGTTGAAGTGGCAGTTGGCACCTGCTGGTCTTCAACCTTTAGCAACCCCAGTAGAGAAGGGTCATCTGAAAGGCCAGGCAAAATATGCAGCTGTTCAGTGTCCTCAGTCTCTACAGCTGTATATACCAAAGCCCCACCAGTACCCTTTCAGGTCATGGAAATGTCCTATGTGTCCATGCCAAGGATGCACGGAGTATCTGGGCCAGTCACTACAGGGTGCATTTGCCACTCCTTACCAGTGAGGCTCACATCGGCCTCCACAACAGTCAGTTGTTGAGATCCTCCTGTCACTCCAGAAATAGTGATGGATTCTGTCCCTTTATTATTTGATGGCATTAGGGTGCACTGTGCACCACTGTCCACCAGGGCTTTATACCTTTGTGACTCTAACGTGTCAGGCCACCGAACCCACACAGTCCAGTAAACTCGGTTGTCCCTCTCCTCCTCCTGGCTAGAGGCAGGGCACCTCTAATATTGAGCATTTGAGGTTGAAGCGGGTTTTTTAGACTTATGTGGGGAAGAAGAAGAACCGTTTCCCACATGCACCATCCTGTTTTGAGGACCAGTCACTGGAGACTGGAGCAGCCTTTTTTGAGAAGAACCATTGTCACAAACCGAGTAGGGCAACCCAGGGAGATTCAGATCAGATCCCCTTGCTTTCTAAACTCCTTCTCAGAGAGGAGCCTAGGTGCGGTTGGATTCAACCTTTGTCTCAGACCTGGCCCTTCCAGGGAGAGTGATTAAAATTTCATGGTCCAAGGAAATGCTTGACCGTCCAATACCCCTTGATCAGATTAAGGTGAAATGACACTCAAGGTCTGTTTTTAAATATTAGGTTTAATTAAAACTATAGAAGGAATATGGGTGCTTCAATTATTATCTTAGGCTGCACAATCATAATGGCTGACAATTAGATCACAAGAGTACAATACATATATGTTTAAGCTGCACAACCTGAGAAAAAATCATGGTTAGGCCTTGTGTTACTTAATGATGTTAGGAAGGAAGAGAGAGAGAGAGAGTAGGAGAAGAAAAGTTTAGAGAGATAGATAATAGAAAATCACCAGTCCTGGATCTAGCGTTAGGCCAGCCAACGGGGGAGAGTTGGTGTCAGTGAGGTTCCCGAAGCCCACCATTGCAGCCCCCTGATTTATAGGCCTAGTTTCCTTGTTTCGCAAACATGAGCAAGTGTGTTTGAGTCATAAGTCTGAGCAGCCCTGCTCCCTCTGCCCCTCCATCCTTATCTCAATCACTGTACGTGCAGGCTGCAGGCCATATGCAGGCTATCAGCTTTGTCTCCATCCTCTCAGGCAGTCCTTTTGGGATCCAAATGAGATTTTGTTTAGGGGTTACAATGGGGTTTGGACACCAATTCCAGCAAGTATAGGTCCTGAGGGCTGGTCCCTCACATGGCTCAAACAGGCTGCGCTCTTCCTTTGTGGGGATTTTTATATATCAGACAGAAGAAAAAGATGGGGAGACAGAACTTCAGAGGAAGGCATTGCAAGGCCAACTGTCAGTCCAATTAATATGACAATCAACATAAATTACATTTTGGTAATCCAATCCCACCACCCCATCAGTCCCAGTTTCTTGAGCAGGGAGGTAATCCATGAAAACGGGTTAGGTACATCAGTGCAGTCTTTTGTCTGCATGAGAGTTCTCCTGTCTGCTTGATAACTTCCTTTATCTTCTAGTAGGCTTCCTCTATGGTAGTTGTGGCATTATGAATAGTAATGCAGCATTATCTATCCATTAGGTTTAACATACCACAGACCCAATGCCCTGAGGCAGATTAAATATTTGAGATGGACACGCAAGAAGGGATGTTAGTCTGACCATTTCATACGTGCTCAGATGAGAGTATTTTTTTCCAGCTGAACATGCCCACACAGTCCCACTAGGCACCAGAATATATATAGGTCACCTCTTGGTTTTCTGGGTTCCGTATCCCTGAGTCCAAGTTTCTTGAGCAGAGCTGAGATCCACAGGGCAGGGTTAAAATACACCTTCCATTCACCTGGTACAATCTTTACAAACTTCACAATAAAATTAAAACAGCATCACAATACCAAATGAAAATGGACAATTTATACACAATTGCATCAGGATTACAGTAATGGAAATTCCCCATGATTATGTTTGTTCTCCAATGTTGTTCAGTCAATGTTATTTAACAATTTACACATTTCCTTCTAACAACTTACATTTCCTTCTAGTACCATAGTAATTTCCACATACGGGACTTCATCTCATTTTCCTTCATGTTTACAAAACAACATTAATCGTAATGTATTATTTTACTTCAAAAACACACTTTCAGGTTATTTTTCAGTATCTTCAAATTGATACTGTGGCTACCATTGATTACAGTATCACTTCATCTTTTCTTATGTTATGGGGATCCCCTTTCAAATTTGTCTTGATGTTTCAGGATGCATTCTAAAGGGGTACAAGGTGTATACCATTTTTCTTCCCTTAATTGCAACGATATCTCAATCCAAGCATTGCACATGTCGCCTACTGCCTGACACAGGAGAGGAGCTGAGGGAGTCCCCAATCAACAGGTCGGTGAGTGCTCGAGTCCGCTCTGTTCCTTTCTCCCTCTCAGATGCAGCAAGACAAACCAGGCAAGGCTGTCACTGTGATACCATCTGGGTTACCAAAACTGTAGTCCCAAATCTGGAGTTCATCACCCAGTGTGCACTGAGCCAATCAAGCACACAGAGATGAGATATTGTTTTATTCCAACGTTGCGCAAGGCTGGGTGCTAGGTGGTAATTCCACAAATCTAGCAGTTCCACTTCTGTAACACCAAATATTGGTGACAATGAACCTAGTCATTATAGACACCGATACTGAAACAAAATTCGGAGCTTCCAAACCCCCTTGCTTTCTAACACTCCTTACGGGAAGTAGGAGGCTAGGTGGGAAGTAGGAGGCTAGCTGCAGCTGGGTAAGGATTCTGAGATAAAGACCAAATAACACCAAACAAGCTGTTATTGAGTAAGCATTCTTTATTGCAGCGCTGGGAAGCACTGGGGATATCTCCACCATAAATGCTCCAACGAGTTGGCAAAACACCCCAACTAATATACACCAAAACCATGCATATTCAGTTTTATGTCAATGAGTTCCCAGAATTCTTTTACATAGTAATTTTATTTCCTGGAATTGGCTATCTTTGTAATTATGCATGCTCAAGAGTCTCCTGTGGGGGGTCTTTGTTGATTCTAGTCCTTTGTGTCTTTGTCCTGTCTCTAGTTCTGGTCCTGTCTCTAATCTCCCACTGGTAGATTGCCCAGGTGAGTCCAGAATCAACATGAGTGTTGTCTGTAGGCGCCACAGGTCTTAGAAGACTTGATATTATCACAACCTGCAGGATGCTTGGCATAATTGACTGACAAGCACATTGTTTTAAAAGTAACCCGTTCAGCCAACTTAGTACAGCAAATTCATTATTTTAGTAAATTTTTATTAGGCTATATTTCTATTGAATCTACTAACGAGTATCCTATGACTATCGATACCAATGACTCTGATCCAGAGCAAAAAAACATAGTGTCAGATTACCAAGAATAGGTACAATTCTTTCTTCTAGTAAAGAAACAAGAAAGGACTAATAAAATCAAACAAACACTGATAAGAGGGACAGCCAGGGCATTTGTAAATTCCCAGACCAGTACAACACAGATCAGAGGGATGGGATTAGGAGTCTGACAGACTGAGGCACAACCCTTGAAGTGTTCAAGCAGGTTCGGTATCTGGCTAACATAAAACACCCTTACACAGGCCATGTGCAGGATGTGTTATAAGGCATTCCTCCCTCTGTTCTGCTTGCAGAGAGGTGCCACTACAAGAATTCCAATACAGCCTACTGTCAAATTCCCAGTGATTTCCCCCCTCCTCCCCAGGAATCCTGAGAAGTCAACACAGCATTATTAGTCAAAAATGCAAAAGTAACAAGGACATATGCAAGCAACTAAGCAGCTAAAGCCTTAGCACTGTAGCAGAGGGTTAGGACTATTTCATGCCTCAATTCCTGTCCTGGTTTGAGCCAGGATGAGGCCAATTTTCCTTTTACTGTTTTTTTTTTTCCTTCAATAAGCTTTCTTTTAACTAGTACCAGAGTGTTCCAGCTAGGAATGATAACAAATGGTGGAATGTTTTTCTAACTGCTGGGTCTCCAAGGTCACACCTTTACTCTGCCAGCTCAGACACTACAGGGAGATCTATGACCCCCCCCATAGGAGTATGAATCATAGAATCATAGGGGTTGGAAGGGACCTCAAAAGATCATCTAGTCCAACCCCCTTGCCAGAGCAGGGTCACCTAGAGTACATCACACAGGAATGCATCCAGGCGGGTTTTGAATGTCTCCAGTGAAGGAGACTCCACAACCTCTCTGGGCAGCCTGTTCCAGTGCTCTGTCACTCTCACAGTAAAAAAAAAATTTTCTGATATTCGCCTTAAACCTCCTATGCTCCAATTTGTATCCATTACTCCTTGTCCTATCACTGGTCATCACAGAAAAAAGCTTAACTCCATCTTCTTGACACTCACCCTTTACGTTTTTGTAAACATTGATGAGATCACCCCTTAGTCTCCTTTTCTCCAAGCTAAAGAGACCCAGCTCCCTCAGCCTTTCCTCATAAGGGAGATGTTCCACTCCCTTAATCATCTTTGTGGCTCAGCGCTGGACTCTTTGAAGCACTTCCCTGTCCTTCCTGAACTGAGGGGCCCAGAACTGGACACAATACTCCAGATGTGGCCTCACCAAGGCAGAATAGAGGGGGAGGAGAACCTCTCTTGACCGACTAACCACACCCTTTCTAATGCACCCCAGGATGCCATTGGCCTTCTTAGCCACAAGGGCACATTGCTGGCTCATGGTCATCCTCCTGCCTACCAGGACCCCCAGGTCCCTTTCTCCTAAACTGCTCTCCAGCAGGTCAGCCCCCAACCTGTAGTGGTACATGGCATTTTTCTTCCCCAAATGCAAAACTCTACACTTGCCCTTGTTGAACTTCATCAGGTTTTTCCCTGGCCAGGTCTCCAGCCTGTCTAGGTCTCTGTGAATGGCAGCACAGCCTTCTGGTGTGTCAGCCACTCCTCCCAGCTTGGTGTCATCAGCAAACTTGCTGAAGGTACATTCTGTACCCTCATCCAGGTCGTTGATGAAGATGTTGAACAACACCAGTCCCAGTACCGACCCCTGAGGGACTCCACTAGTCACAGGCCTCCAACTAGATTCTGCCCCATTGACAACTCTCTGACTTCTTCCTTTCAACCAGTTCTTGATCCACCTCACTGCCTGATCATCAAACCCATACTTGATCAACTTATCTACAAGGATGCTGTGGGAGACGGTGTCAAATGCTTCACTGAAATCAAGATAGACCACATCTACCGCTCTACCATCATCTATCCACCTAGTAATTTCCTCATAAATTAGAATTATGAATTAGACAGACAGCAAAATTGGCCAGAGATATTCCATTCCATATATCTACATAAGCTCAGAGGAAGGTCAGAGATCACAGAAGACAACTTCCTTCCTTCTTCTTCTTCCCTTCTCTTCCGTTCATGGCTGGCATCCAGGGAGGACTCCGTCCATCCATCACCATCAACCCCTAGGCTGTGCATCTCCTGACCCTCATAACTCTGCTCTCTCTTTGGCAGCAGTCTGGAACTTTTCGGGACTGTTGGCAGCTAAGGAGGGTGCTGTGGGAGTTGCTGGGGGTGGGGGAGGCAATAGGGGTTTTGTACATTTCCTGAACACATTTGTATATAATTGTATATATTTTCTTATATCACTAGTGTTTCATTAAAGCTGTGTAGTTTAGTTTTCAATCCAGTAAAGTCTCTCTTTTTCTCTCCTTCCCTACCTGGGTGGGAGGGGGAGTGGATCGAGAGCATTGTTGTCGAACCTGAGTCAAACGGTGACAATTCCCTAGTAAAATAAAAGACCAAACATTAACAATAATCCAAAACAAATTACAGCCCCAGAGAGGGCTGACACCATTAGCATAAAAGAAGGCAGACTTCTTGATATCCTGAAAGAGATAAAACCCATTCAAAAGCAGACACTGTTAAAAGGAAGGGACAATCCACTGAGTATGGAAGACTGCCTCCACTGTTGGCAGTTCCACCAAAACAGGCTGTCCTGGGTAATGGAGCAGGTTTGCAGGGTCCTTAGTCTCTTTTTTCCTGGGGAGTATGAACGAAACTTTAGGATAGAATGTAGGAAGTCATAGGCATCCAGTAACTCCCCAGATAACTACTAAAGATGCAACATAATCTGATGTTAATAACATTCAGTTACCAAAAATCAGAATAAAACACACTAAAAGAGATACCATATGAACAAAGAGAATCTCCTATGATTTGCAGGAGTCAATATAACCCATAATACACACAGCAAATAGTGAAGCTGTGTGTGTTAAAAGAATAAACTGAGCAAACTGCCAGGGAAGCATGAAAAAGATATTAGAAATACGCAGTGCACCTCAACTTCCTGTATTCAGTGAAAGCAAAATCTGAAGTACAAGGGATGGGTATGAGAAATTTTCACTAATAGGTGAAGTCCACATATGGCACCATCTAGGTCAGTGGTTTCTCTGAGCTTTTCCCTCCTGTTAGTCCAGGAGTGGGATCATAAAAAGCAAGACTTTTACAACCATCTCCTGCATTTGTTCTATTTAGCAGCTCTTGTACGTGTATCTGGAGAATATCAGTGGGTTTACTGTCCCATGTTCTCATGTCTTCTTTATCACAATCATGCAAGAGAAACCACAGGTGGTATCAAAGTGGGTCCCATCTCTCTCACTGCTGTCTCATAGCAGGACATCTCCACTTAATGGCTGCAACACAAGACCAGTTGTCTCTAGGGAGATACTGAGGTTTACCTTCCCATCTGTTCAGCATCTTATTCCTTCTGTCAGTCATTTTTTCAATGACTGAGGCATTAAACTGATGGGGATCAGAGATCATGTCTCTGTACTGTCATGCTTTCAAAGCCAATTCACATGCAGTTGGTCTTAATTAATAATCCATGCATCCCATGAAGGATGTGGGAATGTGCTGCTGGTACAGCCTGCGCAAACTTCCGAAACATGGGTGTGTCACACAGGGCGCCATCAGGATTTGTAATCCCATTGTTATCATAGATCACCTCTTGCACAGCTAATTCTCTCAAATATGTGGTGGCACTCTCAAGAGTGGGTGTTCTGCTTTGGTGCCAGTCAATTGCACCCTTATGTGGGTATCTCTCCCTTACAGCTGAGAGAAATAGGTTCCATAGGGTGGTAGTTCCCATCTTACTACTAAGTGCTCTGTCAATACCAGCATCTCTGGCCAGGGATCCCAACTGCTTGGCTTCTCTTTTGTCCATGTCATAGGTATCAGCCCCACCATCAAAACATCAGAGCAACCAAGGAAGAAGCAGCTGACCTTCATTGCGGGTGAAGTCCTTTCTCATGAGGCGCAGTTCCTTTAGAGAGAAAGGTGGGACAAGATCGTTGTTGTCATCTGCTTGAGAAGGGCCCGATTCTTTATCTGTTTTAGAAGTGTCTGCTCCTGCGGTTAGGTCTTTTAAACTCACTTTCAGAAAGGGGTCCTCTACTGTCAAATGTGTTCTTGTGGTTTCAGATGGCTGGATTAACTTTAACTTTTGTTTGTTTGGATCAAATGGGAGTGGCCTTAGTCTTAGCAGCAGCAGCAGTGGTGGCAGCAACCTTGCCTGTGGGGAAGCAGATTGTGATCACTCTACACATCCACAGTACATTATAAACATTGAGCAGAAACATCCCTACTGAAACAATGCCATTTAGATCAAAAGCTGGAAGATTCAGCCCAACAGAAGACAGAGAGGTAAAACTGACCCTGCCATTACCAATATAGACCTTTCTGTTCACATAAAAATCCTTACTATACAGTACCACCCTATAGATCAGTATGAAAACCACCGTGATCACTAAATAGCTTATTGTTACTGAATTGATCAAATTTTGATTATTTAGAAGGCTTGGGCCTAGTCGGGCCTAATCAAGATAAGGCTTTTAGGATAAACTGTACACATAGGAATCATATTGGGAGGGGGTGGGTGATTTTGTTTTACTTCAGTAGGTACAGAAACCACATGTACTGGACAAGTGGCACGTACAAGTATCTAGGGTCTAGAATTACATGAAGAATAAGATATGCTTAAGCAGCTACCATGGAAGGAATAATGCAATAATCAATCTTGAAGCTATCACACTGTGGCCAAGGTCACAGTAACCAGTTATGCTGCTTGAACACCCCCTCTCCCCATCCCCTCCTGATTTTAATATCAGGGATTATAATCAGTAGGATGACTATAGATGACCAATGATTTTTGTTAGAAATGAATATGTATGAAGTTACGTAACTCGAATGGGCCAATCAATGCAAAGTTTAAACTTAATGAGTAATTAAGAGCGAGCATTGTATGCATTTTTATTTTTAATATTTTGGACAATAGAAATTTAATATATTAAAAGCCTGTTGATTGTAATGCAACTCAGGATACGCTAGGAGGAGTTATCCCCCATATCCTCTGTGTGTCAATAAAAAAAGTGTCTGCTTATCTGCATCACATTGGTGTCAATAATATTAGCCTTTGCAGTAGGATAGCGTAAACCCTCATAGACAGGGCAAAGCTGCAATCCCAGTGATGAGTAATTAAAAGCGAGCACTATATGCATTTTTATGCTAAATAATAAGTATTGCTCTCTGCACTGGAATGGTACATACTGCCAAAGGAAAGAAAACTCTGCTCATACAGAAGCAGGAGTAAATCCTGCAAAGTGGTATACCTGGAGTCCAGCTTTAAGGCTGTGTGTACTAAAAAGGGACAAGGAAGCTGCAGCACTTTGGTTTTGAGGCCATCACAGGGTTGCTCTGCTCAACATGGGCATTATGAACCCCTGCAGCCCTTGGCAGTATCTCAGAGTAGGTGCTTTAACTATGTCTCCATCTCAACCATCTTCCAGGGATCTTAAAAGGAAATCCCACAAACCTTGTTTCACTGCAAAATCCCCTTTGTCTTAAGGTTTTTCAGCAGGAAGATTTTCTGGATCTATTTTTGTAAATAAGTTGAGTTAGGCAGCAGAGAACACCAAAAGACAAATTATTTTACTGCATTTAAAATTACAGATAGAGTTTAATTTGCTACACATTGTAAGAACAGAATGAGGAGCCTGCAACTGTTCCACTTCCAATTCTATGCATCTATATCTCTGTAATTGTGTGTTGTTTTCTCTGTTCTTCACAGGTAAACATATAAGTCAAAGGATACTTAAATTTTCGGTAACTTTCTTAAAACTAATTTGAATTTGTGAAAATAGCAGCAAAGATTTATTTTAAACAGTAATTACTTTGAATTTTCCACTGGTCAAATTATATGGTTTTAATTTCATCTTCTCCTGCCTTTAAAAGCAACTACTACTAATAATATATTATTATTGTTCTTTATTTGCAACTAATAATCTTCAAAGAGTTAAGATGGGAGTTTTACACATTGCCAAAATTATACACTAACTTATGAAATTTAAAAATACAGTGAGACATAAAACCTGAGTAATTTAGAGTTGATGTAGCAGTAGCTCCACAGTTGGCAGTTGTAAAGAAAATGGCACAAAGGCTTTAAGGACATGAAAATAGAGGAAACAACAAAGTATATGGAAATATTCCTTATAGGAAGAGGGCTACCAGGCAGTAGTAGTATATATATATATATATTTGGTTTGTGTGGCAAGGTTCTGTTAGCAGGTGGCCCCACAGGGGTGGTGTCTATGAGAAGCTGAAAAAACTGCTGTGGACCAGTAGCCAGAGAGAGGGGCAAGAAATTGTGCAGACACCAAGGTCAGTGAAAAAGGAGGGGGAGGAGGTGCTCCAGGCGCCAGAGCAGAGATTCCTCTGCACCTTGTGGAGAAGACCATAGTGAAGCAGGTTATCCCCCTGCAGCCCATGGTGATGACCATGGTGGAGCAGATATCCACCCTGCAGCTCATGGAGGACCCCACAAGAAAGCAGGTGGATGCACCTGAAGGAGGCTGTGATTCCATGCAGAGCCTACAGTGGAGCAGGCTCCTGGAAGGACCTGTGACCTTGTGGAGAGGAGGCTACGCTGGAGCAGGTTTGCTGGCAGGCCTTGTGGCCCCATGCGGGACCAATGATGGAGCAGTCTGTTCCTGAAGGACTGCACCTCTGATTTGGTGGATTTTTGGTTGTGGGGGAATGGCCACAGGAGTGGCTCAGGTAAGAAGCTGAGAAGCTCCCCCTGCTTCCAAAACCCAGCCAAAGATCCATTAGAGGGACAATAGATGTGCCTCAGTGATTAACATATGAAAGAACAGCTATAACACCTGAGCAGAGAGGCACTTGGGGGATAAGAGCTGTGCTGGAAGAGGAGAGGGGTGATGGTGATTGGTGAGGAAGAAGGGGAAGAAGGTGCCCAAGCAGGAGTTTCCCTGCAACCCATGGTGAGATGGCAGGCAGGCTGTCCCCCTGCACTCATGGAGGAACATGGTGGAACATTCCCTGAAGGTGCCAGGTGTGGTAGCTGTGACACGGACTCCAGGGTGAGAAACAAAAGGAATCGTTTTGATCTAAGGAAAACCAGATGGCCTCCCTTGGTAAAAGGACTAACACATAAGGAGTAAACAGGATGGCATTGCTTAGCATAGATAAGGCTTGGAATGTATAGATAAGGCTTGGATTGTGAGAGAGGGTGTTGTGTAAGAGGAGGTTCCCACGGAAACTTGCTGAGAAAGCAAGAACGCGGTGCAGACCCCAGAAAGGAATGCCAAGAGGTGAAAAGTGCACAGCGAGGAAGACATACAGCCTTCATCCCAGAGACCCCTGCCCGCGACCACCAGAAGACACTGCGCAGGTGCAACAAGGAGGAGCTCGGGGGGCAACTGTAATAATGATTTCCGGGAACTAATTGTAATAACCCCTCCCTATCCTCGGACACCTAATGTCTATGCAACAACATGGATGAATATGTATTACTTTGTGTCATATCATGAGCTTGCCAACAGCTCTAGGGTGTGCACGCTTGTGGAGGAGCGATCCCCCGTGCACCCAGCGCTGAATAAACATACCTTCTTTATAACCTTACTGGTTGTAAAGTCGTTATTCCGCATGTCATTTTGGCGACCCAGATGGGACTCTCTCTGCTCGGCTGTGGGAACGACTGAGGAACGGACACCCTAGGCGCACCCCGGGATCTTCTCGGTAGGGGCTCCGCTCCCAGCCGTTCATTACGGGAGCAGACAAGGACCATCTACATTGCGGACAAAGGTATGTTCACTAAAAAAGAGGCAGCATGGGCTGCTGGTAATAAGTAGCTGCAGCACGGGCTGCTGGTAAGACGCGCAGAGACGTCTGGCGCACAGCGTAGTCCCAGGTAGGGTACCCAGGTAGGGGCCGTCGTATGCGGGTAGAGGGACAAACGGGGTGTGACGGAGGACGTGCATACTTCCGATGACTGTATAAGGGGGGTTTGCGGTAGGGTTGCTGCTGGCAAATGCCTCCTGCAGGGGCACTCATACTCTAAGATGGTCCGGAGTGAATGAGAGCTCTCGGTTGCGTGTGTGTGAATGAAGTGTGGCTGAGACGTACAATTAAGCACGGAGCGAGTGTGGAGTTCTGATCCGCGGTTCCGTAGCTCCGCGAGGGGCGCGGCCGGAGATGAACGAAGCGAAAAGCGTTAAGAGATCGCTGTGTGAGTGTGTAATATGGGTTGTTAAAGAAAAGAGATCTCTGTTTCAAAAAAATAAAAACCCCCAAAACAAAGTTTGGACCGTCTTAGCAGTAACATATCAACACCATGTATAGTATGAATTATGAATACTATTGTTGTGGAATTACTGCTTTGTGAGTGATACTGTTACTGGCAGCTGTTGCAATTGGAATAAATTGTTGAACTTTGGGATATAACTGGGGGAGGGTTCCAAACGCAGAGAAGTGAGGAACTAAAAAGAGGAAACAAAAATGGGAAATACCCAGGAAAAGGAAATCCTAAGGAAAAGCCCCTTAGGATGCATATTAGCACATTGGAAAGATATTGCTGGGTCCAAGGGCACCGAAAATAAAAAGGCCCTTATTAAGTACTGCAATCAGTGGTGGCCACTTTATAGACTAGAAAATGAGGCAAAATGGCCACTAAATGGGACCTTAGACTATAATACCCTGTTGCAGAATGGCTTGAGCAGCAGGGCCATGGGCCCCTGCTATCTCCTCGAGAGGCCTTGAGAGTGTAGCACAAACAGCAGCTGTACAAGCAATCTCTTTTTTTAGCCTAACACAAGTATAAACAATCTCTGTTAGCTTAAACTAACTCAAGGACAAGGTAGAGAAGTAGAATGATAGAAAACAAGGAAGAACCCTGGAACTCAGATGCGTGGTTACTATCCAATGAATTCACTATGCGTGGTTACTATCCAATGAATTCACTACATGTAGGTTTGGAAAAGGGTATAAAAGTAACACTGTGTGTTCAATAAATCGAAGCTTGCTTTATCAATCACATTGATTCTGGACTGCTTGCTTCCCTCGCCGTCGGCAATACCCTTCTACAATTAATGTTGTTCCTAAGAAGAGAAGGGAAGTGGGATGAGGTATCATATGCAGATATGTTTTTCACCCTCCAAAATCATCCTGATTGGCAAAGGGACTGTGATCTAGTCCCACCGCAAGACCCCTTGGTACTTGCTTTGGAAAGGGAGAATAACAGGGAGTTAAAAGGAAAATTAAAACAGTGTTGCTCAGCGTGTAGTATTGGACAAAGGTGCACAAAATCTGAGAAGCAACATCAGGTGTCAGAACCTGATTTAACAGGCGTGTTTAAACCTCCTCCACGACGGCCCCCTCCCCTGCGACCACGGGAACAGGATGGGGGCTTAGACTCAGATTCTACTCCTACCCCTTCTCCCCCAGGTAGTCCAGTATCCTCTCGCACCAGGAGCAAACCTGCCCAGACAGTCTTACAGGCACCCCTCCGGGAGGCAGTAAGTCCAGAAGGGGGAACCATGCTGATAAAAGTGCCCTTTTCAAACATGGATTTAGAAAGTTGGAGGAAAGTTGTAAGAGAGTTTCGGAGTGACCCAGTAAGTGTAACCAGGCAATTTCAGTTTATTGTGAAACAGCATAACCCTGATTGGAGTGACATACAATTATTGCTGGATTGTTTGACAGAGACAGAAAAACAGCTAGTCCTGAAAGCAGCAGGGGATTTAGCAGCAGACCAATGCCAAATCAAAGGGGAGGAGGTCAAGGACTGGTTTCCACTTCAGGATCCAGGATGGAACCCAAATAGTTCCACCCAAATGAAAAGATTACAAACATACCAAGAATGTATTCTAAGAGGAATGGAAGGGGCTATGCCTAAGACAATAAATTGGTTGGTATTATATGTGATCCAACAGGGCCCCTCAGAGACACCGTCTGAGTTCCTGGATCGTCTAAGGGAAGTAATGCGTCGAAACACGCCCCTGGATCCAGGGTCTGAAGTAGGGATACAGCAGTTAGTGTCATTATTCTTGGGGCAATCCACAAGGGATATTGGGCATAAACTACAAAAGTTACACCCCACAGAAAGCAGGAATTTGGAGGTATTGCTAGATGAGGCCTGGAGAGCGTTCAGTAATGTTGCAGAATGGCTTGAGCAGCAGGGCCATGGGCCCCTGCTATCTCCTCGAGAGGCCTTGAGAGTGTGGCACAAACAGCAGCTGTACAAGCAATCTCTTTTTTTAGCCTAACACAAGTATAAACAATCTCTGTTAGCTTAAACTAACTCAAGGACAAGGTAGAGAAGTAGAATGATAGAAAACAAGGAAGAACCCTGGAACTCAGATGTGTGTTATTATCCAGTAAAATCACTGCAAGTAGTTGCCGTCCAGTGAAATCACTACAAGTAGTTACTATCCAATGAACTCACTATGCGTGGTTACTATCCAATGAATTCACTATGCGTGGTTACTATCCAATGAATTCACTACATGTAGGTTTGGAAAAGGGTATAAAAGTAACACTGTGTATTCAATAAATCGAAGCTTGCTTTATCAATCACATTGATTCTGGACTGCTTGCTTCCCTCGCCGCCGGCACAGTAACAGAGAGGAGGATTATAGGAAGGGACAAAGGAAAGTGGTGGCAGTTGTGAGTGAAGAACGAGAAAAGAAATTTAAGAAAAGACCACCTCTAGCTAACAATCAGTGTATGTTTTGTAGAGAAAGGGGACATTGGAAGGCTGATTGCCCGAGGCATAAACAAAGTGGTCAAAGGGAGAGGGTAGTGGCATATGCAGATGAGGACTGACGAGACCTGGGGAATCTACCCTAGCGGATCCACTGGTTATAATAGAGCTAGGGAGAGAACAAAGGGAAGTAGAATTTCTGGTGGATACGGGAGCAACTTACTCAGTTCTCAATCAAGCTCTGATGCCTTTGGGAGAAGAATATGTTATTGTAAAAGGAGCTACTGGCCAAAATGAAAAAGCATATTTTTGTAAACCATTAAAATATAAATTGGGAAAACAGATGGGGGTCCACAAATTTCTATATTTGCCTGACTCCCCTAAATCTCTTTTGGGGAGAGACCTCCTGGAACAATTGGAAGCCATTATTAAATTTAAGAATGGGGAAGTTACTCTGGAAGTAAATGATCAACAATATGTACAAATAATGAGTCTACTTTTAGCAGATCTTCCAATAGAAGGAAAGATGAGTGAGGAAATTAGCAACCAGGTATACCCAGGAGTATGGGCAACAGGCATACCAGGCCGAGCAAAAAATGCCATACCAGTCACCGTGAAATTGAAAGAGGGACAAAGACCGGTAAGAATAAAACAGTATCCACTAAAGCGGGAGGCTCGGGAAGGTATTCAACCCATTATTGAGAAATTTTTAAACCAGGGATTATTAAAGGAATGTGAATCTGACTTTAATACTCCTATCCTGCCAGTAAAGAAACCAGATGGATCTTACCGAATTGTACAAGACCTGAGGGCAATTAACAAAATAACTGAAGATCTGTATCCCGTAGTAGCTAACCCCTATACCTTGCTTACTACCCTGACCCATGAACTAACTTGGTTTACTGTTCTAGATTTAAAGGATGCCTTCTTTTGCCTCCCTCTCCACGAGTCTACCAGAGGCTATTCGCCTTTGAATGGGAAAACCTTAAAAGTGGCCGTAAAACCCAAATAACCTGGATGGTGTTGCCTCAAGGATTCAAGAACAGTCCTAGGATATTCGGCAATCAACTAGCCAAAGATCTTGAAAGTTGGGACCCGCCATCTCACAAAGGCAAGGTTCTTCAATACGTAGATGACTTGCTTGTAGCCACAGAAACTAGAGAAGGTTGTACAGCAGTCTCTGTCCTGGTTTGAGCCAGGATGAAGCCAATTTTCCTTTTTACTGATTTTTTTTTTTTCTTCAGTGAGCTTTCTTTTAACTAGCAACATTCTGTTCTAGCTAGGCTGATAAGACATTGGAATGTTTTTCTAACTGCTGGGTCTTCAAGGTCGCACCTTCACTCTGCCGGCTCAGACACTACTGGGAGATCTATGACCCCCCCGTAGGAGGCTGAATTAGACAGACAACAAAATTGGCTAGAGATATTCCATTCCATATATCTACGTAAGCTCAGAGGAAGGTCAGAGATCACAGAAGGCAACTTCCTTCCTTCTTTCTTCTTCCCTTCTCTTCCGTCCATGGCTGGCGTCCGGGGAGGACTCCGTCCATCCAGCACCGTCGACCCTTAGGCTCGAGCTTTCCTGACCCTCATAACTCTCCGCTTTCTTCAGCAGCAGCTCTGGAATTTCTCGGGACTGTTCGCAGCTCAGGGGAGTGCTGTGGGAGGTGAGAGGCTTTTGCACATATCTGTACACATTTGTATATAATTGTATATATTTTTTCTTATATCATTAGTGTTTAATTAAAGCTGTGTAGTTTAGTTTTCAATCCAGCTAAGTCTCTCTCTTTTTCTCTCTCTCCTTCCCTACCTGGGTAGGAGGGGGAGGGGATCGAGAGTATTGTTGTCAAACCTGAGTAAAACGGTGACAAATGGATGCTTCTTACATGGCTGTATTGAATGCTACCATGGAATCCTCTGGCGCGGGCCACCTTTGGTTATTTGTATTACGCAACACAAGAAAAGATGGACAACGTGATGAGAATGGATTTTAACATCAGATCTGTATGGGAGAAGCAGTGGGTTACTATGACAAAATCAGATGGGGAGCTTGCAGAGTTCTTTGCTAGGATCAAACTGCCCATATCACTGGTCCCCAGAGATGCACCTTTCACAAATGCCCTGATGAAAAGATACGTTACTATGATTTTACTAGCTTCTCTCCTTTCACCAACAAAGCAAAACAATACCCTCTTTGGCACTCCAAAGTCACTTTTGAAAATTTTGACACCCTACTTTGGGATGGTCAAAGTAAAGGTGTACCCACCTCAGGGGCTCTTTTCCCCTGTGCTTCCCATGAGGGTAAACGGCAAGCTATTGCTGCCCTTGTGCCATGCTTGAGCTGAAACCTACTCAGCCCTCTGCAGCCACAGTGAAGAAGAAAGGGCCCTTTGTGGCTACCTGGTGTTCCCCAGAACTGAACAAGGCTCTGGAGAAGGGCTAGAGAGTTTGTGAAATCTATGAGGTTTGGCATTTTGAGCAGAGGGATAGCAGTCTTTTCTCAGATTATATAAAACTCCATCTCTGCCAGAAGCAGAAAACTTCAGGCTACCCAGCCTGGTGCACAGATGATTACAGAAAAGCTAAATACATTGAAGATGGCTGCACCAGTCATCACCCAGGATGGTTCATCGAAATCTAATGCTCAACCTTAGAGATGCCCTGCCTCCAGCCAGGAGGAGGAGATGGACAACAGAGTTTACTGGACTGTAGAGTAACCTCTCTCCTGTCCATCATGCCACTGATGTGACTGGGAGTAAATGGACTGCTTTAATCACCCAGCGAGCTCGAATACGGAGATCTAATTGTCCAGGTATTGTGGAAGCAATTACAAACTGGCCAGAAGGCACCCACTTTGGAATGCCACCACAAGAAGTGGCGAGACGGGCTCAAGAAGCTCCACCATATGATCATCTGCCAGAGACTGAGAAACAATTTGCTCTTTTCACCGATGGCTCCTGTTGTCTTGTAGGGAACCACCGGAAGTGGAAAGCTGCCGTGTGGAGTCCTACACGACTGGTTGCTCATGTAGCTGAAGGAGAAGGTGAATCAAGTCAGTTTGCAGAGGTAAAAGCCATCCAGCTGGCTTTGAACATTGCTGAGCGAGAGGGGTGGCCAAGACTCTATCTCTACACTGATTCGTGGATGGCAGCAAATGCCTTGTGGGGTTGGCTAAAGCAGTGGCAGCAGAACAACTGGCAGCGAAAGAGTAAACCTATTTGGGTTGCTGACCTGTGGAAGGACATTGCTGCTCAGGTAGAGAAACTGGTAGTAAAAGTGCATCATGTAGATGCACACGTACCTCTGAGTCGAGCCACTGAGGAACACCGACACAACCAACGAGCAGATGAGGATGCTCAGGTGTTCCAAAGAGACTTAGACTGGGAACATAAGGGTGAGCTCTTTCTGGCTTGATGGGCCCATGACTCTTCAGATCATCAGGGCAGAGATGCAACATACAAATGGGCTCTTGACCGAGGGGTGGACTTAACCATGGACACTATTGCACAGGTGATCCACGACTGTGAGACATGTGCTGCAATTAAGCAGGCAAAATGGTTGAAACCTTTGTGGTATGAGGGGAGGTGGTCAGAGTACAGGTTTGGGGAAGCCTGTCAAATTGACTACATCACACTTCCTCAGAGCCGCCAGGGTAAGCGCTATGTGCTTATAATGGTGGAAACAAGTACAGGATGGTTGGAAACATATCCTGTGCCTCATGCCACAGCCAGGAATACTATCCTGGGCCTTGAGAAGCAAATTTTGTGGAGACATGGTACTCCAGAGAGAATTGAGTCAGATAATGGGACTCATTTCAAAAACAGTCTTGTCACTGACTGGGTTAAAGAGCATGGTATTGAGTGGATCTACCATATCCCATACTATGCACAAGCCTCAGGGAAAGTTGAGAGGTACAATGGTTTGTTGAAGGCTACCCTGAAGGCAATGGGTGGTGGAACTTTCAAAAACTGGGACAAACATTTGGGAAAAGCCACCTGGTTAGTTAATACCAGGGGATCCATCAATCGGGATGGTCCTGCTCAGTCAGACCTTTTACACGCTGCAGATGGGGATAAAGTCCCTGTGGTGTGTGAAAGGAACCTGCTGGGTAGAAGTGTCTGGGTCTATCCTGCTTCAGGCAAAGGTAAATCTGTCCGGGGTGTTGCTTTTGCTCAGGGACCTGGACATACCTGGTGTGTGATGATGGAGGATGGTGAAGTACAGTATGTACCTCAAGATAATCTGACTCTGGGGGAGAATGACTCTGGGCCCGTATAAATTGTTGTCACTGTTTGACTCAGGTCCGACGACAATGTTCTCGATCCCCTCCCCCTCCCACCCAGGTAGGGAAGGAGAGAGAGAAAAAGAGAGAGACTTGGCTGGATTGAAAACTAAACTACACAGCTTTAATTAAACACTAATAAATGATATAAGAAAATGTATACAATTATATACAAATATGTTCAGATATGGGCAAAAGCCTCTTGCCTCCCCCCACCCCCAGCAACTAGACATAGGCCTAGTATAAATCTTGATAATAAGTAAGTTGCCAACAGAATAATGGTTAACCTTTATTGTTTGATTTAATTACATGTAGTAAATTTTATTGTTAAGATACCTTTTGCATTCAAACTTCAACTTCTGTTCCAGTCTCCCAATTTCCCTACAAATTGACTGTGCTTTAAGGAGTTAAGACCCTGGTGTTATATGCAATAAATCTTGATCTGTGCATATGCGTCTCATCTGCCATCCCGTCCCGTTCAGGACACATTCTTATTAGGAAACTGAGGGAGTGTGTCCTAGATGAGTGGACAGTGAGGTGGACTGAGACCTGGCTGTGTGACAGAACTCAGAGGGTTGTGATTAATGGAGCAGGGTTGAGTTGGAGGCCTGTAACCAGTGGTGTCCCCCAGGGGTCAATACTCAGTCCAGTCTTGTTCAACATATTCATCAACAACCTGGATGAGGGGACAGAGTGTGTCCTCAGCAAGTTCGCTGATGATACCAAACTGAGAGGGGTGGCTGACATTCAGTGAGACCTGGACAGGCTGGTGAGCTGGGTAGAGAAGAACCTCATGAGGTTCAACAAGGGCAAGTGTAGGGTCCTGCACCTAGGGAGGAAGAACCCTATGTACCAATATAGTTTAGGGGTGGACCTGCTGGAAAGCAGTTCTGAGAAGAATCTGGGAGTCCTGGTAGATAGTAAATTATCCATGAGCCAGCAATGTGCCACTGCCACCAAGAAGGCCAATGGAATCCTGGGGTGCATAAGGAAGAGTGTGACCAGTAGGTCAGGGGAGGTCATTCTCCCTCTCTACTCTGCCCTGGTAAGGCCATAGCTGGAATACTGTGTCCAGTTGTGAGCTCCCCAGTTCAAGAGACACAGAGAACTACTAGAGAGAGTCCAGCAGAGGGCAACAAAGATGATTGGTGGATTGGAGCATCTCCCTTATGAGGAAAGGCTGAGAGAGCTGGAACTCTTTAGCCTGGAGAAGAGAAGGATGAGGGGAGACCTTATCAATGTATATAAGTATCTAAAGGGTGGGTGCAAGGAGGATGGAGCCAGACTCTTTTCACTAGTTCCCAGTGACAGGATGAGGGGCAATGGCACAAGCTGGAACATAGGAAGTTCCATTTAAGTATGAGGAAAAACTTCTTTACTGTGAGGGTGACAGAGCACTGGAACAGGCTGCCCAGGGAGGTTGTGGAGTCCCCTTCTCCGGAAATATTCAAGACCCGCCTGGATGCCGTCCTTAGTAATGCACTCCAGCGGATCCTGCTTTAGTGTGGGAGTTGGACTCGATAATCTCCAGAGGTCACTTCCAACTCTGACAATTCCGTGATTCCATGATTATCACCATCACTAATGGGCTCGGCTTTGGCCAGAGGCAGGTCTAGCTTTGGAGCCATGGGAGCTTCTAGCAGTTTCTCACAGGAAGCACTTTTGGCCCCTCCCCCACTACCAAAGCCCCACCACACAAACCTAACACAGGGACATTTTTCTTAGAGCACAAGAGCTCTCGATTCCCATGTGTAAGAAATCAGACAAGGAAGGCAGGAGACCAGCATGGCTTAGTAAGGACCTCCTGGTCAAGCTAAAGTGTAAGAAGGAAATGCACAGACAGTGGAACCATAGACATTATATTGGGTTTATATGGCAAGGTTTTGGTAGTGAGTGTGCTACAGGGGTGGCTTCTGTGAAAAGATGGCAGAAGCTTCCCCCATGTCCAATAGAGCCAGTTCTGGCTGGCTCCAAGATGGACCCGCCCATGGCCAAGGCCGAGCCAATCAGCAATGGTGGTAATACCTCTGTGATAACATATTTAAGAAGAGGGGAAAACTGCTGTGCAACACCATTTGGGAGAGAGAAGTGAGAATATGTGAGATAAACAGCTCTGCAGACACTAAGGTCAGTGAAGAAGGAGGGGGAGGAGGTGCTCCAGGCACCAGAGCAGAGATTCCCCTGCAGCCCATGGTGAAGACCATGGTGAAGCAGGTTGTCCCCCTGCAGCACATGGTGGTGAAGACCATAGTGGAGCAGTTATCCACCCTGCAACCCGTGGAGTACCCCACACCAGAGTAGGCGGCTGTGCCCTGAAGGAAGCTGCAGCCCATGGAGAGTTCACACAGGAGCAGGCTCCTAGCAGGACCTGTGAACGTATTGAGGGGAGATCATGCAGGAGCAAGTTTTCTGACAGGACCTGTAACCCCATGGGGAACCCATGCTAGAGTAGTCCATTCCTGTAGGACTGCACCCTGTGGAAAGGACCCATGCTGGAGCAGTTCTTGCTGTCTGTGGGAAAAACCCAGGTTAGAGAAGTTTGTGAAGGACTGTCTCCTGTGGGAGGAAGCCCACTCTGGAGTAGGGCAAGAGCGTGAGGAAGAAGGAACGGCAGAGACAATTCATTATGAACTGACTGCAACCCCCATTTTCCATCCCCCTGTGTTGCTCTGGGGGAGGAGGTAGAGAAATCTGGAACAAAGTAATTTGGGCCCAGAAAGAAGGGAGGAGTGGAGGTAACATATGTAAGCACTGCTCTTTGTGTTGCCTGTGTCCCATGTGCATCTGATGAAAGGTAAATTAAATTATTATTTTTCTCTAAGTTGAGTCTGTTTTGCCTGTGACCTTAATCAGTGAAGAACCCTCCTTGCCCTTTGTCTCAACCCATGAGCTTCTAGTTGGCCTTTGTCCTCCCCGTCCCAGTGTGTGTGTAGGGGGGAGTTGAGTGAGCGGCCATGTCGCTGGTTCTCTGTTGTCGTGTTAGGCCCAAACTATGACAAAGCACATATCTTACTTAAAAATGCAAAGTGCTAGGAGTAAATTGAGAGAAAACACTGTCACCCTTTTAGGTTATTTTTTCTAAAGAAATATTAATGCAGCTTTACCCTGAGGCAATGAACTCTGAGGATCAAGGATTAGGAAGCAAGCTAGATTGAAGGACAGTGGTTTGTCTCTCACTGGATGGAAATAGGCTCATCATATGAGATGGTCAGCATAAACATTTGGTTTTAAAATGCATGGTTTGCTTTTGTATTTTAAATATATAAAATATAATATACAGGCAACTTTATAAATAACACGTGAATCCAAGATGACAAGAATCCCTAAGAAAGATAGAGCCTGATCTTCATAGAATCATAGAACAGTCCAGGTTGGAAGGGACCTCGAAAGATCATCTGGTCTAACCTTTCATTGTAAAGGGAGCCTAGATCAGATTATCTAGCACCCGGTCCAATTGCATCTTGAAAACCTCCAGTAATGGGGACTCTACCACATCCCTGGGGAGGTTGTTTCAGTGATAGATTGTCCTCACTGTAAAATACTTCTTTATTATATCAAGATGAAATCTCTCTTGGTGCAACTTGTGCCCATTGTCCCTTATCTTCTTCATTTGACTCCTTGTGAAGAGAGCCTCTGTCCTTTTTATAGCTGCCCTTTAAGTACTAGAATACTTTAATTAGGTGTTCCTGCCAGCTCCCCCCCCCCTCAAACCTTCTCTTCTCCAGGGAGAAAAGACCTACCTAATTCCTTCAGTCTTTCCTCATAGGGCAGATTCTCTAGCCCTTTGATCATCTTTGTGGCCCTCCTTTGGACCTTCTCTAGCCTGTTCATATCTTTCTTGAATTGTGGGGACCAGAACTGGACACAGTGCTCCTGACAAGTGCTGAGTAGAGTGGGACACCTCTCTCTGCTAGTAATGCCCCCGCAGATGCAGCCCAGGGTCTGATTTGCCCCCATTGCTGCAACAGTGCACTGTTGACTCGTTCAGCTTGTTGTCCACCAGGATCCCCGAATCCCTTTCATAAGGGCTGCTTCCCAGCCACATAGATCCTAGCCTGTACTGGGCTCTTTGGTTATGTCATCCCAGGTACAGGACTTTACAGTTATCTTTGTTAAACTTCATACTGTTCTTGTTAGCCCACTCTTCCAGCCTTCCCAGGTCTCTCTGTAAGATGGCTCTCCCTTCTGACATGTTACCTCACCACCCAGTTTGGTGTTATCAGCAAACTTGGTGAGTGTTTTCAATCCCACTGTCCAGATAATTTATGAAGATATTGAACAGCACGAGACCCAGTATCAATCTCCAGTGGACCCCACTTGTGACAGGCTGCCAGCCTGAGTAAAAATCATTGATCACCACCCTCTTAGTGTGGCCTGTTAGCTGATTTCCAATTAATCTCACAGACCACCCATCCAATCTGTATCTTTCCAGTTTGTCCAGGAGAAGGCTGTGGGAAATAGTGTTGAATGCTTTGCTGAAGTCCAGGTAAATTACATCCACTGCTCTCCCCATGTCAACAGAAGATGTTATTTTGTTTTAGAAGGTGATCAGGTTGATCTGGCATGATTTGCCTTTGGTAAATCTGTGCTTTCTTTTCCCTATCACCTGCTTCATTTGGTTTGTGATAGCTTCTAGGAGGACTTGTTCCATTACTTTCCCAGGGACTGAAGTAAGACTAACGGGCCTGTAGTTTCCTGGGTTCTCTTTTGGGCCCTTCTTGTATATGACTATGACATTTGCCCTTTTCCAGTAATCAGGGACACCCCCTGATCTCCATGACTTTTCAAAGATTATAGACAGCAGCCTTGCAAATATGTCAGCCACTTCTCTTTAACACCCTGGTGTGGATTCTGTTCGGGCCCATAGATTTATGTGGGTTGAGCCCTTCCAAGGGGCTGCAGCACAGCCCTTCCTCCATTGCTGGTGGGTTGACAAATGTTGACTGTAGCTACTTGATCCTGTGATCTGGAGTCCAGCTACACTGGTCAAAACAGAGGCAAAGAAGGTATTGAGAACCTCTGCCTTGTCAACATTATTAGCAACTAGTTTTCCTGCTGTCACGGTTTGACTCAGGATCGGCAATTAAACCAATGACAATAATGCTCTCGATCCCCTCCCCCTCCTACCCTCGTGGAGAAGGAGAGAGAGAATAAGGAGAGAGACTTTCGGATTGAAAACTAGACAGCTTTAATTAAATACTAATGATAAAAGAAAATATGTACAATTATATTCAAGTATGTGCAGGAATGTGCAAAACCCTATTGCCTCCCCCCACCCCCAGCAACTCCCACAGCACTCTCCTTTAGCTGTGAGCAATTCCAAAAAGTCCCAGACTGCTTCCAGAGATAGTGGCAGAGCAAACAGGAGCTGAGAATAGTTATGAGGGTCAGGAATGCACGGGTCTAGGGATCAACAGTGATGGATAGATGGAGTCCTCCCCTGGACACCAGCCATGAATGGAAGAATAGGGAAGAAGAAGGAAGAAGGGGCTTGACTTCTGTGATCCCTGACTTTATATATGGTATGGAATACTCTCTTTGATCAGTTTTGCCATCTGTCTAGTCCACTCCTCCCTACAGGAGGGTTGTAGATATGACTCTTCTGCTCCTTAAGTATCTGAAGCAGTAGATTCAACAAGCAGAGCAAAGTGTCCATGGTCTCTCAGCAGGAACATAAACATTGAAGTGTTATCAGTCCACTAGCTGGAAAACTTGTGTGCTGTGTAAAAAGAGAGTTCTCTGAAGAAAAAAAATCAGTAAAAGGAAAATTTGCTTCATCCTGGCTCAAACCAGGACACCTGCCCTGTTTAGCAATGGGCCTGTGTTTTCCCTGTGCTTCTGTTTACTGCTCACTTATCTGAAGAATCCTTTCTTGTTGTTCTTGACATGTCTGGCTGATTTCAGTTCTAGGTGAGCCATAGCCTTCCTGACTGCGTGCCCTAGCAAGGTACTTTTAGTCCTTGATAGCTATTTGACCCCCTTTCCATAGCTAGTAGGCTTCTTTTTTTCTTTTAAGCACATCCAGCTGCTCATTGTTAAGCAAGGGTGGTCTCTTGTTCTGTTTGCTTTATTTCCCTTTGTAGGGGGATTGTGGTGGGTTAACCAAGCCACTCTATCACTTCTCCTCATCAGCAGGACAGGTGGAGAAAATAAGATGAAAAACTCATGGGTTGAGATAAAGGCAGTTTAATAAAGAAAAGCTAAGACTGCATGTGGAAGTACAGCAAAGCAAAACCATTTATTCTCTACTTCCCATCAGCAAGTGATGTCCAGCCACTTCCTGGGAAGTAAGGCCTAAGTACAGGTAGTGGTTGCTTTGAAAGACAAATGCTCCCTCCCCTCTTCCTTTGTCTTAGCTTTTATTGCTGAGCATGATGTCATATAGTATGGAGTATCTTTTTTTGGTTAGTTTGGGTCAGCTGTCCTGGCTATCCTGTCCTCCTCCCCCTTGCCCATCCCCAGCCTACTGGCCTTTAGGGGTAGGGGAGCTGGAGTGACAGTCTTGATGCCATAACATTGGTGTTATCAACACTGTTCTAGCTACACAGAGCATAGAACTCTGAGGGCTTCTATGGGGAAAGTTAACTCCATCCCAACCAAACCCAATACAGAAGTATAATTCTGAACTTTAGAAATGCAATGGGATATATTATGTCTTCCAGATATTGTTAGTAACTATCAATATCCAAAGACAGATGTTTAAGAATAAATATGCATATAAACCTTCTTATGCCACTGTCCTGGTTTGAGCCAGGATGAAGCCAGTTTTTCTTTTGCTGATTTTTTCCCTTTTCAGTGAGCTTTCTTCAACTAGCAACTGCATGTTCTGCTAGGTTGATAAGACACTGGAATGTTTTTATAATTGCTGGGCCCTCAAGATCGTGCCTTTGCTCTGCCGGCTCAGACACTGCGGGGAGATCTGTGGCCCCCCCGTGGGAGGCTGGGTTAGATGGACAGCAAATTGGGCCAGAGGTATTCCATTCCATATATCTACGTAGGCTCGGGGGGAAGGTCGGAGATGACAGAAGAAAACTTCCTTCCTTCCTGCTTCGCTCTCTCTCTCTTCCGTTCATGGCCAGCGTCCGGGGAGGACACCATCTGTCCATCATCGTCGACCCATCGACCTCAAGCCCTCCTGACCCTCGTAACTCTCTGTCTTTCTTCAGCAGCAGCTCCGGGATTCCTCGGAATTGTCTCGTCTGAGGGGAGTGCTGTGGGAGTTGCTGGGGGTGGGGGGAGGCGAGAGGCTTTTGCCCACACCTCTGTATAATCACATATATATTCTCTCATATCACCCATTAGTATTCTAATTAAAGCTGTGCGGTTCAGTTTTCAATCTAGCCAAGTCTCTCTCTTTTTCTCTCTCTCCTTCCCTACCTGGGTGGGAGGGGGAGGGGATTGAGAGCATTGTTGTCGCTGGTTTAATTGCTGATCCTGAGTCAAACCATTACACCTTGCCCAGCCTCTAGAATATAAAATTGTATTGACTTTAATAATATTCCCTGTCAGTGGCTTCAAGATGTATGCCTCACGGAAGGCCTTTGAGAAGACTTTCTTTTTGGGAAGAAAATTCTCAGAGGCATAAAGATGAATAACCTATACCCAGAATCTGATTTTAATTAGTATTACATAGTGATGGCTAAAACTAACATGTGACAGCTCTGGGTGAAAAATTAGACCTAGAATTAGACCTAGGTAGCCCATTTGGTGCTATTGAGACTCAGATAAACATAGAATAATTTGCTCTGATAAATATTTAGAAAACTATATCCTATGCCACCTGTACAGCCCAGAGAAGAGACCAAAAATTCTGATGCCTAGAATCATATTCTAAGCTAGTTAAAATCACCCTTATCTTATTTAATAGTTACATAGTATATATCTCATGTTTCCAACTGTTCTGTATTCAATAAGTTTTTATTTCCAGAGATGTAGGCCTTTGGTTATAAGAGTAGCAATCAACTAAGTAGCCTCCAACTGAATGCAGTGTGTTGGCTGTACTGACAGTTTCCCTTGGAATTAGCTGGGAAATGCAATAGCAATACCTCTCTGTTTCCTTGCAAATGTCTTAAATATGTGCATTGATGAAGACAACAGGATTACCCATATGCTTTAATGTGAGCATAATTATGTATACTTAATTAATAAACTGAAAATGGCTTGCATCATACTAATCAAAGATATTTGGGAAGAATACCTGAAGAATTCATGTTTGTGTCTCCTTGGCCAGGACTTGGTGGAGCTCATCGAGAGAGCTTTAAACTAGATTTGAAGGGGAAAGGGGATAAAACCAGGCCAACTAGAGATGAGCCTAGGGGTGGCACGGCAATGTTAGGGATAGAACTGATAGCCCAACTCAAGTACATCTACACCAATGCACACAGCACGGGCAACAAACAGGAGGAGCTAGAAGCCATTGTGGGGCAGGACAGCTATGACATAGTTGCCATCACAGAAACATGGTGGGATGACTCTCATGACTGGAATGTTGCAATTGATGGCTATAAGCTCTTCAGGAAGGATAGACAGGGAAAGAGGTGGTGAGGTGACTCTATATGTTAGGGAGTGCCTTGATAGAATAGAGCTTGATGATAGCAATTATAAGATTTAATGTTTATGGGTAAGGATGAGGGGGAAGGTGAATAAGGCAGATATCCTATTGGGTGTCTGTTATAGGTCACCCAACCAGGATGAGGAGGCAGATGAAGCATTCTACAAGCAGCTGACAGGTCTCATAATCGCTGGCCCTTGTTCTGGTGAGGGACTTAAACCTACCAGACATCTGCTGGAAATATAACACACCAAAGAAGAGACAGGCTAGGAGGTTCCTGGAGTGTATGGAAGATAACTTCATAACACAGCTGGTAAGTGAGCCTACCAGAGGAGGTGCCTTGCTAGATCTGCTGTTCACAAACAGGGAAGGACTGGTAGGAGATGTGGTAGTTAGAGACAGTCTTTGGAAGAAGGGGCAAGCATCTCAGGATGAGTACAGGGATCTTATCAGGTCATGCAGAGAAAAAATTAGAAAGGTGAAAGCCCAGCTGGAGTTCAATCTGGCAACTGTCATAAGGGATAACAAAAAAGGTTTTTACAAATTCTCCTGGTTTGACCCAGGATGAAACCTATGGGGAATGGTCCATCTTCTCTCCCCCCACATAAGACTAAACAAAATGCCTTTCAAGCCAGCAAAACAAGAGTGGTGTCTTTTTGCTGATTTAGCCAAGGATGGACTGGAATAGACCCCCTGCTCTACCAGATAAGTCCACGGTAAGTAAAGAGCATAAGGGTTGTGATAACTGGCAGCAAAATGGACAAAAGGTTAAAGACTGCCTCTGACAGAGTACGTACCTGACCAATGCTAATTGGCTAATTTGAACAGTGATACTTTACTCGAACAGTGATTTCTGATCTATAAAAGAGGGCAAGATCTGCAGGCCGGTGCTCTCTGCCTGCCCGGGAGGAGACCCTGCTGCAGTACCAAAAGCCACCTAGAACGCCAGCCTCGCTGTCCGGAGGAGCCAAGAGGGAAGGGGAAAGGGGCCGCCTGTGCCCGCTCCCCAGGGACCCTGCCTACTCCGTGAGGATTCAAGCCTGCTCGCCGAGTCCTGCCCGCTCCCGAGGGATTGCTGCCTGCCCGAGCCTCAACCAAACCGGACCGAAGTAGGAGCTTGCCCAGCCTGCGCTTGCCACCCTGCCTCAGGACTAGAGCTGTGTTTGCCGCATCTGCTGCTGCTGGGAGTGGTCGCCCCGGTTACCGGAAAGCCGCCCCTCCCCCCGCCCCGGACCTCCTGCCGAGCCTGCCAGCCGCATCCGCTACTGAAGGAGGGTAAACGCACACACACACACACATACACACACACACTCTAATTTTCCTGCCGGACTCAACTCCTACCCCTTCACTGCATTGATTCTACACCTCTCCCTCGGAGTGTGCATTTAATAAGACCACAGTACCTTTGAATCCCTTTTACAATATATACCTAGACAACCTCTCCTGAACCTTGATCCCTCCGTTTGTGTTGGCCCTTAATAAACCAATTAATTCACAAACTAAACATTGGTCTCAGTAACAATTTGTGAGCGTGGTGAGGGGGTATTCTAATCTACCCTCTAAGATACAGTCCCGCAGTGGCCGTTCCTCTGTGAGAGGCGAGTGCCACGTGTGATCCTCAGTCTCATTCACAAACCTCTCCACATTGGGGGGGGAAGTTGCGGAAGCATCCTGACAGCCGGTAGCCCCCGATACCAGCCTGCGACAAAACCAATTTTCTTTTTACTGATGTTTTTTCTTCAGTGATCTCTCTTTTAAGTAGCACAGCAAGTTTTCCAGCTAGCGCTCAGTGTTTATAGATACTGTCGAGAGACCAAGGACACTTTGCTCCATTTGTTAAATCTGCTACTTTGGATGCTAAATAAGCAGAAGACTGGTATCTACAGCCCTTCTGTAAGGAGGAGCGGACTAGATAGATGGCAAAATTAACCAACCAAAGTATTCCATTCCATATATCTGTGAGAAACATCTGTCGTGCCAATGAACAGGCCCACACAGATCCTTCAGCGAAGCACAGTTTATTTACATTCTTGCAAGAATGGGTGACCTAAGCAAGTAGGCACACTCATAGTAAGGTGAATAATGGTTTATATTCCCTATTCCCGACGCAAAGTTCCCTCCCCTGTTTCCCCACTGGCTGGGTACTCCAGGGTTTACAGCCTATCTGACGCTTCAAATTATCCTATAAGTTTCCCGCCTCTGTTTACACATTCCATTCTAGCAGTTTACTTTTTACCTTTTAAGGTAAAATTTTGACCTTTCTTGCCCCCTTGGCTGTCTTCCCAATTAACAAAACGATCTATACCTACTGGTGCCATCCTGCTCCTAGGAGCAAAATAGAAGTGGCTTTGTTTGGTCTTATCTTGGGCCATAAATCCTTCTCCATGTTCAGATCCCCCAGATGGAGCCCAATTAAGTCCCTCAGTTTCTTGGGCTGTAAACCACTCCTGGTGTAATTGGAATGTGCAGATATCTCACTTATCTCAAGCAAACTATATATTCCTAACACTAGAGTGTATATATATATATATATATATGAACCAAACCCGACACTATGTTCCTAACACTAGAATGCAAAATCAACACTACATTTAATTTCTAACAATTCCCCCTTCTTTTATTTACCCTACTGTTGATTTTGCATTATCTCAGGTTGTTTTGTAAGATGCACATCTCTCTTCAGGGGAGAGACAGTCTGGATTTTGCTCATCTAATAATAGCATTGTGTTAGCATTATCATAATTAAGGGTGTTAAAATGGAAATTATTGTCTCCTTCCATTTCCCAAACCAGGACTCTAACCATCCAGTGGGCGAGGTATCTATTCCCGAATTTTCTGCTAATTCATCTGCCAGAGTAGCGAGTCCTTGCAGTGCCTTAGTTATTGTACCATCAGGGGCAGTATTATTTGGGATAAAAGCACAGCACTTATTCCCCAGCATTACACATACACCCCCCTTTTCAGATGCCAGTATCATGTCTAATGCTATTCTATTTTCCCATGCCATCCTGCTGGTGGCATCCAGTTGTTCTGCAATTCCTTTGACTGCATCCCTCGTACCCACATTTTTGTTGACTGTTACCCACCAGAACAGGAAGGATTCAAATCCTGCAGCTATCTGATTTCTAGCTTTGTGCTCATCAGGAACTCCCCTAGGAACCCCAATAGCATCAATGTAAATCTTATCATCAAATGATATCCCTAGACCTCTTTTTGTTCTCTCTCTCTCAACATGAGGCCCTTTTACATATGCCAGAGTGAATGGAATGGCCAATTGAATAAGAGCACACGTACCTTTCCAATAGTAAGGAAGCACAGACCTTGGAATTTTTCCTCCACAATACCAACACAGATCTGCCCTGGTATAATGAGTCCACCCTTTCTCAGCTGTCCAGATGGCAGTCTCTGTAGTCAACAGAACTTGAAATGGTCCTTCCCAGGCTGGTTGGAGTTTGGAACCAGGATCCAATCTCCAGGCTGAAATTGATGCACTGCAAATTCCAAGGGTGGAGTCTGCGCCAAGAGCACTTGGTGCCTAAGGAAGGACAAAGAAGACCACAACCCGAGTATACAGTTCTTCAGAAAAACATCTTTAGTTTCGAACTGTGGAAGTCCATCACCTTTGCCTAAATATGGTAGTCCAAACAGCATTTCATAAGGTGACACCCCTATATCTTTGACACTTAGTCCAAGGCAATTTAGTTTACCCAGGCTGTTCATTAAATCCTGCAGCACTTTGGAGGTAAAGTGACTTCCCTGATCTGAATCAATGTTTTCCACTATCCCATATCTGGGAATAATCTGTTCCAGGATTACCCTTGCCACTGTTGCTGCATTAGCCATATTGAGAGGAAATGCTTCTACCCACCCTGTTAGATGATCTGCTAGAACCAGTAAATATTTAGCTCTGCCTATCTTTGGTAATTCAGTAAAATCAACTTGAATACTCTGAAAAGGTCTTAAAGCTAGAGCTCACCCCCCTGTTGGTTGCCTTTTTAGCACCTTTTTGTTGATCTTTCTACAAACCATACATCCTTCACAAATTTGCTTAGCTATTGTATAAATTCCAATGCACCCATATTTTTGTAGCACCAGGTCACACATGGCTTGTGTTCCCCAATGGCTACCTTGATGCAGAACAGCTAATATTTCCCTCATGGTTTGTTTGTTTAACATTTCTCTATCATCTGGGAGTAACCATTTTCCATTCTGTTCTGTTGCCTCCAGTTTCTTGATAGCCTCTTTTTCTTTTTCTTCAAAAATTGGATTTGTCTTTGGAGCTGGCACCTCAGGAATGAGACAATTCATTGTTATTACTTCTGCTTGTAGGGCTGCTTCTCGAGCAGTTTCATCTGCCAGCCTGTTCCCTCTAGCTTGTGGGGAGTTTCCTTTCTGATGCCCATTAACATGCACCACTGCTACTTCTTCTGGCAGCATCAGATTCTGCAGCACTTGCTGAATAAGTTCTCCATGGGCCAACTCCTTCCCTTTACTGTTTACTAGTCCTTGCTCCTCCCAGATTTTCCCAAAGGTATGCACTACTCCAAAGGCATATCTGGAATCAGTGTAAATTGTTCCTTCCTTGTCTTCTAGCATCAGTAGTGCTTGGTTGAGAGCATATAATTCACATGTTTGGGCTGACCATCCATTAGGTAATCGCCCCATTTTTTTTACTTCACTGCCTACCCCTTCTACAATAGCATATCCATTGTGCCGCTTTCCCTGAATTGCTCTTGAAGATCCATCTATAAACAGCTGAAGTCCTGCATGCAAAGGTATATCCTTAAGATCTGGTCGGACCTTGGTTTGGTATTCTATTAGGTCCAAGCAACTGTGTCCTAATTCTAAGTTTTCATTATCATCTTTCCATAAAAAGGAGGCAGGGTTCAGGCATGACTCTGTTTTTAAAGTTAATTTCGTATTTCAGGATTCTAGAGTCTGTCAGCCACCTACCAGCTTTTTGAGTCAGAATTGTTTTTACTTGATGTGGTGTGCTTACACTTAATTTCCCCCCAAAAGTTAATTTCCTGCTTTCTTCTACCAAAAGGGCAGTTGCTGCCACTGCCTGCACACACTCTGGCCAACCCCGGGATACTGGATAAGCCACTGGCTGTCGCTCCCCCCCCATTCTTGGGTGAGAACTCCCAGAGCTGCTCCACAGGCAGCAATATTGTCCGGGGAAGTGGCAGATTTACAACTCCCTGGATCCTTTCAGGGTTAATCCTCTGCTTTCCTCCTGAAATAAGGTGTCCCAAATATTTAACCTCTTCCTCCACATATTGGAGTTTTGTCTTTGAGACCCGTAGGCCCTGTTTACCAAAAAAAAAAATTTAAAAGTGAATCTGTGGCTTGTTTTATTTCTTGCCGTTCCCTTATCTATTCCAGCCTCATCTTGTTCTATTAACACATTTATAGGAATAACCATACATTCTGAGTGAGTTCTGATTTGCAAGCCCAATTGTATAATCATGTCCCTGCCCAATAGGTTACCACCTGCCTTGGGAACATACAGCAACTGTCCCCGGGCTTTTCTATTCCCAATTTTAAGCATTGTAGGTTCAAATGTAGAAACTCCAAACTTTTCTCCCTCTATTCCTGCAACAAACACTAGTTGACAGGTTAATTTTAGCCCAGGAGGAACATAGTTTAAAGAAGTTCTGCTCGCTCCTGTATCCACCAAGAAGATTACCTCTTCTTCCTGGGGTCCCACCTTTATATTTATCAAGGGCTCTGGGTGGGACTGAGAGAACCCCTGAGTTTCAAGATGCATCATTGACATCACCCTCCCTTCTCTCTTCAAGTCTGGGCACTGCTTTTTAAAATGTCCCAGCTTGCCACAGTTATCCAGCTGAAGGGAGGTTACCAGACAATCCTTGCCCTGATAATTTCCTACTTCGTTCTGCCCTTCTCGCTCTCATTCTCCATTCTCCCTTCCCTCGGCTCTGTTTCCACTCTCTCTCTCTCTCTTGCACTATGGGTTCGAGTCTCTGCCATTGTACAAACCATCATTTTATCCTTCTGTTTCTGTTCCTCTTCCTCCTGATTCACATACACTTTCTGTGCTTCTCTCAATAACTCCTCGAGCAGTTTCTCACTCCAACCTTCTACTTTCTGTACCTTCTTTTGAATGTCTGGCCATGCCTTAGTACCAAATGTATTTGTAACAAACCCTGGGCCACCGGATCCTCAGGGTTCATCCCCGAATATTTCCTCATCTGATTCTGTAATCCTTGTAAAAAATCTGATGGGGATTCATCCTTCCCTTGCTGGAGTTCAAATGCCTTAATAATATTAATAATATTAATAATATTTTGGGATCTCGGGGCAGCCTCTTTAATTCCCTGTATTATCAGTTCTCTCAGGTCTTTCATATAATTCTGGTGTACAGGGTTATTATTATCCCAATTGGGATCCACATTGGGGAATTTCTGCTCTGCGGGAGCTACCCCTTGCCCGGGGGGGTTCCTCCATGCCCATTCTTGCAGAGCTACCCATCTAATAATTCCCCGTTCTTCTCCACTAAACAGAATATTGATGATGGACATTAATTCTGCCCAAGAACAATAATTAGGACCCAAAAGTTGATCTAATTGTTCGGATAAGCCGACAGGGTCCTCAATCAATGAGGCAATACTTAACAGTCAATTTTCTCACCTTTTCCGTGCACAGAGTTTGCCTGGTCAATATCAGGGCGCCTACTTTCCTTTATCCTTTATTCCCCCCTCTGTGGTTCATGGGATCTGCTTATAACCAGTCTCGGGTCTTGGTCGGTCTCCCTGGAGCCAGCGCCGCCAATCCATGGAACCGTTGAAATCAATGGGGTGCGCACCTTTCCATTCTTCGGAGACGACGGCTCCCTGGATGACGACTTCAGATCCCGGATGAGCCCCCAAATTTAGTGAATAACGTCTGTCACGCCAATGAACAGGCCCACACAGATCCTTCAGCGAAGCACAGTTTATTTACATTCTTGCAAGAATGGGTGACCTAAGCAAGTAGGCACACTCATAGTAAGGTGAATAATGGTTTATATTCCCTATTCCCGACGCAAAGTTCCCTCCCGTTTCCCCACTGGCTGGGTACTCCAGCGTTTCATAGAATCATAGAATCATAGAATCTTAGGGGGTGGAAGGGACCTCGAAAGATCATCTAGTCCAACCCCCCCTGCTAGAGCAGGGTCACCTAGAGCACATCACACAAGAACGCATCCAGGTGGGTTTTGAATGTCTCCAGTGAAGGAGACTCCACAACCTCTCTGGGCAGCCTGTTCCAGTGCTCTGTCACTCTCACAGTAAAAAAATTTTTTCGTATATTCACCTTGAACCTCCTATGCTCCAATTTCCACCCACTACCCCTTGTCCTATCACTGGTCATCACTGAGAAAAGCCTAACTCCATCTCCCTGACACTCACCCCTTACATAGTTGTAAACATTAATGAGGTCACCCCTCAGTCTCCTTTTCTCCAAGCTAAAGAGACCCAGCTCCCTCAGCCTCTCCTCATAAGGGAGATGTTCTACTCCTTTAATCATCTTTGTAGCTCTGCGCTGGACTCTCTCAAGCAGATCCCTGTCCTTCTTGAACTGAGGGGCCCAGAACTGGACACAATACTCCAGATGCGGCCTCACCAATGCAGAATAAAGAGGTAGGAGAACCTCTCTTGACCTACTAACCACACCCTTTCTAATGCACCCCAGGATGCCGTTGGCCTTCTTGGCCACAAGGGCACATTGCTGGCTCATGGTCATCCTCCTGTCTACCAGGATTCCCAGGTCCCTTTCTCCTACACTGCTCTCCAGCAGGTCAGCCCCCAACCTGTACTGGTGCATGGTGTTTTTCTTCCCCAAATGCAAAACTCTACACTTCCCCTTGTTGAACTTCATCATGTTTCTCCCCGCCCAACTCTCCAGCCTGTCTAAGTCCCTCTGAATGGCAGCACAGCCTTCTGGTGTGTCAGCCACTCCTCCCAGCTTGGTGTCATCAGCAAACTTGCTGAGGGTACATTCTGTGCCCTCATCCAGGTCGTTGATGAAGATGTTGAACAACACTGGTCCCAGTACCGACCCCTGAGGGACTCCACTGGTCACACACCTCCAACCAGATTCTGCCCCATTGACTACAACTCTCTGACTCCTTCCTTTCAACCAGTTCTTGATCCATCTCACTACCTGATCACCAAACCCATACCTGATCAACTTATCTACAAGGATGCTGTGGGAGACAGTGTCAAATGCTTTACTGAAATCAAGGTATACCACATCTACCGCTCTACCATCATCTATCCACCTAGTAATTTCCTCATAGAAGGCTATGAGGTTAGTCAAACATGATTTACCCTTGATAAAACCATGCTGACTGCTCCTGATGACCCCCATATCCTTGATATGCCTGGAGATAGTGACAAGAACAAGTTGTTCCATCACCTTTCCAGGGATGGAGGTGAGGCTGACCGGTCTATAGTTACCCGGGTCCTCCTTCTTGCCCTTCTTGTAGACTGGTGTGACATTTGCTATCCTCCAGTCCGCAGGCACCTCTCCTGTTACCCATGACTTACCAAAGATGATGGAGAGTGGCCTATCTGACGCTTCAAATTATCCTATAAGTTTCCCGCCCCTGTTTACACATTCCATTCTAGCAGTTTACTTTTTACCTTTTAAGGTAAAATTTTGACCTTTCTTGCCCCCTTGGCTGTCTTCCCAATTAACAAAACGATCTATACCTACTGGTGCCATCCTGCTCCTAGGAGCAAAATAGAAGTGGCTTTGTTTGGTCTTATCTTGGGCCATAAATCCTTCTCCATGTTCAGATCCCCCAGATGGAGCCCAATTAAGTCCCTCAGTTTCTTGGGCCGTAAACCACTCCTGGTGTAATTGGAATGTGCAGATATCTCACTTATCTCAAGCAAACTATATATTCCTAACACTAGAGTATATATATGTATATATATATATATATATATGAACCAAACCCGACACTATGTTCCTAACACTAGAATGCAAAATCAACACTACATTTCATTTCTAACAATAATATTGGGCAACAAGTCTTCCTGTCCAGCTCATCTCAGCCAATTTCCAAGTGTAAGTCCCCTAGTTCCTTGAGCTTGTTCTCTATTTACATGGAAAAGATTTAGAGACTGCTCAGGTAAACACCAATCAACATGACCATAAAAGGGATGATGGAATGTTGCCTATTGTTTAAGGTATCACTCTTACTAGATACTACAGTTGTTCCCATGAAGTGCAGTCCCTCAGGAGTAAGCTGCTGCAGTGCGAGCTTCCCACAGTCACTAATTGCTTTAGGAACAGTCATCTCCCCTGGTACGGGGTCCTCTATGGCTGCAGATCCAAGTCCACGAGATGCAGGTCCACATTTGCCCCTCCTAGTGCCTTCAGGGAATGCTCCACTGTGATCCTCCATGAGTGCAGGGGGACAGCTTGCCATCTTGCCATTGGCTGCAGGGGAACTTCTGCTCAGGCACCTCCTTCCCCTTCTTCCTCACCAACCTCAGGATCTCTGCTCCAGCACTGCTCTCATCTCTCCAGCTCAGTACTTCTACCTTGCTCTCTTCTCTGGGGTCTTATATCAGTTCTTTCATATGTAAATCGCAGAAGTGCATCCATTGTCTCTCTAATGGCCCGGCTTTGGCCATCTGAGGCGGGGAGCTTTTAGTAGCTTCTTACAGGAGTCAACCCTGGGGCTCCTACCCCACTACCAAAAAACCCACCAAACCAAACCAGCACAAAAACCTCTTTTTTCTTTGATACCACAAGCTATTCCCGGTTTAACAGTGACTTCTGAATTCAGTTCCCCTGTCCCCATACAATGATATAATTACACCAAAAAATTCACTCAAGGTTGATAATTACTTAGAACCTATTATGCAGCAACGATGAGTAGTGTAATCGGCAATAAACAGCCAGGAAAAGAATTTAGAAATTAATCAATTTATTTGAGGTAGGTGAGCAAACAGCGCTGGGCGACCGGAGAGTCTGTGCTCTGCCAACGGTACGCACGCGGCTCTGCGCGGGGGTCCCTTTTATACATTTCTTTTTCCCGCCGTTCGGATGGTCCACCTCTCTTGGAAAATTCCATCCTTGTCCCGCCGTTTTTGGGAGGTCCTCCCCCCTCTCGGCAAATTCCATTCTCTTTCCCGCCGTTGCAGAGAGGGGGAGAGGGTCTGTCTCTTTCTCTCGGTAAATTCCATTCTGTGCGTTGTTGTTGTTGTTGTTGTTCTCTGGGACTTGCACAGTCAATCAAGATGTTATATAACTTATAGTTTTATCTACCTGATATGGCCATCAGCATTTAGCATTAAATAACAAAGTATAACTTCCAACATTAACCATTACATAACAGAACATAACTACAAATATTTAACAAACATTGCAGCCTGACACCCAGCCATATACATTCACATTTGATCAGCAAATTAAATTCCTGATTCACCTATAACAAATTCCCCCCTTTTCTTTTTATACTCTTAATTTGCTTATCAAATCTTAAAATAACTTCCTTGGCGGCTCAAAAAAAAATTCTTTACTTCAGTTAGTTTGTAATGTTACTGTCACAACACTTTTAGCTGTACAGTTTCTATTTGGTTTCAGATTGGGGTGTGGTACAATCCTTTTGTGTCCAATTAGTCCTCAAAAACTTATATCTGTGTGGAGGAGTCCAGGAGGAAGCAATGGTAACACATTACTGTCAACGTTTGACTCAGTTTGACAACAATGCTCTCGATCCCCTCCCCCTCCCACCCAGGTAGGGAAGGAGAGAGAGAAAAAAAGGGAGAGAGACTTGGCTGGATTGAAAACTGAACTGTGCAACTTTATTTGTAATACTAATACGTGATATAAGAGTGTATATATATATATAGTGATTATACAAAGGTGTGGGTAGAAGCCTCTCACCTCCCCCCACCCCCAGCAACTCCCACAGTACTTCCCTCAGATGAGACAATTCCGAGGAATCCTGAAGCTGCTCCTGGAGAAAGGCAGAGAGTTATGAGGGTCAGGAGGGCTTGAGGTCGATGGGTCGACGATGATGGGCAGATGGTGTTTTCCCAGACGCCGGCCACGAACGAAAGAAAGAGAAAAAGAGAGAAGAAGGAAGGCAGACAGAGAGGCGAAGCGAAGCAGCGAGAGAGCGAAGCAGGAAGGAAGGAAGAAGGAAGTTTTCTTCTGTCATCTCCGACCTTCCCCCGAGCCTACGTAGATATATGGAATGGAATATCTCTGGCCAGTTTTGCTGTTCGTCTAACCCAGCCTCCCACGGGGGGGGCCACAAATCCCCCCCGTAGTGTCTGAGCCGGCAGAGCAAAGGCACGACCTTGAGAGCCCAGCAATTACAAAAACATTCCAGTGTCTTATCAACCTAGCAGAACACGCAGTTGCTAGTTGAAGAAAGCTCACTGAAATAAAAAAAAAGGATCAGCAAAAGAAAAACTGGCTTCATCCTGGCTCAAACCAGGACAATTACCAATATCAAAAATGATATTGATTGGGACTATTGCAATACCCTTTTCCTGGACATGGATAATAGGGGATCTGGTGCAAACATGGTTGTATGTGTACTAAGACACAGAGTGAGGCAATGAAGTCGGGAGGGCCTGCTGTAACATTTCATCTAATTATATGAGGATCTTTCCATCTCGCAAGGATCCATTCATAAGGTCAATGAGGATTATTTCCCTGTATGCCAATTATCCAAACGAAAATAAGCCAAACTCCTGTTTCACATTCAAATTGTGTTCCACCTCTCATCACCATGGGAGCGAACACAGCTCTTCTCATCAGGCCCAGCATTATTAACCTCCACACTTTTACCCCTCTGCCTCCTTCGTCTACTCCTTTGCAGGGAGCAACGAGGTATACTTTCTTCTCAGCACCAGTGGTATTCTTCAGGAGTTCCTGGCGCCTTGTTGTTATGATTTCTTTCCCTGCTCAGCTCCTTATGGTGGCATTTAAGAGGTTCCCTTAAATTTATTGCAATTCCTGATACTCCAGGCCTCTCCCAATTTCCCCGTTCCACTCCTCCTCATTAATGTCTTGAGAGTTTGCAAATATTATTTGCTTTCCACAAAACTGCTTAATAATTCTGGTAGATTTTATTCCTTTAATATGATGAACTAGAGTGATTAGAAAATACCTCAAGGGAGCCAACTCAAAATGGTCTCTATTTTCTAACACATACTGCCCCTGTCCCCCGAGGTTCTCATCAGGCTGACCATTAGATTTTGTCCACTGTTTGTCTAATATTCATTGCCAAGACTGAAATATTGTATCATTTCTGAATTTCTGATCACACTGTTGGCAAAGGTATGAGCATTGCAAAACTACCCCATTTTACCCATAGGATCCCTTTACAATTCCCACATAAAATTTTTACCCATAATTTACAGCTTTTATCCCTACAACGACAAACAGTCCTTAAAGCTATGTAAAGAAACTGTTTCCTAGCCCACAACATAGGAGAACAAATATTAAAACACACTTTCAAGTAGATGATAAAACTTAATGCTTCATTATCAGAAAGCTACCTGGCTTTTAAGTATATAACAAAAGGTTATTCCAAATGACATTATGACTGAAAGAAAATCAAGACCAATAATCACAGAACTTCGAGTCAGTCTCTTTTATTGCTATTTGTTAAGTTCTTTATTTAAACACAAGATTGTTTTCTTAATTTAATATCCATATTTATACAATGGCTCAAATTAAGGCATAATCCAGCTGGCTGAAATGTTCAATGAAATGTCTCTGTTGCTCTTTATGGGTTCAGAGTACTACTGACAAAAGTGACATAGTCTATTAAAGAGGAGATTGAAACACAGATGTCTTCAATGTTGCTACTTTCCATTAATGGTGATTCATAAACTAAATGTAGTGCAAGGCTTCGAACTCCAGAAGCCTTTCAAGAAACTCAGAGTTAATCAGAGACGGTTTGAGGCTTTAAGCAGAAACTGCTAAAGACACAGTGTGGTTTTACAGCAAGTCTTTACATTCTAGAGAAATAATACTGTCCACCCATTGGGAAACAGATAAAACCAGAAATTATCTTAAAACAAAGAAACCTTTTGGAAGACTTAATCAAAAAGACAATGACTGAAACTTAACAGATAGACATTAAAAGACAGCTCTTCAGAATCCCATTCAACATGCCAACTGGAGACTCCTAATTTAAAGGCATTGCCTCTGGTCGTGTTGCTATAATGATACTTCTGTAAATGTCATTCTGGGCTCTCAAGTACTCTGCTTTTATGTAATTTGGGATAATATTCTAGCATCCCATTTCAGTTTGAATGTGAAATGTTTGAGGCTTTTTGGGACTGCAACTTAAGCATAGAACAGAAACCTTTGATAAAGTCAAATGTTCTTAAGTGGAATAAATAATAGGAAAATCACATCATTCTTCCATGTATACTAAAGTTAATGCATAAAGGACTCAATCATATTACACAGGAAAATGCACAATTTTAGGAAGTCAAAGACCAATGAATTTAATTGAAAGTAAGTCCAGCTGCACCCCAAAAACGTTTTAAATTTACAAATTTAGTATTTCACAATGTCATATAGCAAGAGGTGCAAAACAATAGGTCAGATCACAGCCTCAGGCCATGCTTTGGCTTCTCTTGAGGCAAAAACAAAGTGTGAATGAGGCAGCTGCTTAGATACTGTGAAGCAAGCAGCTTCAGATTACAACTGACTATAGCACCATAAAGTGCTCCTTTGGAAATGAAAACACCAGATTGTTTTCTTCATAATTTGTAATTGAAATTATATTCCTTAAGAAATTAAAAGTAGGAGCTCAACATCTCAAACATATTAACTTTTACTGCTTTGCTTTAACATTTCCCCAATGAAAATACTGCCTATTTAATTTTTGTATAGTTCTACCACCTATTTTCTTACATACTTGGTTTGTGCTTGGAAAGTTTCCTGTAGCTCCTTTCATCCTACCTTTTTAAACTAAACATGGTTCTCTCAAGCATTGCAACAAACTTGTTCAATGCTTTGCCTTCCTGTTAACCTAAACCATGCCAAAGCAGCAAAACAATCACACAAGTACAGAGTACTGTGTAAATAAGGACTCTTAACACTACCCTGGTATAATAAAGATGGAACAATCAAAGGCATTCACTAATAAATGATCACTGAAACCCATCAGAACCTTTGTAGAGCACCATATTTCATGAAGATGTTTAAGTGTGTGTCTGCACTGAAGCAGAACACTCCTTGTTGGATTTTTATGATCAGACTTCCAGTGAGGTTAATCGGCTATCAGTCAACCATTTGTTTGCCTTTTGTTGTAGGATGCTCCGTATACCATGAGGGGCACACACCCTCAATCCTCCCCCAAAGGTTCTTTTGTCCTGCCCACTCTTGTGTTAACACCCCCTAAGCTGTACCATTATCTGTATTCACAAAAAGGCAAAACGGCCCTTGGATGCCTGGCAAAATCAGTACAGGAGCATTTACTAAATCAATTTTCATTTCCTCCAAATCTTTTCTACAACTCCTTTTCAGATGTTTCTCCCTATGGCAATAGAAGCATTTCACATTCTTTAATACATGTCTCAACATTTCAGGTCCATGTTGAGTCTCTTAATATCTTTCTCCCACTTCCTGTGAATTCTTTCACCTTTCATGTTCCCTTCCTTCCTTATGCCCTTCTCTCACTGCTGCTACCAATATTCTTGCCTGTTTCCTTTGACTCTCTTCCTCTCGTCTCACATACACTTTCTGAGCTTCTCGCAATAACTCATCCAAACCCTTTTCTTGCCAATCCTCAGTTCTTTCCAATTTCCTTCGAATATCTGTCCAAGATTTGGCTACAAATTGTGTTTTTAATAAAGCCTGCCCCACAGGTGTGTCAGGATCTAGTCCTGAGTAAAGCTGCAAACTTTTTCTTAGCCTTTCTAGACACTCTGTGGGAGTTTCATCTTTCTTCTGATGTTCACTGAAAGCTTTATTGATATTCTGACCTCTTGGAACTGATTCCCGGATTCCCTGGATAATCATATCTCTTAAATCTTCCATGTTAGTTCGGTGTGCTGGATTTTGATTGTCCCAATTGGGCCGTTGTGAAGGCCATTTATTATCTGCACCAGGTCCCTGTTGATGTCTTTGATCCCAATTTCTCATTCCTGCCCTCCTAATCATCTCTCTTTCCTCAGCTGTAAACAATATTCTCAAAATTGCATGTATTTCATCCCAAGTATACGTATTGGGGCCAAGAAACTGATCTACTCAGACACTCCCAGAGGGTCTTCTAATAAATTTCCCATTTCCTTTTTAAACTCTCTTACATCCCCTGAATTTAGAGGTATTGACACAAATCCTACCCCTGGCTGCGGACCTCCCATTGCAATTTCTCTCAAAGGAAAGAGGTGATTTCCTGATCTTTCCTGCTCCATGGTTTGGCTCCTAGTAACTCTCTATTTTCTCCACTAAGATGGTGAATGGGAGGTAACGAGGGTAAAGAGTCGTGCTCCTGAGGAGAAGAGGGGGTGACTTCCGAATCCCTTGAGACAGGACAACTGGGGATTGGTACAGGAGGAGGGGGAGGAGGAAGGTAAGAAGGGGGTGACATTAGTAGTAATTCCTCCAATTCCTTATTCCTTTTCTTTGTACCCTTTCCCCCTCGCAGGGTATATAAAAAGGTTCTAGTATCTGATCGAATCCACAAACTTGCATATTCACTTTCCTCCAGGCTATGAGGTTCCTTGCTGTTAACATAAATATTCAAAGCCTGGCATATCCGATCCTCAAAGGATCCAAATACTGGCCAATACAGATGATCTCTTCTAATCTGCCTTCCACCCCACACTACCATACAAAAATGCACCATTTTTTCTCTACTCCTTCCTTTCCTAGAGGGCCAGTCTTCCCAATGTTTTATCATTAGCCCTAAAGGACTATCTGGAGGGATAGCTGGCAACCCTCCCTTGAAACTGATCTTCTTATCAGTTCTATTTAACTTCTGTCCCGCTCCACTCCCGGGATGCCCTATTTTACTATCAGTCCCTCCGCGGACTGATCTTCCGGAAGTATGTCTCCGCACTTCCGGGATGCCCCATTTTACTATCAGCCCTGCCGCGGACTGATCTTCTGGAAGTACGTCTCCGCCCTTCTGGGAAGCCCTATTTTTCTATCGGTCCCCTCCGTGGACCGACCCTCCAGCAAATGCCTTCTCTCACACACCAATTGTTTCCCCTCGTTCGTGGCTCACGTCCTTGCGGGCAATGAGAACCGCATTACTAGAAGGTCCGCACTCGCTTCACCCTGACCGGACGTCTCAGTCACTCGCACTCCCGGGATCCCATACTCCCCAACCAGACAGATTCCGCTTACCTCTGTGTATTTTTTTTTTCTTTCATCGTTCGATCTTCGTGCACAAGAATTACGGGGAACTGCAGTATCTGATCTTTTAATTCTTTGCTCACCTATCTCCTGGTTCAGAATACAGGATTCGGCTCAACCGCTCCAGACCCCGGGACCGTCCGAAGACGGGGGCGCCCTCCCGGGGGCGGGAACTCCGCGCCAAAGTGCCTGTATCCGAGTCACGGCACCAAATTGTAATCGGCAATAACCAGCCAGGAAAAGAATTTAGAAATTAATCAATTTATTTGAGGTAGGTGAGCAAACAGCGCTGGGCGACCTGAGAGTCTGTGCTCTGCCAATGGTGCGCACGTGGCTCTGCGCGGGGGTCCCTTTTATACAGTTCTTTTTCCCGCCGTTCGGAGCGTCCACCTCTCTTGGAAAATTCCATCCTTGTCCCGCCGTTTTTGGGAGGTCCTCCTCCCTCTCGGCAAATTCCATTCTCTTTCCCGCCGTTGCGGAGGGGGGAGGGTCTGTCTCTTTCTCTCGGTAAATTCCATTCTGTGCATTGTTGTTGTTGTTCTCTGGGACTTGCACAGTCAATCAAGATGTTATATAACTTATAGTTTTATCTACCTGATATGGCCATCAGCATTTAGCATTAAATAACAAAGTATAACTTCCAACATTAACCATTACATAACAGAACATAACTACAAATATTTAACAAACATTGCAGCCTGACACCCAGCCATATACATTCACATTTGATCAGCAAATTAAATTCCTGATTCACCTATAACAAGTAGCACCCACATTATTTTAAATACTGTAAACGTACAAGAACTTCAACTGACTCTTAAAGTATGGAGGGGAAGATTACTTGTGCCTAGTAGATACAGACACTACGCATTCGGCTCTAAACAACCACAAAACATTAACACAGTGGGACAAAATTATATCATGGGAATTGCAAGAAACCCCCAACACATATACTTCTTAGAAGAGATGCCCCTCCAGGTGGGGCCCTTATCAATTATGCATTATTTTATACTATTTGAAAACAGCCTGACTAATTAATTAGGGAGAGGCAAATCCAAACCGTTCCCCCTGGGGCATGTGGCTCCGGATGCTCACTAAAACTTATCTAAACTAGTTGCAGCATTACAGGAAAGCCCTAGAGGCTTCACATGTGAGGGTTCAAAAACAAGGGGTTCAAGCGGTTAACCCCCCCTTTGGCTTTACTTGATACCTGTCGAAACCTCCCCCCCACAGGTAGTATGCGCTCTCGCTTGAAACAAAAATTTCAGAGCTTCCAAACCCCCTTGCTTTCTAACACTCCTCACTGAAGTGGGAGGCTAGGTGTGGCTGGGTAAGGATTCCGAGATCAAGACCCAATAACAACAAACAAGCTGTTATTGAGCAGGCATTCTTTATTGCAGCGCTGGGCAGCACTGGGGAATTCTCCACCATGAGTGCTCCAACAAGTCAGTGAAACACCCCGACTAATATACACCAAAAACATGCATATTCAGTTCCATGTCAATGAGTTCCCAGAATTCTTTTACATTGTCATTTTATTTCCTGGAATTGGCTATCTTTGTGATTATGCATGCTCAAGGGTGTCCTGTGGGGGTCTTTGTTGATTCTAGTCCTTTGTTGTCTTTGTCCTGGTCTCTTGTCCTGGCCCTGTCTCCACTCTCCCGCTGGTAGATTGCCCAGGTGGGTCAGAGTCCACATAAATGTTGTCTGTAGGCGCCACAGGTTCTTAGAAGACTTGATGTTATCACAACCTACAGGATGCTTGGCATAGTTGACTGATAGCTTCACAAAGCACCTTGTTTTAAAAGCAACCCTCTTAGTATAGCAAATTCATGATTTTAGTAAACTTTTATTTGGCTATATTTCTATCGAATTTACTAATGAATATCCTATGATGTATCAATCCCCCCTTTTCTTTAAACTTTGTAAATTCCTTTACAAAGATTCTAGATCATTATATTTCATTACTTTAGGCAAGGCCAAATTCTTAAAGTCAGTTTCTTTAGCTTATACCATAAAAGGCAATTAACAACCGTCAGTATAATCACAAACACCAATAGTATCAAAAGTGGGTGAATTAAAACGTATCCCACCTGTCCTGGTTTGAGCCAGGATTAAGCCAATTTTTCTTTTCACTGATTTTTTTTTCCTTCAGTAAGCTTTCTTGTAACTAGCAACTGTGTGTTCTGTTAGGCTGATAAGACAGTGGAATGTTTTTCTAACTACTGAGGTTTCAAGGTTACACCTTCACTCTGCTGGCTCAGACACTATGGGGAGATCTCTGACCCCCCCCATGGGAGGCTGAGTTAGACAGACAGCAAAACTGACCAAAGATATTCCATTCCATATATCTACGTAAGCTCAGAGGAAGGACAGAGATCTTAGAAGACAGCTTCCTGCTTCTTCTCGTCGCTTCTCTTCCGTCCATGGCCGGCGTCTGGGGAGGACTCTGCTCATCCATCACCGCCGACCCTTAGGCTCGAGCTCTCCTGACCCTCATAACTCTCCGCTTTCTCCAGCAGCGGCTCTGGGATTTCTCGGGACTCTTGCCAGTTCAGGGGAGTGCTGTGGGAGTTGCTGGGGGTGGGGGGAGGCGAGAGGCTTTTGCCCATATCTGAATATATCTGTATATAATTGTATATATTTTCTTGTGTGATTCATTAGTGTTTTAATTAAAGCTGTGTAGTTTAGTTTTCAATCCAGCCAAGTCTCTCTCTTTTTCTCTCTTTCCTTCCCTAACTGGGTGGGGGGGGGGAGGGGATCGAGAGCATTGTTGTCGGACCTGAGTCAAACGGTGACAACAATTAATTGGCGCCCAACGTGGGGCTCGATTTTAAGCCCAGATTACACATTTTCATAAATTGGGAGTGTCCAAAATTCCATCTCTGATGGGAGGAATCCCTCAGATAGCAATGAGCAATAATTCTGCTGAGTGTCCTGACGGATTGAAAACTGAACAGACACTTGCTGCAATGAATCTACTGGATCTTTTTCCAAACCTGCAATTGTACATGTGGTATGTAGCCGAGGGCATTCTGCTCTTTGTAGCTGCTCTTGTGATTCTTTTGTGGTTTATTGACAGAACTGTAGCCATAGTCAACCGTATCATTACCAGCCTAGTGATCCTAGGGATGATGATACTGTTCTCTATGGGGGCACTGTATGTGTACAGTTACACTGCAAGTCCTAGTGGTACAACTCCTAAAGTGAATGGAACGGTCCATGTTGGTAACAGCAATAGCTGGTTCAATTTTACCTCTCCATATTCTCTCAAGCTGAATCTCCCAGCTCTTGATGTGAATAGCATGGTTGCAGTGGGGATGTTTTTGCTGAATGTTTATAATATATTGTGGATGCGTAGGACAAGATGCTGTTCTACTCACTGCAACTCCCCCGCAGGCAATGCTGATGCCACTGCTGCTACAAAAACAACTGCTTCTACAAAGATAAAGTCCAATCCCTTGCATATCAAGCTAGTTGACCCTGTGACTAGGAGCAAGGCAAAGGCAAGGCGTTCCACCCTTTTCACCCGCTCCCGTCTGAGACATCCAGAGTTCCTTAAAGCAGCAGAAGGTGAGGGTGAGGAAGAAGAGGATTCTAATACAGTTGATGGAGCGGGTGCCTCTCAGACAGAGGCTGACAGTGAGGAAGGGAAGGATTCTAAATCAGAAGGTGAGGGGGACGAAGAGGAAGAGGATTCTAATACAGTTGATGGAGCGGGTGCCTCTCAGACAGATAAAAAAACAGGCCACTCTCAAACAGATAAAAGAACAGCAGGCCCTCCTCAATCAGATGACGACGGTGACCTCGCCCAGCCTTTCTCTATGAAAGAACTGCGCCTCATGAGAAAGGACTTCACCCGCATTGATGGTGAGGGAATCCTTCCTTGGCTGCTCCGATGCTTTGATAGTGGTGCTGAGACCTACAATGTGGATGAGAGAGAAGCCAAGCAGTTGGGATCCCTGGCCAGAGATGCTGGTATTGACAGAGCACTTAGTAGTAAGACAGGAACTACTACCCTGTGGGACCGACTTCTTTCAGCTGTGAGAGAGAGATACCCCCACAAGGGTGACATGGGATGGCGCCAAAGCAGAACACCCACTCTCGAGAAAGCCATCACCTACTTGAGAGAGATTGCTGTGCAAGAAGTGATCTATAATAAAGATGGAATCACAGATCCTGATGATGTTGAGTGTGACATGCAAATGTTCCGGAAGTTTGTTCAGGCTGTACCAGCAGCGCATGCCCATATATTCTCCTTCATGGGATGTTTTGAAGGTTACGAAAGACCAACTGTACATGAGGTAACTGTTAAAGCACGACAGTATGGAGACATCCTCTCTGATTCCCTTTACTTCCAAACCTCAGCCGTTAAGAAAATGGTTGACAGGAAGTATAAGATGCCAAACGGATGGGGAAGTAAACTCCAGACTCTTCCTAGAGACAACTGGTCACGTGTTGCAGCCGTTAAGAAGAGACGTCCTGCTACGAGACAGCAGCAAGGAAGACAGGACTCACTGCGACGCCACCTGTGGTCTCTCTTGAAAAATAATTTTAGAGAGGACATGAGAGTCTGGGACAAGAAACCCACTGATATGCTCCAGTTACGTGTGCAAGAGCTTCTAAACAGAACAAAGCCAGGAGATGGTTCTTCCAAGAAGAAGGTTGCACCAGTCAACAACCAGGATGGTTCATCGAGCTCTAGTGCTCAACCCTAGGGATGCCCTGCCTCCAGCCAGGAGGAGGAGAGGGACAACCGAGTTTATTGGACTGTGTGGATTCGGTGGCCTGGCACATCAGAACCACAAAGATATAAAGCTTTGGTGGACACTGGTGCACAGTGCACTCTAATGCCATCGAATCATAAAGGGACAAACCCTGTCACTATCTCTGGAGTGACAGGAGGTTCTCAACAACTGACTGTTGTGGAGGCCGGTGTGAGCCTCACTGGTAAGGAGTGGCAAACGCACCCTATAGTGACTGGCCCAGGTGCTCCGTGCATCCTTGGCATAGACTATCTTAGGAAAGGATACTTCCGTGACCCGAAAGGGTACCGGTGGGCCTTTGGTATAGCAGCTGTAGAGACTGAGGACACTGAACAGCTGCGTACTTTGTCTGGCCTTTCAGATGACCCTTCTGTAGTAGGGTTGCTGAAGGTTGAAGACCAACAGGTGCCAATTGCCACTTTGACAGTGCATAGACGACAGTATCGCACCAACAGAGACTCTGTGATCCCCATTCATAAGCTGATTCGGCAATTGGAAAGCCAAGGTGTGATTAGCAGGACTCATTCACCCTTCAACAGTCCTATCTGGCCAGTGCGAAAGCCTGATGGCAAGTGGAGGCTGACAGTGGAATATCGTGGCCTGAATGAGGTGACACCACCACTTAGTGCTGCTGTACCGGACATGCTAGAGCTTCAGTATGAGTTGGAGTCAAAAGCAGCCAGGTGGTATGCCACTATTGACATTGCTCATGCATTCTTCTCTATTCCCATAGCACCAGAGTGCAGGCCACAGTTTGCTTTCACCTGGAGGGGAGTCCAGTACATCTGGAATCGACTGCCCCAGGGGTGGAAACACAGCTCAACCATTTGCCATGGACTGATCCATGCTGCACTGGAGAAGGGTGGAGCTCCAGAACACCTGCAGTATATTGATGACATCATTGTGTGGGGTGACACATCAGAAGAAGTTTTTGAGAAAGGTAAAAAGATCATCCAAATTCTTCTGGATGCTGGTTTTGCTGTAAAAAGAAGCAAGGTCAAGGGACCTTCGCGAGAGATCCAGTTCCTGGGAATCAAGTGGCAAGATGGTCGTCGCCAGATCCCAATGGATGTGATTAACAAAGTAACAGCTATGGCCCCACCATCAACTAAAAAGGACACTCAAACCTTTTTAGGGACTGTTGGTTTCTGGAGAATGCATATTCCATGTTACAGTGAAATTGTGAAACCTCTCTCTGAGGTGACCAGAAAGAAGAATGATTTCAAATGGGGTCCTGACCAACAGAAAGCTTTTGAGCAGATCAAGAAGGAGATTGTGCAGGCAATGGCCCTTGGACCGGTTCGAACGGGGCCAGACATCAAGAACGTGCTCTACACTGCAGCCGGACACAATGATCCCAACTGGAGCCTCTGGCAGAAAGCACCAGGGGAAACTCGAGGTCGACCCCTGGGATTCTGGAGCCGGAGCTACAGAGGTTCCGAGGCCAATTACACAACAACTGAGAAGGAGATACTTGCAGCATATGAAGGAGTTAGAGCCGCTTCAGAAGTGATTGGCACTGAAGCACAGCTCTTTCTGGCGCCCAGGCTACCGGTGCTGAAATTCATGTTCGAGAATAACCTTTCTCCTGTCCATCATGCCACCGATGTGACTTGGAGTAAATGGACTGCTTTGATCACCCAAAGAGCCCGAATAGGGAAACCTAATCGTCCAGGTATTGTGGAAGCAATTACAAACTGGCCAGAAGGCACCCACTTTGGAATGCCACCACAAGAAGTGGTGAGACGAGCTCAAGAAGCTCCACCATATGATCATCTACCAGAGACTGAGAAACAATTTGCTCTTTTCACCGATGGCTCCTGTCGTCTTGTAGGGAACCACCGGAAGTGGAAAGCTGCCGTGTGGAGTCCTACACGACTGGTTGCACAAGCAGCTGAAGGAGAAGGTGAATCGAGTCAGTTTGCAGAGGTAAAAGCCATCCAGCTGGCTTTGGACATTGCTGAGCGAGAGGGGTGGCCGAGACTCTACCTCTACACTGACTCGTGGATGGCAGCAAATGCCTTGTGGGGTTGGCTAAAACAGTGGCAGCAGAATAACTGGCAGCGAAAGGGTAAACCTATTTGGGTTGCTGACCTGTGGAAAGACATTGCAGCTCGGATAGAGAAACTGGAGGTAAAAGTGCGTCATGTGGATGCACACGTGCCTCTGAGTCGAGCCACTGAGGAACACCGACACAACCAACGAGCAGATGAGGCTGCCCAAGTGTTCCAAGTAGACTTAGACTGGGAACACAAGGGTGAGCTTTTTCTGGCTCGGTGGGCCCATGATGCTTCAGGTCATCAGGGCAGAGATGCAACATACAAATGGGCTCGTGACCGAGGGGTGGACTTAACCATGGACACTATTGCACAGGTGATCCATGACTGTGAGACATGTGCTGCAATTAAACAGGCAAAATGGTTGAAACCTTTGTGGTATGAGGGGAGGTGGTCAAAGTACAAATTTGGAGAGGCCTGGCAAATTGACTACATCACACTTCCTCAGAGCCGCCAGGGTAAGCGCTATGTGCTTACAATGGTGGAAACAAGTACAGGATGGTTGGAGACATATCCTGTGCCTCATGTCACAGCCAGGAATACTATTCTGGGTCTTGAGAAGAAAATTTTGTGGAGACATGGTACTCCAGAGAGAATTGAGTCAGACAATGGGACTCATTTCAAAAACAGTCTTGTCATTGATTGGGCTAAAGAGCATGGTATTGAATGGATCTACCATATCCCATACTATGCACAGGCCTCAGGGAAAGTTGAAAGGTACAATGGTCTGTTGAAGGCTACCCTAAAGGCAATGGGTGGTGGAACTTTCAAAAACTGGGATAAAAATTTGGCAAAGGCCACCTGGTTAGTTAATACCAGGGGATCCATCAATCGGGCTGGTCCTGCCCAGTCAGACCTTTTGCATACTACAGATGGGGATAAAGTCCCTGTGGTATGTGAAAGAAACCTGCTGGGTAAAAGTGTTTGGGTCTATCCTGCTTCAGGCAAAGGTAAACCTGTGAGGGGTATTGCTTTTGCTCAGGGACCTGGACATACCTGGTGTGTGATGATGGAGGATGGTGAAGTACAATATGTACCTCAAGGTAATCTGACTTTGGGAGAGAATCCTTAATTTGACAGCTGGTAATGTATAGAGCCTGTATGTAATATATGGTATGGAATAAGGGGTGGAATGTCCTGGTTTGAGCCAGGATTAAGCCAATTTTTCTTTTCACTGATTTTTTTTTTCCTTCAGTAAGCTTTCTTGTAACTAGCAACTGTGTGTTCTGTTAGGCTGATAAGACAGTGGAATGTTTTTCTAACTACTGAGGTTTCAAGGTTACACCTTCACTCTGCTGGCTCAGACACTATGGGGAGATCTCTGACCCCCCCCGTGGGAGGCTGAGTTAGACAGACAGCAAAACTGACCAAAGATATTCCATTCCATATATCTACGTAAGCTCAGAGGAAGGACAGAGATCTTAGAAGACAGCTTCCTGCTTCTTCTCGTCGCTTCTCTTCCGTCCATGGCCGGCGTCCGGGGAGGACTCTGCTCATCCATCACCGCCGACCCTTAGGCTCGAGCTCTCCTGACCCTCATAACTCTCCGCTTTCTCCAGCAGCGGCTCCGGGATTTCTCGGGACTCTTGCCAGTTCAGGGGAGTGCTGTGGGAGTTGCTGGGGGTGGGGGGAGGCGAGAGGCTTTTGCCCATATCTGAATATATCTGTATATAATTGTATATATTTTCTTGTGTGATTCATTAGTGTTTTAATTAAAGCTGTGTAGTTTAGTTTTCAATCCAGCCAAGTCTCTCTCTTTTTCTCTCTTTCCTTCCCTAACTGGGTGGGGGGGGGGAGGGGATCGAGAGCATTGTTGTCGGACCTGAGTCAAACGGTGACACCACCTTACATGTGTTTCCTGACAAATTTTACTTAATTGCTTCTTTATCAAATGATTCATTTTTTCACTTGCCCACTCGCTTGCGGGCAGTAAGCTGTGTGCAACTTCCAATTAATTTCTAAGAATTTACTAACTTGCTGAACCACTTGTGACACAAAGTGTGTTCCCCTATCAGAGGAGATCACTTCTGGCACTCCAAATCTAGGAATAATTTCTTTCAATAAAATTTTTGTAACTTCTCGGGCCTTGTTGGTTCTACAAGGGAAGGCTTCAGGCCATCCTGAAAAGGTATCTGTTAATACTAAGATACCTATACCCACCCTTTCTAGGGAGTTCTGAAAAATCTATCTGCCAGTTTTGGCCTTGAACATTCCCTTTATCAATACTTCCAAATTTTATTTGATTCTCCACCTTTGGATTATTTTCAACCATACTCTTCACAGTTTGAAACAGATTCCTAGCTACTATTTGTTTTGTGAGAGAATTGTACAAAGCTCCAGTTTCCCAATGTGTCTTGTCATGCTCTGTTTTTACCAGTTTCCATAACACTCTGAAAGGAACCACTATTCTGTTATCTCTCAATTTTGCTCAATCTGTTGATTCAATCTCTGCTTCCAAATCTTTGATTAATTTAAGATCCCTTTCATCATAATCAACTGAACCAGGTAGTGTCAAAGTTTTCTCAGGAATCAGACTTAATACCTCACCTTGTTCCGCCGCCCTTTTTGCCTCATAGTCTGCCAATTTATTTCCCACCTCCTGGGCAGTGTTACCTTTCTGGTGTCCTTTGCAGTGCATAATAGCAACGGCTGAAGGCAATTGTACAGCCTCCAAAAGTCTCAGAATCATGTCAGCATGCTTGATGTGTTTTCCTAGGGACGTCAAAAGTCCTCGTTCCTTCCAAATAGCTCCGTGAGCGTGAACTACACCAAAGGCATATCTTGAATCTGTCCAGATATTCACTTTTAGACCTTTAGCAAGCTTCAGTGTTCTCACTAGAGCAATTATTTCAGCTCGCTGTGCAGATGTATCCTTAGGGAGGGACTTTGCTTCCACCACTCGACCCGTGGTGGTTACAGCATATCCTGCCATGCGGACTCCATCTTTTACAAAACTGCTCCCGTTGGTGTACCAAGTGTATTCAGCTTCCTCCAGTGGTTCCTCCTTCAAGTCAGATCTGCTTGCATACACTGTCTCAATAGTCTCTATGCAGTCATGTGTGATGGCTTCCATTTCCCGCTTATCACTCAGAAAAGAAGCAGGATTAATGATGGCAGATGTAGTAATTTCAACATCATCTTGTTCCATTAGGACTGCTTGGTACTTCAGGAACCTTGATGGTGAGAGCAAATACCCCCCCCTTTTTGTTCCAGAACAGAGGTTACTGCATGGGAAGTATGCACAACCATCTTTTGTCCCAAAGTGAACTTCAGGCTTCTTGAATATTCAGAACAACGGCAGCCACTGCCCGAAGGCATCCTGGCCATCCTTTACTAATTGTATCCAGTTGTTTGGAGATGTATGCTACTGCTCGCTTATAGGGATCCAGCTTCTGGGCTAGAATTCCCAAAGCCGCCCCTTGCTTTTCATATGAGAACAGCCAGAAGGGCTTGGTTATGTCTGGCAGACCCAAAGCTGGTGCCCTCATTAGCTCTTGTTTCAATTCTTTGAATGCCCTCCTAGCTTCATCAGTCCATATTAATTGTGTCTGGCTATTTTTCACTAACTCATATAGAGGTTTAGCCATTAGTCCATAATTATGGATTCATAGTCGGCACCAACCTGGCATTCCCAGAAAGGTTCGAAGCTCTTTTACCGTAGTTGGTTCTGGAGTCCTGCAAATAGTTCCTTCCGGTCATTCCCAAGCTGTCTCTGTCCCTTGGAAACCACAAATCCCAAATATTGTACTTCTTTCTTCAAAATCTGGGCTTTCTGTAATGAGACTCGATAACCACTTAGTCAAAAAAAATTCAATAAACTCACAGTCCATTCTTTACATTCTTCCTTTTTTTTCTGTGGCTATTAAAAGATCATCAACATACTGCAAAAGAGTCCCATTTCCCGGAGGTCTTTACCAGGCCTCTAACTCCTTAGCCAATTGATTTCCAAAGATTGTAGGACTGTTTTTGAATCTTTGGGGTAACACTATCCAGGTAAGTTGGGCTTCTTTCCCTGAATCAGGGTTTTCCCATTCAAAAGCAAATAAATTGCGGCTTTCAGGGGCCAAGGTGAGGCAAAAGAATGTATCCTTCAGATCCAATACTGTGAACCATTCATAGGTCTCCTTTAAATTACTCAACAAGGTGTATGGGTTTGCCACTACCGGATGTATATCTTCCACTATCCTATTTTGTTGGGGCCCTAGCTGTGCTGAATGGTTATGAGAAACTTTAGATAACAAGAGAAACAGTGAAGGCCATTCTGTGGAAACTAGTTAGTGATGATTATGAGAAACTTTAGATAACAAGAGAAACAGTGAAGGCCATTCTGTGGGAACTAGATAGTGAAGGTCATGTACAGCAGTCGGGTAGTGTGGTAAACAGGATGGGGGGCTGGACAAAGGGTTTGGAGTTGGGACCAATCAAAAGGGGAATGGGGACATGTAAACAGTGTGCACTGACCACTCAAGAGCCTTGCTCTGCCACGTGGACAGCATACACGCTGTCCTGAGACTATATAATCTGCACGCAGCCTAATAAACATGGACTGAATCTACATCATACTGGTGTGTCATGTTCTTTCCCGGCTTGCCACGGAAACTGGACCTCGGCATCTGGTGATCCCGACGTGATCAACGGGGTAGAGGAGTGGAGCCGAAGAAGGGCAAGGATCCTGCTGCCAGCGGGTAAGCTGGGCCGTTCGAGAGAGACGGGTTGTGGCCACGCCGATCAGTGAATCGGGAACGCAGGATGGGTATTGCCGCATCGGCAACGGAGCGCGCCACGGTAGACAGTGTAATGAAGTTGGCGCAAAAGACTGAAAGAAAGTTAGACCGACAGTCGCTGGTCGACCTGTTGGTATGGTGCAGGCGGAAGGGACTCTTGGAGGAGCCCTTGCAGGTGTACAGTCCGGCCGCCTGGAACAAGGTGGGGGGAGAACTGTGGGAGTCCGTGCAGATCGGCTCCAAGGAGGCGAAACGTTTCGCGCCGGTCTATCGCGCAGTCCGCTCCATGATTGAGCAGTTGCACGGGGAAGCTCAAGTTGCCGCAGCTCTTCGGCGAGCGGTGCAGAATAGTGGGGAGGAGCGCCGACAATCGGGCGCCTCGGAACGGACGCTGTTAAAGGATCCTGCGCCTCAGGATGGGGGACCGGAGGGCGGTTACAATGCCTTCCCGATCTCGTTAGCAGAGAAGGAGGCGTGGGGAGGTGTGGATGATGACTTGCCCCCCTGGAATGGTGAGGAGAAGGAGGAAAAGCGAGCGGATGAGGGGCTAAAAGTTGAAATACAACCCTCGGCACCCCCGCTGCCGATGGAAATCGACCCTGCCAAGGTTCCCCTCCCAGACGATGAGGCGGCGCCGCCCACAGCAACGGCGGGTATGCAAGCGGCGCTTCAGGAACAGGCAGAAAAAATGTCAGAGCTGCTTGCGCAGATGCAGCGCCTAGATCGGGGGTCTAAGGCTAAAACAATACAGGAGGCGTATAAGAGCGCCCATGAGGCGATTGTTGGCGGGCTAAAGAATATCGAGCAGCAGCTACAGGCTATTGAGTCTGGCTCGGGAACTACTCCGGCAACTCACCAGGCTGCCGCCCCGCCAGACAGGGAACTAACAAGCCTGCCCCCCTCTCTGCGCAAATGGATTCTTAACATGGTAGCAGACGGGGAATAGAGTTTATCAGAAGCTGATAATTATTTACAACTTAAGTATGGACCCTCTGCTCGAATCTCTGATGCAGAGAAGGAGTGGATACAGGAGTTTCAGGAACTAATGCGGTGCAGCGCCCATTCTTCCGCCTCGGGGGGAGGGCAGCCATTATCTCAAATCTCGCCCAGCCCGCCCACGTCATCGGGTAAAAAAACAGAAGTGCCTTCTTCCCCGGCAGCTCGGGAGACAGACGGGACGAGAGCGCCACCTAGTGACCCAAGTTATAATCACACCACCCGGTGGAAAGGCATCATTGAAAACGCGCGGCTAGAAGGGGACTTCGCGCTTTCCCCTTTATCCCTGCCAGTCACCCGGACAGAGCACGGCCCACGTTGGGATCCCTTAGATTGGAAAATGGTTATTAACATACAAAAGACAGTGATGGCATATGGCCATGATAACAAACTAGTACGCAATCAAGTTTGTGCCCTCTTTAAATACACTGAGCTGATTCCATCTGAGTCTAAATCCCTGATGGAATTGATCCTGACATCTACCACTTATATGCTCTGGATGGCCAAATGGCAGGAACGACTAGAGGCCAAAATGTTGGAGAATCTTAATTTGGCACCAGGTGATCCGCTGCGCATCATCAGTTTAGACCAACTGATGGGTATGGGGCAATTTCGGGATCCATCCCGACAGGCAGCGCTACACCCTCGAATCCTGACGCAATCAAAAAATGCTGCTCTGGCCGTATTTTTGGCCTTGCCGCAAGTGGGCGCACCCCAGCTGCCATATACCAAGATTATGCAGAAGCCAGAGGAATCCTTTTTGAGTTTTGTGGACTGACTTAAAGAGGGATTGGATGCAGCCCCAACTGTTCCTCAGGAAGTGAAGGCAGTCTTGGTGAAAGACTTGGCTGTTCAAAATGCCAACTCAGCCTGTAGACAGATACTTGCCACTTTGCAACCAGGGGTTTCTCTTGCACAGATGGTGGAAGCCTGTGCATGTGCCCCATTGTTGATGGAGACAGAAAAGGCACAGATCCACGCTCAGGCTCTAGCGGCAGCGTTAGATCAGAGGAAGCCCCAAGGGCGGGGGAATAAGGGGCTCCGCGAAGCTTGTTTTCAATGTGGTAAAGTGGGACATCTGAAACGGCAGTGCCCAGAGCGTAGAAGAGGAGGAGGAGCCGGGAGTGTGGGGCCAATTGGTAATTTTAACGGAAACTGCGCCCGATGTCATAAGTTTGGGCATAAGGCCACCGAATGTCGCTCACGATTTAGAAAGGATGGTACTGCCCTTTCAGGAAACTACCAGAGCCGCGTGCAGAGGGACGCGGCGAACAAATATCCCTTGGTAGTGGCTGCCTCCACGAGCTCACTGCCGCCACAGCCGGAAGCGCAGGAGTCGATCTGGCCGCGGCAGAATCTACAATAATTACAGATGACAAGGTGCATGTGCTTAAATCTACTTGCACGGGTCCACTGGGAAATGGCCTATCAGCACTATTGATTGGTCGTTCTTCAGCTTCACGAATGGGTATATTTGTTTTGCCCGGTTGTGTTGATGCGGATTACACCGGGAACATTGGAATTATGGTAAAAATTTTTTCACCCCCAGTTACTATTCCAGCTTTGAGTAAAATAGCCCAGCTTATTCCTTTTAGAGGAGCTGTCCCCAGAACCGAGACCATGAAGCGGGGAACAGGTGGTTTTGGTTCCACGGGAGTGCCCCAAGTGGCCTTTTGTGAGTGCATAACCACAGACCGCCCAAAACGGACAGTGAATATCGTGGGCCCAGAAGGGATAACCCTGCAGGGGGTGGAAATGATGCTGGACACAGGATCTGATATTACTGTCATACCTGATCATGCTTGGCCTAAAGCCTGGAAGTTGCAGGACTTACATATCTCTGTATCTGGAATTGGAAGGCAATCTGCTACTAAGATTAGTGACTCTTTTGTAAGTTTGACGGATGCGGAAGGTGACGTGGCTCGTGTCCGCCCCTACGTAATGTACACGCCCTTATGGATTCTTGGGCGAGATGCTTTGAGCCAATGGGGCCTGACGATGCAAACGCATTTTTAATAGCGGCTACGGATAGCAGCTCCCACCCAACGCTGAGACTGTCATGGAAGACCAATGTACCAGTGTGGGTTAACCAGTGGCCGCTTCCGGAAGAGAAGCTGCGACATGTCCAAGCCCTGGTGGAAGAACAATTACAAGCAGGCCATGTTAAACCATCAACAAGCCCGTGGAATACGCCAATCTTTACCATACAAAAGAAGTCAGGGAAATGGCGGTTGTTACACGACCTGCGCGCCATTAATGACTGTATGCAGGATATGGGCGCGCTACAACCCGGCCTCCCATCACCAGTAATGTTGCCAAAGGATTGGGACCTTCTAGTGGTCGATCTAAAAGATTGTTTTTTCACCGTTCCGCTACATCCTGAAGATAGCGAGCGTTTTGCATTTACTGTACCTTCCATCAACCGAGCCGCGCCGGCTGAGCGTTATCAATGGACAGTTTTGCCGCAGGAAATGAAAAATTCTCCGACAATTTGTCAATGGTTTGTGAATCTCGCTTTGAAGCCTTGGCGAACGGCGCATCCTGATTTACTAACTTACCACTATATGGATGATATCCTAGTGGCCAGCAAGGGTCAAATCACTGAAACTTTGGAGCAGGAGCTAACGAACTGTTTACGGCAATATGGTCTGGTCATAGCTCCAGAAAAGGTCCAGCGACACTCTCCTTGGAACTATTTAGGTATGACTATCACAGATTCTCGAGTACGCCCACAGAAGATGCAGTTAAGAGCCGACGTGAATACAGTGAGTTCGGTACAAAAATAGGTTGGTGACATGCAGTGGATCAGAACTTATTGTGGCATCACCAACGAAGAGATGGCACCTCTGTTTGTGCTGTTGCACGGAGCCACGAATCCTGCAGAGCCAAGACAACTCGGCCCCGACGGAAAAAAGATAATACGATTAATTGAACAAAAACTGGCAGGCACTGCAGCGTATCGGTATCAAGAAAATTTGCCCGTAACTCTCATAGTGTATAACAAACATCAAGAAGGTGCCGCTCTAATTGCCCAGATTGACGATCAAGAGAAGCTATATATTTTTGAATGGGTTTTTATGCCATCTCACCTCCGGAACACAATCACGCCCAGATTTGAAGCTATTGGAGCGCTGTTGCTGAAATCCAGACGTTGCCTTCGAACTATTGCTGGAAGAGATCCTTCATCGATCATTTTGCCACTTAAAACACTAGACCTGATCGAGGACTGGACTCAGCAAAGCGTTGCATTTACTCTGGCAACCACAGGAGTTGCCTTAGATAATCACTATCCAAGCCATCCACTCTTTAATACGGCCCTAGTATTAGAAGAGAGACCCTTATTGAACAAAGATCCCATCTCTGATGCGATAACTGTATTTACTGATGCCAGTAGTCGTACTGGGAAATATGGGTATGCCTACCGGGAAGAGGGTCGTTGGGTTACTCGGGTAAACCAGAATAGAGCATCAGTACAGATGCTAGAATTGAAAGCAGTAATTTGGGCCCTAACAGACTTTTCTCATTATCCCCTAAATCTTGTAGTGGACTCACTATATGTGGTTGGAGCAGTGACACGAATTTCACGATCTATCTTAGGACATGTAGCTAATAAGGAGTTGCAAGCACTGTTTATCTGTCTGTGGAACATCATGGAACAACGCCAACCACTGCTGTGGTGCTCTCACATCAGAAGTCACACTACTATGCCAGGCCCATTAGCAGAAGGCAATGACTATATTGACAAGGTTGTTTCTAGTCCTTGTGTAGCCTATGTAACACCTGAGCAGCAGGCTTGTGCTTCACATGAGTTTTTTCATCAGTCTGCCCGCGTGTTACAGCGCCAATTGCAGATACCGCGAGCAACTGCTAGGGCAATTGTTGCAGCATGCCCCGATTGTGCGCGGTTATCACCAATTCAGGAACAGGGGGTCAACCCTAGGGGTAGTCAGCCACGTCAAGTGTGGCGGACTGATGTTACAGTATTCCCTCCATTTGGCCGCCTGAAGTATTTGCATGTCACAGTGGACACTTGCTCAAAAGCTATATGGGCAACTCCGGCAGTGTCATCAGGTGCCAAGGCAGCTCGGCTGCACTGGTTTCAAGCATTTGCGGTGCTGGGCCGTCCAGACACCATTAAGACGGACAATGCACCAGCATATAAGGGTGAGGTATGCCGCAAATTTTTTCACCAATGGGACATTACACATGTTACAGGCATTCCTTATAACTCAGGAGGCCAGGCCATTGTTGAGAGACATCATCAGAACCTAAAGCGTTTGCTTGGAGTTTTAAAAAAGGAGGGGGAGGTGGGCCCCTATAAGCTTGTATGCAAGGCATGTGTCACCGTTTGACTCAGGTCCGACAACAATGCTCTCGATCCCCTCCCCCCCCCACCCAGGTAGGGAAGGAGAGAGAGAAAAAGAGAGAGACTTGGCTGGATTGAAAACTAAACTACACAGCTTTAATTAAAACACTAATGAATCATACAAGAAAATATATACAATTATATACAGATATATTCAGATATGGGCAAAAGCCTCTCGCCTCCCCCCACCCCCAGCAACTCCCACAGCACTCCCCTGAACTGGCAAGAGTCCCGAGGAATCCCGGAGCTGCTGCTGGAGAAAGCAGAGAGTTATGAGGGTCAGGGGAGCTCGAGCCTAAGGGTCGGCGGTGATGGATGAACAGAGTCCTCCCCGGACGCCGGCCATGGACGGAAGAGAAGGCGAGAAGAAGAAGGAAGCTGTCTTCTATGATCTCTGACCTTCCTTTGAGCTTACGTAGATATATGGAATGGAATATCTTTGGCCAATTTTGCTGTCTGTCTAACTCAGCCTCCCACGGGGGGGGGGGGTGGTCAGAGATCTCCCCATAGTGTCTGAGCCGGCGGAGTGAAGGTGTAACCTTGAAACTTCAGTAGTTAGAAAAACATTCCACTGTCTTATCAGCCTAGCAGAACACACAGTTGCTAGTTAAAAGAAAGCTTACTGAAGGAAAAAAAAAATCAGTGAAAAGAAAAATTGGCTTAATCCTGGCTCAAACCAGGACATTCCACCCCTTATTCCATACCATGTATTACATACAGGCTCTATACTTTACCAGCTGTCAAATTAAGGATTCTCTCCCAAAGTCAGATTACCTTGAGGTACATATTGTACTTCACCATCCTCCATCATCACACACCAGGTATGTCCAGGTCCCTGAGCAAAAGCAATACCCCTGACAGGTTTACCTTTGCCTGAAGCAGGATAGACCCAAACACTTTTACCCAGCAGGTTTCTTTCACATACCACAGGGACTTTATCCCCATCTGCAGCGTGTAAAAGGTCTGACTGGGCAGGACCAGCCCGATTGATGGATCCCCTGGTATTAACTAACCAGGTGGCCTTTGCCAAATTTTTATCCCAGTTTTTGAAAGTTCCACCACCCATTGCCTTTAGGGTAGCCTTCAACAGACCATTGTACCTTTCAACTTTCCCTGAGGCCTGTGCATAGTATGGGATATGGTAGATCCATTCAATACCATGCTCTTTAGCCCAGTCAGTGACAAGACTGTTTTTGAAATGAGTCCCATTGTCTGACTCAATTCTCTCTGGAGTACCATGTCTCCACAAAATTTGCTTCTCAAGACCCAGAATAGTATTCCTGGCTGTGACATGAGGCACAGGATATGTCTCCAACCATCCTGTACTTGTTTCCACCATTGTAAGCACATGGCGCTTACCCTGGTGGCTCTGAGGAAGTGTGATGTAGTCAATTTGCCAGGCCTCTCCAAATCTGTACTCTGACCACCTCCCCTCATACCACAAAGGTTTCAACCATTTTGCCTGCTTAATTGCAGCACGTCTCACAGTCGTGGATCACCTGTGCAATAGTGTCCATGGTTAAGTCCACCCCTCGGTCACGAGCCCATTTGTATGTTGCGTCTCTGCCCTGATGACCTGAAGCATCATGGGCCCACCGAGCCAGAAAAAGCTCACCCTTGTGTTCCCAGTCTAAGTCTACTTGGAACACTTGAGCAGCCTCATCTGCTCGTTGGTTGTGTTGATGTTCCTCAGTGGCTCGACTCAGAGGCACGTGTGCATCCACATGACGCACTTTTACCTCCAGTTTCTCTATCCGAGCTGCAATGTCTTTCCACAGGTCAGCAACCCAAATAGGTTTACCCTTTCGCTGCCAGTTATTCTGCTGCCACTGTTTTAGCCAACCCCACAAGGCATTTGCTGCCATCCACGAGTCAGTGTAGAGGTAGAGTCTCGGCCACCCCTCTCGCTCAGCAATGTCCAGAGCCAGCTGGATGGCTCTTACCTCTGCAAACTGACTTGATTCACCTTCTCCTTCAGCTGCTTGTGCAACCAGTCGTGTAGGACTCCACACGGCAGCTTTCCACTTCCGGTGGTTCCCTACAAGACGACAGGAGCCATCGGTGAAAAGAGCAAATTGTTTCTCAGTCTCTGGTAGATGATCATATGGTGGAGCTTCTTGAGCTCGTCTCACCACTTCTTGTGGTGGCATTCCAAAGTGGGTGCCTTCTGGCCAGTTTGTAATTGCTTCCACAATACCTGGACGATTAGGTTTCCCTATTCGGGCTCTTTGGGTGATCAAAGCAGTCCATTTACTCCAAGTCACATCGGTGGCATGATGGACAGGAGAAAGGTTATTCTGGAACATGAATCTCAGCACCGGTAGCCTGGGCGCCAGAAAGAGCTGCGCTTCAGTGCCAATCACTTCTGAAGCGGCTCTAACTCCTTCATATGCTGCAAGTATCTCCTTCTCAGTTGTTGTGTAGTTGGCCTCGGAACCTCTGTAGCTCCGGCTCCAGAATCCCAGGGGTCGACCTCGAGTTTCCCCTGGTGCTTTCTGCCAGAGGCTCCAGTTGGGACCATTGTGTCCGGCTGCAGTGTAGAGCACGTTCTTGATGTCTGGCCCTGTTCGAACCGGTCCAAGGGCCATTGCCTGCACAATCTCCTTTTTAATCTGCTCAAAAGCTTTCTGTTGGTCAGGACCCCATTTGAAATCATTCTTCTTTCTGGTCACCTCAGAGAGAGGTTTCACAATTTCACTGTAACATGGAATATGCATTCTCCAGAAACCAACAGTCCCTAAAAAGGTTTGAGTGTCCTTTTTAGTTGATGGTGGGGCCATAGCTGTTACTTTGTTAATCACATCCATTGGGATCTGGCGACGACCATCTTGCCACTTGATTCCCAGGAACTGGATCTCTCGCGAAGGTCCCTTGACCTTGCTTCTTTTTACAGCAAAACCAGCATCCAGAAGAATTTGGATGATCTTTTTACCTTTCTCAAAAACTTCTTCTGATGTGTCACCCCACACAATGATGTCATCAATGTACTGCAGGTGTTCTGGAGCTCCACCCTTCTCCAGTGCAGCATGGATCAGTCCATGGCAAATGGTTGAGCTGTGTTTCCACCCCTGGGGCAGTCGATTCCAGATGTACTGGACTCCCCTCCAGGTGAAAGCAAACTGTGGCCTGCACTCTGGTGCTATGGGAATAGAGAAGAATGCATGAGCAATGTCAGTAGTGGCATACCACCTGGCTGCTTTTGACTCCAACTCATACTGAAGCTCTAGCATGTCCGGTACAGCAGCACTAAGTGGTGGTGTCACCTCATTCAGGCCACGATAGTCCACTGTCAGCCTCCACTTGCCATCAGGCTTTCGCACTGGCCAGATAGGACTGTTGAAGGGTGAATGAGTCCTGCTAATCACACCTTGGCTTTCCAATTGCCGAATCAGCTTATGAATGGGGATCACAGAGTCTCTGTTGGTGCGATACTGTCGTCTATGCACTGTCAAAGTGGCAATTGGCACCTGTTGGTCTTCAACCTTCAGCAACCCTACTACAGAAGGGTCATCTGAAAGGCCAGACAAAGTACGCAGCTGTTCAGTGTCCTCAGTCTCTACAGCTGCTATACCAAAGGCCCACCGGTACCCTTTCGGGTCACGGAAGTATCCTTTCCTGAGATAGTCTATGCCAAGGATGCACGGAGCACCTGGGCCAGTCACTATAGGGTGCGTTTGCCACTCCTTACCAGTGAGGCTCACACCGGCCTCCACAACAGTCAGTTGTTGAGAACCTCCTGTCACTCCAGAGATAGTGACAGGGTTTGTCCCTTTATGATTCGATGGCATTAGAGTGCACTGTGCACCAGTGTCCACCAAAGCTTAATATCTTTGTGGTTCTGATGTGCCAGGCCACCGAATCCACACAGTCCAATAAACTCGATTGTCCCTCTCCTCCTCCTGGCTGGAGGCAGGGCATCCCTAGGGTTGAGCACTAGAGCTCGATGAACCATCCTGGTTGTTGACTGGTGCAACCTTCTTCTTGGAAGAACCATCTCCTGGCTTTGTTCTGTTTAGAAGCTCTTGCACACGTAACTGGAGCATATCAGTGGGTTTCTTGTCCCAGACTCTCATGTCCTCTCTAAAATTATTTTTCAAGAGAGACCACAGGTGGCGTCGCAGTGAGTCCTGTCTTCCTTGCTGCTGTCTCGTAGCAGGACGTCTCTTCTTAACGGCTGCAACACGTGACCAGTTGTCTCTAGGAAGAGTCTGGAGTTTACTTCCCCATCCGTTTGGCATCTTATACTTCCTGTCAACCATTTTCTTAACGGCTGAGGTTTGGAAGTAAAGGGAATCAGAGAGGATGTCTCCATACTGTCGTGCTTTAACAGTTACCTCATGTACAGTTGGTCTTTCGTAACCTTCAAAACATCCCATGAAGGAGAATATATGGGCATGCGCTGCTAGTACAGCCTGAACAAACTTCCGGAACATTTGCATGTCACACTCAACATCATCAGGATCTGTGATTCCATCTTTATTATAGATCACTTCTTGCACAGCAATCTCTCTCAAGTAGGTGATGGCTTTCTCGAGAGTGGGTGTTCTGCTTTGGCGCCATCCCATGTCACCCTTGTGGGGGTATCTCTCTCTCACAGCTGAAAGAAGTCGGTCCCACAGGGTAGTAGTTCCTGTCTTACTACTAAGTGCTCTGTCAATACCAGCATCTCTGGCCAGGGATCCCAACTGCTTGGCTTCTCTCTCATCCACATTGTAGGTCTCAGCACCACTATCAAAGCATCGGAGCAGCCAAGGAAGGATTCCCTCACCATCAATGCGGGTGAAGTCCTTTCTCATGAGGCGCAGTTCTTTCATAGAGAAAGGCTGGGCGAGGTCACCGTCGTCATCTGATTGAGGAGGGCCTGCTGTTCTTTTATCCGTTTGAGAGTGGCCTGTTTTTTTATCTGTCTGAGAGGCACCCGCTCCATCAACTGTATTAGAATCCTCTTCCTCTTCGTCCCCCTCACCTTCTGATTTAGAATCCTTCCCTTCCTCACTGTCAGCCTCTGTCTGAGAGGCACCCGCTCCATCAACTGTATTAGAATCCTCTTCTTCCTCACCCTCACCTTCTGCTGCTTTAAGGAACTCTGGATGTCTCAGACGGGAGCGGGTGAAAAGGGTGGAACGCCTTGCCTTTGCCTTGCTCCTAGTCACAGGGTCAACTAGCTTGATATGCAAGGGATTGGACTTTATCTTTGTAGAAGCAGTTGTTTTTGTAGCAGCAGTGGCATCAGCATTGCCTGTGGGGGAGTTGCAGTGAGTAGAACAGCATCTTGTCCTATGCATCCACAATATATTATAAACATTCAGCAAAAACATCCCCACTGCAACCATGCTATTCACATCAAGAGCTGGGAGATTCAGCTTGAGAGAATATGGAGAGGTAAAATTGAACCAGCTATTGCTGTTACCAACATGGACCGTTCCATTCACTTTAGGAGTTGTACCACTAGGACTTGCAGTGTAACTGTACACATACAGTGCCCCCATAGAGAACAGTATCATCATCCCTAGGATCACTAGGCTGGTAATGATACGGTTGACTATGGCTACAGTTCTGTCAATAAACCACAAAAGAATCACAAGAGCAGCTACAAAGAGCAGAATGCCCTCGGCTACATACCACATGTACAATTGCAGGTTTGGAAAAAGATCCAGTAGATTCATTGCAGCAAGTGTCTGTTCAGTTTTCAATCCGTCAGGACACTCAGCAGAATTATTGCTCATTGCTATCTGAGGGATTCCTCCCATCAGAGATGGAATTTTGGACACTCCCAATTTATGAAAATGTGTAATCTGGGCTTAAAATCGAGCCCCACGTTTGGCGCCAATTAATTGTTGTCACCGTTTGACTCAGGTCTGACAACAATGCTCTCGATCCCCTCCCCCCCCCACCCAGTTAGGGAAGGAAAGAGAGAAAAAGAGAGAGACTTGGCTGGATTGAAAACTAAACTACACAGCTTTAATTAAAACACTAATGAATCACACAAGAAAATATATACAATTATATACAGATATATTCAGATATGGGCAAAAGCCTCTCGCCTCCCCCCACCCCCAGCAACTCCCACAGCACTCCCCTGAACTGGCAAGAGTCCCGAGAAATCCCAGAGCCGCTGCTGGAGAAAGCGGAGAGTTATGAGGGTCAGGAGAGCTCGAGCCTAAGGGTCGGCGGTGATGGATGAGCAGAGTCCTCCCCAGACGCCGGCCATGGACGGAAGAGAAGCGACGAGAAGAAGCAGGAAGCTGTCTTCTAAGATCTCTGTCCTTCCTCTGAGCTTACGTAGATATATGGAATGGAATATCTTTGGTCAGTTTTGCTGTCTGTCTAACTCAGCCTCCCATGGGGGGGGTCAGAGATCTCCCCATAGTGTCTGAGCCAGCAGAGTGAAGGTGTAACCTTGAAACCTCAGTAGTTAGAAAAACATTCCACTGTCTTATCAGCCTAACAGAACACACAGTTGCTAGTTACAAGAAAGCTTACTGAAGGAAAAAAAAATCAGTGAAAAGAAAAATTGGCTTAATCCTGGCTCAAACCAGGACAGGTGGGATACGTTTTAATTCACCCACTTTTGATACTATTGGTGTTTGTGATTATACTGACGGTTGTTAATTGCCTTTTATGGTATAAGCTAAAGAAACTGACTTTAAGAATTTGGCCTTGCCTAAAGTAATGAAATATAATGATCTAGAATCTTTGTAAAGGAATTTACAAAGTTTAAAGAAAAGGGGGGATTGATACATCATAGGATATTCATTAGTAAATTCAATAGAAATATAGCCAAATAAAAGTTTACTAAAATCATGAATTTGCTATACTAAGAGGGTTGCTTTTAAAACAAGGTGCTTTGTGAAGCTATCAGTCAACTATGCCAAGCATCCTGTAGGTTGTGATAACATCAAGTCTTCTAAGAACCTGTGGCGCCTACAGACAACATTTATGTGGACTCTGACCCACCTGGGCAATCTACCAGCGGGAGAGTGGAGACAGGGCCAGGACAAGAGACCAGGACAAAGACAACAAAGGACTAGAATCAACAAAGACCCCCACAGGACACCCTTGAGCATGCATAATCACAAAGATAGCCAATTCCAGGAAATAAAATGACAATGTAAAAGAATTCTGGGAACTCATTGACATGGAACTGAATATGCATGTTTTTGGTGTATATTAGTCGGGGTGTTTCACTGACTTGTTGGAGCACTCATGGTGGAGAATTCCCCAGTGCTGCCCAGCGCTGCAATAAAGAATGCCTGCTCAATAACAGCTTGTTTGTTGTTATTGGGTCTTGATCTCGGAATCCTTACCCAGCCACACCTAGCCTCCCACTTCAGTGAGGAGTGTTAGAAAGCAAGGGGGTTTGGAAGCTCTGAAATTTTTGTTTCAAGCGAGAGCGCATACTACCTGTGGGGGGGAGGTTTCGACAGGTATCAAGTAAAGCCAAAGGGGGGGTTAACCGCTTGAACCCCTTGTTTTTGAACCCTCACATGTGAAGCCTCTAGGGCTTTCCTGTAATGCTGCAACTAGTTTAGATAAGTTTTAGTGAGCATCCGGCTTAATCCTGGCTCAAACCAGGACAGCATGTTATGTCCTGAACTGGCTTAATCCACGCTCAGATGATCACATGCCTATCTTTTCTCATTTCTCTTTTAATGCTACAGATTTTTCTGGAAAGCAGGTGCAGGTGGAGGTATTTGACCCAAGGACACAGGCTTGGCAAGGCCCGCAGGAACTAATAACCTGGGGTAGGGGCTACGCTTGTGTCCTTACAGGAGCTGAGACGCGTTGGGTTCCCGCCAAACGGGTCCGTCCGTGGCTGAGAAAGAGCGTTAGCAGACTGGATGACGACCCCTCAACAGCAGCTGAGCCTAGAGGCCCGACCACGGGAGCAACGCCACCTTGAATCGACGGCTTGACTGTTTTAAAGACCTTGGACATTGCAGCCGTATAGTCCGACGACAGTCATCAAGACGTGTTGTAAAAATGTCATAAGTGTATTTGTTTATTGTTGGGACCTTGAGTTGGAGCATTGGGAGCGGGGATGAGTTTGAAAGATTTGTACAGCCTTGGGAAAACGTATGGGTAACAATAGCTAATTGCACCAATCAGCCAGCCTTTTGTCTGAGTCTAGGTAGCCCGACTGAACCTTTCCGCATGTGTTTGATAGGGGTGCCTACATGGCTGCCCCAGGAGTTTAAGGAATGGGTCAAAGACAATTCGGTCTTAGAGAAAAGAAAGGTGACCAGTGCAAAACAGGATGGAAAATGGCAATGTGACATCATCAAGAGTTTGAATAAGATCTTAACCTAACCCCCAGAAGAATTAGACCTCTGGGGAAGTCTTAATGCCACTAATAGCAGTAAGAATGGGGGTTGGGTTTCCTTCCACCCACCATCAGGTATGTGGGACACAAATAGAAAGTTCTGGGCCACTGTGGACTCAGCTTTACAAGAGGGAAAGATATATCCATACGTGTATTCAGATTGTAACATGATTGGGCAGCCTGCCCGGAAGTTGCCTCGGGGTTTGTTTTTGATTTGTGGGGATAGGGCCTGGAATGGCATACCAGCCAGCCCACATGGGGGACCATGTTATTTAGGGAAATTAACGCTATTTCATCCCAGCATGTCTGTAGTGATGCGGTGGGCTCACGAGGGAAAAAGAGAGAAAAGAGAGTTGCATGAGCTGGATTGCAGTAAAGTGGGAAAACCAATCTTCTGGTCACAGCTACGAACGGTGTTCCCGGAGCAACCGCAGCCCGGGCCATGACCGCCGTAAAAGAGATGGCATGTTGGGCTAAAGATGAACTTAATACCACCTCTGAGATATTGGGTCAACTGTCTCAAGATGTCGTTAGCGTTAATCATGCAATGTTACAGAACAGGGCCGCGATTGATTTCCTGTTGCTGGCCCACAGTCATGGATGTCAGGATTTTGAAGGAATGTGTTGCATGAATCTCTCTGATCACTCTGAATCTATCCAGAAGAAAAGAGAAAAGTTGAAGGATGGGCTGCATAACCTAAAGGAAGACAGCCGTGGGCTTGATGATTGGTTAAGGTCGTTTGGCTTGGGACCATGGGTAGTTAGTATTTTGCATCAGGTTTTAGTAGTAGGTGTGTTTATACTTATTATACTTGTTTGCTTACCTTGTTTATTGCGATGCTTACAAAATAGTACGCAGAATATAGCTAATGCTGTATTTGAAAGAAGAGGGGGAGATGTTGGGGCCCTAGCTGTGCTGAATGGTTATGAGAAACTTTAGATAACAAGAGAAACAGTGAAGGCCATTCTGTGGAAACTAGTTAGTGATGATTATGAGAAACTTTAGATAACAAGAGAAACAGTGAAGGCCATTCTGTGGGAACTAGATAGTGAAGATGACGTACAGCAGTCGGGTAGTGTGGTAAACAGGATGGGGGGCTGGACAAAGGGTTTGGAGTTGGGACCAATCAAAAGGGGAATGGGGACGTGTAAACACTGTGTACTAACCACTCAAGAGCCTTGCTCTGCCACGTGGACGGCGTACACGCTGTCCTGAGACTATATAATCTGCACGCAGCCTAATAAACATGGACTGAATCTACATCATATTGGTGTGTCATGTTCTTTCCCGGCTTGCCACGGAAACTGGACCTCGGCAGTCAGTTGTTAGGGGGTGTTCCCCAAGTCTGATTTTGCAAAGATCACATGAAGAGATGACTGTTTTGCACTGCTCACAGTTGACAGGCCACCCACGGGCTTGTGCCTCTTTGTATAAATCAAAGATTCCTGAATGGCCTCTTTTACAGTGGAGCCATTCAAGCAATCTTTTCCATTCCTGATTTTCTCCTTCTGTGACAGCTAATCGGATTTCTTTCACATCAATTCTAGCTAGCTCATCAACATAGTTATTCCACTTACTAGCTTCATTTTTCAAATTAGTCTGGTGAGAAGGAATCCACCCTACATGAAAATGAGGGTTCTCTTTAGCAATCTTCAGTATTTGTTGCCATTTCTCCTTATGCCAAACTGACACTCCGTTAATTTCCCAATTATTACTTTCCCAGAAAGTTATCCACTCCACACAGCCCTTGAAGACTGCAAAGGAATCTGTGTAAATGTACACAGAGTCCTTGGAGGCTTTTTCTTTTACAAAAACATTGAGAGCAGCATCCAGCTCCCCCACTTGGGCACTGCCCTTATCATGATTTATTATTTGTTCGCTTGTGGAGGGTTTAATTGCAGCAGATTTAAACAACCAGGTTTTCCCTTCTCTTCGAGATGAAGCATCTGTAAACCAAGCATTAACCATTTCACTCTTGTATTCCAGGGCCTCTTTAATAGGACTGGGATTTTTCATTGCTAAATCCTTCTCATCTGTTTTCATTATTAAATCCTTTTCATCCATAGATCCAATTTGTTCCTGAATCTTCAATTGTTTATCCGGGCCTTCTTCAAGCTTGAAAAGGCCAGAATAGTACTCAATTTGGCCATACCACTTCCTGATTGTGCCCTTTTGGGATATTCCATCTGGAGGGGCCTTTCCAGACAGTACTTGGTTAACTACCTTGAAAGGGCCTTGAAGAATTACCCTTTGTTTTTTTAATGATTTTGCTGACTTCTTTCAGTGCTGTACACACTGTTAACAATCCCTTTTCCAGAATGGAATATCACTTTTCTGAATCCTTAAATGATTGAGAGTAGAAGTCAATTGGTCGAGTACTCCCGTTAGGCCCTTGTTGCCAAAAGTGATAGGATAAGGCACTGGCTGAGAAACCCCATTCTATTATTATTGGATCTTCTGGGTGGAGAGGTCCCAGAGTTTGGAAAGTCTGTGCCTCCAATAATAATAATTCAAGGGCCTCATCATGAGATTTATCCCATTCCCAGTGATGATTCTTTTTCAGTAAATCAAAAAGAGGACGTGCTATGATAGATAATTATCTGCACGCTGAGTTAGGGTCCAGGGGTGCAACTTATCTTCAGTTGTTAGAATAATTCCGGGTCCCCAGTACCCTTCAGCTTCTTCGTCACTCAACATGATATGGTCTCCTCCTGTGAGGGACACTCTCATTACATATTCAGCTTCCATCTCAAATGGAAGCCTGCTGTATTGTTTTCTAATATTTGCCAGTTCCATTGGAGTGTAAGGTATTTCTTTAGTTACTACCTCTCTTTTCTTGCCAGTACTTTATTTGTGAGAAAAGGAAGTCCTCATAACTGGGCGCAGGCATTTATATTCCACTCCCTCCTCCGTCTCATCCTCAGAACTATAGGGAGAAGATGAGTGGATTGAAATGTCTTCCTCCCTAGCAGAAAGTTGATTACGTTTCTCTTCCAGGCTGTGTACTTTTTTAGCAAGGAATGCACACAGCTCCTTTATCTCAGCTAATGCACTCTCCAGCTTGCTATTGGCCGGAGAGGGGAGAGGGAGCGGCTGCGCGGGGGCTTGCTGCTGTTTTGATTTTGAAAGGGAAGGATTAAGTATTTCTATTTTGTCGTTAAAAGATAAATACTTCTTAACTGACTGATCAGGTAAGGCACCTGCGGCGAGCTTATGGGCTTGCATTTTTTTGTTGTCTTAAGGCAGTCCTGAGGCTCGTGGTTCGTACTATCCAAGTCTGAGGAATTTGAGTCCAAGGAATCCCCAAAGTCCTCCTCCCTCAAAGGGGGAGCATCCTTTTGTTTTAACTGCTCTCGCAGCTGTGCAATCTCTTGTTGTAGCCCCTTATTTTCCTGTTGCAGTCCTGCATACTCCTGTTGCACCTTTACACATTCTTGCTGTAGCCCTGCAATCACTTGTTGCAGCCTTTTATTTTCCTGTTGCAGTCCTATATTTTCCTGTTGCAGCCCTGCATACTCTCGTTGCACCTTTGTCTGCAACTCCTTATATGCCTGTTGTGACTCTTTATTCACTTGTTGCAACCTATAACATTTTTGTTGCCACCCCTCATTTTCTTGTTGCAGCTCTGTATACTCCTGCTGCGCCTTTATACACTCTTGGTACAGCTCTTGAATCTGTCGCCGCACCTCTGCAAACCCTTGCACAAAACCTTGCGCCAGCCCTATGAACTCTTGCTGCAGCTTTGTGATCTCTTGCCGCCGCTTTTCCCCATTGTGCCACACAACCGTGGCCAGGATAAAGAAACAGTGGGCATTAATATAATCTATCCCATATTTCTTGATATCCTTTTTTAAGCCTCTAGCAAAAGGGGAATCCTTATCCAATTTTATAAGGTTATCTGCAATGATATGGAAGTCTCCCTTCATATAGGCCCCGTGAGCCCACATAAATTCTGCAAAGTTTGGAAGATACTGGTGCCTTTTAAGGTAGTCGCAGAAGGGCTGCACAAGCGCATATTTGTGCAGTTCCTCCTCGAACAGAGAAGGCGATGGAGATGACCCGTCCTGAACCTTGATATTTTCTGCCTCAGTGGCACCTTTTGCATGAGTGGTGTCTTCTGCATGAGTGGTATTTTCTGCACAAGCAGCCTCAGCACTGGTACTCTCGGTACTCATTTTGATACCAATTGTAGTAGCTTTTTTTCTTTTTATCTGTTAATTTAGCAATTGAGAGAGTGGTATAGGGGCTCCAAAAGACCCTCAATATCCCACTTCTGACACCAAAATGTCGCGGAAACTCCTGACAGCCGGTAGCCCCCGATACCGGCTTGCCACAGAAGCTATTCCAGATTTTAAAATTAAATGCAGTAAAATAGCAAAAGATCCTAAACACTTCATAAGATGTTCATGCCTTATCTAACTCTGAGATGAATGAGAAAGCATGATCACTTTTCTCATATCTGTTTGTCGATCTAGCATCTGAACCCTGCTTTAAAAATTGAGATGGTCTTTACATGGATTGGATGAATTGTACTCATGCCAAAAACTTGGCATAACCTTGAGATATTCCAGTATGTGAAGGTATCATGGACAGGAGGTCTTAAGGTCACTTAAAGAATCACTGGCAAAGATATCAGGAAAAGGTGATTTTTATTATAGATTTATGAAAGTGTGGCTTAACAGAATTCAATGACAAGGTTCACTTAGTATGTGTAGGGATTGGTATTGGATTGGAGTGACTTACATGGGGATCAGGGGAAATTATTCATACAGGGATAGGGGAGACTGAGTCAGGATCAGGTTGGAGTGATTTGCACAGGGATTAGAAAAAAGAATGAGGAAGGCCCTCCCATTGAGTCAAGAGGTTCAGAGTGGTCCCCCTTGCTTTCTAATCTCCTTCTCAGAGAGAACTCGAGGTATGGTTGAATCTGCTCCTAGTCCCAACTTGATCAACAGTTTAAACTAAGGGGTTTCAGTGTGTCACCGTTTTGACTCAGGTTGACAACAATGTTCTCGATCCCCTCAGATCCCACCCAGATGGGGAAGGAGAGAGAAAAATAGGAGAGAGATGCTCTGGATTGAAAACTAAACTACACAGCTTTAATTAAACACCAATGATAAAATAAAATATGTACAATTATATACAAATGTGTTCAGGTAGTGTGCAAGCCCCTATTGCTTCCCCCCACCCCCAGCAACTCCCACAGCACTCTCCTTAGCTGCGAACAGTCCTAAAAAGTCCCAGACTGCTGCCAGAGAAAGTGTAGAGTGATGAGGGTAAGGATAGCTCAAGCCTAGGGGTCGACGGTGATGGATGGAGTCCTCCCTGGACGCCGGCCATGGACAGAAGAGAAGGGAAGCAGGAAGGAATCTGAATGTTCAGGGAAGTATTTACAAATGCAGCAGCTGGACATGTTGCTTGTTTTAGCTATCTCCTAGGCCAAGCTGATGTGCATGTTCTTTTCCCAAGGCATGTAAGATATGTCCATGGCATGTGTCCCCAAGTTAGTTATTAGTATTAGGTTAGTATTGTTAAGTTCAACAAGCCCGTACTCTTCCAGATGAGCATGGCCTCTGATTAACTTTGATCCTCTACACAGCAAGGCAAAACTACTAAGGTAAATACAGTTACCACAGAGAATAATACTGATAGGCCCTGGGGGCAATTGAGCTCTAAATAAGTATTCCCCAATTCCCAGGTACAATTAATTAATTAAAGTTGATTTCTAGACTGTTTTAAGTCCTGTAGGTGTCGATGTCCACTGTCCCTCAGGAGGAGCGTCCTTCACTCGGGTGTAATGAATCCAGGAGTTGATCCCATCCACCTTCACTGTGGTCTACATGGTCAGCAAGGCAGTATAGGATCTCTTCTACTTCTCCTTCAGTGGCTCATCCTTCCAGGTCTGGATGAAGACTGTCTCCTGGTTGGAAGTGATGCACAGGTGAGTCCAAAGATAGAGGAGTTCTCTGGTTCAGGCACTTGTGAAGGGATGAAAAAATCTCGACAAAGACAGCAAATAAACTTTCAACATTCCCTCCCCTTTGATATGCATCTGTTCACTTCTTCTTACAATGCTGTTAACTGGATAAGGTTTACCATACAGGATCTCAAATTGGCTCACTCCTTCCCTGGCTCTTGGAGTGATTCTAATTCTCAATAATGCCATAGGTAAAACATTGATCCACTTAAGGCAAGTTTCCTGGCATAATTTAGCAATTTGTCTTTTAATGGTCTGATTCATTCTCTCTACCTTCCCACTAGAGTGTGGATTCCATGGAGTATGCAAGCCCCATTTGAATTGTAGAAACCTGGACACTCCTTGGACCATTTCTGCAACAAAGTGGGGTCCATTATCAGAAGATAGGCCCTCAGGAATCTCAAATCTAGGAATTATCTCTTTCAACAAAATTTTAATAACTTCCCTGGCCCAATTTGTGCAGCAAGGAAAAGCTTCCGTCCATCCTGAAAAGGTGTCTACCAGAGCAAGCAAATTTTGTATTGATTACATTTTGGTAACTCAGAAAAATCTATTTGCCAGTATTCCCCTGGAATGATTCCTCTTTTTGCATTTCCTGCTGAGGGTTTTCTTTTTATCTTAGGATTTTTGTACAATAGGCTTTGCATCTTGTTCAGCATATTCATCAACGACCTGGATGAGGGGACAGAGTGTATCCTCAGCAAGTTTGCTGATGATACCAAACTGGGAGGGGTGGCTGACACTCCAGAGAGCTGTGCTGCCATCCAGCATGACCTGGACAGGCTGGAGAGCTGGGCAGAGAAGAACCTCATGAGGTTAAACAAGGGCAAGTGTAGGGTCCTGCACCTGGGGAGGATAGAACGCCATGCACCAATATAAGTTAGGGGTGGACCTGCTGTAATCTGGGATCTGGGAGTCCTGGTAGACAGTAAATTATCTATGAACCAGCAATGTGCCCTTGCTGCCAAGAAGGCAAATGGGATCCTGGGATGCACTAGGAAGAGTGTGGCCAGTAGGTCGAGGGAAGTCATTCTTCCCCTCTACTCTGCCCTGGTGAGGCCACAGCTGGAATACTGCATCTAGTTCTTGGCTCCCCAGTTTAAGAGAGACAGGGACCTACTGGAAATAGTCCAGCAGAGGGCAACAAAGATGATTGGTGGATCGGAGCATCTCCCTTATGAGGAAAGGCTGAGAGAGCTGGGACTCCTTAGCCTCAAGAAGAGAAGGATGAGAGGAGACCATATTCATGCCTATAAGTATCTAAAGGGTGGGTGCAAGGAGGATGGAGCCAGACTCTTTTCACTAGTTCCCAGTGACAGGATGAGGGGCAATGGCACAAGCTGGAACATAGGAAGTTCCATTTAAATATGAGAAAAAACTTCTTTACTGTGAGGGTGACAGAGCACTGGAACAGGCTGCCCAGGGAGGTTGTGGAGTCTCCTTCTCTGGAGATATTAAAAATCTGCCTGGATGCCGTCCTTAGTAATGCACTCCAGGGGATCCTGCTTTAGCAGGGGAGTTGGACTCGATAATCTCTAGAGGTCCTGTTCAACTCTGACAATTCTGTGATCTTTTCACTATGATGTCTGCTTTAGTCTGCATTTTTGGCCCAATGGCACATCTTCTAACATTGTTCACCAGTGCATCTGCACCCATGTCATTTTCCTCATATAATCTCTTAAGAAGGGTTTCCATAATTTTGTAGGTGATAAGAACCTATTGGTTTGGGGTAACCCACCAGCCTCCTTGATCTTTGGAGCATTTTAATGTTGCCACCAATGGGTTTTCCTTTTCTGTATACTGAGGTGGTTTCATATTCTCTTGTAGGCAGTAAGGCCCCAATTATCCCATTTTACAATGCAGCCCTTTTGCAGCTTGATCAGCCCTTCAGTTTTCTTGAGTAATTTCCCCTTGTCCTTTTTGATGTGCCTTCCAGTGCATAACTGCCACCTCTTTTGGTTCCAGGACTGCCCCATATTTGATGGGGTTTCCCTAGGAACTCAGAAGCCCCTGCTCTTTCCAGACTGTGCCATGGGCATGAATTACCCTGAAGGCATACTTGGATTCAGTATATATGTTTACTCTCAGTCTTTTCCCGATGTTGAGAGCTTGAGTTAGAGCAATAAGTTCTGCCTTCTGCACAGAGGTGTTGTGTGGTAGTGGATAGGCCCCACTTTCCTCCCAGAGTGTCACAACTGCATTTCCAGCTTTTCTTTCCCTATTTTGCATGAAGCTAATACCATCTGTGAATAAGTCCATAACTGCATTACTCAGTGGTTCATCTTTTAAATCAGGTCTGCTGGCATAGACCGGTTTGATAGTAGTCAAACAGTCACACTGTAAAAGTTCCTCTTATGCAAATGACACAAATCAGTGTGTCATCAATGTACTGCAACAGTGTGATGTGTTGGTTGTTACCTTGCCACAGCTCCAGTTCCTTTGCTAGTACGTTACCAAACAGGGTGAGGCTGTTCTTGAATCCTTGTGGAAGCACTGCAAAACACAGCTGCACTTTCCTCCCCATTGTCAGATTTTCCCATTCAAATGTGAAAATGGTCTGGCTTGCCTCATCCACCGGGATGCAGAAGAAAGAGTCCTTCAAATCCAAAACAGTAAAATAAACATTTGTCTTGGGTATGGATGTAAGCAATGTATATGGGTTGGGAACAACAGGATGCACATCAACAGTTATCCAATTGGTTTCTCTTAGATCCTGAACCAACCTATATTCTTGAGACCGGGGTTTCTTTACTGGTGTGAGAAACTGTTCTTCTTCCCCACATAAGTCTGAACAAAATGCCTTTTAAGTCAGCAAAGGCCTTCTGCTGATTATACCCAGCTAACAGACCAAAAACAGGCCTGCTGCTCAAGGACAAATGAAACCAAAACAACAGATGTGGTACAAGGCAGGAAGGATAGGCAACAAGTTATGCATTGGCCCTGCTAGTTACCGCCGTAACTTGGGACTCATGGATGCCAATTGGCTCTGGACAGTGACACTGGCTGGACAGGTGGGTCACAGAGGTATAAAAATGGCTACCAGGGATATATCAGGGAAGTCATGTGTCTTTTAGGGAGGTAATGTGAAAAGTACTGTGCCCTTAAGGTGTTCTCTCCAGAGGGTTGTAGACCAAAGGAGAGGGAGGAATTGAGCCCAACAGGACAGTTAGAGTGTATGTGTGTTTACCCTTCCATAGCGTGTGGCTCCTGAGATGCAGCTTTTTTTCCTGCTGGCAGGGCTGGGTAGCAGGTCTGTAGGGGGGCCGGCTTCCCAGTAACAGGGGCAACCCCCCATCATCAGGCAGGCAGGCAGGCGGATGTGGCAGACTCCAATCCCGGGGCAGAGCGGCAGGCAGACCTGGCAGGCAGTTATGGCAGGATCTCAAAATCCGTGGTTTCAGGGCGGTTTCTCAGCATCCTGACAGCCGATAGCCCCCCTGGCATCGGCTTGCAACAACTGGTAATGTTATTGATTTGACTAGATTTTGATTATCTAGGGGGGGTGGTCAGGCCTGGTCGGGTTAGATTGGGCAAGACAAAACTTTTAGGATAAATTGGTCTACAATCAACAGGGTAACTATAGATGACCAGTGATTTTTGTTAGAAATGAATATGCATTAAGTTATGTAGCTCAAAAGATCATAAGAGACCAATCAATCCAAAGGTTAAATTTAATGATTAATGATTAATTAATGATTAATTAAAAGTGAGCACTATATGCATTTTTATGCTAAATAATCTATACAATAGAAATTGAATATATAGAAACCTGCTGATTGTAATGCAACTCAGGATACACTAGGTGGAGTTATCACCCGTATCCTCAGCGCTTTAATAAAGAAGTGTCTGCTTATCTGTATCACATTGGTGTCGACAAGTTATTTTCATCCTGTTTGGTGATAGTAATATAGGAGTGTTAAATTCAGGTTGGCATTCCCTTAACAGTCCATATTTTTAAAAGATGTTAATGAATGGTTCCAATCCTTTTGGGGCTTCCAATTTTATGGGATACTGTTTGTTTCTTCTCAGACAAGCTCTAGGCTTTAACTCTATCTTAACAGGTGTCACATTATTTGCTCTACCTGTTTTTTCCAAAGCCCAGATCAGAGGAATCACTGCATCTATCACTGTGTCTGGAATGTCATGTTCCAGTTCCTCAGTAGAAGGCACCTCTGGTAGCAGGCAAATCTATGCCTTCCATGCCATCTCCTGTGGAATATGTAACTGCACAGAATTCTCAGAAAAGGTTATCTGAGCATTCAGTTTGTACAACAAATCACATCCTAATGATGGCAGGGGACATTCTGGCATATAGAGAAATAAATGAGTTAATTTCTTATTTCCAATTTTGCATTCCATTATTTTCAGGAACGGCTTTAAAACTCACTCTCCAATTGCCCCGACAATTGGTACTGTAATTTTACTTAAAGGTCCTTTACAATTAGTAAATACCGGGTGTGTGGCTCTGCTATCTAATAAAAAACCTATAGTTTCACCCCCCAACTTAATTGGAACCAGAGGATCAGCTGAGGGAATATTAATAATTTCCTCCAGTCCCCTTCACTCTGAGTCAGACCCCTCCACTACCACCAAATTCACATCAGTTTCTGAATTTTCCTGTTCCCTATCTTTCTTGCTTCTGTTTGGGCACTCATTTTTCCAGTGCCACTCCTCCTGGCAAAGTGCACACTGATTTAACCCTAATGAGGCTCAATTTCTGCAATTCCCCATAGACAATGATCTTACATGTCTCGCTCTGCCCTGGCCTCTGCGTTTTCTCCCCCACATCGCTCAAGATTCCTCTCAGTTATAGCAGCAGCTAATAACAATGCCTGCAATCTCATTTTGGTTTGTTTTTCTTTTTCCTCCTTCTCATCTCAGTTCCTGTACTTATTATATGCTATTTCAATTAACTGTGAGATCGGCATTCCTCCTGCCCCATCCACTTTCTGCAATTTCTTTCTGATATCCGAGGCTGACTGACCTATAAACAGCATGTTAAACATCTTTCAGTTTCCTCTCCCAGATCCAAATCAATCCATTTTCTAGCATTCTCACACAGCCTCTCATAAAAGATTGAAGGTTCCTCATCAGACCCCTGTCTAACCTGATACAATTTTGACAATTTTTTTTGTTTACGAGTCCCTTGCTGAACCCCAGATAAGATTAATTGCTGATACCCCCTAAGCCTGTCCAGGTCCCTCCTGGTGTTAGGATCCCAATCCAGGTTCTTCCTGGGCACAGCCAGATTAATGTAATCTTGTGGATTTTGTTTATTTTCTTTATTTTTCTCCAAAGCTATTAGCTTTTCCTCAGTAGTGAGGAGGGTCTCTAAAGGTGCTTGGATATCCCCCCAGGTGGGGTTATGTCTCATCATGATTGTTTTGAGTAGCCCATACATCCCTTCTGGATTAGCCCGATAGGACCTGTCATGACCCAAGTAGGGCAGCCCAGGGAGATTCAGATTGGACCCCCTTGCTTTCTAAACTCCTTCTCAGAGAGGAGCCTAGGTGCGGCTGGATCCAACCTTTGTCTCAGACCTGGCCCTTCCAGGGAGAGTGATTAAAATGTCACGGTCTGAGGAAATGCTCAACTGTCCAATACCCCTTGATCAGATTAAGGTGAAATGACACTCAAGGTCTGTTTTTGAATATTAGGTTTACTTAAAGCTATAGAAGGATTATGGATACTTCAATTATTATCTTAGGCTGCACGATCATAATGGCTGACAATTAGATCACAAGAGTACAATACATATATGTTTAAGCTGCACAACCCGAGAAAAAATCATGGTTAGGCCTTGTGTTACTTAATGATGTTAGGAAGGAAGAAACAGAGAGAGTAGGAGAAGAAAAGTTTAGAGAGATAGATAATAGAAAATCACCAGTCCTGGATCCAGCATTGGGCCAGCCAATGGGGGAGAGTTGGTGTCAGTGAGGCTCCCGAAGCCCACCATTGCAGCCCCCTGTTTTATAGGCCTAGTTACCTTGTTTCGCAAGGATGAACATGCGTGTTTGAGTCATAAGCCTGAGCAGCTGGAGTGGACCTCCACCCCTGCCCCCTCTGCCCCTCCATCCTTATCTGTACATGCAGGCCACAGGCCATATGCAGGCCATCAGCATTGTCTCTATCCTCTCAGGCAGGCCTTTTTTGGGGGTTACAATGGGGTTTTCACACCAATTCCAGCAAGTATAGGTCCTGAGGGCTGGTCCCTCACAGGACCCCACAGACTGTTTCCAGTTTAAGAGGTCTGACACTGTAAAAGGGACATGCACATAAACAAGCTGTCCCTCCACCCCGACTGCTTGTCTTAAAGGGGCTTGAACAACAGAACGGTGTCCCCTTGTTCTCCTGGCCATTGGACTGAAACCATAATTGCCCATTCGCCCCCCTTTCACTCCTGTCATAAGCAGGTGGTCCATTTTCAGGGTGGAGAGGGGGACCTGAGGGTACCAACTTACAACCTTTCTTACTAGTTCCTAACTAGTTCTTGATCCTGCATACAAAATATAATCCTCCTTAATATGATACTTCTTTTGAATCTCTGGCCTTCCATACAAGGTCTAAAAGCATCCACATACGGCACCTCATCCCACTTACTTACCCATACTACTACTACAAAACATCATTAACTGGAATATAATGTCATAATTCAAAGTTCCATTTAGTAGCCAATGATTACAATACATTATCATTTTCTCTTTTGTCATTAGAATGTTCTCAAATATTTTCTAATTTTTAAGGATGCATCCAAGTGGAGTGTCAGGAGGTATCTCACTGAAAGTAGTCGTACCAATACCGCAACCATAAAAGAATCACCACTTTTTTAAACACTCAGCTCCAGCAGAAACAAATATCCCCCTTGCCTTGCCACGCGTCTACATGTGAAACTTCCTCTATTTAGTTTTATGGTACAAATAAAGCCAACTACTTTACAGCAGATATTCCAACCCGCGCCCCCCCCCCCCCCCCCCCCCCAAATATATATTTTATAACTGCCCAACACTGGAGAGGATCCCCCGAAGTTCCCTGATCAACAGTTTGGTGTGCACTTGAGCCCCGAGCAGTCTGGTCCACCGTTGGGATTGGGTGAGTTGTAGGGAGTACTCCTTTCCATCCCTTTCATCTGTCTTGGAGGCCTGTCTCAAATATGAGCTTTTGACTACTTGGGATGTTTTTCTCTAATTCTTGCTGTTTCACTGTTTTGTAAGCTCTATTTTTATTCTGCATATCCCTTATCTTCTCTTTTATATTATTTTTATGTGATTTTTCCCCAAAATTTTACTTAATTTATAAATAGAAATTTTATCATCATTTTAACATCAGCTAGATGGTCGCACCTCAAAGTTTTGGTCAATTACTAGATATACAAGTAGAGATCAATAAAGAGTGGTTTTCCTCAGGGGTTGGTATTGGAATCAGTGCTGTTTAACATCTTTGTTGGCAACATAGATAGTGGGATTGAGTCCCTCAGGGCCTATAAGGGAAGTGGTGTTGAAACACCATTGTAAACCCTTGAACAAAACCATATTTGCACTCCAAAGGAATTCCTGCATATGGAGATAATTCTGGAGGAGTGGAGAGGGTGGAGGTCTGCTTCAGTCATGTCCTGGTTTGAGCAAGGATTAAGCCAATTTTCTTTTTACTGTTTTTTTTTTTTCTTCAGAGAACACGCTTATAAGCAGCACACTTGTTGAAGGTAGCAGCAAGTTTTCCAGCTAGTGGACTGATAATGCCTGCATGTTTATAGATACTGTCAACAGACCAAGGACACTTTGCTCTACTTGTTGGATTTGCTACTTTGGACACTAAAGGAGCAGATCAGTCATATGTACAGCCCTCCCGTAGGGAGGAGTGGACTAGAGAGACGGCAAAATGGGCAAACCAAAGTATTCCATCCATATTTACGTGGCTCTTGGTATAAATTCAGGGAACACAGCAGTCAACTCCCTTCCCGTTTCCCTTTTTCTTCTCTTCTTCCGTCCATGGCCGGCATCCAGGGAGGACTCCGTCTATCCATCATCATTGATCCCTAGGCCCGTGCATTCTTGACCCTCATAACTCTACCCTCAGCACTTGTTTTGCTCTGTCGCTATCTCCAGCAGGGTTCCAGGAGTTTTTGAACTGCTCTCATCTAAGGAGAGTGCTGTGGCAGTTGCTGGGGGTGGGGGGAAGTGATAGGGGTTTTGCACATTCCTGCACACATTTGTATATAATTGTACATATTTCTTTTATCATTAGGATTTAATTAAAGCTGTCTAGTTTTCAATCCAGAAAGTCACTGTCTCCTTATTCTCTCTCCTTTCCCTACCTGGATGGGAGGGGGAGGGGATAGAGAGCATTATTGTCATTCAGTTAATTGCTGGTCCTGTGTTAAACTGTGATTCACTCCAGAGTGAGAGAAGCAGGCACACCTTTGCCTGCCAGACACCTGCACACTCACATTATGCGGCCTACAGGTCAGCAACTAAAGGAGAGGGAGAGTGAGGCAAACACAACCCAAACTAGCGGGGTTTCTCTTCAAAATCAGCTGGTCTGGTTTTACTCTACAGGAAATTTTTTTTTTTACCTGCAAGTTTGATCGACAAAGCTGTCAGCAGGTGCTGACAGGTACAACTTCCTGGAAAAGCAGAAGAAAAGCACTGGTGAGTTTTAATAGAGAAAATTATTTCAAAATATTTCAAGTCTACAGTTGTTCTGCTTGCCACGTCCCAAACAGGGGCAAGATAGCAGATGGGATGTATATGCACGGAACAAGATTTATTGCAAACAGCACCAAGGACTTAACCGTTTTAAAGTAGAAGGCACAAGTACTCTCAAATTGTGGGGAAATTGGGAGATCAGAACAAAAATTGAGGTTCGAATGCAAAAGGTATCTTAACAATAAAATGTACTACTGACATAAAAGTAACAGCTAATATTAATTAAGGGACATACTCTGTCTTGTGCTGCTGAAATGTAATTTAAGGCAAATCAGTTCTGAATAATTATTTGTGAAGGCATAGTCTTATGAATTCATTGTTTCTGTCATAGAATCAGTTTCTGCCATCTGGTCTCTTTTTTTACATGGGAGTGATGGATCCAGGAATCCCTACCCTCCACCTTCATTACAGAAAAAGAGGTTAGTAATACAAGATAGGGTTCTTTCCATTTTGGGGACAAACAATTTTTCCATTTCTGTAACTTTATCCATACTTTAGCCTGTGGGGAAAAGATATTTATATATCCCCCTAGTGATATTGGTTATGCCAGTTGGTTCTGGTTCTGATTTTGGTTTATAGTTTTTTGAGTATTTAGGATATATTGTGTTACTTGCCCCCCATTCTCGTGTCAGTACTCTGGAGACAGTTCCTTCACTTTCATGTGCGTATAAGGTTAAAGGTTTATCATAATTGGGGAAGCCGAGTGCGAGTGCTGGGGGCTGTCAATAAGGCTTGTTTAAGTTTTTCAAAGGCAGTCATCTGGTCCTGATTCCATTGCCAAGGTTCTGTTTGATCTTAACGTACTACTGCTGAGGCTTCACTAATTCTCCAAAAGCAGCATGGTCTACCAAATCTTAAAATTCCTAAAGAGGCTCACATCTGTTTTTTAGTTTGTGGTCAGGGAATATTTTGGATTACTTGCATGCAATCTGGAGATAAAAGTCAAGTTCTTTCAGAGCACTGCGAGCAGCCATCGGTGCTGGACTGTCCCCGCGGCAGTTCAGCAGAGCAGCAAAACTAGGTGTTTGGAGTTTTTTTTTCCTGAATCTGGGATACATGTGGCGAGCGGAGCAACCCCCCTCACCAAGCCAGCTGATCTTGCCAGAGAGGTGGATAAGGCGTGGGTGGAGCCGTAGCCTCAGCAGGCTATTTAAATGCCCCCGGAGATCCCTGGGATCCCTGTGCACAGATCAAGGTCAAACAAAGGGGGCATGGTGTGTCATCTGGGCAGTTTGCGTAGTTAGTCACTTGTGGGTCCAGCTATGGTTGCAACCTGGCCAAAGGCTGTTGTCAAAAGAAATGTGGGGGCCCAGACAGAGGTCCCACACAAACATATAGGTGTCCAGGCCACCAGCTGCACAGAGTGCCGGAGCCTGGCACTTGTAACAGAGGGTGTTGGAAACACCTGTGTTAGGTGCGAACAGGTGAATGTTCTGCTCAGCATGGTGGCTGAGCTGAAGGAGGAAGTCAAAAGACTATAGGAGAGTGTGAAAGGGAGATAGACTGGTGGAGCCAGACCCTACCATCCCTGAGGGAAAGGCAGCAGGTACAGGCTCCACGAGAAGCAGGGGACCTTCTACCCTCTTGCCACTTGGAAAAAGAAGGGGACCTAAGAGATGGGGGAAATGGAAACAGGACCCACCCAGGAGAGGCAGGTGAATCCCCTCCCAACCTGCCTTGTTTTCCCAGTTGCCCATACACAACAGGTATGGGGCTCTGGAAATTGAGGACCAGGTGAATGAGGATGGAAATCAATCATAGAATCATAGAATCATCAAGGTTGGAAAAGGCCTTCAAGATCATCAAGTCCAACCATCCACCCTACAACCCCTAATCACTAAACCATCTCCTGAAACACCACATCCACCTGTTTTTTTAACACCTCCGGGGACAGTGCCTCCACCACCTCCCTGGGCTGCCTGTTCCAATGCCTCACCACTCTTTCTGTGAAGAAATTTTTCCTAATATCCAATCTGAACTTCCCCTGGTGCAACTTGATCCCATTTCCTCTTGTCCTATCTCTAGTCACTAGGGAGAAGAGGCCAACACCTGCCTCACTACAACCTCCTTTCAGGTAGTTGGAGAGAGCAATGAGGTCTCCCCTCAGCCTCCTCTTCTCCAGGCTGAACAGCATCAGCTCCCTCAGCCTCTCCTCATAAGACCTGTTCTTCAGACACCTAATCAACCTAGTTGCCCTTCTCTGCACCCTCTCCAGCACCTCAGTGTCCTTCCTATATTGTGGTGCCCAAAACTGCACACAGTACTTGAGGTGTGGCCTCACCAAGGCCGAGTATAGGGGCAGGATCACCTCCTTGGTCCTGCTGGTCACACTATTCCTGATGCAGGCCAGGATGCTGTTGGCCTTCTTGGCCACCTGGGGACACTGTTGGCTCACATCCAGCCGGCTGTCAATCAGCACCCCCAGCTCCCTCTCTGCTGGGCAGCTCTCCAGCCACTCCTCCCCAAGCCTGTAGCACTGCTGGGGGTTGTTGTGGCCAAAGTGCAGTACCTGACATTGGGCCTTATTGAAACTCATACCATTGGCCTCAGCCCATTGATCAAACCTGTCCAGATTCCTCTGCAGAGCCTCCCTGCCCTTAAGCAGATTGACACTCCCACCCAGCTTAGTGTCATCTGCAAACTTACTGACGTGCACTCTATCCCCTCATCCAAATAATCAATAAAGATGTTAAACAGGAGCAGCCCCGACACTGAGCCCTGGGGAACACCACTTGTGACTGGCTGCCAATTGGATTTAACTCCATTCACCACAACTCTTTGGACCTGGCCATCCAACCAATTTTTTATCCGGCAAAGCGTATGCACATCCAAGCCACGAGCAGCCAGCTTCTCTAGGAGAATGCTGTGGGAAACCTTGTCAAAGGCCTTGCTAAAGTCAAGTTAGACAACATCCACAGGCCTTCCTTCATCCAATAAGCAGGTCACCCTGTCATAAAAGGAGATGAGGTTAGTCAAACAGGACCTACCCTTCATGAACCCATGCTGACTGGGCCTGATCGCCTGGTTGTTCTGCATGTACCACATAACAGTACTCAGGATGATCTGCTCCATCAACTTCCCTGATACTGAAGTCAGACTAACAGGCCTGTAATTTCCCAGATCATTCTTCCGTCCCTTTTTATATATGGGGGTTACATTGGCTGATTTCCGATCTGCTGGTACCTCTCCAGTCAGCCAGGACTGCTGGTAAATGATAGAAAGTAGCTTGGTGAGCACCTCCGGTGAAGGTCCTATCTGGAATAGATATGAGGCCCTACTGGGAAATGACCAGTCTAATGGGGATGTGGATGATAGGCAACCTATACCAGAGGTCTTACCATGGTCAGACAGATCTTTCAGTCATATAACAACCTCTTCCAGAAGGAAGAAGAGTTGCAGTTCTTGGAGACTCACCCCTAAAGGGAACAGAGGGCCCAATATGCTGGATTGACCCTCATCATAGGCAAGTCCATAGTCTTCCTGGAGCCCAAATCAGGGATATCACTAGGAAATTCCCCAACCTGGTGTGGGCAGCAGACTATTACCCACTACTGATCTTCCAGACAGGTGGGGAGGAAGTTGCATCCTGTAGTCTGAGGGGAATGAAGAGAAACTTCAAGGCCTTGGGATGGTTGGTGAAAGAATCTGGGGTGCAAGTTATTTTCTCTTCCCTCCTTTCACTTGTGGGCTATGACATGGGATGGAAGAGAATGATCCAGTCTGTAAATACTTGGCTCTGAGACTGGTGCTACAGGCAGGGCTCTGGGTTCTTTGATCTTGGCTGGTTTTATAAGACACCAGGCCTGACAGTAATACATGGGAAAGGCTTATCTTTTGGGGGGAAAAGGGTTCTAGGACAAGAATTAGCAGGGCTCATTCATAGAGCTTTAAACTAGATTCAAAGGGGGATGGGGCTGTAGCTGGGTTTGCACCAGTGGGGCAGTGTTCTAGCATTAATGAAGACCAGAAGACCTCCCACCCCCTTAGGGGTGGAGGAATCAGCATGCTGAGCTTGCTCCCTTAAATACCTGTACACCAATGCATGCAGCATGGGGAATAAACAGGAGGAGTTAGAAATCTGTGTGCGGTCAAGGGGTTATGATCTGGTGGCAATTACAGAGACATGGTGGGACAGATCACATGACTTTTTAGGAAAGACAGGTCAACAAGGTGAGGTGGTAGAGTTGCTCTTTATGTGAGAGAGCAACTAGAATGTATTGAGTTCTGTCCAGGGGCAAATGAGGAGCAAGTTGAGAGTTTGTGGGTACAAATTAAGGGGCAGGCTAGCATGGGTGATACTGTTGTGGGGGTCTATTACAGGCCATCGGCTCAAGATGAGGAAGTTGATGAGGCCTTCTATAGGCAGCTGAAAGCAGCCTCACAATTACAGGCCCTGGTTCTCATGGGGGATTTTAACTACCCAGGTATTTGCTGGAAGGCCTACTCAGCCAGCCATTCACAGTCCAGAAGATTCCTCCAGTGCACTGATGATAACTTCTTGATGCAAATGGTGGATAAGGCAACTAGGAGAGGAGTGCTGCTGTACCTTATACTCACTAACAAGGAGGGTCTGGTTGAAGCAGTGAAGGTTGAGTGCAGCCTTGGCTGCAGCAACCATGAGATGGTTGTTTAGTGGCCCTTGCTTGTGTATGTGGAGATTATCAGTGGGTTTCTTGTCCCAGGCTCTCATGTCTTCTTTAAAATAATTACGCAAGAGACCCCACAGGTGGCGTCGCAGTGGGTCCTGTCTCTCTTACTGCTGTCTTGTAGCAGGATGCCTCTTCTTAATGGCTGCAACACGTGACCAACTGTCTCTAGGGAGATTCTGGGGTTTACCTCTCCATCTATTTGGCAGCTTATTCTTCCTGTCAGTCATTTGTTCAATGGCTGAGGTGTAGAACTGATGGGAATCAGAGATTATGTCTCCATACTGTCATGCTTTGAAAGCCACCTCACACACAGCTGGTCTTGTGTCATCATCAAAACACCCCCTGAAGGAGAATATATGGGCATGTGCTGCTGGTACAGCTTGTGGAAACCTCCAGAATATTTGTGTATCGCACAGAACATCATCAGGATTTGTAAGTCCATCTTTATCAGAGATCACCTCTCACACAGCTATTTCTCTCAAGTATGTGATGGCTTTCTCAAGAGTGGGTGTTTTGCTTCGGCACCATTCGATGTCACCCTTGTGGGGGTATCTCTCTCTCACAGCTGAAAGAAGTCAGTCCCACAGGGTGGTAGTTCCCATCTTACTGCCAAGTGCTCTACCAATACCAGCATCTCTGGCCAGGGATCCCAACTGCTTGGCTTCTCTCTCATCCACGTTATAAGTTTCAGCTCCACTATCAAAGCATCGGAGCAGCCAAGGAAGAATTCCCTCACCATCAGTGCGGGTGAAGTCCTTTCTCATGAGGCGCAGTTCCTTCATAGAGAAAGGCTGGACAATGTCATTGTCGTCATCTGATTGAGGAGGGCCTGTTGGTTTACCTGCTTGAGAAGGGCCTGATTTTTTATCTGTTTGAGAAGTACCTGCTCCATCATCTTATTTAGAATCGTCTGCTTCCTCAGTTTCGGTCTCTGTCGTTGCCTGAAGAAACTCTGGATGTCTCAGATGGGAGCAGGTAAAAAGGGAGGAGCGTTTTGCCTTTGCTTTACTCCTGGTCACAGCATTAACTAGCTGGATTTGAATGGGAGTGGACTTTATCTTTGTAGAAGCAGTTGTTTTTGTAGCAGCACTTGTAGAGCCAGCTGTTTTTGTAGCAGTACGAATTGTTGCATCAGCAGCAGTGATGTTGGCAGCATCATGGGTGGTAGCAGCAACAGTGGCAGCAGCATTGCCTGTGGGGGATTGGCAGTGAGTGGAGCAACACCCCACCCTACATATCCACACTACATTATAAACATTCAGCAGAAGCATCCCCATTGCAACAGTGCTATTCAGATGAAGAGCTGAAGATGAGATGGTGGAGTTCAGGATCTTGTGCACTAGGAACAGAATACCAAGCAGGATCATGCCCCTGGACTTCAGCAGGGCCAACTTTTGCCTTTTCAAGCAATTGCTGGGGGAAATCCCATGAGACGGGGTACTAGAGGGTAAAGGAGCCCAGGATAGTTGGATAACATTCAAGGACTACTTCTTCCAAGCCCAAGATCAGAGCATCCCAATGGGTAGGAAATCAAGAAAGGGAGCCAGGAGACCCGCATGGTCAAAGATGGAACTGCTGGGCAAACTCAAATGGAAGAAGAGAGTCTACAGATCATGGAAGGAGGGGCTGGCCACTTAGGAGAAATATAAGACTGTTGTCAGAGGATGTAGGAAGGCAACTGGGAAAGCTATGGCCTCCTTGGAATGAAACCTTGAGACAGAGGCCAAGGACAACAGAAAAGACTTCTTCAGATTCAGCTTGAAAGAAAATGGAGAGGTAAAACTGAACCTGCTACTGGCATTACCAACATGGACCATTTTGTTCACTGTAGGATTTGTACTGTAACTTTACACATACAGTGCCCCCATAAAGATCAGTATCAAAATGCCTAGGATCACTTGGCTGGTAATTATACGGTTGATTATGGCTACAGTTCTGTCGATAAATCATAAAACAATCACAAGAGCATCTCCACAGAGCAGTATGATCTTGGCTGTATACCACATGTACAATTGCATGTTTGGAAAAAGGTCCAGCAGATTAATTGCAGAAAGTGTCTGTTCAGTTTTCAGTCCATCATGAAATTCAGCAGAACTGTTGCCCATTGCTATTTGAGGGATTCCTCCCATCAGAGATGGAATTTTGAACACTCCCAATTAATGAATATGTATAACCTGGGCTTAAAATCGAGCCCCACATGAGCGCCAATAAATTGTTGTCACCGTTTGAGCCTCTCGCCTCCCCCAACCCCCAGCAAGTCCCACAGCACTCTCCTTAGCTGCGGACAGTCCCGAAAAATTCTGGACTGCTGCTGGAGAAAGCACAGTGTGATGAGGGTCAGGAGAGCTCAAGCCTAGGGGTTGACGGTGATGGATGGACGGAGTCCTCCCCAGACACTGGCCATGGACGGAAGAGAAGGGAAGAAGAAGCAGGAAGGAAGTTGTCTTCTGTGATCTCTGACCTTCCTCTGAGCTTACGTAGATATATGGAATGGAATATCTTTGGCCAATTTTGCTGTCTGTCTAATTCAGCCTCCTACACGAGAGGTCATAGATCTCCCCGTAGTGTCTGAGCCGGCAGAGTAAATGCGCGACCTTGAAGACCCAGCAGTTACAAAAACATTCCATTGTTATCAGCCGTAGTTGGAACACTCTAGTACTAGTTATAAGAAAGCTTACTGAAGGAAAAAAAATCAGTAAAAGGAAAATTGGCTTCATCCTGGCTCAAACCAGGACATTAGGGCAGTGGAACTGAATGTTAAAGCAATAATGCAAATAGATATCTTTATAAAATGCACAAATAATAGTAATTTAGTTGGCAGAGGTTAACCATTTAAATGCAAGCAACATACTTATTAATAGACCTTATCTAAAACAATTATTAAAAATAATACCTAGGTAAAATGATAATTCAACATTTGTAGTTATCTATATAGGATCTATCTATATCTATCTATCTATCTATCTATCTATCTATCTATCTATCTATCTATCTATATCTATATAGGATCGTAAGGTCTTAACATTCTAGAACTTTATGGTGAAAGATTCCTTAATGTTAAAACTGGCTAATAAACACATATAGGGACTTGATATCTCTCACCCTCTTATAGCCATAGTCGGGTGTCCCTTGTCTTGTTTCTCGAATTTGAAGGAGTAATCACTTGAGCAGGCATCTCCACTGGAGAGGAAAAGGTCCAGCACACCTCCTAGGGAAAGTGTACAGGAGTGTCTCTGATCAAGTATGGGACCAGGCTTTCATAGAATAAAGTGCATTGACTGCTGTCATTTAACTATTTAGCTGTACCTCCAAAATCTCTCATTGGAGAATAAAAGGAAAACAGTGGAAAAAGCCAAGGCAGCCCATTCCTCACCAAGCAAACTCTTTTGTTTATCTGTTCGTTCTTACTTTATCTCTGTTTTGGGCCTAGTTGTGACTAGGCTGGGCTCCGTGTTCTTAAAAACTGGAGAGCAGCTGGTGTTATGAACATCATCTCCGCCTGTTTGTACTTTCAAGGCTGTTACCAGTTCAGAGGTTGCTGGGCCTTTCCTGTGGGAATCCTTCCACTCCAGGCCTAGGGCTGTAAACTTGAGAGACAGAGAGTGATTGAATCACAAAGGGAAACTGAGGCAGGCACACTGAGATGGAGCATCCTTCTACAGGATCAAGAATCAAGCACCATACCAAATTAAGTGTGAGACGTGCTATGAAGCTTATCTGCTTTCTCTTGAAGAAAGCTTTATGAATGTAGCCAAAAGCCTGAACCTGAATCATACAGTACTGTGGTGTAGCAGGACAGTCCATCTCTCAATATGCCTGCCTCAGTTTCCCTCTATGATTCAAATTGCTTTTTGTCTCTTGGTTTTGCAGGCCCAGGCCTGGAGTGAAAGATTCCCATGGAAAAGGCTTAGCAAACTCTGACCTGGTAACAGCCTTGAAAGTACAGAGGCCAAGTTCATGTTCATAACACGAGCTGCTCTCTGGTGTTAAATAACACGGAGCCCAGCCTAGCCACATCTAGGCCCAAAATGGAGATAAAGTAAGAATGAACAGAGAAACAAAAGAGTTTGCTTGGTGAGAACATGGCCTTCATGGGCTTTCCACTGTTTTCCTTTTATTCTCCAATGAGATATTTCAGACATACGGCTAAATAGTTAAATGACAGCAGTCAATCCACTTTATTTTATAAAAGCTTGGTCCCATCTTTGATCAGGAGACATCTGTCACTTTTCAAGGAGATGTGCTGGACCTTCTCCTCTCCAGCGGAGACACCTGCCAGAGAGATTAATTCTTGAGAATTAAGATCCACCCAGGGGATCCACCTCCCTTATTGTCTTCATTAGTTAACTTAATATTAAGCAATCTTTCATCATTAAGTTTTAAATTTTAAGATCGTAGGATAATTTTTAAGTTGATAATTAATGTTCTAGGCCTAGTATAAAACTCAGTAATAAGTAAGTTGCCAACATTTAAATTGTTAACCTTTATTGTTTGATCTAACTACTAGTAGTACATTTTATTGTTAAGATACCTTTTGCATTCGAACCTCAATTTTTGTTCCGATCTCCCAATTTCCCCACAATTTGAGAGTACTTGTGCCTTCTACTTTAAAACGGTTAAGTCCCTGGTGCTGTTTGCAATAAATCTTGTTCCGTGCATATACATCCCATCAGAAAAGACTTCTTCAGAAAGCAGTCCCATAGAGAAGGACCTTGGGGTCCTGGTGGACAATAAGTTATACATGGAACAGCAAGGTGCCCTTATGGCCAAGAAGGCAAATAGTACCTTGGGATGTATTAAGAACAGTGTGGCCAGCAGGTCAAGGGAAGCTCTCCTCCTCCTCTACTCTGCCCTCATAAGACCACATCTGGAGTATTCTGTCCAGTTCTGGGCTCCCCAGTTCAAGAGGGATAGGGGTATGCTGGAAAGAGTCCAACAGAGAGCTGCAAGGATGATTAGGGGACTGGAACATCTGTCATACGAGGAAAGGCTAAGAGACCTGGGGCTGTTTAGTCTTAAGAAGAGAAGACCTTATTAATGTCTACAAATATCTGAAGGGTGGATGTCAAGAATGGGCCAGTCTCTTTTCAGTGGTGCCCTGTGATAGGACAAGGGGAAACAGCACCAAATTGCAACACAGGAAGTTCCACCTCAACATGAGGAAAAACTTTACTGTGAGGGTGACAGAGTACTTGAACAGGCTACCCAGGGAGGTTGTGCAGTCTCCTTCTCTGGAGACTTTCAAAACCCGCCTGGACATGTTCCTGTGTGATCTGCCCTAGGTGTTCTTGCTGCAGCAGGGAGGTTGGACTCAATGATCTTCAGACGTCCCTTCCAACCCCTATGATTCTATGATTCTATCATTCTATGAAATACATTGAAAACAAAACTAACACTAGTGGCAATATAGGCCCACTGCTGAATGAGGTGGGTGTCCTGGTGACGGAGAATACAAAAGAAGGCGGAGGTACTGAATGCCTTCTTTGTCTCTGTCTACACTGCTGGAGACTGTCCTCAGGAGCCCCAGACCCCTGAGGCCCCAGAGGAAGTCAGGATAAAGGAGGAGCTTGCCTTGGTTGATGAGGACTGTTTTAGGGATCAGTTAAGCAATCTGGACATCCATAAATCCATGGGTCCTCATGGGATGCCCTCATGGGTGCTGAGGGAGCTGGCAGAAGTCATTGCTAGGCCACTCTCCATCATCTTTGGTAAGTCATGGGGAACAGGAGAGGTGCCTGAGGACTGGAGGAAAACAAATGTCACTCCAGTCTTCAAAAAGGGTAAGAAGGAGGACCTGGGTAACTATAGACCAGTCAGCCTCACCTCCATCCCTGGAAAGGTGATGGAACAACTTATCTTTGGCACTGTCTCTAGGCATATCAAGGATGAGGGAGTCATTAAGAGCAGTCAACATGGTTTTACCAAGGGGAAGTAATGTTTAACCAACCTGATAGCCTTTTATGAGAATGTAACTAGGTGGATAGATGATGGTAGAGCAGTGGATCTGTGTGGGAAACTGTCCTTTTCTTCCCCACATAAGTCTAAACAAAATGTCTTTTAAGCCAGCGAAGGCCTCTCCTGATTATCCCCAGCTAACGAACTAAAACAGACTCGCTTCTCAAGGACAACTGAACCCAAAACAACAGCTGTGGTCCGGGACAGAAAGGATGGACGACAAGCCATCCTGTGCCCCTGGCAGTCACCGCCTTGAAGTGGGGCTCACGGATGCTCATTGGCTCTGGACAGTGACACTGACTGGACCGGTGGGTCAGGGGGTATAAAAGGTGGCGAGGGCAGCAGGTGGGCCCTTCCCTCCTCCCTGAGGCCCGTTCGGACGCTTTCTGCGTGGGACACCCCCCTGCTTCGGACACTGGTGCTGGGACCCTGCCTGCCTGCCTGCCCCGGGTCCAGCCTGAGCCTCAGCGCCGAGCGTGCCAGGGTCCCGAGCCCTGGGGTCGGGGCCGGAGCCCCCTCCCCGTGTTGCTGCCGCTGGAGAAGAAACCAACGGGCGCTGCACCCGCTGCCGAGAGGCTGCCCCTCCGACACCACGGACCTGCCGTCCTGCCTTCCGGCCACCGACCGACGCTGGACAAGCCGCCGGAGGGTAACATCACCTCACACACACACACACACACACACACACACACATATTCCTTTCCTCATACTTGCACACACAGCGCGACCTCTTAAGGAGGACCGGCATTGGGTTTCCTTCCCTCCTCCCTCCTCCCTTTGATCCTTCATCCTCTCCCTTAAAAGCACCTTTGCATTGCCTCCCTAAAGGACACTTTCTCACCACATACATATTGATATCCCTGGTAGCCATTCACACCTGTATTGTCCCCGAACATCATCCCTCGGTTTGTGTTAACCCTTAATAAGCCTATTAGTTTGTGGAGTAAATCTTGGCTTTAGAGGCAATTTCTGAGCGTGGTGGGGTGGGGGTGCTCTCTAGCTACCACCCGGAAATACGGTCCCACGGTGGCCGTTGCTCCGTGAGAGGCAGCGCCGCGTGTGACCCTCGGGCTCATTCACAGACCCCTCCACATTGAGAGGGGGAGTCGCAAAAGTATCCTGACAGCCGGTAGCCCCCCGGTACCGGCTTGCGACATCTGGTGTCAGGAGTGGGATAACGGGGGTCGTTAGAAGCCCCCCACGCTCTGAAATTGCTTAACTAGTAAAAAAAAAAAAAAAAAAAAAAATTAATTAATTAATTATATAAAAGAAAATGGCTACCAAGGGGGATATAGGTGATGCAGATGCTGTAAGTGCTGGTGCAGAAAATGTAGAAAATGAAATTAGTGGGGAAAGCACTGAAGTTCAGGAGGCGCCATTTTCATCTCCCTCTAGTTTTGAGGAGGAATTGCAGAAATGGGCATTTGTGCGTCCCTTCTGGGAGCACCTTAAGAGGCGCGGGTACGCTATACAGAGGGAGCAGTACAAAGTGATTTACGATGCCTACATGGGGGGAGACCTCAGTAGACTCGCAAATTACATCATGACTTTGGAAGATGGTACTCCTCTGTCTAAAGAGCTTAAAAAGGAGATTAAGAAACATGGGCTTGATTTCATCAATGCCCGAAATTTCTTTATCCTGGCCATGGTGGTGCAGCAAGCAAAGGAGGGATTACAGCAAAGAACTGAAGGGTTACAGCGAGAGAATAAAGAGTTGCAGCAAAGAATTGAAGGATTGCAGCAAAAACCCGAAGAGTTGCAGCAAGAGATTGAATGGTTGCAACAAGAGATTGAAGGGTTGCAGCAAGAGAATATAAAGTTGCAGCAAAGAATTGAAGGGTTGCAGCGAGAAATTGAAGGGTTAAGAAAGCAGGGAAAGGAGAGAACTGGTGCCACCCTGTCTCACTTAGGTGATAAATGTGGGGAACTTGCTAATTGCGAGGATTCCTCAGGTTCTGGTAGTCAGGATACTGAGGTCTTGGATGACGTTAACACACTAAAGAAATGTAAGCCCGTAAACTCTGAGCAATCAAATAGGAAAAGTGTGAGTTTTCATTTTGGGACAGAAAAGCAGCGCCCGATTTTGGAATCAAAGCCACAGCCGCAAGAGCAGCAAGCCCCCGCACAGCTGCAGCCCCCCCTCTCCAGGGAGCAGGAGGAGGGACTAAGGGCAGATTTTAGGATATTACATGAGGCAGTTAAGGACTTCATGACACATAACACTCAAAGAATTAGCAATTTGGAGATAAATGTCCATAAAGTTTCCACGATTGTGGACAACAGGTTTAGTGATTTGGAGATGGATATTCACCATAGCATTCGAAGGATTGGTGAATTGGAGAAATATGTCCACCGACTTCCCATAAATAGGGACAAAGTCCCAACTAATTTACCTTCTCACTATACCGGTTCTGAAGATGAGGAGGAGGAGAGAATAGAGCATAAACAACTGCGCCCGGTTATGAGAATGACTTTTTCTCTTGATGAAGATACTGGTAGGAAGAAAGATAAGGTAGTCAAGGAAATAGCTTACACACCATTAGAATTGGCACAAATTAGAAAACAATACAGCAGGCGCCCATCTGAGACAGAAGCTGAATATGTAATGAGAGTGTCCCTCACAGGAGGAGACGAGATCAGATTAAGTGAACAAGAAGCTAGAGGGTACTGGGGATCTGGAATTATTCTAACGACTGGAGATGGGGGACACCCCTGGTCCCTAACCCAGTGAGCAGCTTTCTTTGTTGGCTCGACTGATCCCCTTAGCAGAGGAGAGCCGAGGACCCTGCGGGGGGGCTATTCTAACATTTTGGACAATGTCCAAAAGGCTGCTGCAATTCAAATGATTTATGACCATGATTTAGTACCAGATCAAGAAAGTCCTATGAATCTTCGAGTGAAACCAGACAGAATGAAGGCCTTAATCAGGGGGCTCCCTCTGTTACTTAAAGAGGCAGCCGTGAAAATCAAACTTAGAATCGAAAACGGAGATCTGCGAGGATTTACATGGTCTGATTTGGCCAAAGAATTGATAAAATACGGCAAGGAATATGAGGATACATCTGATTCTGAAGATGTTCCCAAGCCTTCTGCAGCCAGACAAAGGATTCGACCCTCCTATGCTGATGTGGCTGCCAGGTCACCCCGGAATCCTCCTAAGCAGCGGGAGAAATCACGGGGTGACTGGACAGTCGTGGATAGATCTAAAAACACCAGAAAGCCAAACATCACCCATAAAAGCCAGTACCCTGAAAACAAAAGTGCTTCATCTCGAGATGATGACAAAGGGCCCTACGCTAAGCTTAAGGAGGAAGCCAGGCGTAAAGGTATCCCATCGAAGCTTTTGTCTCAGGATTATTCTTATCAGCTTCTGAAAGACCTGGTAGAAAGTTGGCCTACACGGCCCAGCTCAAGGTCTAATTCAAGAGACAGATCCAGGGAAAAAACCAACAAGTCGGGAAACTAAATAGCCCTCCTTCTGCCAAGAAAAAGAAATCAAAAAGAAAGAAAAAGAGACGGGGGGGGGAGAGGAAAACCAAAATTTTGACATAGGAAATCAAAATGATCAACAGGAAAATGACAAACAATCAGGCCCTAAAGCTCCCAACCCTCCAAGAGATTGGCAGAATGTACTACGATTAGTTCAAAACAAAAATGGGGACTTGGAGCTTACTTGTGCTGTTGGGCCAAGACGCTATCCTGTAACATTTGTGGTGGACACAGGAGCACAGATTTCCACGCTAAAAGCTGATGTAGCTGAACAATGTGGTATTAAACCAGCTAAAAAGCCAATATATGTAAGTGGAGCATTTGGTAACTCTGCTTTACAAAAAACAGCTAAAGTCACTTTAAATCTACCAGGAGAGGAAGAACCGATTCGGACTGAAATGATTGTGGGTGACATTCCTTACAATTTGTTAGGAATGGATGTTCTCTTGGGCCGAGCGTGGAGAGATGAGAACGGTCGCTACTGGAATTTTGGCACACCCACACTAAAGCTGAGGTTGCTACAACGTGCTCCCCGTCTGCCACAAAGCAGGATCACAAATATTAAGCAGTATTCCATTCCTGTTGCTGCTAAGGAAGGCATCAAAGAAGTCATTTCTGATCTAAAACAAAAGGGTATTATTGTGCCCTGTCGTTCACCATTTAACTCCCCAATTTGGCCTGTAAGAAAACCCAATGGTAAATGGAGAATGACAGTCGACTACAGGAAACTGAATGCCAATACAGATGCACTCACCGCTGCTGTACCTAACATTGCTGATCTGGTGTTAGAGATCCAGGAAGCAGCACACCCAGTGCTGGCCTCCCTGGACATAAAGGATATGTTCTTCCAAATCCCTATTGATCCTGAGGACCAGAAATATTTTGCCTTCACTTGGGATGGGGTGCAGTACACTTTCACAAGGTTGCCCCAGGGATATAAACACTCACCCACACTAGCTCATCACGCGCTTGCGTGTGAACTGGAAAACATTCCAGAAATCAGAAATAATTCCAAGGTAAAAATCTATCAATACATAGATGATGTGCTGGTAGGGGGCCAGAGTGAGGGGGAGGTAAAAGCAGTTTATGATGCTATCATCAAGCATCTCACCGATATGCAAATAGAAATCCCTGAAGAGAAAAAGCAACCTCCATCCCAAGAGGCAAAATTTCTGGGAATAAGATGGAAAGGGGGGACCTGGAATATTCCTTCCAATACTTTATCTTACTTAGGAGAGATAAAGGCACCCACCAATAAGAAAGAACTACAAGGAATACTAGGAACCTTCCAGTATTGGAGAAAGCATATCCCAGACCTATCCATCATAGCACGTCCTCTTTTTGATCTATTAAAGAAAAATCGTCACTGGGAATGGGATCAATCTCATGATGAGGCCCTTGAACTGTTGTTATTGGAGGCGCAGACATACCAAACTCTGGGGCCCCTTTACCCGGAGGATCCAATAATAATAGAGTGGGGGTTTTCAACCAGTGCCCTATCATATCATTTTTGGCAACAGGGACCTACTGGGAGTACTCGACCAATTGGCTTTTACTCTCAGTCATTGAAAGATTCAGAAAAACGATATTCTGTTCTGGAAAAGGGATTGCTAACAGTGTGTACAGCACTAAAAGAAATCAGCAAGATCATTAAAAAACAAAAAGTAATTCTTCGAGGCCCCTTCAAGGTAGTTAACCAAGTACTGTCTGGAAAGGCCCCTCCAGAAGGAATATCCCAAAAGGGTACAATCAGAAAATGGTATAGTCAAATTGAGTACTATTCTGGACTGTTCCAACTTGAAGAAGGCCCAGATAAACAATTGAAAATCCAGGAACAAATTGAATCTACAAATGAAAAGGATCTGATAATGAAAGTTCCCAGTCCTATCAAAGAAGCCCCAAAATATAGAAGTGAACTGGTTAATGCTTGGTTCACAGATGCTTCATCCCGAAGAGAAGGGAAAACTTGGTTGTTCAAATCTGCTGCAGTTAAACCTGCCACAGGCGAACAAATCATAAACCAAGATAAAGGCAGTGCCCAAGTGGGAAAATTGGACGCTGTTCTTAATGTTTTCCTAAAAGAAAAAGCCTCCAAGGACGCTGTGTACATTTACACAGACTCCTTTGCGGTTTTTAAAGGCTGTGTGGAATGGATTACTTTCTGGGAAAGTAACAATTGGGAAATTAACGGAGTGCCTGTCTGGCATAAAGAGAAGTGGCAACAAATTCTGAAAATTGCCAAAAAGAATCCTAATTTTCATGTAGGATGGGTACCTTCACACCAAGCTGCTCTAAAAGACGAAGCCAGTAAGTGGAATAACTATGTTGATGAGCTAGCCAGGATTGATGTGAAGGAAATCCGATTAGCTATCACAGAAGGAGAAAATCAGGAATGGAAAAGATTGCTCGAATGGCTTCACTGTAAGAGGGGCCATTCAGGAATCCTTGATCTATACAAAGAGGCACAAGCCCGGGGATGGCCTGTTACCCGTGAGCAGTGCAAAACAGTCATCTCCTCATGTGATCTTTGCAAAATTAGACTTGGGGAACATCCCCTAACAACTGACACTCTGCATATCAGGGAAGGAAAACCCTTGTGGTCCACATGGCAGGTGGACTACATCGGTCCCTTCCGAAGATCAGGAAACAAACAATATGTGATTGCGATTGTGGAAGTGGTGTCAGGATTGACCTGTGCCGAAGCTGTTTCTAAGGCAAATGGTGAAAACACGGTTTGCTTCTTAGAAAAGATCTTTGGAATTCTACCTAAACCCACAAATATCCAATCTGACAATGGAACTCACTTCACCTCACACCTTGTACAACAGTGGGCTAAGAGGGAAGGTATTCAATGGACATTTCATGTCCCGTACTACCCACAAGCCAATGGAATAGTGGAATGCACTAATGGGTTAATTAAAAGCCTTATTCGCCCACAGGACTCGAAATGGGATGAAAGGTTAAGGTATGCAGTCACTACTATAAACAATAGGTGGGGGGTGAACGGGTGCCCCCGCCTGAATGCCTTTTTCCCTGAGTTACCCACTCAAGATCACAGAAAAAATAAAAGGTCTTTTAAGCAATCTAAAACTCCTCTCCATCCTGGACAAATTGGCCTGGCAAATTTGCCACACATTGGTAAGGTCAAGCTCACCTTACAAACACCGGTGAATTCAAATACATGGGTTGCATCTGATTTAAATGACAAGCAACACAAAATCAGTACAAGGTGGATAATTCATGTTGAGTAAATCGGTGTTTCAGTTTTGTATGTGTGTTTGTATCTCTGTGTATTTATGTCTAACGATGTTAATCAATATATTGCAAAGCATGACAGCTTAAAGAGCCACAGACATCCTGGTGGCAGTACCAGGCCTGATCAACCTGCTACTGGACTCCAGAGGAGCTACTTTGTGACCGCTGTGGGACTGATCACCCCATGGCCTAAACAAGGTGCTCTGTAATATTGTCTCCTTCTGTACTTGCCTTTGAGTTGCTGTTTGCAATATATTATCTTGGATGGAAATCAGAACATTATTACAAAACTCACTGAAGTGACAAGAACTTGATTCAAGTTTGGGAATTCCCTAAATAATCTATTTTTCTTTTCTTTTTTTTTTCCCAATAGAATTGAAAATTGAGTTTGTGTTATAATAACTGCAATTATTCTATTCCTAGTCTTGTACCCATGTGTAGCCAGCGTTATGTCCTTCCTGAATGAACTGTGCTCGAGCAAGACGACTTTACTCAAGATTCCCAGTGATCGAGTCTGATACTGCAGCTGGGATTCAAGGGTGAATGATAATATAAATGCTCTCTTCTGGTTCAATAATAACCATTGAGCAATCTGATGACTGCCAAAAATAACAAGAGTTTGACATGTTGATAAGAATGTGGTTTAGACTAGATGATTGGTAAATCTAGGTGTTTTCAATGTGTGTATAACTTATCTGTTAAAACTAGTAATAATTAGTGATCATAGAGCTTTTGAAGATATGTTAGATTGTTAGACATGTGATTGTATATACTTATACTATATGGGAATTGTTCCCTTGTCCATACATATGTGTATTCCAGCCAACACCCACGGAGGGTGAGGATCAAATGTGGAGGAGAAGGATTTGGGCAGGAATCCAGATATAATATACATTTATGCACATAAAACTTAACTCTACACCTTGCTGCCTTAAAAGCCACGGGGTGAGATGTGGGAAACTGTCCTTTTCTTCCCCACATAAGTCTAAACAAAATGTCTTTTAAGCCAGCGAAGGCCTCTCCTGATTATCCCCAGCTAACGAACTAAAACAGACTTGCTTCTCAAGGACAACTGAACCCAAAACAACAGCTGTGGTCCGGGACAGAAAGGATGGGCGACAAGCCATCCTGTGCCCCTGGCAGTCACCGCCTTAAAGTGGGGCTCGTGGACGCTCATTGGCTCTGGACAGTGACACTGACTGGACCGGTGGGTCAGGGGGTATAAAAGGTGGCGAGGGCAGCAGGTGGGCCCTTCCCTCCTCCCCGAGGCCCGTTCGGACGCTTTCTGCGTGGGACACCCCCCTGCTTCGGACACTGGTGCTGGGACCCTGCCTGCCTGCCTGCCCCGGGTCCAGCCTGAGCCTCAGCGCCGAGCGTGCCGGGGTCCCGAGCCCTGGGGTCGGGGCCGGAGCCCCCTCCCCGTGTTGCTGCCGCTGGAGAAGAAACCAACGGGCGCTGCACCCGCTGCCGAGAGGCTGCCCCTCCGACACCACGGACCTGCCGTCCTGCCTTCCGGCCACCGACCGACGCTGGACAAGCCGCCGGAGGGTAACATCACCTCACACACACACACACATATTCCTTTCCTCATACTTGCACACACAGGGCGACCTCTTGGGTTTCCTTCCCTCCTCCCTCCTCCCTTTGATCCTTAATCCTCTCCCTTAAAAGCACCTTTGCATTGCCTCCCTAAAGGACACTTTCTCACCACATACATATTGATATCCCTGGTAGCCATTCACACCTGTATTGTCCCCGAACATCATCCCTCGGTTTGTGTTAACCCTTAATAAGCCTATTAGTTTGTGGAGTAAATCTTGGCTTTAGAGGCAATTTCTGAGCGTGGTGGGGTGGGGGTGCTCTCTAGCTACCACCCGGAAATACGGTCCCACGGTGGCCGTTCCTCCGTGAGAGGCAGCGCCGCGTGTGACCCTCGGGCTCATTCACAGACCCCTCCACATTGAGAGGGGGAGTGTCCTGGCTTGAGCCAGGATTAAGCCAATTTTTCTTTTCACTGATTTTTTTTTCCTTCAGTAAGCTTTCTTGTAACTAGCAACTGTGTGTTCTGCTAGGCTGATAAGACAGTGGAATGTTTTTCTAACTACTGAGGTCTCAAGGTTACACCTTCACTCCGCCGGCTCAGACACTATGGGGAGATCTCTGACCCCCCCGTGGGAGGCTGAATTAGACAGACAGCAAAATTGGCCAAAGATATTCCATTCCATATATCTACGTAAGCTCAGAGGAAGGACAGAGATCTTAGAAGACAGCTTCCTCCTTCTTCTCGCCGTTCTCTTCCGTCCATGGCCGGCGTCCAGGGAGGACTCTGCTCATCCATCACCGCCGACCCTTAGGCTCGAGCTCTCCTGACCCTCATAACTCTCCACTTTTCTCCAGCAGCGGCTCCGGGATTTCTCGGGACTCTTGCCAGCTCAGGGGAGTGCTGTGGGAGTTGCTGGGGGTGGGGGGAGGCGAGAGGCTTTTGCCCATATCTGAATATATCTGTATATAATTGTATATATTTTCTTGTGTGATTCATTAGTGTTTTAATTAAAGCTGTGTAGTTTAGTTTTCAATCCAGCCAAGTCTCTCTCCTTTTCTCTCTCTCCTTCCCTAACTGGGTGGGGGGGGGGAGGGGATCGAGAGCATTGTTGTCGGACCTGAGTCAAACCGTGACAACAATTTAATTGGCGCCCAACGTGGGGCTTGATTTTAAGCCCAGATTACACATTTTCATCAATTGGGAGTGTCCAAAATTCCATCTCTGAAGGGAGGAATCCCTCAGAGAGCAATGAGCAATAATTCTGCTGAGTGTGCTGACGGATTGAAAACTGAACAGACACTTGCTGCAATGAATCTACTGGATCTTTTTCCAAACCTGCAATTGTACATGTGGTATGTAGCTGAGGGCATTCTGCTCTTTGTAGCTGCTCTTGTGATTCTTTTGTGGTTTATTGACAGAACTGTAGCCATAATCAACCGTATCATTACCAGCCTAGTGATCCTAGGGATGATGATACTGTTCTCTATGGGGTCACTGTATGTGTACGGTTACACTGCTAGTCCTACTGGTACAACTCCTAAAGTGAATAGAACGGTCCATGTTGGTAACAGCAATAGCTGGTTCAATTTTACCTCTCCATATTCTCTCAAGCTGAATCTCCCAGCTCTTGATGTGAATAGTATGGTTGCAGTGGGGATGTTTTTGCTAAATGTTTATAATATATTGTGGATGCGTAGGGCCAGATGTTGTTCTGCTCACTGCCACTCCCCCACAGGCAATGTTGCTGCCACTGCTGCTGCCAACACCACTGCTGCCAATACCACCACTCCTGCTGCTACAAAAACAACTGCTTCTACAAAGAAAAAGCCTGATCCATCGCGAACCAAGCTAGTTAACCCTGTGACTAGGAGCAAGGCAAAGACAAAAGCAGCAGAAAGTGAGGGTGAGGAAGAAGAGGATCCTAATACAGTTGATGGAGCAGGTACCTCTCAGACAGAGGCTGACGGTGAGGAAGGGAAGGATTCTAAATCAGATGATGGAGCAGGTACCTCTCAGACAGATAAAAAACCAGGCCACTCTCAGACAGATAAAAAACCAAGCCACTCTCAAGCCAATAAAAGAACAGCAGGTCCTCCTCAATCAGATGACGACGATGACCTTGCCCACCCTTTCTCTATGAAAGAACTGCGCCTCATGAGAAAGGACTTCACCCGCATTGATGGTGAGGGAATCCTTCCTTGGCTGCTCCGATGCTTTGATAGTGGTGCTGAGACCTACAATGTGGATGAGAGAGAAGCCAAGCAGTTGGGATCCCTGGCCAGAGATGCTGGTATTGACAGAGCACTTAGTAGTAAGACAGGAACTACTACCCTGTGGGACCGACTTCTTTCAGCTGTGAGAGAGAGATATCCCCACAAGGGTGACATCGGATGGCGCCGAAGCAGAACGCCCACTCTCGAGAAAGCCATCACCTACTTGAGAGAGATTGCTGTGCGAGAAGTGATCTATAATAACGATGGAATCACAGATCCTGATGATGTTGAGTGTGACACACAAATGTTCCGGAAGTTTGTTCAGGCTGTACCAGCAGCGCATGCCCATATATTCTCCTTCATGGGATGTTTTGAAGGTTACGAAAGACCAACTGTACGTGAGGTAACTGTTAAAGCACGACAGTATGGAGACATCCTCTCTGATTCCCTTTACTTCCAAACCTCAGCCGTTAAGAAAATGGTTGACAGGAAGTATAAGATGCCAAATGGAAGTAAACTCCAGACTCTTCCTAGAGACAACTGGTCACGTGTTGCAGCCATTAAGAAGAGACGTCCTGCTACGAGACAGCAGCAAGGAAGACAGGACTCACTGCGACGCCACCTGTGGTCTCTCTTGAAAAATCATTTTAGAGAGGACATGAGAGTCTGGGACAAGAAACCCACTGATATGCTCCAGTTACGTGTGCAAGAGCTTCTAAACAGAACAAAGCCAGGAGATGGTTCTTCCAAGAAGAAGGTTGCACCAGTCAACAACCAGGATGGTTCATCGAGCTCTAGTGCTCAACCCTAGGGATGCCCTGCCTCCAGCCAGGAGGAGGAGAGGGACAACCGAGTTTATTGGACTGTGTGGATTCGGTGGCCTGGCACGTCAGAACCACAAAGATATAAAGCTTTGGTGGACACTGGTGCACAGTGCACTCTAATGCCATCGAATCATAAAGGGACAAACCCTGTCACTATCTCTGGAGTGACAGGAGGTTCTCAACAACTGACTGTTGTGGAGGCCGGTGTGAGCCTCACTGGTAAGGAGTGGCAAACGCACCCTATAGTGACTGGCCCAGGTGCTCCGTGCATCCTTGGCATAGACTATCTTAGGAAAGGATACTTCCGTGACCCGAAAGGGTACCGGTGGGCCTTTGGTATAGCAGCTGTAGAGACTGAGGACACTGAACAGCTGCGTACTTTGTCTGGCCTTTCAGATGACCCTTCTGTAGTAGGGTTGCTGGAGGTTGAAGACCAACAGGTGCCAATTGCCACTTCAACAGTGCATAGACGACAGTATCGCACCAACAGAGACTCTGTGATCCCCATTCATAAGCTGATTCGGCAATTGGAAAGCCAAGGTGTGATTAGCAGGACTCATTCACCCTTCAATAGTCCTATCTGGCCAGTGCGAAAGCCTGATGGCGAGTGGAGGCTGACAGTGGACTATCGTGGCCTGAATGAGGTGACACCACCACTTAGTGCTGCTGTACCGGACATGCTAGAGCTTCAGTATGAGTTGGAGTCAAAAGCAGCTAGGTGGTATGCCACTATTGACATTGCTCATGCATTCTTCTCTATTCCCATAGCACCAGAGTGCAGGCCACAGTTTGCTTTCACCTGGAGGGGAGTCCAGTACACCTGGAATCGACTGCCCCAGGGGTGGAAACACAGCTCAACCATTTGCCATGGACTGATCCATGCTGCACTGGAGAAGGGTGGAGCTCCAGAACACCTGCAGTACATTGATGACATCATTGTGTGGGGTGACACATCAGAAGAAGTTTTTGAGAAAGGTAAAAAGATAATCCAAATTCTTCTGGATGCTGGTTTTGCTGTAAAAAGAAGCAAGGTCAAGGGACCTTCGCGAGAGATCCAGTTCCTGGGAATCAAGTGGCAAGATGGTCGTCGCCAGATCCCAATGGATGTGATTAACAAAGTAACAGCTATGGCCCCACCATCAACTAAAAAGGACACTCAAACCTTTTTAGGGACTGTTGGTTTTTGGAGAATGCATATTCCATGTTACAGTGAAATTGTGAAACCTCTCTATGAGGTGACCAGAAAGAAGAATGATTTCAAATGGGGTCCTGACCAACAGAAAGCTTTTGAGCAGATCAAGAAGGAGATTGCGCAGGCAATGGCCCTTGGACCGGTTCGAACAGGGCCAGACATCAAGAACGTGCTCTACACTGCAGCCGGACACAATGGTCCCAACTGGAGCCTCTGGCAGAAAGCACCAGGGGAAACTCAAGGTCGACCCCTGGGATTCTGGAGCCGGAGCTACAGAGGTTCCGAGGCCAATTACACAACAACTGAGAAGGAGATACTTGCAGCATATGAAGGAGTTAGAGCCGCTTCAGAAGTGATTGGCACTGAAGCACAGCTCTTTCTGGCGCCCAGGCTACCGGTGCTGAGATTCATGTTCCAGAATAACCTTTCTCCTGTCCATCATGCCACCGATGTGACTTGGAGTAAATGGACTGCTTTGATCACCCAAAGAGCCCGAATAGGGAAACCTAATCGTCCAGGTATTGTGGAAGCAATTACAAACTGGCCAGAAGGCACCCACTTTGGAATGCCACCACAAGAAGTGGTGAGACGAGCTCAAGAAGCTCCACCATATGATCATCTACCAGAGACTGAGAAACAATTTGCTCTTTTCACCGATGGCTCCTGTCGTCTTGTAGGGAACCACCGGAAGTGGAAAGCTGCCGTGTGGAGTCCTACACGACTGGTTGCACAAGCAGCTGAAGGAGAAGGTGAATCGAGTCAGTTTGCAGAGGTAAAAGCCATCCAGCTGGCTTTGGACATTGCTGAGCGAGAGGGGTGGCCGAGACTCTACCTCTACACTGACTCGTGGATGGCAGCAAATGCCTTGTGGGGTTGGCTAAAACAGTGGCAGCAGAATAACTGGCAGCGAAAGGGTAAACCTATTTGGGTTGCTGACCTGTGGAAAGACATTGCAGCTCGGATAGAGAAACTGGAGGTAAAAGTGCGTCATGTAGATGCACATGTGCCTCTGAGTCGAGCCACTGAGGAACATCGACACAACCAACGAGCAGATGAGGCTGCCCAAGTGTTCCAAGTAGACTTAGACTGGGAACACAAGGGTGAGCTTTTTCTGGCTCGGTGGGCCCATGATGCTTCAGGTCATCAGGGCAGAGACGCAACATACAAATGGGCTCGTGACCGAGGGGTGGACTTAACCATGGACACTATTGCACAGGTGATCCATGACTGTGAGACATGTGCTGCAATTAAGCAGGCAAAACGGTTGAAACCTTTGTGGTATGAGGGGAGGTGGTCAAAGTACAGATTTGGAGAGGCCTGGCAAATTGACTACATCACACTTCCTCAGAGCCGCCAGGGTAAGCGCTATGTGCTTACAATGGTGGAAACAAGTACAGGATGGTTGGAGACATATCCTGTGCCTCATGCCACAGCCAGGAATACTATTCTGGGTCTTGAGAAGAAAATTTTGTGGAGACATGGTACTCCAGAGAGAATTGAATCAGACAATGGGACTCATTTCAAAAACAGTCTTGTCACTGACTGGGCTAAAGAGCATGGTATTGAATGGATCTACCATATCCCATACTATGCACAGGCCTCAGGGAAAGTTGAAAGGTACAATGGTCTGTTGAAGGCTACCCTAAAGGCAATGGGTGGTGGAACCTTCAAAAACTGGGATAAAAATTTGGCAAAGGCCACCTGGTTGGTTAATACCAGGGGATCCATCAATCGGGCTGGTCCTGCCCAGTCAGACCTTTTGCATACTACAGATGGGGATAAAGTCCCTGTGGTATGTGAAAGAAACCTGCTGGGTAAAAGTGTTTGGGTCTATCCTGCTTCAGGCAAAGGTAAACCTGTCAGGGGTATTGCTTTTGCTCAGGGACCTGGACATACCTGGTGTGTGATGATGGAGGATGGTGAAGTACAATATGTACCTCAAGGTAATCTGACTTTGGGAGAGAATCCTTAATTTGACAGCTGGTAATGTATAGAGCCTGTATGTAATATATGGTATGGAATAAGGGGTGGAATGTCCTGGCTTGAGCCAGGATTAAGCCAATTTTTCTTTTCACTGATTTTTTTTTCCTTCAGTAAGCTTTCTTGTAACTAGCAACTGTGTGTTCTGCTAGGCTGATAAGACAGTGGAATGTTTTTCTAACTACTGAGGCTTCAAGGTTACACCTTCACTCCGCCGGCTCAGACACTATGGGGAGATCTCTGACCCCCCCGTGGGAGGCTGAATTAGACAGACAGCAAAATTGGCCAAAGATATTCCATTCCATATATCTACGTAAGCTCAGAGGAAGGACAGAGATCTTAGAAGACAGCTTCCTCCTTCTTCTCGCCGTTCTCTTCCGTCCATGGCCGGCGTCCAGGGAGGACTCTGCTCATCCATCACCGCCGACCCTTAGGCTCGAGCTCTCCTGACCCTCATAACTCTCCACTTTTCTCCAGCAGCGGCTCCGGGATTTCTCGGGACTCTTGCCAGCTCAGGGGAGTGCTGTGGGAGTTGCTGGGGGTGGGGGGAGGCGAGAGGCTTTTGCCCATATCTGAATATATCTGTATATAATTGTATATATTTTCTTGTGTGATTCATTAGTGTTTTAATTAAAGCTGTGTAGTTTAGTTTTCAATCCAGCCAAGTCTCTCTCCTTTTCTCTCTCTCCTTCCCTAACTGGGTGGGGGGGGGAGGGGATCGAGAGCATTGTTGTCGGACCTGAGTCAAACCGTGTCGCAAAAGTATCCTGACAGCCGGTAGCCCCCTGGTACCGGCTTGCGACAATCTGGTTTATCTTGATTTCCGTAAAGCATTAGACACTGTTTCCCACAGCATCCTCACAGCTAAACTGAGGAAGTGTAATCTGGATGATTGGGTAGTGACGTGGATTGTGAACTGGTTGAAGGAAAGAAGACAGACAGTTATGGTCAATGGGACAGAGTTTAGTTGGAGGCCTGTATCTAGTGGAGTCCCTCAGGGGTCAGTACTGCGACCATTCAATGTATTAATCAACGACCTGGATGAGGGAACAGAGTATGCCCTCAGCAAGTTTGCTGATGACACCAAGCTGGGAGGAGTGGCTGACACATCAGAAGGCTGTGCTGCCATTCACAGAGACCTAGACAGGCTGGAGACTTGGGCGGGGAAAAACCTGATGAAGTTCAACAAGGGCAAGTGTAGAGTTTTGCGTTTGGGGAAGAAAAACGCCATGTACCAGTACAGGTTGGGGGCTGACCTGCTGGAGAGCAGTGTAGGTGAAAGGGACCTGGGGGTCCTGGTAGACAGGAGGATGACCATGAGCCAGCAGTGTGCCCTTGTGGCTAAGAAGGCCAATGGCATCCTGGGGTGCATTCGAAAGGGTGTGGTTAGTCGGTCAAGAGAGGTTCTCCTCCCCCTCTATTCTGCATTGGTGAGGCCACATCTGGAGTATTGTGTCCAGTTCTGGGCCCCTCAGTTCAGGAAGGACAGGGAAGTGCTTGAAAGAGTCCAGCGCAGAGCCACAGAGATGATGAAGGGAGTGGAACATCTCCCTTATGAGGAAAGGCTGAGGGAGCTGGGTCTCTTTAGTTTGGAGAAAAGGAGACTGAGGGGTGACCTCATCAATGTTTACAAATACATAAAGGGTGAGTGTCAAGAAGATGGAGTTAAGCTTTTTTCAGTGATGACCAGTGATAGGACAAGGAGTAATGGGTACAAACTGGAACATAGGAGATTCCACGTAAACATCAGGAAGAACTTCTTTACTGTGAGAGTGACAGAGCACTGGAACAGGCTCTCCAGAGAGGTTGTGAAGTCTTCTTCTCTGGAGACATTCAAAACCTGCCTGGATGCATTCCTGTGTGACTTACTCTAGGTGATCCTGCTCTGTCAGGGGGGTTGGACTAGATGATCTTTCAAGGTCCCTTCCAACCCCTAAGATTCTGTGATTCTGTGTGATTCCTTCTTCTAAGATATATCCCAAATATTCTGCTTTTGACTTGCAAAATCCAAGTTTATAAGGAGAAACTTTGTGACCTTTATTAGGCAATGCATTCAATATCACTTGAGCATTTATTTAGCATGTGTGGAAGTCAGGACTGGCTCTAAGTAAACCATCAGCACATTCTGTTGCTACAGATTGCCTTGGAAGTTTTATATCCTGTAAATCTTTGATCAGTATCTAAGAAGAAAAAAAAATAGTAGTCAGCAATCTTGTTAAACCCTGAGGTAATACAAGTATAACAGGTTTTGCAGATTTTAGCCCTATTTCAGTGGGATCTCACCCCCAAATATGAAGTACTGGGTTTTGCAGTAGGGTGATATAAGGGTTATGCCCCTTACCACAGAAAATCTATGCTTCCCATAAAACTATTTCACCATATAAGGGAGACTAAATGGATGCCGCTCCTGCACGGTGCCTGTGGCACCAGGAACCAGTCGAGACCTTATGTGCCAATTTCTTGGGGAGGGAGGCCTGCCTGACTGTGGGTGGTCTGTTCTGCTCCGCAACTCAAGACTGGCTGGGCCAGGGCTGGCATGCAGATGGCATAATGCATTGCAACACCTGGGATGGTGAGCTGTGTCACCCTAACCTGGAGAGAAGTCACTGGACAGCAAGGGGGGGGCTTCTGCCTCTGTTGAAATGAAAGTGGAAATCACTGGTAGCCTATGGGCACGCCACGCTGCTGCTGCTCCTGCAAAGCATACTATCTTTCTACCAGATCTTCGTGGAATCCTAGGGACCTAGGCTGAAATCCTATTGCTCTTTTAAGAGCAGGTATCTGAGATCCCTGCCTGCTCCCAAAGAAGAAAGGAAGAGCCACCCGAGCCGGGGCCGCACCATGCCTCTGCAGCCACCAGAGCCGCGCCACCAGCAAGTGTAGCCGGCCGAGCCAGGGACCACCCCAAGGGAGCCGACTGAGCCGAGGAGCGCCCAAGACCCTATCGCTGCTGCACCGTTGCCGCCCACGTAGTGTGTGTCTGCTGCCCTCCAGCCCAGGAGCCATTGCCACCACCTCATTCAACACGCCGGGAGTATAAGAACCCCTATCCTGCTTTCCTAGTGTTCACACCACGGGAATAGTGGGTGGCCCATTCTCACATGCACAACGGCGACCCCAATGGGGGGGAACTGCGACGCACTCTAAATCACCTCCCTTTATCATAACAATCTTCCTCCTCTCCTTTGCACCCTATCAGTATTTACATTTGTACACCCCTGCTCTGTTTATAAAGTAACAGCACATATAAACGACTCACTCATTGTCCTCATTCCCTTTTTGAGCGTGATACATCATAGGATATTCGTTAGTAAATTCAATAGAAATATAGCCTAATAAAAGTTTACTAAAATAATGAATTTGCTATACTAAGGGTTGCTTTTAAAACAATGTGTTTTGTGAAACTATCAGTCAACTATGCCAAGCATCCTGTAGGTTGTGATAACATCAAGTCTTCTAAGACCCTGTGGCGCCTACAGACAACATTTATGTGGACTCTGACCCACCTGGGCAATCTCCCAGCGGGAGACTGGAGACAGGACCAGGACAAGAGACCAGGACAAAGACGAGAAAGGACTAGAATCAACAAAGACCCCCACAGGAGACCCCCGAGCATGCATAATTACAAAGATAGCCAATTCCAGGAAATAAAATGACTATGTAAAAGAATTCTGGGAACTCATTGACATGGAACTGAATATGCATGGTTTTGGTGTATATTAGTCGGGGTGTTTCACTGACTCGTTGGAGCACTCATGGTGGAGAATTCCCCAGTGCTGCCCAGCGCTGCAATAAAGAATGCCTGCTCAATAACAGCTTGTTTGTTGTTATTGGGTCTTGATCTCGGAATCCTTACCCAGCCGCACCTAGCCTCCCACTTCGGTGAGGAGTGTTAGAAAGCAAGGGGGTTTGGAAGCTCCGAAATTTTTGTTTCAGTTGGCGACCCAGATGGGACCCTTTTCTCTGCTCGGCTGCGGGAACCTCCAAATCGGCGACCCCCTAGGCTGGCCCCAGAGAGTTCTCTGGAGGGACTCACCTATTCGGCGGATCCACGCGGGAACAGACAAGGACCTCTGGTAAGAATAAGGCATTATTTTATTTGTTTGTTTGTTTTTGGGACCAGTCAGTTGGAAGGCTGCCTCGTAAGTTGCAGTTCGTAAGAACCCCGCAGGGTGGCGAAAAGCACAGTAGAGCGTGCTTTTGGTTCAGCACGCATGAGTGTGCTTTTGGGTACAAGCTCAGTAGAGTGAGCTTTGGTACATTTGGTTCAGCACGCGCAAGTGTGCTTTTACCCAGTAAGGGCCATCGATATGCGGGTAGAGGGACAAACGGGGTGTGACGGAGGACGTGCATACTTCCAATGACTGTATAAGAGGGGGTTTTGCGGTAGGGTTGCTGTTTACAATGCTTCCTGCCGGAGCACCACTGCTCTACACCATAGTTAGAGTGTGACAGGAGTGAGGGGCAGGACGTGCATACTTCCAATGAAGAGGGGGTTTGCAGTAGGGTTGCTGCTGGCAATGCCTCCTGCCGGAGCACTCCTACTCTAAGATGGCCCGGAGTGAATGAGAGAGCTCGGTGTGCGTGTGTGTGAATGAAGTGTGGCTGAGACGTACAATTAAGCACGGAGTGAGTGTGGAGTTCTGACCCGTGGTTCCGTAGCTCCGCGAGGGGCGCAGCCGGAGACGAACGAAGTGAAAGTGTTAAGAGATCGCTGTGTGAGTGTGTAACATGGGTTATTAAAGAAAACAGATCTCCGTTTCAAAAGGTAAAAAAAACCAACATCAAAAAAAACCAAACAAACAAAAAAAACAAAACCAGAAAAAAAACCCATACAAACACCAAAACAAAGTTTGGCTGATAGTAACTTGGAGTATCTTAGTAGCTGCCGAAGGGATAATAACTGGACTGATAATTGTTTAATGTGTGTTTTTGTCCCAGTACCCTATGTTTTATGTGACCAATGTATGTATTTTTTTAGAGACAATGGTATGATTGGAATTGTTAATTGTGGGGCTGACCTGTTGATATTTGGGAAGAATTTGTAGCCTCACTGAAGTATATTGTGTTGGGTTAAAAATGAGAAACACACAGGACAGTGGAATTCTTAAGAAATGTCCCCTGGGCTGTATATGGGCCTACTGGAAGAATATTGCAGAGGGGCTGGGAGAGTCACTCTCATCAAATATTGTAACCAATGGTGGCCGCCATATGGATTAGAAAATGAAGAAAAAGTGGCCAATAAATGGGACCCCAAATTATAATACCCTCCTTCAACTTATGTTATTTCTCAGGAGAGAGGATCAGTTACGCAGATATGTTCTTTTCCCTGCAAAATCATCCGGAGTGGCAAAGGGTCTGTGGGATGGTCCCACCCTCTGATCCGCTATAAAGGTGGTATTGTGAAAAAATTTCGTTGTCTTTCTTGTCTGGTAACTGTTAAAAAGCATTGTTTAGCTTGTGTCTGGTATTGCCCTTTTGTTTCACTTGTGTCTTGTAACACGATAATGTATCCTCAGCAGGATGTGACATTACTAAATGCTCACCATTAGGATGTATTCTGGAGATTGGAATAAGTCTGGGAGTAAGCCTTTGAAGATTCGTGGATTGCAGTTAATGTGGTTTTGCAAACATGAAGGAGGATGAGATGTGCCAGGTGCGGATGGTTTTATGATAATGAAATGTGAGTTTAGTAGAGAAAGTTGTAAGTTGATGAGAATACAGAGGATCAGTTAATGGAAACCTCCGCTCTCCCTCTCCACCCTGGTAATACGAAGAGGAGTGAAATCGGGGCGAGTGGATGTTTGGAGGATACAAATTCCAGTCAGGTGGCTGGGGGGGCGGGGGGCAGTGTCCTGCTGTTCATGCCCCTTTAAGATAAGCATTCAAGGTGGAGGGACGGCTTGTTGATGTGCATGTCCCTCTTAAAGCACTGGACCTGTTAAATTGGAAACAGTTTGTGGGGCCAATGCGAAGAAAAGTGTTGGAGCTACTCAAAGCAATAATGATAATTTAAATACAAATAATATAATATTTTTTTAAAAAATCCTCTTTAGTAATGAGAACAGTGAAGAGTTGAAAAAGCTAAAGAAATGGAATATAAATATCCACAAGATTATATTAACCATCTTTTGCTCAGGGAGAACCCGGACTGGAATCCTAACTCCAGGAGGGACCTGGACAGACTAAAGGAATGTCAACAATTGATTCTGTATGGGGTCCAGGATGGGACCCACAAACCAAACCGAACAAACTTGTGCATGAGGTTAAACAGGGGTCTGACAAAGCATTTTCAATCTCTTTTGAGATCATCTTGTGAGCCTGCTAGAAAAATTGATATATTGGGACCCGGAAGCTAACTGTAAATGTTTCACATATTGTTTACATGTCAGCCTGCCCTGGATAACAGAAAGCAAAAAGCAGAGACCAAGCCAGAGTGGGATCATCGTCTATGAGTCAGTGCTGAAATCGAGCCTGGTTGGGTTAAATCAGTATGTATATTGTAAGCAAGAAGAGCATTGGAAAAGGAATTGTCTCCGATCCTGGCAGAAGCCTCTAGGTCTAAATCAAATCCTATCTTGACAATAGATCAATAGATCAAGATAGGGACTCAGAATGGCTGGAGGTTGAATTAAATTCCCTAGCAGAACCATGAAGCTGGGAAGGACAGGGTTAATTTTGTGCAAATACAGGAGCTAGTTATGCGGTTCTAAATTCTTGCAAGGAACCTTTAGGTAAGTTTTCTATACCAGCTGTTGGTGCAACAGGGAAAAGATGTTATGCCCTTTTTCCAGCTCCTCAGGAGAGAGCTGGGAAAATGGACCTTGCTATACAAACCTGAATGTCCGTTGCCGCTTTTGGGAGTGAGAACAGGAGGCTAAAATGATGGGCTCGGGAAGCCTCACTGACACCAACTCCCACCCCATCCTTGGCTGGCACAACTCTGGATCTGCAGTGTGTTTGAGCCACAGGGTGGTGTGAGGAACCAGCCCTCAGGGGGGAATATGTGTCAAAGCTCTATTGTAACCCCTCTTGTTTGCATCCCAAAAGGCCTTCCTGAGAGAACTGAGACACCGATAAGGACCTGAGGAGTGGAGAGGGTGAAGGCCCACTTCAGCTGCTCGGCCTTCCCACGGCAAAATGGATACAGGTATTTGTTTGCATTAGTAGATACCTTCTCAGGTTGGCCTGAGGCTTTTCCATGTTGCACTATCAAACTCAAGGAAGGAGCGCAACCAGTTAGGATAAAACAGTATCCCCTAAAGCTGGAAGACAGGCAAGGGGTGAAAAATATTATAAAAGTCTTCCTGAAATTTGAACTACTAATTGAGTGTTCTTCAGAATATAACACTCCTATTGATCTAAGGAAAACCAGACGGCCACCCTTGGTAAAAAGGACTAACACATAAGGAGTAAACAGGATGGCATTGTTTAGCATAGATAAGGCTTGGAATGTATAGATAAGACTTAGAATGTATCGATTAGGCTTGGAATGTAAATGAGAGTATTGTGTGAAAGGACATTCCCCCAGAAATTTGCTGAGAAAGCAAGCACGTGGTGCAGACCCCAGAAAGGAATGCCAAGAGGTGAAAAGTGCACAGCTAGGAAGACATACAGCCTTCACCCCAGAGACCCCTGCCCACAACCACGAGAAGACACTGCGCAGGTGCAACAAGGAGGAGCTTGGCGGGGGGCAACTATGATAATGATTTCCAGGAACTAATTGTAATAACCCCTCCCTATTCTGGGACACCTAATGTCTATGCAACAACATGGATTAATATGTATTACTTTGTGTCATATCATGAGCTTGCCAACAGCTCTAGGGTGTGCACGTTTGTGGAGGAGTGATCCCCCGTGCACCCAGCGCTGAATAAACATACCTTCTTTATAACCTTATTGGTTGTAAAGTCGTTATTCCGCTTGTCACTATTTTACTTGTCAAAAAAGCCTGATGGTAAAACCTACCGATTGGTACAGGATTTGCAGGCAATAAATAGTGCCGAGGTCCAGTTTCTGTGGCAAGCTGGGAAAGAACATGACACACCAATATGATGTAGATTCAGTCCATGTTTATTAGGCTACGTGCAGATTATATAGTTTCAGGACAGCGTGTACGCCGTCCACGTGGCAGAGCAAGGCTCTTGAGTGGTTAGTACACAGTGTTTACACGTCCCCATTCCCCTTTTGATTGGTCCCAACTCCAAACCCTTTGTCCAGCCCCCCATCCTGTTTACCACACTACCCGACTGCTGTACGTCAATTATCTATCATAGCACGTCCTCTTTTTGATTTACTGAAAAAGAATCATCACTGGGAATGGGATAAATCTCATGATGAGGCCCTTGAATTATTATTATTGGAGGCACAGACTTTCCAAACTCTGGGACCTCTCCACCCAGAAGATCCAATAATAATAGAATGGGGTTTCTCAGCCAGTGCCTTATCCTATCACTTTTGGCAACAAGGGCCTAACGGGAGTACTCGACCAATTGACTTCTACTCTCAATCATTTAAGGATTCAGAAAAGTGATATTCCATTCTGGAAAAGGGATTGTTAACAGTGTGTACAGCACTGAAAGAAGTCAGCAAAATCATTAAAAAAACAAAGGGTAATTCTTCAAGGCCCTTTCAAGGTAGTTAACCAAGTACTGTCTGGAAAGGCCCCTCCAGATGGAATATCCCAAAAGGGCACAATCAGGAAGTGGTATGGCCAAATTGAGTACTATTCTGGCCTTTTCAAGCTTGAAGAAGGCCCGGATAAACAATTGAAGATTCAGGAACAAATTGGATCTATGGATGAAAAGGATTTAATAATGAAAACAGATGAGAAGGATTTAGCAATGAAAAATCCCAGTCCTATTAAAGAGGCCCTGGAATACAAGAGTGAAATGGTTAATGCTTGGTTTACAGATGCTTCATCTCGAAGAGAAGGGAAAACCTGGTTGTTTAAATCTGCTGCAATTAAACCTTCCACAGGCGAACAAATAATAAATCATGATAAGGGCAGTGCCCAAGTGGGGGAGCTGGATGCTGTTCTTAATGTTTTTGTAAAAGAAAGAGCCTCCAAGGACTCTGTGTACATTTACACAGATTCCTTTGCAGTCTTCAAGGGCTGTGTGGAGTGGATAACTTTCTGGGAAAGTAATAATTGGGAAATTAACGGAGTGTCAGTTTGGCATAAGGAGAAATGGCAACAAATACTGAAGATTGCTAAAGAGAACCCTCATTTTCATGTAGGGTGGATTCCTTCTCACCAGACTAATTTGAAAAATGAAGCTAGTAAGTGGAATAACTATGTTGATGAGCTAGCTAGAATTGATGTGAAAGAAATCCGATTAGCTGTCACAGAAGGAGAAAATCAGGAATGGAAAAGATTGCTTGAATGGCTCCACTGTAAAAGAGGCCATTCAGGAATCTTTGATTTATACAAAGAGGCACAAGCCCGTGGGTGGCCTGTCAACCGTGAGCAGTGCAAAACAGTCATCTCTTCATGTGATCTTTGCAAAATCAGACTTGGGGAACACCCCCTAACAACTGACTGCCGAGGTCCAGTTTCCGTGGCAAGCCGGGAAAGAACATGACACACCAATATGATGTAGATTCAGTCCATGTTTATTAGGCTGCGTGCAGATTATATAGTCTCAGGACAGCGTGTACGCCGTCCACGTGGCAGAGCAAGGCTCTTGAGTGGTTAGTACACAGTGTTTACACGTCCCCATTCCCCTTTTGATTGGTCCCAACTCCAAACCCTTTGTCCAGCCCCCCATCCTGTTTACCACACTACCCGACTGCTGTACGTCATCTTCACTATCTAGTTCCCACAGAATGGCCTTCACTGTTTCTCTTGTTATCTAAAGTTTCTCATAATCATCACTAACTAGTTTCCACAGAATGGCCTTCACTGTTTCTCTTGTTATCTAAAGTTTCTCATAACCATTCAGCACAGCTAGGGCCCCAACATCTCCCCCTCTTCTTTCAAATACAGCATTAGCTATATTCTGCATACTATTTTGTAAGCATCGCAATAAACAAGGTAAGCAAACAAGTATAATAAGTATAAACACACCTACTACTAAAACCTGATGCAAAATACTAACTACCCATGGTCCCAAGCCAAACGACCTTAACCAATCATCAAGCCCACGGCTGTCTTCCTTTAGGTTATGCAGCCCATCCTTCAACTGTTCTATTTTCTTCTGGATAGATTCAGAGTGATCAGAGAGATTCATGCAACACATTCCTTCAAAATCCTGACATCCATGACTGTGGGCCAGCAACAGGAAATCAATCGCGGCCCTGTTCTGTAACATTGCATGATTAACGCTAACGACATCTTGAGACAGTTGACCCAATATCTCAGAGGTGGTATTAAGTTCGTCTTTAGCCCAACACGCCATCTCTTTTACGGCGGTCATGGCCCGGGCTGCGGTTGCTCCGGGAACTACCAAAGAGGTGAACACCGTTCGTAGCTGTGACCAGAAGACTGGTTTTCCCACTTTACTGCAATCCAGCTCATGCAACTCTCTTTTCTCTCTTTTTCCCTCGTGAGCCCACCGCATCACTACAGACATGCTGGGATGAAATAGCGTTAATTTCCCTAAATAACATGGTCCCCCATGCGGGCTGGCTGGTATGCCATTCCAGGCCCTATCCCCACAAATCAAAAACAAACCCCGAGGCAACTTCCGGGCAGGCTGCCCAATCATGTTACAATCTGAATACACGTATGGATATATCTTTCCCTCTTGTAAAGCTGAGTCCACAGTGGCCCAGAACTTTCTATTTGTGTCCCACATACCTGATGGTGGGTGGAAGGAAACCCAACCCCCATTCTTACTGCTATTAGTGGCATTAAGACTTCCCCAGAGGTCTAATTCTTCTGGGGGTTAGGTTAAGATCTTATTCAAACTCTTGATGATGTCACATTGCCATTTTCCATCCTGTTTTGCACTGGTCACCTTTCTTTTCTCTAAGACCGAATTGTCTTTGACCCATTCCTTAAACTCCTGGGGCAGCCATGTAGGCACCCCTATCAAACACGTGCGGAAAGGTTCAGTCGGGCTACCTAGACTCAGACAAAAGGCTGGCTGATTGGTGCAATTAGCTATTGTTACCCATACGTTTTCCCAAGGCTGTACAAATCTTTCAAACTCATCCCCGCTCCCAATGCTCCAACTCAAGGTCCCAACAATAAACAAATACACTTATGACATTTTTACAACACGTCTTGATGACTGTCGTCGGACTATACGGCTGCAATGTCCAAGGTCTTTAAAACAGTCAAGCCGTCGATTCAAGGTGGCGTTGCTCCCGTGGTCGGGCCTCTAGGCTCAGCTGCTGTTGAGGGGTCGTCATCCAGTCTGCTAACGCTCTTTCTCAGCCACGGACGGACCCGTTTGGCGGGAACCCAACGCGTCTCAGCTCCTGTAAGGACACAAGCGTAGCCCCTACCCCAGGTTATTAGTTCCTGCGGGCCTTGCCAAGCCTGTGTCCTTGGGTCAAATACCTCCACCTGCACCTGCTTTCCAGAAAAATCTGTAGCATTAAAAGAGAAATGAGAAAAAATAGGTATGTGATCATCTGAGCGTGGATTAAGCCAGTTCAGGACATAACATGCCTTGCATACAAGCTCATAGGGGCCCACCTCCCCCTCCTTTTTTAAAACTCCAAGCAAACACTTTAGGTTCTGATGATGTCTCTCAACAATGGCCTGGCCTCCTGAGTTATAAGGAATGCCTGTAACATGTGTAATGTCCCATTGGTGAAAAAATTTGCGGCATACCTCACCCTTATACGCTGGTGCATTGTCCGTCTTAATGGTGTCTGGACGGCCCAGCACCGCAAATGCTTGAAACCAGTGCAGCCGAGCTGCCTTGGCACCTGATGACACTGCCGGAGTTACCCATATAGCTTTTGAGCAAGTGTCCACTGTGACATGCAAATACTTCAGGCGGCCAAATGGAGGGAATACTGTAACATCAGTCCGCCACACTTGACGTGGCTGACTACCCCTAGGGTTGACCCCCTGTTCCTGAATTGGTGATAACCGCGCACAATCGGGGCATGCTGCAACAATTGCCCTAGCAGTTGCTCGCGGTATCTGCAATTGGCGCTGTAACACGCGGGCAGACTGATGAAAAAACTCATGTGAAGCACAAGCCTGCTGCTCAGGTGTTACATAGGCTACACAAGGACTAGAAACAACCTTGTCAATATAGTCATTGCCTTCTGCTAATGGGCCTGGCATAGTAGTGTGACTTCTGATGTGAGAGCACCACAGCAGTGGTTGGCATTGTTCCATGATGTTCCACAGACAGATAAACAGTGCTTGCAACTCCTTATTAGCTACATGTCCTAAGATAGATCGTGAAATTCGTGTCACTGCTCCAACCACATATAGTGAGTCCACTACAAGATTTAGGGGATAATGAGAAAAGTCTGTTAGGGCCCAAATTACTGCTTTCAATTCTAGCATCTGTACTGATGCTCTATTCTGGTTTACCCGAGTAACCCAACGACCCTCTTCCCGGTAGGCATACCCATATTTCCCAGTACGACTACTGGCATCAGTAAATACAGTTATCGCATCAGAGATGGGATCTTTGTTCAATAAGGGTCTCTCTTCTAATACTAGGGCCGTATTAAAGAGTGGATGGCTTGGATAGTGATTATCTAAGGCAACTCCTGTGGTTGCCAGAGTAAATGCAACGCTTTGCTGAGTCCAGTCCTCGATCAGGTCTAGTGTTTTAAGTGGCAAAATGATCGATGAAGGATCTCTTCCAGCAATAGTTCGAAGGCAACGTCTGGATTTCAGCAACAGCGCTCCAATAGCTTCAAATCTGGGCGTGATTGTGTTCCGGAGGTGAGATGGCATAAAAACCCATTCAAAAATATATAGCTTCTCTTGATCGTCAATCTGGGCAATTAGAGCAGCACCTTCTTGATGTTTGTTATACACTATGAGAGTTACGGGCAAATTTTCTTGATACCGATACGCTGCAGTGCCTGCCAGTTTTTGTTCAATTAATCGTATTGTCTTTTTTCCGTCGGGGCCGAGTTGTCTTGGCTCTGCAGGATTCGTGGCCCCGTGCAACAGCACAAACAGAGGTGCCATCTCTTCGTTGGTGATGCCACAATAAGTTCTGATCCACTGTATGTCACCAACCTATTTTTGTACCGAACTCACTGTATTCACGTCGGCTCTTAACTGCATCTTCTGTGGGCGTACTCGAGAATCTGTGATAGTCATACCTAAATAGTTCCAAGGAGAGTGTCGCTGGACCTTTTCTGGAGCTATGACCAGACCATATTGCCGTAAACAGTTCGTTAGCTCCTGCTCCAAAGTTTCAGTGATTTGACCCTTGCTGGCCACTAGGTTATCATCCATATAGTGGTAAGTTAGTAAATCAGGATGCGCCGTTCGCCAAGGCTTCAAAGCGAGATTCACAAACCATTGACAAATTGTCGGAGAATTTTTCATTTCCTGCGGCAAAACTGTCCATTGATAACGCTCAGCCGGCGCGGCTCGGTTGATGGAAGGTACAGTAAATGCAAAACGCTCGCTATCTTCAGGATGTAGCGGAACGGTGAAAAAACAATCTTTTAGATCGACCACTAGAAGGTCCCAATCCTTTGGCAACATTACTGGTGATGGGAGACCGGGTTGTAGCACGCCCATATCCTGCATACAGTCATTAATGGCGCGCAGGTCGTGTAACAACCGCCATTTCCCTGACTTCTTTTGTATGGTAAAGATTGGCGTATTCCACGGGCTTGTTGATGGTTTAACATGGCCTGCTTGTAATTGTTCTTCCACCAGGGCTTGGACATGTCGCAGCTTCTCTTCCGGAAGCGGCCACTGGTTAACCCACACTGGTACATTGGTCTTCCATGACAGTCTCAGCGTTGGGTGGGAGCTGCTATCCGTAGCCGCTATTAAAAATGCGTTTGCATCGTCAGGCCCCATTGGCTCAAAGCATCTCGCCCAAGAATCCATAAGGGCGTGTACATTACGTAGGGGCGGACATGAGCCACATTACCTTCCGCATCCGTCAAACTTACAAAAGAGTCACTAATCTTAGTAGCAGATTGCCCTCCAATTCCAGATACAGAGATATGTAAGTCCTGCAACTTCCAGGCTTTAGGCCAAGCATGATCAGGTATGACAGTAATATCAGATCCTGTGTCCAGCATCATTTCCACCCCCTGCAGGGTTATCCCTTCTGGGCCCACGATATTCACTGTCCGTTTTGGGCGGTCTGTGGTTATGCACTCACAAAAGGCCACTTGGGGCACTCCCGTGGAACCAAAACCACCTGTTCCCCGCTTCATGGTCTCGGTTCTGGGGACAGCTCCTCTAAAAGGAATAAGCTGGGCTATTTTACTCAAAGCTGGAATAGTAACTGGGGGTGAAAAAATTTTTACCATAATTCCAATGTTCCCGGTGTAATCCGCATCAACACAACCGGGCAAAACAAATATACCCATTCGTGAAGCTGAAGAACGACCAATCAATAGTGCTGATAGGCCATTTCCCAGTGGACCCGTGCAAGTAGATTTAAGCACATGCACCTTGTCATCTGTAATTATTGTAGATTCTGCCGCGGCCAGATCGACTCCTGCGCTTCCGGCTGTGGCGGCAGTGAGCTCGTGGAGGCAGCCACTACCAAGGGATATTTGTTCGCCGCGTCCCTCTGCACGCGGCTCTGGTAGTTTCCTGAAAGGGCAGTACCATCCTTTCTAAATCGTGAGCGACATTCGGTGGCCTTATGCCCAAACTTATGACATCGGGCGCAGTTTCCATTAAAATTACCAATTGGCCCCACACTCCCGGCTCCTCCTCCTCTTCTACGCTCTGGGCACTGCCATTTCAGATGTCCCACTTTACCACATTGAAAACAAGCTTCGCGGAGCCCCTTATTCCCCCGCCCTTGGGGCTTCCCCTGATCTAACGCTACTGCTAGAGCCTGAGCGTGGATCTGTGCCTTTTCTGTCTCCATCAACAATGGGGCACGTGCACAGGCTTCCACCATCTGTGCAAGAGAAACCCCTGGTTGCAAAGTGGTGAGTATCTGTTTACAGGCTGAGTTGGCATTTTGAACAGCCAAGTCTTTCACCAAGACTGCCTTCACTTCCTGAGGAACAGTTGGGGCTGCATCCAATCCCTCTTTAAGTCGGTCCACAAAACTCAAAAAGGATTCCTCTGGCTTCTGCATGATCTTCGTATATGGCAGCTGGGGGGTGCCCACTTGCAGCAGGGCAAGTAAGTGGAATAACTATGTGGAATAACTATAACTACGTAAGTGGAATAACTATGTTGATGAGCTAGCTAGAATTGATGTGAAAGAAATCCGATCAGCTATCACAGAAGGAGAAAATCAGGAATGGAAAAGATTGCTTGAATGGCTCCACTGTAAAAGAGGCCATTCAGGAATCTTTGATTTATACAAAGAGGCACAAGCCCGTGGGTGGCCTGTCACCCGTGAGCAGTGCAAAACAGTCATCTCTTCATGTGATCTTTGCAAAATCAGACTTGGGGAACATCCCCTAACAACTGACTGCCGAGGTCCAGTTTCCGTGGCAAGCTGGGAAAGAACATGACACACCAATATGATGTAGATTCAGTCCATGTTTATTAGGCTGCGTGCAGATTATATAGTCTCAGGACAGCGTGTACGCCACCCACGTGGCAGAGCAAGGCTCTTGATTGGTTAGTACACACTGTTTACACGTCCCCATTCCCCTTTTGATTGGTCCCGACTCCAAACCCTCTGTCCAGCCCCCCATCCTGTTTACCACACTACCCGACTGCTGTACATGACCTTCACTATCTAGTTCCCACAGAATGGCCTTCACTGTTCCTCTTGTTATCTAAAGTTTCTCATAATCATTCAGCACATCTAGGGCCCCAACAACTGACACTCTACATATCAGGGAAGGAAAACCCTTGTGGTCCACATGGCAGGTGGACTACATTGGTCCCTTCTGCAAATCAGGAAACAAACAATACATCATTGTTATTGTGGAGGTGGTATCAGGATTAACCTGTGCTGAAGCTGTCTCTAAAGCAAATGGGGAAAACACAGTTCATTTTCTGGAAAAGGTATTTGGGGTTCTTCCTAAACCCACAAATATACAATCTGACAATGGAACTCATTTCACCTCACACCTGGTACAGCAATGGGCTAAAAGGGAAGGATATTTCATGTCCCATACTACCCACAAGCTAACGGGATAGTAGAACGTACTAATGGGTTAATTAAAAGTCTCATTTGCCCACAGGATTCCACATGGGATGAGAGGTTGAGATATGCAGTCTCTACTATAAACAACAGGTGGGGGGTGAACGGGTGCCCTTGCCTAAATGCCTTTTTCCCTACGTCACCTACTCAGGATAATGGCCAGCACAGAAGACTTTTACAACAAATCCAAAACTCCTCTCCACCCTGGACAGACTGTTTTGGGAAACCTGCCAAATATTGGTAAGGTCAAGCTTACCTTACAAACACAGGTGAATTTAAATACACGGGTTGCATCTGTTTTAAATGACAAACAACATAAAATCAGTACAAATTGGATAATTCATGTTGAGTAAATCAATGTTTTCTTTTGGGAAAAATCAGTCATTTCTGTGTGCCTGTGTCTAGTGATGTTAGTTAATATATTGCAAATCATGACAGCTTGAAGAGCCAGAGACATCCCGGTGACAGTACCAGTTCTGATCAACCTGTTACTGGACTCCGGAGGAGTTACTTTGTGACCACTGTGGGACTGACCACCCCATAGCCTAAACAAGCTACTCTATAATATTGTCTCCTTCTATACTTGCCTTAGAGGTGTTGTTTGCAATATATTGTACTGAATGGGAAGAATTAAGAACATTGTTACAGAACTCACTGAAATGACAAGAACTTGGTTCAAATTTGGGGATTTCCTAAATGGTCCGCTTTCTTTTTTTTTTTTTTGACAGAAATGAAAATTTGGTGTATGTTTTAATAACTGCAATTATTCTATTCCTTTTTCCTTTTACTGTTCTAAATAAGGCTGATAAGAAAGGAATGTTTTTCTAACAGTGGGTCTTCAAGGTCGCATCTTTACTCTGCTGGCTCAGACACTACGGGGAGATCTATGACCCCCCCGGAGGAGGATGAATTAAACAGACAGCAAAACTGGCCAGAGATATTCCATTCCATATATCTACGTAAGCTCAGAGGAAGGTCGGAGATCACAGAAGACAACTTCCTGCTTCTTCTTCCTTACTCCTCCGTCCATGGCCGACGTCCCGGGAGGACTCCGTCCATCCATCACCGTCGACCCTTAGGCTCGAGCTCTCCTGACTCTCTGCTTTTCTCCAGCAGCAGTCTGGAATTCTCTGGGACTGTTTGGGGCTGGGAGGGGGTGCTGTGGGAATTGCTGGGGGTGGGGGGAAGTGAGAATCTTTTACACATGTCTGAACATATTTGTATATGGTTGTCTATATTTTCTTGTATCACTGGTGTTTGAAGCTGTGTGGTTTGGTTTTCAGTCCAGCAAGGGCTCTCTTTTCTTTTCTCTCTCTCCTTCCCTACCTGGTGGGAGGCAGAGGGGATCGGGAGCGTTGTTGTCGGGCCTGAGTCAAACGATGACACATATCATGGTATATTATGTTTGGGAATTGTTCCCTTGTCTGTTGTTATGGATTATTATATTTTATTTGTAATTTTATATTTACATTTGTTTTTACACCCGAGGAGGGGAAGGATCTAATGTGAGGAAAGGGTTTGGACAAGAGCCTGGTTCACACATATATACTGATGGACAGTAAGGACACTACATAACTGCTGCCTTAAAAGCCATGGCGTGAGATGTGGGGAACGGTCCATCTTCTCTCTCCCCACATAAGACTAAACAAAATGCCTTTCAAGCCAGCAAAACAAGAGAGGCGTCTTTTTGCTGATTTAGCCAAGGATGGACTGGAACAGGCCCCTTGCTCTACCAGGTAAGTCCACAGCAAGAAAAGAGCATAAGGGTCATGATAACTGCCAGAAAAATGGACAATAGGCTAAAGACTGCCTCTGACAGAGTACGTACCTGGCCAATGCTAATTGGCTAATTTGAACAGTGGTACTTTCTCGAACAGTGATCTCTGATCTATAAAAGAGGGCAAGATCTGCAGGCCGGTGTTCTCTGCCTAACCAGGACGAGACCCTGTTGCAGTACCAAAAGCTGCCTGGAACGCCAAGCCTCGCTGTCCGGAGGAGTTGAGAGGGAAGGAGGGGCTGCCCTGCAACCGCTGCCGGGAGAAGCGGAAAGGGGGGCCGCCTGTGTCCGCTCCGCGGGGATCGTGCCCGCTCCCCAGGGACCCTGCCTGCTCCGTGGGGATTCAAGCTTGCTCACCGAGGCCTACCCGCTCCCGAGGGATTGCTGTCTGCCCGAGCCTAAACCAAGCCGGACCGAAGTAGGAGCTTGCCCAGCCTGCGCTTGCCACCCTGCCTCAGGACTAGAGCCGTGCTTGCCGCATCTGCTGCTGCTGGGAGTGGTCGCCCCGGTTACCGGGACGCCGGCCCCCTACAGATCTCCTGCCAAGCCTGCCAGCCGCATCCCGGGAACCATGCGCTACGGAAGGAGGGTAAACGCACACACACTCTCTAATTTTCCTGCCGGGCTCAACTCCTACCCCTTCACTGCATTGATTCTACACCTCTCCCTCGGAGTGTGCATTTAATAAGACCACAGTACCTTTGAATCCCTTTTCCAATATACACCTAGACAACCTCTCCTGAACCTTGATCCCTTAATTTGTGTTGACCCTTAATAAACCGATTAATTCGTAAACTAAACACTGGTCTCAGTAGCAATTTGTAAGCGTGGTGAGAGGGTATTCTAATCTACCCTCTAAGATATGGTTCCACTTTGGCCGTTCCTCTGTGAGAGGCGAACGCCACATGTGACCCTCGGTCTCATTTACAAACCTCTCCACAGGGGAGGGGGAAGTCGTGGAAGCATCCTGACAGCCAGTAGCCCCCCGATACTGGCCTGCGACATAGTCACAAGACTGTTTTTAAAATTAGTCCCACTGTCTGACTCAATTCTTTCTGGAGTACCATGGCTCCACAGGATTTGCTTCTCAAGGTGTGGGATGGTGTTCAGGGCTGTGGCATGCGGACAGGATATGTTTCCAACCATCCTGTACTTGTTTCCACCATTGTAAGCACATAGCGCTTACCCTGGCGGCTCTGAGGCAGTGTGATGTAGTCAATTTGCCAGGCCTCCTCATACCTGTACTTTGACCACCTCCCCTCATACCACAAAGGTTACAACCGTTTAACCTGCTTAATTGCAGCACACGTTTCACAGTCGTGGATCACCTGTGCAATAGTGTCCATGGTTAAGTCCACCCCTGGGTCACGAGCCCATCTGTATGTTGCATCTCTGCCCTGATGACCTGAAGCGTCGTGGGCCCATCGAGTCAGAAAAAGCTCACCCTCATGTTCCCAGTCTAAGTCTCTTTGGAATACTTGAGCAACCTCATCTGCTCGTTGGTTGTGCCGATGTTCCTCAGTGGCTCGACTCAGAGGTACATGTGCATCTACGTGACGCACTTTTGCCACCAGTTTCTCTATCCGAGCTGCAATGTCTTTCCACAGGTCAGCAACCCAAATAGGTTTACCTTTTTGCTGCCAGTTGTTCTGCTGCCACTGCTTTAGCCAACCCCACAAGGCATTTGCTGCCATCCACGAGTCAGTGTAGAGATAGAGTCTTGGCCACCCTTCTTGCTCAGCAATGTCCAAAGCCAGTTGGATGGCTTTTATGTAGGACTCCACACGGCAACTTACCACTTCGGACAGTTCCCTACAAGACGACAGGAGTCATCGCTGAAAAGAGCAAACAGTTTCTCAGTCTCTGGTAGGTGATCATATGGTGGAACAGCATCTTGAGCCCGTTTCACCACTTCTTGTGGTGGCATGCCAAGTGTGTGCCTTCTGGCCAGTTTGTAATTACTTCTACAATACCTGGACGATAAGGCCTTCCTAATCAAGGTTACTGGGTAATTAAAGCAGTCTTTTTACTCCAAGTCACATTGGTGGCATGATGGATAGGAGAAAGGTTACTCTAGAACATGAAGTTCAGTACTGGTAATCTGGGCCCTAGGAGGAGCTGCGCTTCAGTGCCGATCACTTCGGAAGTGGCTCTGACTCCTTCATACACTCCAAGTATCTCCTTCTCAGTTGTCGTGTAGTTGGCCTCGGAACCTCTGTAGCTCTGGCTCCAGAATCCCAAGGGTCGACCTTGAGTCTCCCCTGGTGCTTTCTGGCCAGAGGCTCCAGTTAGGACCGTTGTGTCTGGCTTAGGTGTAGAGCACATTCTTGATGTCTGGCCCTGTTTGAACTGGTCCAAGGTCCACTGCCTGCACCACCTCCTTTCTGATCTGCTCAAAAGATTTCTGTTGGTCAGGACCCCATTTAAAGTCACTCTTCTTTCAGGTCACCTCATAGAGAGGTTTCACAATTTCACTTTAACTTGGAATATGCATTCTCCAGAAATCAACAGTCCTTAAAATGGATTGAGTGTCCTTTTTAGTAGATGGTGGGGCAATAGCTGTTATTTTGTTAATCACATCCATTGGGATCTGACGACGTCCGTCTTGTCAATTAATTCCCAGGAACTGGATCTCTCGCGAAGGTCCCTTGACCTTGCTTCTTTTTACAGCAAAACCAGCATCCAGAAGAATTTGGATGATCTTTTTACCTTTCTCAAAAACTTCTTCTGGCGTGTCACTCCACACAATGATGTCATTGATGTACTGCAGGTGTTCTGGAGCTCCACCCTTCTCCAGTGCAGTGTGGATCAGTCCATGGCAAATGGTTGAGCTGTGTTTCCACCCCTGGGGCAGTCAATTCCAGGTGTACTGGACTCCCCTCCAGGTGAAAGCAAACTGTGGCCTGCACTCTGGTACTAGAGGAATAGAGAAAAAGGCATGAGCAATATCAGTAGTGGCACACCACCTGGCAGCTTTCGACTCCAGCTCATACTGAAGTTCTAGCATGTCCAGCACAGCAGCACTGAGTGGTGGTGTCACCTCATTCAGGCCACGATAGTCCACTGTCGGCCTCCACTCGCCAACAGGCTTTCGCACTGGCCAGATATGATTGTTGAAGGGTGAGTGAGTTCTGCTGATCACTCCTTGGCTTTCCAGTTGCCGGATCAGCTTATGGATGGGAATCACAGTCTCTGTTGGTGCGATATTGTCGTCTATGCACTGTTGAAATGGCAATTGGCACCTGTTGTTCTTCAGCCTTCAGCAACCCCACTAGAGAAGGATCATCTGAAAGGCTGGGCAAAATATGCAGCTGTTCAGTGTCCTCAGTCTCTACAGCTGATATACCAAAGGCCCACCGGTACCCTTTCGGGTCACGGAAATATCCTTTTTTGAGACAGTCTATGCCAAGGATGCACGGAGCATCTGGGCCAGTCACTACAGGGTGCATTTGCCACTCCTTACCAGTGAGGCTCACATCGGCCTCCACAACAGTCAGTTGTTGAGAACCTCCTGTCACTCCAGAAATAGTGACAGATTCTGTCCCTTTATGATTCGATGGCATTAGGGTGCACTGTGCACCACTGTCCACCAGGGCTTTATACTTTTGTGGTTCTGATGTGCCAGGCCTCTGAATCCACACAGTCCAGTAAACTCGGTTGTCCCTCTCCTCCTCCTGGCTGGAGGTAGGGCACCTCTAATTTTGAGCATTAGAGTTTGATGCACCATTCTGGGTGATGACTGGTGCAGCCTTTTTCTTGGAAGAACCATCTCCTGCCTTTGTTCTGTTTAGTAGCTCTTCCACACATATCTGGAGAATATCAGTGGGTTTCTTGTCCCAAATTCTCATGTCCTCTTTAAAATTACACAAGAGACACCACAGGTGGCGTCGCAGTGGGTCCTGTCTCTCTCACTTCTGTCTCACAGCTGGACATCTCTTCTTAATGGCTGCAGTCTCTAGGGAGACTCTGGAGTTTACCTCCTGTTGCGGGCCGGTATACTCTTGCTGCAGCTTGGTGATCTCTTGCCGCTGCTTTTTCCCATCCCTCCGTGCAACTGTGGCCAGGATAAAGAAACAGTGGGCATTGATATAATCTATCCCATATTTCTTGATATCCTTTTTTAAGCCTCCAGTAAAAGGGGAATCCTTATTAAATTTTATAAGGTTATCTGCAATGATATGGAAGTCTCCCTTCATATAGGCCCCTTGAGCCCACATAAATTCTTCAAAGGTCAAATGTATTTGTGCTTTTTAAGGTAGTCCCGCAAGGGCTGCACAAGCGCATATTTGCGCAGTTCCTCCTCAAACAGAGAAGTTGATGGATACAACCCGTCCTGAACCCTGATGTTTTCTGCCTCAGAGGCAACTTTTGCAGGAGTGGTAACTTCTGCACAAGCAGCCTCAGCATTGGTATTCGCGGTGTTCATTTTGACACCAATTGTAGTAGCTTTTTTTTTTTTCGTTTATTAATTAGCAATTGAGAGCGTGGTATGGGGGCTCCAAAAGACCCTCAATATCCCACTTCTGACACCAAGATGTCGCGGGCCGGTATTGGGGGGCTACCGGCTGTCAGGATGTTTTCACGACTTCCCCACCCAATGTGGAGAGGTTTGTGAATGAGACCGAGGGTCACATGTGGCGTTCGCCTCTCACAGAGGAACGGCCACTGCAGGACCGTATCTTAGAGGGTAGATTAGAATAACCTCCCACCACACTCACAAATTGCTACTGAGACCAATGTTTAGTTTACGAATTAATCGGTTTATTAAGGGTCAACACAAATTAAGGGATCAAGGTTCAGGAGAGGTTGTCTAGGTGTATAGTGGAAAAGGGATTCAAAGGTACTATGGTCTTATTAAAGGCACACTCCGAGGATGAGTGTAAAGTCAATGGAGTGAAAGGGTAGGAGTTGAGCCCGGCAGGAAAGTTAGAGTGTGTGTGTGTGTGTATTTACCCTCCTTCCGTAGCGCGTGGTTCCCGGGATGCGGCTGGCAGGCTCGGCAGGAGATCCATGGGGGGGCCAGCTTCCCAGTAACCGGGGCGACCACTCCCAGCAGCAGCAGCTGCGGCAAGCACGGCTTTAGTAGGTGGCGAATGCAGGCTGGGCAATCTCCTACTTTGGTCCGGTTTGGTTTAGGCTGGGCAGGCAGGGTCCCTGGGGAGCGGGCACAGGCGCCCCCCCCCCCCTTTCCGCTTCTCTGGGCAGCGGTTGTGGGGCAGCCCCCCCTTCCCTCTCGGCTCCTCCGGACAGCGAGGCTGGCGTTCCAGGCAGGTTCAGGTACTGCAGCAGGGTCTCGTCCCGGTCAGGCAGAGAGCACCGGCCTGCGTATCTTGCCCTCTTTTATAGATCAGGAATCACTGTTTGAGAAAGTACCACTGTTCAAATTAGCCAATTAGCACTGGCCAGGTACGTGCTCTGTTAGAGGCAGTCTTTAACCTATTGTCCATTTTTCTGCCAGTTATCGTAACCCTTATGCTGTTTTCCTTGCTGTGTAGTTATCTGGTAGAGCAAGAGGCCTGTTCCAGTCTGTCCTTGGCTAAATCAGTAAAAAGCCACCACTCTTGCTTTGCTGGCTTGAAAGGCATTTTGTTTAGTCTTATGTGGGGGGAGAGAAGATGGACCGTTCCCCACACCTCTGCATCTGTTTGGCATCTTATTCCTTCTGTCAGTCATTTGTTCAATGGCTGAGGTGTGGAACTGATGGAAATCAGAGATTATGTCTCCATACTGTCGTGCTCTGAAAGCCACTTCGCTCACACTTAGAATATATGGGCATGTGCTGCTGGTACAGCCTGAGCAAACCTCTAGAACGTTTGTGTGTCACACTGAACATCATCAGGATTTGTAAGTCCATCTTTATCATAGATCACCTCTCGCACAGCTGTTTCTCTCAAGTATGTGATGACTTTCTCAAGAGTGGGTGTTCTGCTTTGGCGCCATTCGATGTCACCCTTGTGGGGGTATCTCTCTCTCACAGCTGAAAGAAGTTGGTCCCACAGAGTGGTAGTTTCCATCTTAGTACTAAGTGCTCTATCAATACCAGCTTCTCTGGCCAGGGATCCCAACTGCTTGGCTTCTTTCTCGTTCACGTTATGGGTTTCAGCCCCATTATCAAAACATCGTAGCAACCAAGGAAGAATTCCCTCACTTTCAGTGCATGTGAAGTCCTTTCTCATGAGGCGCAGTTCTTTCATAGAGAAAGGCTGGACAAGGTCATCATCGTCATCTGATTGAGGAGGGCCTGCTGGTTTACCTGCTTGAGAAGGGCCTGATTTTTTTATCTGTTTGAGAAGTATCTGCTCCATCATCTGATTTAGAATCATGTGCTTCCTCAATTTCATTCTCTATTGTTGCTTGAAGAAACTCTGGATGTCTCAGACAGGAGTGGGTAAAAAGCAAGGAGCGTTTCACCTTTGCTTTACTCCTGGTCACAGGATTAACTAGTTTGATTCAAAAGGGAGTGGACTTTATCTTTGTAGAAGCAATTAAACCAGTGACAACAAGGCTCTCGATCCCCTCCCACCCAGGTAGGGAAGGAGAGAGAGAAAATGAGAGAGACTTGGCTGGATTGAAAACTAAACGACACAGCTTTAATTAAACACTAATGATATAAAAAAATATATATACAATTATATACAGATATGTTCAGGTATGTGCAAAAGCCTCTCGCCTCCCCCCATCCCTAGCAACTCCCACAGCACTCCCCTGAGCTGGAACAGTCCAGAGAAATCCTGGAGCTGCTGCTAGAGAAAGCGGAGAGTGATGAGGGTCAGGAGAGCTCGAGCCTAAGGGTCGACGGTGATGGATGGATGGAGTCCTCCCCGAATGCCGGCCATGGATGGAAGTGAAGGGAAGAAGAAGCAGGAAGGAAGTTGTCTTCTGTGATCTCTGACCTTCCTCTGAGCTTACGTAGATATATGGAATGGAATATCTCTGGCCAGTTTTGCTGTCTGTTTAATTCATCCTCCTAAACGGGGGGTCATAGATCTCTCCGTAGTGTCAGCCGGCAGAGTAAAGGTGCGACCTTGAAGACCCAGCAGTTAGAAAAACATTCCACTGTCTTATCAGCTTTAGTTAGAACACACTGTTGCTAGTTAAAAGAAAGCTTACTGAAGAAAAAAAATCAGTAAAAGGAAAATTGGCTTCATCCTGTCTCATACCAGGACAGTGGTGCATTTGGTGAGCCCACTTTACAAGAACGATCCAAAGTTTACCTAAAATTGCCAGGAGAAGATAAGTTAATCCGGACAGAAATGATAGTAGGTGACATTCCCTACAATTTACCAGGAATGGATATTTTACAAGGAAAAGCGTGGAAAGATGGCAAAGGTAATTCTTGGAATTTTGGTAAACCCACTCTATACAAGATAGTCTATTGCAGAGAGCTCCTTGTCTTCCATAGATAAAATCACCAATATCAAACAATATCTGCTGTCATTAGCAGCTAAAGAAGGCATAAGAGAAGTCATAGAAAATTTGAAAACAAAAGGTATAATTATTAATACTCTTTCGCCCTGTAATTCTTCCATCTGGCCAGTTAGGAAACCAAATGGCAAATGACGCTTGACCATAGATTTCCGGAAACTAAATGTCAATACAGGTACACTAACTGCTGCTGTGCCTAATATGGCAGAGTTAATTGCTGTAGTCCAAGAAGCAGCACATCCTATAATGGCTGTTCTAGACATCAAATATATGTTTTTTATGGTACCCATCAATGAAGAAGATAGGGATAAATTTGCATTTACATGGGAAGGAAAGTAAAACCAGCCAATTTGGGGCTATTCCTCCTCTAATTGAGGAGAAGGAGCGATCCGTGATTCAGCTTGACTTTTTCTAGCCCAGGCTGAACTCGGACCGCAACAACTGTGAGAGTAACAGAACACTGGAACATGCTGCTCAGAGTTGTTGTGGAGTCTCCTTCTCTGGAGACATTCAAAACCTGTCTGGACATGTTCCTGTGTGATCTACTGTAGGTGATCCTGCTCTAGCAGGCGCGTTGGACTAGATGATCTTCAGAGGTCCCTTCCAACCCTGACAACTCTATGACTCCAGAATCATCTTCCTAGTCTGCCTGCCTGGCCCTGCACAGCATCCATCTGTCTGTCCATCCAAAAGCAGTACAGGGTTCAGCAAGTCCTCACCCAGCAGGTGGCACAAGCCTCTGCACTCCAGGCCGGTGGTGCCAGGGAGGCCGGGAGCTGCTGTGGCTGCACCTAGACTTTGCCCCGGGCTGGCCAGGGCACTGAGCATGGGGCCAGACACGATGCCCCACCCCACAGAGCACAGAAACCACTTTCAGGCTGTCCCTGCTGACACAAAGCCATCCCTAAGATAGGAACAAAACTTGCCAGGAGTTGAGGGCAGAACCCTAACTCTTCCCCACTCCCCACACAGCAAAGCAGGCATTTAATGGTGTCTGGCAGGCTCCCAGCTTCCATCTGAGCTGTGGGAGCACTGCTGGTGCTAGTCACCAGGCAGTAGGGCAGATAGGATGTTACACATACTGCAGCAGCCCAAACCCACAGCCTACCCATCCCAAATTCAGGGAGACACTACCAGCCACCTCAGCCCTGGGTCCTGCAGACCTTAGGGCTGCTCTGCTCTGCCACCCAAGACCTGCTCGAAGTCAACACCCCAACACAGGTACCACCCGCACACTCCTAGTAAGGAGGGAGGCAGCTTGGTGCCATGCTCTGCATCCCTCCCTGACCAAAAGCTCCCAGACAAAATCTGGACCCACCATAGCTGAGAGGGCAGAAGGACCATCTGGCAGCACTGGAGCGTGGTGAGAGATGCCCTTACCTGAGGAGCTTGTAGTAGAGGAAACAGAAGGCCTCCTGTAGCAGCACAAAGAATATCACCCCAAATATCAAGAGTCCCTTCTGCAATGGCTCATCCCGGGGATCGCTGGCTTTAACAGCAATAAACCAGATGAAGGAGAAGACCAGTAGCGACACCAGCCAGAAGAAAGCCCTGCAAGAGAGAGATTGCCTGCTGGCACCGGTGCTGTGCCAGCACTACACCTGCACCCCACTGCCGTTCTGGCACCAGTGTTGGGCAGGTGGTTGGGCAGGTGATGCTTGTGCAGGTACCACTGTTGTGCCTGCACTCCTCCTCTGCTGGTAACCAGAACTGGCACCAGTGCCCCTGCCAAGTCCACAGCAGAACCAATACCAGTGCCACGTTCATATCTATGTCAGGACCAGTACCATACCTTACTGATCCATGGTGGTACTGGTACCACTACCCCCACTGTGCACATGTCAGTACCACTACTGACCCTGATGCCATTACCAATACCAGTGTCCCTCTCCATCATGCCCATGCCATATGGCGACCACAATGGTACCAGTATGATACCAGCACTGGAGCCCCTGTTGTGAAAACAATGGCACCAGTATGAGTCCTGGTATTGGTGCCCCTGTCTTGTCCACAAAGGCACCAGCACTAGTCCCCCCGTTGTGCCAGTACCAGCCACGTCCCTGTCATGCACATGCAGGTACCAGCACCAATACTGGTGCCATACCAGTACTGATAGCAGCACCAGTGCCCCCTTCATGCCCACACCAGTACCCATGGTGGGTGCAGGACTGACCCAGCAATAAGGATGATGATGTGGAGCAGGTCACAGGGGATGGTGAAGAGGAAGAGGCCAAGTGCTGGCCTGAAGGCGATGAAGGCACACTCGAAGAAAGTGGCAAGCGTCATGGCAACAGGGCCCATGACAAGGGACCGAGGAGGGGACCCAGTGGCATGGCTCCCCTCGGCTTCAGTCTGCTCAGCCCGACCTGACCCCATGTCCCCTCTCTCCCTCCCCCAAATTTCTGGGGCCGCTTGATGTCACATGCCACCTGCGCACAACACCACCACCTGAAGGGCTGCGCTGGATGGGGTCTGAGCCAGAGTGGGGTGGGGCTAGGGCCTGTCATGGGCTGGGGGGCACAGCCTGAACCCCGGAGCTCGGGCCTGTCATAGGGGTGTTATCATTTTACAATAGGTCCCAAAATGCAGACAAAGAGACTATGTTTAGAAAGGAGACGTTATTTATTGCAGGTTTGTACAAAGCTGGGTGCTTGGTGCCTTCCCACAAATCAAGCACACCAAACGAGATTTTTCATTATATTACATATTTATAGACAAAACAATAAAGTTAGTAATGTTTCAAGGCCATCCTATTTATAGTGATTGGTTAGTGATTTATATCTAGTTATATATATTTCTACTATCACACATGCTCAGGGGAAGGGTCTTCACCTGGGCGGGGGTCTTTTTGACTTGGGGGTGTGATTTTTAGTATTATAATGACATTATAATGAGCTAAGTTCACCTAAAGGACACAATATCGCAACTTCTACAGCTCCAACTGCCCAAGAATAGTTTAGCTGTCAATCTTCTTGATTTTGGTTCTTCTTTATCACCTCCTGCATTCCTTAGGTCCAATTATCCATATAGACCTTAAGTCTTCTCTGCCAAGTTGGTGATTTACATGAGACACCCTTTAAACCTCTTGATTAATTGCCTTCTTCAAGGCCTAGTTGTTCCAGGGTGGCCTTGCTCACACTCCCGAGTACTTAGGGGTGACTTCAATCACTCTACTTGCTGGAAAGCCACACAGCAAAGCAGGTTCAGTCCAAAAGGTTCTTGTAGTGCACTGATGATAATTTTCTAATGCAGGTAGTGGAGGAACCAATGAGGAGAGGTGCACTGCTAGACCTCATATTAACAAAGTCTGGTTGGGGACATTAAGGTTGGGAATAGCCTTGGCAACAGTGACCATGACACGGTGGAGTTTAGTATTTTACAAGGAAGAAGCAGGGCAATAAGTAGGATTACAACCCTGGACTTCTGTAGACTTTCAAGACCTGTCTGGATGCCTTTCTGAGTGATCGGCGCTAGTTATTTTTGGCAATCTCTGGCAGGAGGGTTGGACTTGATGATCTTCGAAGTCTGTGATTCTGTGTTAGCTGTGGTATTGTGTGTCTCTATGTCGCAAGCCGGTACCGGTGGGGCTCCAATACTGGAAGGTTCCTAGTATTCCTTGTAGTTCTTTCTTATTGGTGGGTGCCTTTATCTCTCCTAAGTAAGATAAAGTATTGGAAGGAATATTCCAGGTCCCCCCTTTCCATCTTATTCCCAGAAATTTTGCCTCTTGGGATGGAGGTTGCTTTTTCTCTTCAGGGATTTCTATTTGCATATCGGTGAGATGCTTGATGATAGCATCATAAACTGCTTTTACCTCCCCCTCACTCTGGCCCCCTACCAGCACATCATCTATGTATTGATAGATTTTTACCTTGGAATTATTTCTGATTTCTGGAATGTTTTCCAGTTCACACGCAAGCGCGTGATGAGCTAGTGTGGGTGAGTGTTTATATCCCTGGGGCAACCTTGTGAAAGTGTACTGCACCCCATCCCAAGTGAAGGCAAAATACTTCTGGTCCTCAGGATCAATAGGGATTTGGAAGAACATATCCTTTATGTCCAGGGAGGCCAGCACTGGGTGTGCTGCTTCCTGGATCTCTAACACCAGATCAGCAATGTTAGGTACAGCAGCGGTGAGTGCATCTGTATTGGCATTCAATTTCCTGTAGTCGACTGTCATTCTCCATTTACCATTGGGTTTTCTTACAGGCCAAATTGGGGAGTTAAATGGTGAATGACAGGGCACAATAATGCCCTTTTGTTTTAGATCAGAAATGACTTCTTTGATGCCTTCCTTAGCAGCAACAGGAATGGAATACTGCTTAATATTTGTGATCCTGCTTTGTGGCAGATGGGGAGCACGTTGTAGCAACCTCAGCTTTAGTGTGGGTGTGCCAAAATTCCAGTAGCGACCGTTCTCATCTCTCCACGCTCGGCCCAAGAGAACATCCATTCCTAACAAATTGTAAGGAATGTCACCCACAATCATTTCAGTCCGAATCGGTTCTTCCTCTCCTGGTAGATTTAAAGTGACTTTAGCTGTTTTTTGTAAAGCAGAGTTACCAAATGCTCCACTTACATATATTGGCTTTTTAGCTGGTTTAATACCACATTGTTCAGCTACATCAGCTTTTAGCGTGGAAATCTGTGCTCCTGTGTCCACCACAAATGTTACAGGATAGCGTCTTGGCCCAACAGCACAAGTAAGCTCCAAGTCCCCATTTTTGTTTTGAACTAATCGTAGTACATTCTACCAATCTTTTGGAGGGTTAGAAGCGTTAGGGCCTGATTGTTTGTCATTTTCCTGTTGATCATTTTGATTTCCTATGTCAAAATTTTGGTTTTCCTCTCCCCCCCCCGTCTCTTTTTCTTTCTTTTTGATTTCTTTTTCTTGGCAGAAGGAGGGCTATTTAGTTTCCCGACTTGTTGGTTTTTTCCCTGGATCTGTCTCTTGAATTAGACCTTGAGCTGGGCCGTGTAGGCCAACTTTCTACCAGGTCTTTCAGAAGCTGATAAGAATAATCCTGAGACAAAAGCTTCGATGGGACACCTATACGCCTGGCTTCCTCCTTAAGCTTAGCGTAGGGCCCTTTGTCATCACCTCGAGATGAAGCACTTTTGTTTTCAGGGTACTGGCTTTTATGGGTGCTGTTTGGCTTTCTGTTGTTTTTAGATCTATCCACGACTGTCCAGTCACCCCGTGATTTCTCCCGCTGCTTAGGAGGATCCCAGGGTGACCTGGCAGCCACATCAGCATAGGAGGGTTGAATCTTTTGTCTGGCTGCAGAAGGCTTGGGAACATCTTCAGAATCAGATGTATCCTCATATTCCTTGCCGTATTTTATCAATTCTTTGGCCAAATCAGACCATGTAAATCCTCGCAGATCTCCTTTTTCGATTCTAAGTTTGATTTTCACAGCTGCCTCTTTAAGTAACAGAGGGAGCCCCCTGATTAAGGCCTTCATTCTGTCTGGTTTCACTCGAAGATTCATAGGACTTTCTTGATCTGGTACTAAATCATGGTCATAAATCATTTGAATTGCAGCAGCCTTTTGGACATTGTCCAAAATGTTAGAATAGCCCCCCCGCAGGGTCCTCGGCTCTCCTCTGCTAAGGGGATCAGTCGAGCCAACAAAGAAAGCTGCTCGCTGGGTTAGGGACCAGGGGTGTCCCCCTTCTCCAGTAATTAGAATAATTCCAGATCCCCAGAACCCTCTAGCTTCTTGTTCACTTAATCTGATCTCGTCTCCTCCTGTGAGGGACACTCTCATTACATATTCAGCTTCTGTCTCAGATGGGCGCCTGCTGTATTGTTTTCTAATTTGCGCCAATTCTAATGGTGTGTAAGCTACTTCATTGACTACCTGATCTTTCTTCCTTCCAGTATCTTCATCAAGAGAAAAAGAAGTTCTCATAACCGGGCGCAGTTGTTTATGCTCTATTCTCTCCTCCTCCTCATCCTCAGAACCGGTATAGCGAGAAGGTAAATTAGTTGGGACTTTGTCCCTATTTATGGGAAGTCGGTGGACATATTTCTCCAATTCGCCAATCCTTCGAATGCTGTGGTGAATATCCATCTCCAAATCACTAAACCTATTGTCCATAATCGTGGAAACTTTATGGACATTTATCTCCAAATTGCTAATTCTTTGAGTGTTATGTGTCATGAAGTCCTTAACTGCCTCGTGTACTATCCTAAAATCTGCCCTTAGTCCCTCCTCCTGCTCCCTGGAGGGGGGGGGCTGCAGCTGTGCGGGGGCTTGCTGCTCTTGCGGCTGTGGCTTTGATTCCAAAATCGGGCGCTGCTTTTCTGTCCTGAAATGAAAACTCACACTTTTCCTATCTGATTGCTCAGAGTTTACGGGCTTACATTTCTTTAGTGTGTTAAAGTCATCCAAGACCTCAGTATCCTGACTACCAGAACCTGAGGAATCCTCGCAATTAGCAAGTTCCCCACATTTATCACCTAAGTGAGACAGGGTGGCACCAGTTCTCTCCTTTCCCTGCTTTCTTAACCCTTCAATTTCTCGCTGCAACCCTTCAATTCTTTGCTGCAACTTTATATTCTCTTGCTGCAACCCTTCAATCTCTTGCTGCAACCATTCAATCTCTTGCTGCAACTCTTTGGGTTTTTGCTGTAACCCTTCAATTCTTTGCTGCAACTCTTTATTCTCTCGCTGTAACCCTTCAGTTCTTTGCTGTAATCCCTCCTTTGCTTGCTGCACCACTGTAGCCAGGGTCTGGCGGCCGGAAGATCTCGTGCTGTACGGAAAGACAGGGCCCTCCCCCCCTCCCTCGGGACAGCCAATAGTGTATAGACTGTGATGTAAGCAAAACGGATGTGACGTTACTCAAGCTATATAATGCCATGCCGCATGGCAATAAACGCCATTTGCCATCCACCACATTGGTGTCTGTGTGCATATGGACCGAGCGACCAGGGGTTGGTCGCCGTGCCGTTCCTGAACCAGGTCGCCTTGCCTTTCCGAAGGCAACAAGTGGTGCCGAAACCCGGGAGTCGAGGGATCTCGCCCTGAGTCGGGAAATCGCCTGGAATCTGGTGAACGGCGGCCGGAGCGGTAAAACCAGCCCGGCGGACGCCCCGGACCAACAAGGAGGAGGACGCTCCGGGACCAACGAGGATTGAGGCACTCGTGAAGGTCGAAATGGAAACCCTTGTGAAGGTCGTATTACAAATACATAAGCAATGGGGGATTGATTGTAAGCCCAAAGATTTTACTCTTGCTGTTGCAAGACTTTTGCGCATCGGGGTCATTGACCAGCCGGTGGATATTCTCCACCCTGAGGTGTGGGACAAATGTACTAAAGCTTTAGCCAAGGAGACGATGTCTTCGGGTAGTGGAAAAAACCTGAAATCGTGGGGGAGGGTCATGCAGGCCCTGGAGAAAGCCCTACGAGAACAGGAGACCTGGAGGGAGGCAAAGAATTGTTTAAAGGTCACCCCGAAACTGGGAGTCGGGGCGGCCTCACAGACCTTGCACCCCCCGGGCGGTGACGATTCCGCCGAGCCCGGGGATCCGGAGGGAGGCGAGACAAAAACATTGGAATCTCCGCCTGCTTTGACCCCCCCGGGCAGCCCCAGCCCCGATCGGCGGGGGGGGCGGCGCGGCCCCACGGTCCCCGGAGCCCCCACGGTCCCCGGAGCCCGACCCGCTCACGGAGAGGCTTAGACAAGCCGTATCCTTTTGGCGCGTCCCTGGCCGAAGAGGCCAGGGACACCGCGGAGATACCGGGGTCTGAGGAGCTCTGGGCGGAACCGCCGCCATGTGCGCCCCAAGATGGCGCCGAGCGCAAAAGGAGGGAGCGCGGCGAAGGCGCACGTGGCGGGGGCGGGGAGGAGGCGCCGGCATGGATGGGCGTGCACGAGCGGCAGGGGGAGGGGGGCGTGAGCAAAGGGCGGAGAGCCAATCAGAGCCACCTGCCTTATAGGGCAAACAGCCCGCCCCGCAGAGGGCGGGGTGAGCCAGGAGGGAGGGAACCGCCCACTCGCAGAGGAGGTGGGCGGGGCCGGAGTCCGACCGCCCGTGACGGAAGGGGGCGGGGCCGGAGCCCGACAAAAGGGCACTGGCAACCGGAAGCGGCCAGTCAGTCGAGCTCTGACTTCGGGTCAGACACGGACTGGAGCGAGGGGTTCGCAACGGATTCAACTTCAGAGGAAGAGGAAATGGGAATAAATACAGTCAAAAGCAAATATCCCCATCCAAAATAAAAATAAAATCCGAAATAAAAAGGGACCGTGCGGGAAAAACATCCCTTTCACTGACTGGAAAGGAATAAAAATTGCGTGTGCTGATTTGGTCCCACCAACCACACTAGCATTCCCGGTCCGGCTAACGGAGGGGGGACAGAGGGTCTTTTCACCAATAAACCTTAAGGACATACATACAATTATTAAGGCAATTGCGGACAAAGGACTCAATTCTGCTATGGTCACCAGCCTCATAGATGGCCTTTTTGGGGGAGATGATCTGCTCCCATTTGATATAAATCAAGCCTGTAGAATGATCTTTGACGGAGCAGGGATGTTTGTGTTTAAACAAGAATGGGAGGACCACTGTACAAGGCAACTAGCCCAGGTGACCGGGGCAGACCACCCACTCTACGGCTCCACACTGCAGCGGCTGATGGGTAAAGACCCAACAATGATCACCCCCCAGGCGCAGGCCCAGGGCCTGCGGGTCCATGAAATCATGGCCCCCCTGCATGATCTTCTAAAAGGAAAGAACTCATGGGAACAAAAAACTCTGACAACAGAAGCAATGAACTCCCTCGATTTCATCAAGCAACGGGTATCATCAAGCACGCTTGTCAGGTGGAACCCAGGTGTTCCACTCGACCTGTACGTACATTTCACAAAGGGAGGGGGAGTAGGGACACTGGCCCAGGGGCCACCTGAAAAAGCCCAGCCAATACAATGGATAGTCCTAGGAAAGCCATCACGTGCATTCTCTCCAGGAGTCGAGTGCCTTGGCAATCTCATCATGAAAGGCAGAAAGCTCGCCCTAAGACACCTAGGCATCGAACCTGCCAGGATATTCCTACCCTTCCGCAAACAGCTCCCAATACAATCAGTGACCATGTCAGAGTATTTAGCTATAGCCCTTGTCGGATTTGGTGGAGAAGTTCGGTACGCTGCAAAGCCCCCCTGGACTCAAATGCTGGAAATCGTCAACATTGACATCCCACAGAAGATCATGGACCGGCCCCAACAGGGACCAACAGTCTTCACAGATGCATCCTCAACAACCTCAACCGCGGCGGCAGTGTGGCAATCAGGAGAAGAATGGCACTGCATCAAAATGACCGATTGTGCGCTTTCAGTTCAGCAGCTAGAAGCGATGGCCATAGTGCTGGCATGTGGACTGTTTCCAATGGAACACCTTAACATAGTGACCGATTCGATGTTCGTGGCCAAGCTTTGCTTAGCCATGTCAGGACCCGGCATGTCAACATCAGCAGTAGCCCTAACGCTGGAAGAAGCACTCTCTTCTCGAGAGGGCACCATATCGGTCATCCACGTCAACAGCCATAATCCGGTCAAAGGGTTTTTCCAAACTGGCAATGACAAAGCAGACGCCGCTGCAAAAGGAGTGTGGGCGCTAAGGGATGCCTGGCAGTTACATGAGTCTCTTCACATCGGGGCCAAAGCGCTAGCGAAGAAATGCGGGATTTCTGTCACCGATGCGAAACACGTAGTTGCTACATGTCCTCACTGTCAGAAAGCACCACTGTGGTCCAGTGGAGTCAACCCCAGAGGTCTCAAGGCCTCTGAAGTGTGGCAGACAGACTTTACACTCTGTCAGTTGCTGAAACCTCGAGTGTGGCTAGCAGTAACTGTGGACACCTATAGCGGAATGATCGTAGCCACACAACACCCCAAAACTGACTCCAAAGCGACCATCCAGCATTGGCTAACGGTCATGGCATGGCTTGGTATCCCTAGTCAGATCAAAACAGACAATGGCCCAAATTTTGTTTCCAAATCAGTCCAGGCATTTGCTCTGAAATGGGGTATCACCCTAATACATGGCATTCCATACAATAGCACAGGACAAGCCATAGTCAAAAGAGCAAATCAAACCCTGAAAACTAAATTAGAGGTGCTGGCAAAGACAGAGGGTTTTGTCAATGTCATCCCCTCAGGAGACCAAGCACGCCTGCTAGCGACCACTCTTTTAGCACTGAATCAATTTCCTAGGGGGGAAGAGAAGAATAGCCCTACACAAAAACATTGGGCCGCTCGAGCGCTAGAAGAAGGCCTGTTGGTTATAATTAGAAATGAGCTAGGGGAATGGGAACAGGGGTGGAGGCTAGTCCTTACAGGGCGAGGGTATGCTGCAGTCAAAAAAGATGGGAAAGTCAAGTGGTGTCCGCTTAAGTCTATTAAGCCTGACCTCCAGAATGAAACTAATGAAAACTGTAAGTTTTTATCCACAGAACCGGATCACCAGACGTCCTCGTAACCTGCACGCCCCGGCAACAAGAGAGGACGGCAAGTCAACAAGCATGCTGTCTACATCCGAGAGTCCCATGCTGGCGGACTCCAAACAACAACGATATAGCCCCCGTGGGAGGAGGCTACAATGTTCAACCATTCACCATGGCTGAACACCTTGATATCTACCTTGATGGGACCGATCACAATGATCATGATAGCATTAATCTTTGGACCCTGCATACTGAACAGACTCGTGTCATTTGTCAGGAGCCGGTTAGATACAGTTAACATCATGTTGGTAGAGCATCAACAATTGCTCTAGGAATATTTTTATACCCTGTTACCCCCAAACTACCTCCAGTTCAACATGCCTTGTATTTTTCTATTCAAGTTTACAGTATATATTTTTGAGATCGTTGTACGTTTAAATTTTTTAAGATTGTTATAAAGTTTAAGATAGGAACAGGATGTTTTATATCTAGGATTTTTATACCTGTAGTTTTTTAGAATTGTTATATTTAGCCAATTTAATTATGCATAGGGAGGGGGGAAATGTAGCCAGGGTCTGGCGGCCGGAAGATCTCGTGCTGTACGGAAAGACATGGTCCTCCCCCCCCCCCTCGGGACAGCCAATAGTGTATAGACTGTGATGTAAGCAAAACGGATGTGACGTTACTCAAGCTATATAATGCCATGCCGCATGGCAATAAACGCCATTTGCCATCCACCACATTGGTGTCTGTGTGCATATGGACCAAGCGACCAGGGGTTGGTCGCCGTGCCGTTCCTGAACCAGGTCGCCTTGCCTTTCCGAAGGCAACACACCACCATGGCCAGGATAAAGAAATTTTGGGCATTGATGAAATCAAGCCCGTGTTTCTTAATCTCCTTTTTAAGCTCTTTAGACAGAGGAGTACCATCTTCCAAAGTCATGATGTAATTTGCGAGTCTACTGAGGTCTCCCCCCATGTAGGCATCATAAATCACTTTGTACTGCTCCCTCTGTATAGCGTACCCACGCCTCTTAAGGTGCTCCCAGAAGGGATGCACAAATGCACATTTCTGCAATTCCTCCTCAAAACTAGAGGGAGATGAAAATGGCACCTCCTGAACTTCATTGCTTTCCTCACTAATTTCATTTTCTACATTTTCTGCACCAGCACTTACAGCATCTGCATCACCTATATCCCCCTTGGTAGCCATTTTCTTTTATATAATTAATTAAATTTTTTTTTTTTTTTTTTTTACTAGTTAAGCAATTTCAGAGCCTGGGGGGCTTCTAACGACCCCCGTTATCCCACTTCTGACACCAGATGTCGCAAGCCGGTACCGGGGGGACTACCGACTGTCAGGATACTTTTGCGACTCCCCCTCTCAATGTGGAGGGGTTTGTGAATGAGCCCGAGGGTCACACGAGGCGCTGCCTCTCACGGAGCAACGGCCGCCGCGGGACCGTATTTCCGGGTGGTAGCTAGAAAGCACCCCTACCCCACCACGCTCAGAAATTGCCTCTAAAGCCAAGATTTACTCCACAAACTAATAGGTTTATTAAGGGTTAACACAAACCGAGGGATGATGTTTAGGGACAATGCAGGTGTGAGTGGCTACCAGGGATATCAATATGTATGTGGTGAGAAAGTGTCTTTTACGGAGGCAATGCAAAGGTGCTTTTAAGGGAGAGGATTAAGGACCAAAGGGAGGAGGGAGGAGGGAAGGAATCCCGACGCCGGTCCTCCTTAAGAGGTCGCCCTGTGTGTGCAAGTATGAGGAAAGGAATATGTGTGTGTGTGTGTGAGGTGATGTTACCCTCCGGCGGCTTGTCCAGCGTCGGTACCGGAAGGCAGGACGACAGGTCTGTGGTGTCGGAGGGGCAGCCTCTCGGCAGCGGGTGCAGCGCCCGTTGGTTTCCCCTCCAGCAGCAGCAACACGGGGAGGGGGCTCCGGCCCCGACCCCAGGGCTCGGGACCCCGGCACGCTCGGCGCTGAGGCTCAGGCTGGAGCCAGGGCAGGCAGGCAGGCAGGCAGGGTCCCAGCACCAGTGTCCGCAGCAGAGGGGTGTCCCAGGCAGAAAGCGTCCGAACGGGCCTCGGGGAGGAGGGAAGGGCCCACCTGCTGCACTCGCCCCTTTTATACCCCCTGACCCACCGGTCCAGTCAGTGTCACTGTCCAGAGCCAATGAGCGTCCATGAGCCCCACTTCAAGGCGGTGACTGCCAGGGGCACAGGATGGCTTGTCGTCCATCCTTTCTGTCCCGGACCACAGCTGTTGTTTTGGGTTCAGTTGTCCTTTAGAAGCAAGTCTGGTTTAGTTCGTTAGCTGGGGATAATCAGGAGAGGCCTTCGCTGGCTTAAAAGACATTTTGTTTAGACTTATGTGGGGAAGAAAAGAACAGTTTCCCACACTCTCTGGCTGCAATTTTAACTTGTATATAGAATCATAGAATGATTAAGGTTGGAAGGGACCTTAAAGATCATCAGGTTCCAACCTCCCTGCTATGAGCAGGGACACCTCACAGTAGACCAGGCTGAGCACAAAGCCTCATCCAACCTAGCTTGTATATATATATATATATATATATAGAGAGAGAGAGAGAACATCTTACACAACAGAATCACATCATTCTAAATTTCTTTTATTTTCCAACAGGGGGAGCTCTTGGCCTGTCATGGGAGTCACAGCCTGTACCAGTGATGTCAGTTATTAATTGAAATAAGTAAAATTTGGGGGGAAAAAATCATACTGGGGGAAAAATCACATAAAAGAGAATATAAGGGACGTGCAGAATAAAAACAGAGCTCACATAACAGTGAAAAAATAAGAATTAGAAAAAAAGAGATCCCAAGTAGAGAAAAACACACCCCAAGAAGTCAGTAGCTCAAGCTTGAGACAGGCCTGCAAGACATCTGCAAGACAGGTGAAAGGGATGGAAAGGTGTACTCCCCACAACTTATCTTGGTTATAGCCTTGAGCACTAGGTAGAAAACACTGAGTAATGGAAATCACCATATTAACATGGCATTAACATATTAATGCACTATTAGCATACTAAAATTCACACCCACAGGCTAGAGGAACCCCTACTAACAAGCCCCTTACACTTTGAGCATGCATAATTGTAATCGGCAATAACCAGCCAGAAAAAGAATTTAGAATTTAAGTAATTTATTTGTGGTAAGTGAGCAAACAGCACTGGGCAACCGGAGAGTTTGTGCCCTGCCAATGGCGTGCACGCGGCTCTGCGCGGGGGTCCCTTTTATACAGTTCTTTTTCCTGCCGTTCCGGGGGTCCACCCCTCTCGGAAAATTCCATCCCTGTCCCACCGTTTTTGGGAGGTCCTCCCCTCCCTCGGAAAATTCCATCCCTTTTCCCGCCGTTTCGGGGGGGGGGGGGGGGGGGTCTGTCTCTCTCTCGGTAAATTCCATTCTCTGCGTTGTTGTTGTTGTTCTCCGGGACTTGCACAGTCAATCAAGATGTTATATAACTTATAGTTCTATCTACCTGATATGGCCATCAGCATTTAGCATTAAATAACAAGGTATAACTTCCAACATTAACCATTACATAACAGAACATAACTACAAACATTTAACAAACATTGCAGCTTAACACCCAGCCACATACATTCACATTTGATCAGCAAATTAAATTCCTGATTCACCTATAACATAATGAAATTCCTGAGCATTGCCAGTTTAAATGGAAGCGAGGGATTAGTTGACCAATCGTGTGTGCAAGTGATAGAATAATGTTAGAGATAAAGTTCTTTCTCACCCTTTTGGGTATTGTCGCGGGCCAGTATCGGGGGCTACCGGCTGTCAGGATGTTTCCACGACTTCCCCACCCAATGTGGAGAGGTTTGTGAATGAGACCGAGGGTCACATGTGGCGTTCGCCTCTCACAGAGGAACGGCCACTGCAGGACCGTATCTTAGAGGGTAGATTAGAATAACCTCCCACCACACTCACAAATTGCTACTGAGACCAATGTTTAGTTTACGAATTAATCAGTTTATTAAGGGTGAACACAAATTAAGGGATCAAGGTTCAGGAGAGGTTGTCTAGGTGTATATTGGAAAAGGGATTCAAAGGTACTATGGTCTTATTAAAGGCACACTCCGAGGAGGAGTGTAAAATCAATGGAGTGAAAGGGTAGGAGTTGAGCCCGGCAGGAAAGTTAGAGTGTGTGTGTGTGTGTATTTACCCTCCTTCCGTAGCGCGTGGTTCCCGGGATGCGGCTGGCAGGCTCAGCAGGAGATCTGTGGGGGGGCCGGCTTCCCGGTAACCGGGGCGACCCCTCCCAGCAGCAGCAGCTGCGGCAAGCACGGCCTTAGTCCCGAAGTAGGTGGCGAATGCAGGCTGGGCAGGCTCCTACTTTGGTCCGGTTTGGTTTAGGCTGGGCAGGCAGGGTCCCCGGGCAGCGGGCACGGTCCCCGCGGAGCGGGCACAGGCGGCCCCCCTTTCCCTCTCGGCTCCTCCGGACAGCGAGGCTGGCGTTCCAGGCAGGTTCAGGTACTGCAGCAGGGTCTCGTCCCGGTCAGGCAGAGAGCAGCGGCCTGCGTATCTTGCCCTTTTTTATAGATCAGAAATCACTGTTTGAGAAAGTACCACTGTTCAAATTAGCAAATTAGCACTGGCCAAGTACGTGCTCTGTTAGAGGCAGTCTTTAACCTATTGTCCATTTTTCTGCCAGTTATCGCAACCCTCATGCTGTCCTTCCTGCTGTGGAGTTATCTGGTAGAGCAAGAGGCCTGTTCCAGTCTGTCCTTGGCTAAATCAGTAAAAAGGCACCACTCTTGCTTTGCTGGCTTGAAAGGCATTTTGTTTAGTCTTATGTGGGGGGAGAGAAGATGGACCGTTCCCCACAGGTATAGAAGTAGCACTTGTGTTTCAGGAAGCTGAGCTTGCTTTGTGTAATACCATCCTGCTCCCTTTTCTGTGCAGAACTCTATATTTAAAGGAAATATCTTGACTCTGTGTGTGGACTGGTTTCTTGCACACTGGGTGATGGACCCCACTTTTGGGACAACACCAGGAGGTTCAGGTCTGTCACAGGGAAGCAAGGCCTGCACCAGGGAGACATGGCCTGAACTCAGAGGAGCTTGGCCCTGTCACTGGTGCCCTCAGAGGGCCACCCAGTGTGGGGGGGTCCTGCACTGCCCTCCAGGACCTGGGTCAGCTCTGGGTGCTCAGGCTTGGGCAATGTGTGCTGGCTGTCCCTGAGAACCCCTAGCTGCCTGTTGCCCCGCTACAGGCTTGCTTCGGTACAGGGGGCATCTGGCACTGTCCCCAGGCCCCTTTGCAGGATCATGAGGGGAAGCATATGGGTGGGAAGATGGAGAAAATTCAAAGCTTTGCTCAACTGTGAAAGATAGTCTCACATCTTTGGGGCAGAGCATCACCTGAGAACAGCACCCAGGATCTCAGGAAGTTTCCTTAGGTGGTGTCCTGACCTAAGGGGGTAGGCTTCCTGACAGACCTGCTGCTCCAAGGGAAAACCAAAGCAGTGCTTCCCGGCAGGGAACTCAGTTTTTACGGACTGAGATCTGACCTGTGGTCATTCATTTGTTATTCTACCTCGACCAAGACACTCCATTGGCTGGGGACCCTGTTTGTCGGCAGAGAGTTCCACCCCGGCAATCCCCAAATTGCCTGTGAAAACTAGGTGCCACCCTATCTGCGGATGGTGCTGTAGCCCAGCAGGAGGTAAGACCAGAAATCAGTCTCAGCCACCCAGTCTGACCCAACAAAGGTGGGCCCATCAGGGATTCTTTTGCCAGCTCCAGAGAGCTTAACAGATACTATAACAACCCCCAGCACCAGCAGCAAGAGGGGTGGGGCATGAATGCTCTGCCACAGGGAGGGCAAGAAGTCAGCAGCACCTGGGAAAGAAAGAGATGCAATCTCACCACCCTCCTTTCCTGAGCTGAGAGGTGCAGCAAATAAAGGAAAACATATCAAAAGCTATCCCTGCCAGCTGCTCGCTGGGGTGATGGTCCAGCTCATCAAGGGGTCAGCATGAATTATGGTTCCTGGCAGCATGAGGCTGTGCTTTTAGAGGGATATTTGCCAGGTAGTGTTGGACAGCAGGGTTCGGCACACATCATGGAGGCGCTGGAAGCAGAGGGCAGGACTAGATCATTACTTTGGGCATCCCCAGGAAATCCAGTCTTTTTTAGTGACAGCAATGAGACACATCCTGCCACTCTTCTCTTTGTGTTGGAGAAAACACAGCAAGCCAGGAGGGAATTTCTTGGATGCTTTGGGAATTGGTTGCCATTAATATTTGCTAGTTTATACAGTTGTCCCTCAGACAGGTGACTGGTGTAAGTCGAACAGAAGATCAGTATTGTCTCAACATTGTCATCAGTGACTAGACCCCAAAATCTGGACTAACATCTCAACATGAGTTTGCAGTGGCTTGCTGAACTGGCTTGCAGATGCAGAAACCATGGAGAATGGACTGAGGTACGAACAGTGCCAGTACCTGGTATAGGTCTATTCTACTGGAGCAGCAAAGCGAGAAACTGCTGTCGGGGAAGATGGATCGCACTTGCTGTGCCAACACCGATAAAGCCTCAGTTGAACTTTCTTCATTATAATGTTATTATAATACAAAAACACACCTCCTGGTAAGAAGCTACCCACCTCCAAAGCTGGCCATGCCTCAGACACTTCTCTCTAGGCATGCGTGGAAGCCTCACTCCAGACAGGTGGAGATTGGCACATTTCCATGGGACAGAGGTGGAGTGGAGGTGGGTCCAAGGAGGAGCAAGGTGTGCGACCCAGAATAAAAGATGGTTCCTTAGTAACCAAACTTTGAAGATCTTCCCCATCGAGAGATCACGATGATCAAAGAAGAAGCAGCGGAACGCCTTCTGGATTCAGGACCATAGGGATGCCTTTGGACCCATGGTGGTAGCTATTATCCTCTTTCCCCCCCATTTTTACCTCATCTTTCCTATTTTTCTTCCTTTCTGTCGCATGCTGCTTTACGGGCAAGACCAATAAAGTCATTGCGTGTTGATAACTTAACTCCCTGGGCTTGTTGCCATTTCATTTTTGCACTTCAGGATCACAGCTGAAATGAACCATCACATGTCCACCAAGGAGTGGACCGTGACAACTGGTAATAGAAAATACAACTAGTATGTGAGGTAAGCAGCTTACTGCGGACCTGGAGAAGACCTGTGTATGCATGTGTGGTCACATGCCTGTATGTGTGCTCAGATGGCATTATGAACATGAACCATGAGGCAGACTCCATGAAGAGATCAAAGACCTTGTGGCTTCCCAAGTGTTATTAGGCAAGTAACATGCTGGCTGTGGAAGGGGACATGTCAGTGATATATCTTTATCACTGTGCACTTGGAGAGGATGGTCAGTTTGGACTGAGCTTGAGACTTGGAGGTTTTCTGTGCATCCCAAAGAGGGTGATAAGAGACATGGAAACACAGCCCAAACTGTGCACGTTATTGCTCCCAGCCCCCCATGGCCACAGAGGACATCCTTATGCTGGCTATACCTGCCCTGGACCTAAGACCCTGCAGAGTGTCCTTGTGCAAACTGGGCAGGGAGACCCCCACCATGTCACCCAGTGCCTGTGCCTGCTGACAAGGACCAAGCACACCCATCCATCTTGTCAAACTGCTTTAATATTTGGACACGAGGACAGGATAGAGCCAGTCAGGCTGTGTACAGACAAGACACCCCTGAGCCATGGTGTAAGGCTGTAGGGCTTCCCTTCTCAGTGGATGTGTGGATTTGGCCAAGACGTAGTTCAACTGATGACGTCCTGAGTATGCCAATGGGGTGCATGTGCAGGGTAGGGGAGAGGGATGGGAGCTCCCCAGGGCAGTTCAGAGGTTGTTCAACTCCAACAAGGTCTGGTCCAGGACCTGGTGGATGTCCACATTCTCTTCTTTGGCACTGGCCAGACTCTCTGTGAACAGAAGGGACATGTGGCCAGCCACACACATGGACACAGACACAGCCCAAGAATACCCAGGCACAGCCAGACCCACGCACACCCACACCAAGCACACACACATACAGACGTTTCAGTACAGTGCCAGCCTCCAGCTGCACGGGGTGTCCCCATGGAGTAGAGTCTGTGCAAACAGCCCAACTGCTGGCAAGAATGAGTCCAGCCACTTTGAGATCTGCCAGAGCAGCCAGGCCAGCTGGGCCAGTTGCTTGGAGCAGGCAGTTCCCACTCTTTGGCATTTCCATCCTCCCATGGTGCCCCATTGTCCACAGCCAGGCCCTCCACAGCATGGATACCTCTGATGGGTAGCCCTCCCTGGCCAGCCACCAGCACGGCCCAGTCTCCCTGCTCTGTCTACAGAACATCATGACCTGGGTCATCACCACTGTCCAGCTGTGGGCTCACACACAAACCCTTGGCTAGCAAAAGAGGAGAGCCAGTGCCTGCTGCATGACCCAGTGGTGCTCGGTGAAGGAGAGTGAGACAGCAGCCTAGGAAGGCAGGCAGAAAGGACAGGAGAGAGAGAAGCAGAGATAACAAAGCTCCAGGGATGAGCTCTGCTGGGCAGCCCACTGCCAAGGCAGCCTCATTCGAAGTGCTTGCTTCCAAACAACATCCTCCTGCCCACCCAGCCACATCTCCCAGTGCTCCCAACCAGGCTCTTCTCCATCCCACGTTTGGGGCAACAGGTGCTGCTGGGTCCCCAGCTCCAGTCCCAGACCTCCCAGTGCCCTGCAGGGACCCCACTCTGAAGAGATCCTCCCTGCATAGTTTGGGTTGACCAGAGTGAGGAAAGAGGCTACCCACCAACTCCTGGGGCAAGGGGGGGAAGGCAGCGATACAAGCCACCATGTCCCTCCCCAGCAGGGCCAGGCTGATTCTGGGGGACAGCCATCACTGTGTGGGCATCTCAGGACATCACAAAAACCTTTGTTCCTCTCCCAATAAAAAACTATCAGCTCCAGAAGGTTCCCCATCCCCCCCACCCCGAGCAGGGCAGTTACCCCCGGAGGGGCTAAGCCAAGGCACCACCTAACCCCAGCAGGGAGTGAGGGGTTCCCAGCCCTAGACAGCCTCATCAGAACAAGGCAGGGAGTGGGGCTGGTGGCAGCCTGGATGTAGGAGGCTGGGCTGGGAGTT